>NC_141698.1:116410970-117063954 GCF_964263255.1 Lissotriton vulgaris
TCCTGCGGCTGCGATTGACTCACTGACTGATCCTTGCTGCTGGTCAGCGCCTTTTTACTGCCATTTGGACCATAACCCTCAGTCTACCCCATTATTTGAATCTTTTCTACCCCTCTATCATGGCATTATCTCAGTGAGGCACCCTTTTCATCGTTATTTGCGATCCGACGCTGTGAGAGAGACCAGCTTTGAAGTGGGTGATCACTGGAATCACCACAAGTTTGTTAACATCTGACCTTTTTTTGGTGTCCCCTGACAGTACTTTACTTTATGGCCTGCTCCATTGGTCTTGTTTTCTATGTTATTTAATTGCCCTAGTGACCAATTCATCTGTAATTTGATGTATCATTCTAACACTGATCAACCTCATGTAAAGCGCCCCCTGTTCTTTTCCCCCCCTTTCCCCTCTTTGCTCCATTGGTCTTGTTTTTCATGTTATCTATTTGCTCTAGTAATTGATGTAACGGAAACTGATGTAACACTGGTTTAAACCTCATGTAAAGCGCTCTGATACCTCCGCGTCTAGCCAGCGCTAAATACAACTCTTCCAATAAATAAATACATATAAGATAGTTATCTGTGGATCTTATATTTAGGGTAATGAATTCAATAGTTTTGGCTGCTTGAACAGGGAAGTATGTACCACCCATGGCATTTGTCTTTTATGCTGGGAGTTTGAGGCGAAGTGCCAATCTGGAGCAGAGGTGCCTTTGTTGTATGTAGTTGATGATTTTATTCCTGATGAAAAGTGGTCCTGTTCCATGTATTGCTTTGTGGGTGATGCAAAGCAGCTTGAAAGTGGGTCTGCTGGCAACTTGTAACAAATGTAGGACCCTCAAAGCATGGGGAATGTGGGCTTGTTGCTTTGCATAAAGGAGTAGCCTGGCAGCTGAGTTCTGTATTTGTTATAGTCTTTTCATAGTTGATAAAGATGATTTGTGGTAGAGGCCACTGGATTAATCAAGTTTAGACAGTACATGAGAGATGGGAGCTTGGACCTTGTGTGGAAATCGTAGGTGGGGGAAGGTGCATCTCAGAGTTTTCATAGTAATGAAGTTTGATCCTAGCACCAAGAAACCAATCAGTGTATGTGCGCTATATAAGAAATTTTAACATAACATATTTGATATTTGATATTTATTGGTTTGTATAGCGCTGAATCACCCATGAGTGTATTTCAGCGCTGGGGACGGCGGAACATCAGAACAGGAGGGAAGAAATTTAGAAGAGGTGGGTTTTTAACATCTTTCTAAATTGAATCAGATTGTTTCCTGAGCGTAACTGAGGAGGCAGGCTATTCCAGAATCGGGGGCAAGATAAGAAAATGCCTTGACACCACTGCGAGCATTTTTGATTCTGGGAATGGTGAGTAAAAGTTTGGTGCTAGGCCTGAGAGTTCGTGACGGGATATAGGAGGAGAGATTGTTGGCGAGATACATGGGGCCCTTGCCATTACGGGTTTTGTGAATAATACAACCTATTTTGAACTTTACCCTTTTTTTTAATGGGAAGCCAGTGAAGTTGATTGAGTAGGGGTCCAGAGGGTGTTGTAGATGGGGCATTGTTGGTGAGTCGGGCAGCAGTATTCTGCACTACCTGGAGTTTATTAATGGCACTTTCGTTGGCCGAAAACAGGAGGGCATTACAATAGTCAAGCTTGCTCAATTTTAGGGCCTGCATGAGTGTTTTTTTTCTAGAGGAGGGTAAAAGTGGAAAAATCCTACGCAGAATGCCAAGAACATAGTAGCAGGAACCTGCAGTGGTATTGGCATATGCGTTATGTGTGAGTTTGTGGTCAATCTTGACACCTAGGTTCTTAACCACTTCTTTGGGAGAGGGGGCGGTTCCCAGCTCTACTGGCCACCAAGTAGGTGACTACAGAGTGGTAGCTCCTCCAAACAACATGATTTCTGATTTGCCCCCGTTGAGTTGTAAAAAGTTGTTTTGCATCCAGGCAGCGATAGATTTCATGCCTTCGGAGAACAATAGGTCAGTGTTAGGTGTATTTTTATCAAATGTTAGAAGGAGCTGGGTGTCATCTGCGTATGAGATTGGAGTGAACCCCAAGGATCTCATGAGTCTGGCCAGGGGGGTGACATATATATTGAAAAGGGTAGGGCTTAGGCAGGATCCCTGTGGGACCCCCTTGCTCACTTTGGTAGTGGCAGGTGTAAAAGATTATTATTATTATTATTATTATGTTTCTTATATAGAGCCAGAATCGACCCCCGAAGGGGTATCTCCGCGCTTGCCTTGGGAACCCGTCCTGGCTTTTCCCTGTGAGATAGCCCCTACAGGGCATCCCCAAGGTGAAAGCCAGGCATCCCGCCGCGGGGGCCGTTGTGGAGATTAAGCAAGCTTAATGCCCAGAGTTGCAGAGTGTGAACCCATGATTAGGTCAGGCACCGAAGCGAGAATTATCGAGTCCATGGACATTTGAGCTCAAGACCCTGCCGTGTCAGGAATTGAACCCTGGTCCCAGGTCTGACCTCTGCTTCAGGGTCTGCCTGCTCTAACCAGTGAGCCACACTTCTCCACACCAGTGAGCCACACTTCTCCACAAGATCCCATGGTAACTGTTTGAGTTCTATCTGTAAGAAAGTTGGTGATCCACCCCAGTGCTAGCCCCTGAATGCCTATGTCTTGGAGCCTTTCCAGAAGGATGTGATGTGAAATGGTGTCAAATGCTGCTGACAGGTCAAGTAGCACCAAAAGTGCTGCTTGACCGTTGTCAGTAGCCATGCATATATTATCAGTAACCTCAATAAGGGCGGATTCGGTGTAGGAAGGTGGATATCTGACTATATCCTTATAGGTCACTCGGAAGGTTCCTAAAAGACTAACTTTGTAACTTTTACGCACCATAGACAATGCATTGGTGAATGCGTGCACTTTAACCCCTTCCAGGCTCATGACGAGCTGGGCTCGTCATGAAGTAGCCTCCTACCAGGCTGATGACGAGCCCAGCTCGTCATGATCACTGGACATTTGAAAATTCCAGCACAGGAGGAAAATATCACTAGCAGCGATGGTGTTAAACACTGCACCCGAGTCCCGCGGGCCTTTCCCGACTTAGTCATTGCTAGTCCCAATCGGCTCCAGCGATTCCCAAGGCCCTAGGCCTACTTCCTTTTTGATTGGTATCTCTTATACCACTTTCTTAATATATGGTTTGAGTGGCCACCCGCCCTCATCCATATTGTGTAACTTTTGTGTATTGTAACTGTGTTTTGTTTTAACACTTGTGCTCCTGTGCTCATAAAGAGTATAGGGGATATTTGTAGTTAATAAATATATATATATTTTCAATATATATCTGTGTGGTGTCCTTTCATTTGGTATTCAAGGGGGTTGTATATGGTAAAACAGCTTGCTTCACATGCCTTTCAGAGTTTAGCCTAAGACTGCTTTGTCCACGTTACCACTAGGATAACTGGTCTATAAGGTTGACTTACAACCAATCATCATAAGGGTTGCTTGGCATGGTACAAGGTGATCACTAGAACTAGTGAGCATCATATACCAGGCCAACTTCTCACACTTGGTACTATGTTTAGCCCGAAACCCAGACTAAGAAATATCCAGTAGTTGGTGAGTTTCCAGATAATTAGACAGGTGTCTATTGATGTACTTTTCAATGAGTTTGGACTGAAAAGGTAAAAGAGATATGGGTCGATAATTAGTGATTTTGGTGGTTGGGACCTTGGGGTCCTTACGTATGGGTTTAATTTGCGCATCTTTCCAGGCCGATGGAAGGCGGCCCTCCCTAAGGGAGCAATTCAGAATAGAGCAGATCGGGAGAGCTAGTTGTTCCGCAAATATAGCATAAATCCTGGCTGGGATGGTATCCAAGGGTGAGCCAGATTTCATTGCTTCTATAAGGGATATCACTTCCTTCATATGAAGCTGGGGAAAGGTGTGGAGTTGGGCAGTTGTGGTGTAAGTGTCAGGAGGGCAGACCATAGGGGGAAGGGAAGAAGTGTTAGCAGCAATGATTTTCTGGTGAATGGCGTCAATTTTGAGGATAAAATGCTCCGCGACATCATTGCATATGGACTGTGAGAGGGATTCCACAGTGTTACACGCTGATGGGCTAGAGTAGGCTTTTACTATTTTAAATAGTTCCCTGGAATTGGATCCAGCCTTCTCCAATAGATGAGTAATGTGCATTTTGCGCGCTGTTTTAATGTTATTATGATAAACTGCTAATGCGCATTTGTATTTAGTTCTATCTTGTTCTCGGTGTGTGAGTCGCCAGGTGCGCTCCAATTTTTTACATTCACTCTTTTCAATACGTAGGGCCGGGGAGTACCATTCTGTAGTAACCGTAGAGTTTTTTGGGGGGTGAGTGGCCAGCTTTAAATGTGCTGCTTCATCCAGTACGCTGGAGATAGTGTTGTTAAAATGGTTTAGTTGTTGTTCGACATTGAAATTGCAGGTGTCAATGTCCCATGTTGAAAAAGAAGAGGCAAGGTGATGAGCTTTGATTTAATGCCAAGGTCTGTACCACCTACCTGTAAGGTGTAGGTAAGAAGGTGAGTTAGGGGGGCTTGTCAGATGGAAATTAACTACAGAGTGATCCGACCAAGTAAGCGGTAGAGTATCTCTATATTGAATGAATTGAGAGTTGGAAAGAATTAAATCAAGGGTGTATCCTACTAGATGAGTGGGATCACTGTTGAGCTTGAGAAACCCCTGGGAGGCCCAGTCGTCTAGACAAGTTTTTGGGTCTAAGTTGTTTAAGTCCTCACTATGAATATTAAAATTTCCTAGAAGTAGGAAATTTCGGGTAGCAGCTATATGGGGGGCGATAAATTCTAAAAGGCGACCATTAAAGTCGTTTATTGGTCCAGGGGGCCTATAGACCAGTGCTCCTTTCCAACTCTGTTGGGGATGTAGTTCAATTTTAAAAATAAGACATTCAAATAATTTCGAACAGAACTGGTCAAGTATGGTAACTGGTATATGTTCGTTATGAATTATGGCTATACCTCCGCCCGCTCCTTCTAGCCTATCAAGTCTTTGAATGCAAAAGCTGGGTGGTAGAGCTAGAGCTATCGCAGGAACCACAGATGGTTTAATCCAGGTTTCCGTGAGAAATCCCAGATCTGGGTTAGTATCCTCTAAGAGATCCCAGATACCGGTGGCATGTCGGTGGAGCGATCTAACGTTTGCTAGGAGGCCTATCCATGTAGTATGGTGAGGTGATTCAGCGTGGGGGTTTGTGTGGGGCTGTGTCTCGGCGATAGAAGGTGGTCTGGTAGTGATAGAATTAGCTATTGTTTTTATATTCTTTAGGGGGCTGGGCTGGTACTTATACTTATAGCAAGAAAAAGGTCCTTCGGGCCATCCTCCAAGGGGACATAATTGGGGGGCTGATCTAAGCTTCAACAGGAATTCTCTAGTAAAGGTGAGCATAGGTAAGGCTCGAGAGGAGCTATCAGGATTGTCAGGTTTAAAATGAGCAGGGGTCCTGGCTCCTGGCGACGGACAGGCGTGGACGGGCGCAGATGGGCTTGCCTTAGGCGCGCCTTCAGCGCCCCAACGCGTCCGCTGCGCGTCTGGGGGTGCATGGGATGATGTAGTGGGTGGGTTAACAGCTGCAGGCAGCTGCTTGGTCGCCCGGCCAGGAAGTTGAGAATCACTTCCTGTAGCTCGGGTCTTTGTTCCGCCTCCCTCCACACAAACCAAACAATTGGCGGTGGACCGGGAGAATGGTCTGACAGTGATAATACAGTGAGTGCCTTTTTAAAAACAGCGGCGATTTTACCCTTGTGCTTTAGTATTAAAAGTTCAGCGTGAGCCCTTTCCGGTGCTCCAAGTTATCTCTAACGCGTCCACTCACGTCTGGGAGTGCAGAGGATGATATAGTGGGTGGGCTAACATCTGCAGGCAGCTGATTGGTCGCCCAGCCAGGAAGTTGTGAATCACTTCCTGTATCTCGGGTCTTTGTCCCGCTTCCCTCCACACAAACCAAGCAATTGGCAGTGGACCGGGGAGAATGGGCTGACAGTGATAATACAGTGAGTGCCTTTTTAAAAACAGCGGCAATTTTACCCTTGTGCTTTAGTTTTAATAGTTCAGCGTGAGCCCTTTCCGGCGCTCTAAGTTATCTCCATCTTGCTAACTTATCCACCTGGGCATTCATTGATATCTTGAAGTCCATGGTAATTCCAAGGTTTCTTACTTCCTTGAATACTTTAGGAGGTGGTCCAAGGTCGTCATACCAGGCTCAGAGTGGGCCATTATTTTTCCAGTTGCCTCATGTGAGTATTTCAGTTTTGGAGGCATTTAATTTGAGATGACTCCATGTCATCCACCGATCAGTGGCTCTGAGGCAACTGACGATGTTTGAGTTTCCAATATCTTTAGGGCTTTCCAGTTTAGGAAGTATTTATATGTTGCCAGTGTAGTTATAGCATGTGAGCTAAAATTCATTGATCATTGCTGTAAAGGACGTCATGTAGATGTTGAAAAGGATGGGTGAGAAGACAGAGCCTTGAGGGACCCCAGCTTTTGTGAAGTACAGTTTGGATGCGAAAGGGGGAGTATGGATGACATTTGTTCTGTTTCGAAGATAGGATGTAATGCAGCCGAGAGTAGTCTCCTCTATGCCAACTTCGTAGAATCTTTGGATTAGAGTTTCATAATGCACTGTGTTAAAGGCAGATATAAGGTCCAAGAGAAGAAGTGAAGCAACACCGTTCCATTCTACTGTATTTTTGAGGTCATCCCAGAAGGCGATGAGGCCAGATTCTGTGCCTCTTCCTGGATGGAATCTTGTTTGAAGTCGGAAAGTATGGAGTTATCTTTAGTGAAACATGTCATCTGGGTAAATGCTGCTATGTTATCAGTTTGCCCAGGAAAGGCCATTGGTTATCGGTCTGTAGTTGTTTGGATCATGCAAGTCCAGGTTTGTTTAAGTCTTCTGCAAAGATTCCTTAGGTTAAGAATTATTGACGATTGTTCTGACTGGTGTGGTAGCAGAAGTAGTTAAAAGAATGTTCTTGAAGATTTGTGGTGGACAAGCATCAGAAGGGAAGTCGACTGACCTGCTGGTTTGACAAGATCTATAAATTCAGTTTCTCATAGTTGTTTGAAGAAATGCAGAGGCTGGGTTAACTTAGTCTTGGAGAGGATTTTTAGGAAATGGGTTTGTGCTGTTGGTTTTCCATTGTTTTAAATAGGAGTTCAGCATGTCTCTTTTGGTTTTGTAATGATCTGCCAGTTTGTCAGTAAATTATTGAGAAATGGGATGAGTTCCTTTGGTGCATTTAGGTTTGGGAAATTCAGTGAGAATTTTGTCAAATTCATTATTTGCGCATTTAACATTTTGGATTCTGTTTGAATAGTACATTTGTTTAACTTCTTTGATTGTTAACTTGTATATTCTGTTAGGTTTGTGTAGGTGGAATTTGTCTAGATTTTTATTTGCTTTAAGTTTGTGTTGGTGGAGTTTGTCTTGATTATTATTGTGTTGAGCAGATGCATTTCAGCTTAGAAATTTGTTGTTTTATCTTTTTTAGTTCTGCATTCATACACACTGCTTGTTTTCTATTGTCCTGTTTTGTTGATCTTAGTGGTATTAGGACATCAAAAGCTTCCTGATGTAACTCATACAGTAATTTTTCTGAATGTGTTATGTCAAGATCTGTGTAGGATGTTAGTTGTGTTTCTAAGTATCCAAAATTAAGTTAGTGCCACCGTTGATATGTGGTTGCATGTAAGGTGACCATAGATGTGGTTATTTGTGGTGTTTTGTATTGGAAAGCTACCAGATGGTGATCTGACCATGTGACTGGAGTAATCCTTTGAAAGGGAACTAGTTCTAGATTTGCAGAAATGACATCTAGGATGTGTCCAGCAATGTGTGTTAGTTTGTGGATGATCTGATGGTGTTTCAGTGCGTTTAGGCCAGTGACGATAGTTCTTAAATAGGGCATATTGGGTTTGTCAAACCATATGTTTAGGTCACCAAGGATGCATAGGTTGGAGTGTAGTGTCACAAGGTTTGAAACTGTTACCTAGAAACACATCTGGGAATGTTGTTAGGTGGTGGTCTGTAAAGAAGGGGGAGGTTAAAGGGGGAAGTTAGCATATGGTTGCATCTGGTGATGAGGGCTTCACAACCTTGTATGGAAATGGTATCAGCTTTAGGGAGATTCATTGTTTCTTTGAATATAACAGTTAGTCCAGCCCCTCCTTTGCCAATGCAATTTTGTGTGACAGTTTGATAGCTTGGAGCGATAGCTTCATGCAAGATTGGAGCCATGTCATCTCCCAACCATGACTCAGTTATGGGGAGTGTGTCAATGCGAAGGCCGGATATGTGGTGCTTGTTTTTAAAGAGTGATCGAGCATTTTTAGTAGGCAATGTAAAGATTATGTTTTGCTGATGGTATGACTTTGTTTTCTACAAGAGTAAGGTAAATTCTTTGAACTTGTCGCAGGTGTATTATTATTGTTGGTATTAATTGTATCAGGAGAGCAATAGTGTTGTTTGTCTATATCGTAATCCTCATCCAGCAGACTTAGAAGGCCTTTTGTGGGGTATGTGTATGTAGGTGAAGAAGATAGTGGTTGGGAGTCAGTTGGTGGACTGTTTCATTTTTGTAGAGTAGTCTGTCTGTGTACTGGACAAGGAGATGTGAAGTTGATTGAGTGGCATGTTGTTTATTTCAGTTGCATTTATTTAGGGTGGAAAGTGTATGGGTTAGGGGTGGTGGTGGAGGATGTGGGTCACATTTTAAGGCTCTAAATTGTGCAATGGATGAAAGGCAGGTGAATGAGCATTGTTGTGTTGGTGTGTTTGTGGTAGGAGGTGGAGGGGTTAGAACATTTGGGAGTGAAGTTAGTTTAGGATGTGTATTATTTGTGTAATCATGATGGTGGGAGTGGGTGTTTGTTTCTATTTTGTAACAGTATGTTGTATGAAATAGCGAATATCTAAGATTTTGATGTGCTGGTGTGTGTGAGTTATGTTTTGTGTTCGTGGAGTAGTGAGATGACATATTGATGTAGTGAATTTCTCTGAAGGATTTGGGTGTAAAGTATTGTTGTTGAGTGGAAGTGGAATGGTAAAGGGGCAGTGATGTAATTTGGAGGAGAGTGTATGTGGTGTGTGAGAGCAGGGGTTATAAGTGTTTGTAGTGGATTTGGAAGCAGGAAGAAGTACTATCTGTGGTAGAATGGAGTGTAAGGATTGTGTGTTTTTGTTAAAAAGAGGAGGAGAGTGTTGGTTGGTGATGTGAGAGAGGGCCGGTGGTGATGAAAAGGGGTCTGTTAGGAGTACGTAGAGGATAGAGCTTCTGTTTTGTATGAAGAGTAAGTGTGTGTATGAAAGTTATGTATAATGTGGGTTTGTGTTGTGTTGGTGATGAGTGGATTTGATAGTGGTATAGGACAGAGTGGTGGTTTGTGTGATAATGGTGGTGCAGCAGTAGGGGTAGATGGGTGTATAGATGTGGTTTGTGGGGTTTAGCAGTGGTTGAGACTTCGAAATGTGGATAGAGTTTGTTTGTTGTAAATGAGGAGTGTGTGTCTGTTGAGATTGTGTTTGTATGTTTAGGAATGTGGATGGCTTACGGTGGTTGCTGGTACAAATGGCAATTGCCTTTGTTCTCTCCGCCCCTAGGCGAGCCCTAAGGTTAAATATCACTAGTGACTAGGTGACCGTGGGTTAATCAAAACCCTGTCCCTAAATACTAGTGCCAACGGAAGCCCTGGACCAATTAGCCAATGGCAACCCTAGACTTAGCAACCAATTAAAACAGTAACCCTAAGCCCTGGGGCCAAAAGAAACCCAAGGCCTATAAACCAACACGAACACGGATGCAACATACAATAAGAAACGTATTTAAGGCGCATGTGACCTTAAACCCTAGGGCTTGTGCATGTGAGAGGGGAGTGGTCAGGTCTGCTCAGATGCTGCCTGTGGAACAATCACTACAGCACAAACTGATGTGCAGGGGGCAAGGAGATACTCTGAAATCAGCAAATCCTTGGATACAGACAGACTTTGTAGCTCCTGTTCAGCCCTTTAGGTAAGGCTCAGATCTATAACTACTAAAATGCTGATTTTCACACACTTAAAAACACTTTTTCTAGCCATAACAGGTGCTAAATATACTTTCTAAACACAATTTGATCCACAAAACAGATTAAATAGTCTATTAAAACATACTGGTTAGGATTAGGGGTGGATTTTGCCTTTTTACTTTGTAAAGGGGTGAGGGGGTTGCTTTCTATGAGCCTTAGCACAGTATAGGAGGAATCCAGGACAGAAATGTATACAGTCATGGGTAGAAAAAAACAGCAGTTTTAAAAGTACAAATTGCACAGAAACCAAGAGATAAATGTAAACACTTGAGTGACACTCTTGTTGTTCCCTTCTCAATTTAATGTCGTAGATATCTGACTTCTCTGTGGGAATACTGTAATTTGTCTGGGGAAATCTTGAGTCCATTCTCAGCAAGGTGGTTGAGCTGAGCGATTGTGTCCGGACTACATGCCTCTTTTTTCACAGATGCCACCAGCAGATGATCAATTTACTGAACCAATGTCAAACTGCAAGGCAACCGTAGGGACTCTAAATTCTCTTCAGTATCTGATTAAACTATGAGGGATTGTCTGTTGAGGAGCTCGCCACCACACAAAAGTCATATCTTGGAATCTGAAGAGATACAGGCTCTCTTTGTGGAGGGGAATGAAAAAGAATGCCTGACACAAGTCAATGACCGTGAGCCATTCAGTCTCTGGGGGAATTTAGAAAACTATTACAGCAGGGTTTGGTACCACTGGATAGCATGGAATGACTAATTTGTTAATTCTCCTAAAGTCCTGCACTATTCTCCATTTTATTTTGATTTCTCCAAAGCCATATTCTGAGAGTTGAATGGACTCCCAATTACTTCTTTCAGAATGCCCTGTTCTATCATGCATTCTATAATTGGGGATATGCCAGTTATTGCTTCTGATGAGAGCTTGCATGGGGCATCTGGTGGAAAACTACGCCTGTTCTTAAGGTAATTTTGAGGGGTTTTACATCTTTGATCAGGCCAGTATCTTTCGATGTAAAATTCTGCACCACTTCTTTCACTGTTTCTTTTAAATCAGGGATTAGGTCTTCTTTGTTGAGGACAGGGTACAGCCTGATTTTAGATTCTTAGGACTTTAATGTGAATTTTGCACCAGCTGCTTGCGTCTCCATCTCCACACCTTCTGGTGTGCAGTAAATCACACACTTGTGTTTGCAACGCAGGTCCATTTCCGGTAGGTTTTCAGGACTCAAATCACAAATTACAAACTGCCGATTGCCTCTGATCGACCCTAATTTTATTGCAACTGGGACTGAAACGTTATTTTGCACTGCTGATTTGTGATGCCTACAACTTTGATTTCTCTTCCTGAGAGGACTAGGTTCTGGACTTCAGCTGCACTGCAAGCACTCAGAAATGATACAGGGTGTCCATCCACGTCACCTTTCACATATTGGCCACTCTGATCCACTTCCAGAATTGTGCTAAGCATTAAATCATTCTCCCACCTCTCAGGCACCATAATTGTGACTGATCAAGTCTGACTGTAGCTGGACCATATGGCTAGTAAATGGGTTCTAATGGACTATGGAATGAGGCTAGACGTTAGAACCTCCATTAATCATTTCTGGTTGCACCGTGGGAGCCTGTGACGCATTTAGCTTTGTGTATTTCTGGTTAACCGAGGAGACTGCGATACTACTCCCTCCTGTGACATGACATTTTGTGCTAGAGCATCGATTTGCACTCTATCCGGGATTTTATCTTCATCCCCCCTCCAATGTCCGACCTTTTTGCAAATATGTCAAGAAGTAACTTTATTCAAACTATAAACATTTGTTCTATCAGTGTTTCCTCTACCTGTCCCTTGCGGAACAACGAACTCTCCTTGTGAATACTGCATGACAACTCGTTGCATGTTTACACAGCTAGATCCAACTCTGAACCTATCACGACCAAATCTCTCGCACCCCATTCTGCATCAACTTGGTCTATGCAATCATGATCCTCTCTTCCAATCTCTTCTGTTTCACTTCCACAGTGTCACTACAATATTTTGCATACTGCAAAATTTCATCAAGAGGCTTCATCTGCCAACAAATCACGTTCTGCTGTATCTCAGAGCAAATCTCTGGATGCAACCCAAAAATAAAGGATGAAATGAACCCTCCAATGTTCTTACCAAGCAGGTCATTCATTCCACTAATATATTCATGATACCTTTTATCAATTTCGCAAAGAAAGCGTGCCCTGACTCCTTTGGCTCTTGTGGTGTCCAGGGCCAATTCACTTCCTTTTGTGAGACTTTTATTTTTAAATGTACAATGACTTGTCCTTTGCCAAGGGCAAAGGGACATTCGATATTGAAACCCTCAGGGGCACTTGTGTCATAAGTCCAAATTTGCTTACACACAGCCCACAAATCTATAGGGACCACTACTTCAAAGAACTTGTCTAACTCTTCCCATAACATTTTTAAAATGATCAACATTTGATTTACCTACTTGTACTATTTATCTGGGCTCTCTCCCACCCTCGGGATACTGTTTGTGAAATTGAAAATCACTGTTTAAGTCCATGGGACAGGCATATGTGCTCTTCCCTGCACCTCTATCAGGGGGTATTCTCTTGCTACTGCCTCAGTGCTTTCACTCCTCTCATCCTCTGTTATATACTTTGTCCTTTTTTCACCTTTGACCTCTTTTTCTTTGACAACTGCTCTCTGAATTTCGTCGTCACTCCATTATCTGATACACTCTACCAACTCTTTGACATGAGTCTTCAGTCCTAGCAGCTTTAAATCTCTGTCACTTATAGTAATTCTGAAATTATTTGGTAATTTCTTTTTTTGGGACAAATCAGATCCGGACTCAAATGTGGCACTCTTTCAGCTTCCTTGCTCATATACATCAATTCATTCTCCCTATGTCTCAGAAATTATAATCCCTAATTCCCCTACACAATCTCGTCAAACTCAGTTTTCCACTGGGTGACATTTAATTTGTGGGTGGAGTTCTGCTAGGGGCGGATGAAATTTCGGGAGCTGCAGCTGTTGCAGCCTCTCCAGTGGTGGGTGGACCAGTGGGCCCTCCTTACAGAATCCTGGATGGTAAGGAGATAACTGTACAATCTGTGTTCTGCCGGATACTTGGGGTTGCCTGAACCTGTGGGGTGCTTGTAACATCGGGTGTCAGGGGAAGACTTGTCTTGTCAAAGTCTGAGATGTAATCAAGCTAACTGGTATCTGGGGGACACTTTGGCCCACTGGGGTCTGAGAAGTACTGGTGGCTGCAAAGCTTGGAAGTGCACTAGCCTCTGTACAGGGGTGTCCCGTTAATACTTTTTCCTGGGAATTCTGGGGTGTCTGCCCTGTGTGGGAAACTAAGTTGTACAGGGGTGGTCTTGATCTTAACAGGTCATTTAGGAAATCATCATCATCACTCTCTGTCACTGAGTCATTCATATGTTTCTTTTTGGTAGGGGATTTCTTTTTTTCTGGGGGTTCATTGACTACTTATGGCCAAGAGCCCAGTGCCTCAAATATGTTCTTGCAAAACCAACAGTTGATGGACAGAATGCAGAACAATGTCATACATTCACCCCCAGTACAGAGATCTGGCCCTAAATCCATCGTGTTATGGCACTCCACACCACCCCAGTTCAGACATGGCCATATGCATATCAGCCTTGACCCTGTGCCTCATGGGAACAGTCCAGCCCGAACTGCCAAGCCATGTCTTCCCTGGACCGGAATCAAACATCCTTGGACCGGTTTCTGGCTATCCGCCGTCTTCAGCCAGGATAGCTTGATTCCAGTGGTGTTGTCAGGAACTGACCTTGGTGCCTACCTAGAATTACACCGGACTACATTGCCCAGAAGGCCTTCTGGGAGGATCACTACTATATTTAAATCACGTGATGCATCAGCGCGTTGTACGTGATTCTTGTACTGGATTGTATCAGCGGGAAGTGGAGTCGCCGCCCTGGTTTCACGTCTGACTACTTTTGCCGCATCGGAGCTTCCCGGCTTGGAAGCCCGTCCTGATTCGAGCCCTTAGGTGCGGGCTCCATTTTCTGCTCGGCGGAGCAGTATTTCCCGTATTCTGTGTCCCGCTAGCAGCTGCTGCGGGAACCCGGAAGTCCCGAGTTCGGCTGAACTCCTTGCGAGCCGGTGTTGTGGCCAAGTCCTGTTCCGCTGAACAGGTTGTTTCATCTGTACCCCCCACCCCACTGCCAGTGGCTGTTGTGGGGGAATTGCCTCACGAGTCCGGCTGGACTCCCAACCTCTTTTCGAGCCTGTCGTTACTGGTTACTTTTCCTGTTAGGCGGAACTGGTCTTCTCAGTCTCCCCGTGTAGCGGCTGCTACAGGGATCTCTCTGGCTGACTTTGCCAGAGGGTGGAGTGGACTACTTACCATCTGGATCAGAGCGCTAATTGCCCAAAGACAGTAACGGAGCTACACTTTCAGCAATCTTTTGGGAGGACTTGCTGGTCCAGTAAGCCGTTCTCGTCAGTGATGAACATAATGCAAGAGAACTATAATTCTGATTTAATTTTAGAGGGAGTGCGAGCTAGGGTACGTATGCGAAGAATGAGTGTTGATTGATGCACAGCATTGTTCCTGGTTGGGGTCTATAATCCATGCTTTGGTTTTTTAGGAATATCGTATTATTTGAGGCAGAAGGAAGGGTCCATCTCCGGAGCCGTTGCATTTAGGTGGGTGTTGAATTTAGTGAGAATAATTGAGAGTAGCTAGGATATTAGTGTTGCCCAACCATTGTGTTCTCTCGTTCCAGGTATCCCTTACACTGCTGCTCCGTCCCTTCCTTCCCTCGCTTGATTACCTCTGTGCTCTGTGTTTTTATCACTAGTCAGAGTGTGGGGACGTCAGGAGGTGGACCCCTCTAAGCATCACCCTGACCCTGAGGAGTTCGTCGGATCGTGACAGGTGTGGAGAGCACAGGACTCACGTCTGAGCATACCCTTCCCACTCGGGGTGACAAATGCAAAACCAACAGTTGATGGACAGAATGCAGAACAATGTCATACATTCACCCCAGTACAGAGATCCATTGTTTTTTTGCACTCCACACCACCCCCGTTCAGACATGGCCATATGCAAATCAGCCTTGACCCTTTGCCTCATGGGAACAGTCCAGAGCGAACTGCCAAGCCATGTCTTCCATGGATCAGAATCAAGCATCCTAGGACCTGTTTCTGGCTATCAGCCGTCTTCAGCCAGGATAGCTTGAATCCAGTGGTGTGGAGAGCACAGGACACACATCTGAGCATACCCTTCCCACTCGGGGTGACAAAAGGAAAAAACAACAGTTGATGGACAGAATGCAGAACAATGTCATACATTCACCCCAGTACTGAGATCTGGGCCTAAATCCATCGTTTTTTTGCACTCCACACCATCCCAGTTCAAAGATGGCCATATGCCAATCAGCCTTGACCCTGTGCCTCATGGGAACAGTCCAACCCGAACTGCCAAGCCATGTCTTCCATGGACAAGAATCAAGCATCCTAGGACCGGTTTCTGGCTATCAGCCGTCTTCAGCCAGGATAGCTTGATGCCAGTGGTGTGGAGAGCACGGGACTCACGTCTGAGCATACCCTTCCCACTCGGGGTGACAAATGCAAAACCAACAGTTGATGGACAGAATGTAGAACAATCTCATACATTCACCCCAGTACAGAGATCTGGGCCTAAATCCATCGTTTTTTTGCACTCCACACCACCCAGTTCAGACATGGCCATATGCAAATCAGCCTTGACCCTGTGCCTCATGGGTACAGTCCAGTACCAGTACCAGGACAATTTAACAAAACAGTCAGATCTCGAGATCACAGACTTTAACGAGTGCTACCTACTTAAACCACAACTTTATCTTGCCACTTCATTAAGTGTCTCGCGCATGAGTGAAATCAAATACCCTTAAAACTTGAAGAAAACATCAACAAGACGATAAACACAGTCCCTGCAAGCCCTCAAATCAAAGCCACATAATATGTGAATTGAAAATCGAACCACTGCATGACACTGCACTGTCTTCCATACTAAAAACTCCAACATGCACCACTTTGGTTCTCGTTCACTCACTCTTTTACCAGTGGTGACTGGTAAAGAACGGAGGCAGGGGGTGGGTGGGAGCAAAAAAAAAAAGAAACGTTCCTGCTGGTCTTGCCAGTTGCCAGCTGCCACCTTTCCTCCACACAGGAACCAAGAAGCAAGCACCCAGGCTCCCAGCCAATCACAACGCTGCTATGTAGAGTTGTGATTGGTCTGAGCGCCGTGGTTAGGCGATCAGGTGGGGAATGGGAACCTGGGCATGTTCTCCAACCAAGTTGTAATGCAACCTGGGTGGAGAACATGCAAAGTGCCCATGACAGTTGGGACGGCCAAACCTCTATGCGCACTTAAAGTGCAGCCGCCACTCCTCCTCCCTGTGACATGGGGAGACCAGCCCTGCCCCACCGCTTCAACTGCAAGCTCAACACAGAAAATAAAATGATAATAATGGAGCGTTATTATCATTTTCTTTTTTATGTTGAGCTTGCAGTTGAAGCAGTGGGGCAACGCTCCTCCGCCTTAGAGGAGGAGCCGCCGCAGTCTTTTACGCATGCATAATGCTTTCCTTATTGATACTCACAAAGCTGCTTCAGGAATCTCAGGACAGCTGCCCCATCTCCCCACAGTTGTCAGGAATTGGGCTGCAGATTGAGTCAGGGTCAATTTGAATCATGGGACAAAACCGTCTGAACCATGAAGGGGTAGTTTGGGGTTCTTAAAAACCAATTTTACCGTTGGATCCATAAACTCTGTAACCAGATATGACGGCGCGCAAAACCCATTCTGTCTTTCTCCACATCATGACTTTAGTGCTCTGCACTGATCTTGTCTCAATTGAAGAAGTCAAAGGTGTCAGTTTCAAATCGCAGACATGTAGAATGCATTTGGTCCTTCAAGAATGACAGAAAATGAAGCTTAAAGGCTTTATTTCAAGACTTTTTGGCATACAGGACTTACTTAAATATAGTCAAAATCAATTAGCCAATAAATCAGAGTGCAAAGCTTAGTTTAAATACAGAATAAATCAGACCTTAGTAAAGTTCAGATCATCAAAATACAGAGTCTGAGTAGAGGGAATATTTCAGTACATATATTCACCATCTGAAGCAAGTGGAAAGTGGTTCTCGCCACCTTCAGAAATCACACTCTTTTATAAGGTTCCCTAAGAAAGGATTTCATACATTCGATCCAGTAGTAGGTGATTCACAGTCTCTAAAACAACCAGAATGAAGCAAAAGAGAAACAATTTCAACTGAATACATTCAACAGGATTTTCATAATTCTACTAGATGCAGCGTCACACGAGCGTTCGTCTACACAGAGAACAGAAAAGGTTATATAATATGTGATTGTGTCTGGGACAGCTAGGCTTAATCTTGAATGTGTGCACTTTATTCAGAACAGTCTGTGAAATTATTCGTCCTTCTGTGTGGGACACATTAAACTTTTATTCTATTGAGGCATGAAAATACAGGTCTAGCCAGCAAAACAGGTACACCATTAGTCTTTAGGCAGGGGCTATTATAACTGGAACTAATAGATGGAAAAACCAGAGCAAAGGAGAAAAGCTGATCTATCTATCTATCTATCTATCTATCTATCTATCTATCTATCTATCTATCTATCTATCTATCTATCTATCTATCTATCTATCTATCTATCTATCTATCTATCTATCTATCTATCTATCTATCTATCTATCTATCTATCTATCTGTCTGTCTGTCTGTCTATCTATCTATCTATCTATCTATCTATCTATCTATCTATCTATCTATCTATCTATCTATCTCTCTCTCTCTCTCTCTCTCTCTCTATCTATCTATCTATCTATCTATCTATCTATCTATCTATCTATCTATCTATCTATCTATCTATCTATCTATCTCTCTCTCTCTCTCTCTCTCTCTCTCTCTATCTATCTATCTATCTATCTATCTATCTATCTATCTATCTATCTCTCTCTCTCTCTCTCTCTCTCTATCTATCTATCTATCTATCTATCTATCTATCTATCTATCTATCTATCTATCTATCTATCTATCTATCTATCTATCTATCTATCTCTCTCTCTCTCTCTCTCTCTCTCTCTCTCTCTATCTATCTATCTATCTATCTATCAATCTATCTATCTATCTATCTATCTATCTATCTATCTATCTATCTATCTATCTATCTATCTATCTATCTATCGATCTATCTATCTATCATCTGCACTTTGCACCAATAAATACAAAGGCCGAAGTGCAGGATGGGGCTGTGTTAGTCCGAAAAGAATAAAAAAAGAATAAAAAAAACCTTCAATGTCCAGTCTTCAAAGTCATAAAAGTGTATTCAAAATTAAGAATAATTACAGAAAACAAAAGATAGCTAGTTGGTCATATTCAAATAATCACCTATAATACATTAAAATAAAGCCAATTGTAAGAGGTCATAGCATAAGGAAGTTAAGCATAATCAAAATATATTTCAGTGTTGATCTAGTATACATCTATGTTCATAAGTAAAGGGAAAGAGATAAATCAGCAGACAGTCTAATGTGGATACTATTAGTTCAAAGTAAAAGTCAAATTTGAAATCAGATGACAGACAGATTACATTGAGTTTATTTGACCCCAGCACAGCTCAGTAAAACGTACACAACTGCCACTTCAGACGGTCCACGCTGCCTTATCACACATGTAGACATAAAACATATTTTTTGGGACTACCCAATAGCTTAGACATTTTTGGACGCGGTCTGCACGAAACTCTTGTCTACCACTTGCCGGCAAGAATTAAAATGCCTAGAGTGTTGCATAGAAGGGCTTACAAGTGCCCAAAATCTGGTAGGATGACAAGCAGACTCTTAGACTCTTAGTCTTGACTTTTCTCATAGCTCGGTGCTCGATAATAAGTTGAAAGGCGGCCTCTTCCGTGTCTGGAATAGCCTATTGGCGTGCCATGGTGGTATGCTGGGTGGATGTGGAATCCATATCCCTGTGGTGAGAGGAGACGATGGGTCTCTGAATCGATCCCGGTGCTTCCTTGTGGGATGAGCTGATTGTTTCCTTCAAGGAGGGTCTTAAAGATGACACTAGACCTCCTTAGGCTGAACTGCATCCTCTATCATGTCATTGCTCTACAGAGTATCACATTGAATGACCTATTTTGTAGTCCTGGCTTCAGGAGGGCTCCCTTCACAGGCCGCTTGTGATCCAACAAACGTTATATCTTTGACAAGACTTGTCCTCATTCCTTCTGCTCATAATGTATAGTCAGGCTTGTTATTGTTTTTAGAATGTTTTGTCCTCTTCTTCATTGTTAGGTCATGAAATGGATTTTTTTCACGCACCCCTAGTGATGAACCAATGCCATCTATCGTCGACAAACTAACAATTGATTCATATTTCTTCTCTGTTAATGAGTCAATAAGGTTATCTTTAGGACAGAGGCCCAATAATTAAGCTATGATGTCACAATAGGTTTTTTATGTATGAAGGCAAAAAACACAAATATAATCAAATGTGTTTGAAATAAAGTAAAGTCAGATACCAGTCCGACATGGGAATTTTTGGGCATGGAAGCAAGGAAAAGCTTTATAAGCATGAATCAAATAACAGACTATCAGAGAGTCTGCCTTCATTGAAACGAGCAAAGAATCTCGAGCACAAAAAATCTTGGGGCATATTACCAAGGGGGTTTATCTCCACTTTTTTGGCTTTAAAAGCCAAGAAAGCGGAGATAAAATTATCTCCCTATTACCTAGTTGTTGCTAACACCAGTTAGCGACAGCTAGTAGGAGATAGCGACCATCTTGGGCCCCACTTTGCATGTCAGTGATATTTATCACTAATGACATGCAAAGTGGGCGTGCCAAGATGTTAGCGACTGGAAACAGTCGCTAACATCGCTATCTCCTATTACCAACTTTTGGAGATATTCGCGCTAAGAGCAAATATCTCCAAAAGCTAACACCTGCCCTGAGCAGTTCTTAGCCATGTTATCCAATGGGAGGTGGATAACATGGCTAAGAGCATTAGCTCGGTAATGCATGAATATCGCTGACTTTTCAGCGATATTCATGCATTGCGGCGATTTTTATCGCATTTGCGATAAACCTTGGTAATACCAAGGTTTATTTGCGATAAAAATCGCCGCAGCTCAGCGGTAATTTTTTGTCTCTAACCAAGCAATAGCGATAATTATCGCTATTGCTTGGTAATATGCCCCCTTGAGTTCTAAGTACGAAAAGCATAAAATAAAAGTCTAGCACGCTTCTGAGAAAAAGCAGATTTTATAGCGTCAGAGGATTGATAAAGAATGCACTTGACATGGTGTGAAGTGGTCTCACAGGGTGTATTAGCAAAGATAGTAAACCAATCAACATCACAATAATTGCACTACATAAAACAGGCTACTTTGGGACGGCCTAAAATATGAATAAATAATGACCCCGTTTGCCCTACAAACAGGAGAAAGGACTTTGCACCATTGAAGCAGACAAACTATAACACATTTGACGACGAATAGAAATACATTTGTGGCAGCAGCCAGCAACAGCCTTGCTTATTGCAACATACTAGCAACATCTCTAAAAAGGATTCTCCTCAAACACACTGAAAGCTACAGTAGAAGAAAAGAACGCCATGAAATGAATACAATGTTGACTGTTTTCAAAAAAAGAAAAACACAGAGGAGGCAAAAAACATTGCAAGTTGGATACTTGTTTGTGGAACTTTAAAATTCCCGTTTTCTTCAGCTGTCAGTGCAAATTAAATTAATTTTACAGCCTAGTAATGCTAACTTAAACACATGTAAATAAACATTATTTTATTTACTACTAAAATACCCTGCCACTGTCTATCTGCTTCCAGCTAATTGTGGGGCATATTAGCAAGAACCTTGTTAGAATTATCGCCGTTTTAGCGGCAGGAAACTGCCGCTAAAACGGCGATAATGGGCTTGATAATATGCGTTATAGAATTCCAATAGAAGCCCAGGTTAGATGTCCTGCACATCTAACTCAGGCTTCTATTGGAATTCTATAACGCATATTAGCAAGCCCATTTTCGCCGTTTTAGCTGCAGTTTCCTGCCGCTAAAACTGCGATAATTTTAACGAGGTTCTTGCTAATATGCCCCTCTGTCTTTTGCTCGGCCTGTGATTGCTCTCTCTCTCCCTTTCTTTGTGCCTGGTCATTGATTCCCAGTCCCTTTTGCTGACCCTCCGTGTTGCCTTCTCTCTCTCTTCTCTGGCCTTCTTCCCCCTCCCTCTTAGCTCCTGACTCTCTCTCCATACAAGTGTCTTTTTGCAATCTATACCAGCATCTGTGACCGACGTGCATTCTGGGTAGGATGACCAGATTTTTAAAGCTAAAAACTGGACATTTCCCAAAAATAGAAGAAGGACTGCAGCTTTACTTCAAGCGATGAGAGCGCTCCTCAGCAGAGAATTACAGAACAGGCAGTAAGAACATACATAACATGCAATTTTTAATCCCAGTAGCTTGCCTGTTAATTAAATTGCTTTCTTGAAACAACTGCTAACTATCCCTGCTTTGTAAAACATAAAAAACACCTCCCACCGTTTTCAGTCGACCCTTTCTAAAAACGGGGACATGAGCTAAATTTCTTGAAATTTGCTGGGACAGCTGGTTAAAAACAGGGACCGTCCTGGCAAAACGGGGACGCCTGGTCACCCTAATTCTGGGTATAATCTGACCCCACATCTGCAGTCATTTCGGCCATTTTAGATACGTCATCAGGAAGCACAGCTTAGCAAAACTAATTCAGGTTAACTCATTGTCAACGTGGAAAGAAGGTCAAGATTCACTCAACACTTCTCCGCCTGACTTCAACATCGCTGGTGCATGGGCGAGCCATCCCAGTGCCAGCTTGTCAGAAAGGGTCGGACAGTGATGGAGCATGATTTGTGCTAATCAAATCTGCTGAGGAAATCGACCCATGTGTGTGTTTTAATACATTACTAACCTGTGTGAAAACCAAAATTACTAAAAACATGAAGATTTAGAAGGTGCGACCGAAAATGTGCAAATTCTGCATGCATTTTAAAGAGTTAGAATAGCACATGTAGAAGGGAAGATTTCTTTATAGGATTATGAATAACAATAGAATGAGAAGAAATTATTAATTTGTGTGTCTAATAATAATGTTCTTATGTTACCTGAACTGCAGGAATATTAAAGCACAAACATGAGAAAGCTCTTTTATTCTTCGTGAAAGTAGTGTAGGCCTAGAAATGTAGAAATTATTTTTCTTTTCTCTCTGTCTTTCCTTGTTGAAACTTGAAGGCCTTACCAAATGTATTTGTTAGGGGATGTGTTTCTGTGCTCCTTTGTTTCTCTTTACATTGTTTCCTGATGTCCTTGTAAAGAATAACATTTACATCCTTAGAGAGCAGAGAATAGTACTACTTTGTCGGTCTAGGTGAGGATTTGGAATGAAACTTTTGCTATGTGGATACAAAATATTTAATTGTAGTTTTTCTTCTTCCCCTTTAGGGAGTTATACAATTTTAGACAAAGACTGTTTAGAGAAATTTGTAAGGTCATTGTCAGGAGATATTTGCCTCTCATAGTTACTGACCAATGAGAGTGACTTGCAGGGTTTAGGAGAGTTTCTACTTAGTGTAACAAAGTTACGAAGTCAGTATAAAGAAGCTGGTGGGAAAATGATCTTCGGCTTGTTCACATTCTGGTGACCTGTCCTGCATCCGCGGTATGCTGTGCTGTGCTGATTCCTGATCTGGCTGGCAATCCGGACTGCGGAGGACCTTTCTCCCTAAAGACTTTGTACATCATCGGCTGGTGATGGTGCCTATGCTATTCTCCCATGGCCATGGAGATAGTTTTCCTCGACTAATTGCACTCTGTGCATTAGATCTCTCTAATTTACAGAGAGGTAACTGAACTTTGATGTTTCCTTGTTTCTCTCTTTCCCTTCTTCTTTCTCACCCGAGTATGATGGTCTCTGAGTTATTCAACTTGTGATTGCTGTGATATTATGAGCATGTTATCCTTATGATTTGCATTTGTGTCTGACCATTCATATTTTTCTGAGAATAATACCAAAACAAGCATTTGCAATGCAATGGGTCTCGCATTCACGCGAGTTTAAGCTATTGGCATTGTAAATGACAATGCCTTTTATTTCTATTTTAAAAACAAAAATAAAAGGCATTGTTATTTGCAATGTCAATAGCTCAAAGTCATGTAAATGCGAGACCTATTGCATTGCAAATGCATGTTGGTTCTGAGAGCAACCCTGTTGAAAGGTCAATATTCCTTTGCTAATGTCCAGAAAGAATGTTTCCTAGAGTTGGTTGTTCCTCTTTTCTACAGGTAAAACAGGTACATTTTATTATTTTATTGCACATTATACAATCACAATTATCAATGCATTTTATAGTGCACACTGCATAAATGAATTAGCTCTAGGCGCCGATGGCTGATGTTATTATCACTCAACTTAATGGTACTCACAGTCTCCCCTTGAAAGGATGAGTCGGTGAGAGGAATCAACAGTATACGCTTTATGATTCACACAGACCTATGCATTAATCCATGAGTCTGCGTCACTGGCTTCGCACAAGGAGCACTGGTAGAGTATCCCCGGATCGGAACAATTACTCGCACTTAGAGTGGGGGGACATGACTAAGGCGCTGACATTTCTGAAAGCATGTTTCAACTGAATGGAATTCCTAGAAGTAGAGACAATTGGTTTGGAGGACTGAATCCACTGGAAACCCCTAAGTTTTAAGTCACGCGACTGACAGGCATTCAGGTTGAAACACCCACTAATGCAGAAGACGTGTGTGCACGCGGGGCTCTGAGAGTTGTACACACAGAACTGTCGAATGGGCACATTCATCTCTAAAGTACAGATGCAGGTGTTAACCTTGGTCTTTAACACAAAGCCGGGGGCGGGAGGGCACTTATCCATCACTTGTACACATGCTGGTGGATATATAGATATATCAGAGGAAAGGGGACATTTGGGTTCTGCTCTATCCCAACTTTCTCTCAAACTCCACTCCTCACAATTACCTGCATCATTAACAGGGCATATCGTTAGAGTGTGACCCATGGCTGTTGCGCCCCCCCACCCGCCCTTGTCCCCTCCAGTCACTTTAGGGCATACAACGGCGCCGGGGGTGTCCAGTACCCGGCTGCCCGAGGGAAGAGGGGGCAATGCTTCCTGTGTGCCGAAGATGTTTCAGGTCGAAGTTTAACTGCTGAATTGCAGGGTTCTTGTGTTATTGGGACGGGAACGTGCATGATGACGTGTGTGAGAGGGCGGGGACATGGAATTATTATCAGGTGTTAGCAGCAGGAGAGTCGTCAATGAAAGCCATGTGCTTCTGAGGTTGTTTTTCTGTGGGTCACACTGGATTGTATGTGTGTCTTCTGATAACGAGGCACTCTGGAGTGGTCCCATGCGCCAGTAGAGCTCTCAACTTCCAGGTTCCAGCCTCAGTGCTCAGCCCGTCCATGTTTCGTCTTTGCAGTTGGGCAGTTGGGGCACATTTGAGTACAGATCCAAGAGTGGACAAAAAACCGTGGTCAGGATGAGCACTCACGCGCGACCCTGGATAACTCGAGAGCTGCGAGGAATGGTAGGACAGAGTTCTGTCCTAAGCTACCCCTTCCCTATGCCTTCTGCCCCTAACCCCAGAGCCAATAACTCCTCCCCAGTTCGCTCTGCTTTTTAAATTTTTTTATTATAATTTAACCATTCCTTGCAAATAAACTAACCAACTGTTGGAACAAGTGCCGACTGGCACATATCACCTGCCACATAAAGCTGTCTGGTTGCCTAAATCATTGTTGAGTACCTCCTCCAGGACTGTCTTCGCTTCGCATTTTGGGACTTGTAGCCGTTGTAGTCATACTTTGACCTGGGACACTTGAGTAGGGAATGTTTCTCCAGGCACATACAGCACTGATGGGTTCCAAGGAGGACAGCAATGACGGAGAAGGATCAAAAATACTACTGTGGAGGAGGCCTACAGATGGAGGCCTGCGAAGCGGGTACTGCTGCTTCGGTTGCCTTGGCGCCTGCGAGAGGACCAGGGCCTGTATCACCAAGCTGCACTCTAGATGGTGACTATATCAGCAGGAGTAACTTCTACTATGGACTGTGCAAGGCAGCCTGTTCGCCCCCCCCCCCCCATGCTTGCACCATGAGTGAAGCTAGGACTTAAAACAAGGAAGACGTTAGGCCATAAGTGATGGATGGTTCACGGCTTCTGGAAGCGCGCGCCTACAACCAGAAGAAGATTCTGACATTTGGGATCTTTTGAAGAGGACGGACGCGGGAAGGCTCGGAGATGTAGTCCATTTTTAGGGATAAGTGCTGGAACTTTCCACTTGTGGTGGCACAGATGGCTCTTCTCTGCGATAGCAAACTGTTTTAAATTGGACAGTATTGGCTTTTCTCATTCGAGATATTACACTCATTTGTGGGAAAGGTTCTAGATTTTCTCAGCGTGGCTGCTTGCTTTTAGTGGGACAGTGATGCCTTTTTTCAATATAATACAAGCAATTCACCAAGGCTGCTCTATTTCTGACAGGGCAGTAACGGAACTGCTCTGAAAGTCTTGTTCTTACAAAAGTAACAGTACCACTACTTATCATCAGGGGTCCTACACTTTAAGTGGGGCAATACATGCACTTAGGGCTGGTATACTGAGGCTTTGGGTCTGTAACAGCAGTAAGTAGCAGCACTCATACACTTTTTACTTGAAAATGATGGCACCTTTCAGGCCTGATTATCTTATGTTTTGGTACTGGTACTTCTCGGTGCTGGCGGGGCTTCTGTACCTTTAAATGGTCAATACCATTGTGTCACTGCAGAGTTGCTATGCATTAAACTAGAAAGTAATGGCTCTTCTCAGGACTGTTTCATCTTATCTAGTACTGATACTTCTCAGCAGGGCTGCTGCACTTTTACAAGGAAACGTAACCGCACTTCTCATCAGGACATATGTATAGGTAACAATTGTCTTATTAACTCGCTTTTCTCAGCAGGGTTCGGTGCTTCTGAGGTGGGGTCATGCATAGTCAGTTCAACCGCACTCACGCTTGTCAGCTGGGTTCATGCATACTCAGTTGAACTGTGCTGGCGCTTCTCAGCAGGCCTGCTACAAGGAGACCTGGAGCACACATTTTTCTGTTTCAGATTGGTAAAATAGCGAAGTGGGTTTTTTACCTGCTGGGAGTAATCTACGAACAGCGCCTATGGGGAAGAGAGATGAGGCGGCTCTAACGTTTATACTTCCTGGGCCGTTAAAAGAAGTAGCTCTGTGTGAGGTAACCGTGACTCCTGATATTGTCGCTTTGAGACCGATGGACCATGGATGCAATACCAAACATACATTAGTTACAATAAAGTCTAAACCCCTAGCAAAGATGCGCATGCTTAAAACCGGGATCGGCTCAGGGCGGGGGGAGGTTTTCGACACCGTTTTTTCCACAAGCCGAGGGGATATTTTATTGCTGCATTTTTGTGCTGCAAAGGTGCTGGGTGCTTACAGGCTCTACATTATGTATCGAGGGCTGCGAGCTGTGCCTGACTCTGAACGCAGCTCTGGTGTTGAGAGCATAGAGGCCACTGGCTCTGGATAAAACCATTGCACACTACATGCATGAATACTCCGTATCCTAGGGATCAGCTGACGGATACTGCACAGGCAGGGACTGTGTAAGAATTCTGACCCTCACACAGCAAAGTGACGGATGTTCCTCCATGAGTGAGATGTGGAGAGAGAAAGTAGGGAAAAAAGAAAGATAGTTGCATCCTTTATTTGAAAATAAACTGCATTGCAAGTGTGGGATGCTTGAAAGGCAGACCTGGGCCTGGCAGGCCGCAAACGCGGTGACATAGTCACCCAGTAACCCTATCCCTTGTTCTCACGAGCAGCGCCCTCAGACATTTTCTCTGACAGGATGAGCAAACTTGTTTTCTGTCATTCCTGCCTGAGCCCAGGTTAGGGCCTCTCCTCTGAGAGGAATGTGCCACCCAAAGCGACAGCTCAGAACAAAGTCGACCCTCCGTGCGCAGGCAGTGGTTATTTTTAATTGCAGGGTCCCCAGGAGCTGGAGGGAAAGTGAAAGCGTGCCATGCATGCGTTACTGCTGAAACGCCACAAGCCATTCGTGTGCATGTACACGTGCACATCGCCTGTCCGGGCGCGTCCACATCTCCTGTCCCCCTTCAGAAGAAAAATCAACGACAATAGATCTCGCCAAGCGAGCAGCAGCACTGCGCCTCTAGGCGAGACCTAAAAAGGTACCAAGAAAGAATAGTGTCTGTCGTTATTTCCTGAGTCATGACTTATTTTTAGGATATTATTTGTTATAATATTGATGTACGTGGTATATCCAATAGTATAGCTGTTTCTTTATTACAGGTCCTTATGAAGGAATAGTTCTCTGATTTCTCTACTAAGTCCCTTTTAGCTCTAGATCCATTGGAAGACCTTTGTTTTTGCTAAAACAAATGATAAGGACTTATGGGCCCATCATTATAATATTTACGCTTCCTTAGATATTGTAAAGGTTGGGTGGGATATTATATGCCCCCGACCGCTTCCGCTGCATCAACAATGACTCAGAAACTAAGCAGTGGTTTCTATTATTAAGAGCTTCGTTTCAATCACTTCTCGGCTCTCTTTCATGGAGGTTTACCTCTTAAAATTTCATGACCAAAATGTGGGTGATATTGGCACGTGTCGGGACACCATCACTTAAACGTCATGGGGGTAAGGAAGAGAGCAGCGGTGGTGTGTCCATTGGGGGCGTTGGGTCGTTGCCCCAATAATGCCATGGCCCCATTTACAAATAACAAATAATATTCTTCTTTCTACTTCTGATGCTAATTCCAGCAATCAGGACTCCTGGAATTTGCGTCAGAAGTAATACGAGGGACGTGGCTGAAGGGGTGGGGCTGCAGCAGCACTGGGTTTGAGTGACAACGCAATAGTGGGCATGTTCATTTTTGGGCTGGTCATTTTTATACCCAGCTCAAACATGCGCACAAGCCTTCCCCTTAGGAGAGCGAGGGTTGCTTTATGCTGCAGCTCCCGGTCTCCTAATGGGCAGAGAGTGTCCCTGCTCAAGCCAATCCTGGCACTTCTGGAGCAGAGTCTGGATTGGCTGAGAGGAGTTGCCACCAGCCACTCACTCAGGCAGGAGACGTTGAAGAAGGCACCAACCCGGCCCCGGCGCAGACACTGCTTCTCACAGGATTCTACCACCGCTGTCCCTCTCCTCGAACCACCTTCCATCCCCTGGGACACCACGCGGCTCCTGGCTCTTTGGGGATCACTGGGCCTCCCAGCAGTCTCTTCTGAAGCTGGCCGGGCCCGCCTGTCTCTTGTTTCCGGAGTATCTCCTTAGTCGGTTATGTGACTCGTTTGACTCTTTCAAGCAGCATTGACAGAGAATAACTTCTGGCTGATGGTTGCCTCTCGCTGGGTGAAGACTCACTCTGGCCGAGCACTGTCAGTAGCCGATGACTGCTTCTGATGGATGACTGACCCTTGTTCCAGGCTGTCTCTGGAAGAGCGGACTGCCCCCGGCCGGATAGCGCCCCCCCCCTTGGATAATGCCTGCCTTCGGATTAACCTCTGGCGCTCTGGTTTGCTCTCTGGATTTTGGAATATTCCTCCCATCTCCACCAGCACCGAGACAAGACTCTGTGATTCTGCGAAAAGGTAAGACATATCCTTGGGTACAGGGGCAATGCTTTGCTGTCCTGTTTCAGACTTGCCACACTGTGTTAGGCTTATGCCAGGAGGTGCCCCCCTCCTTTTGCTCCCAGAATTTGCCGTCCCATACATGAGCCCTGGCATGTCACCAGCAGTTTGGGCCCTAGTTGGGCCAACTCCTCTTTGTGCCCAGGTTGTCTGTTCTCTTAGTGCTGACACGCTGTGACATTTCACTCTGTGGACTCAGGTCAATTTATGCCCGCTCCTATTTGGAGTTTCTAGGATGACCACCCCCTCCCTGTCCCGCCAGGATGTGTCCTTCATGTTTGTGCCCAGTTTGAAGTGCCACGTTTGTGCACCTCCTGTTAGTTTCCAGGGAGAGATGTTCCCATCATATCTGTGCCCAGGGTCTATTATCACACTGGTGCCCGGAGTGTGCCCTCTTTACTGTGTGCCCAGGGAGTTGCTGCTTCTCGTCGTGGACGTACCCTCACCTCTTAGTGCTCAGGACGTGCCCCTCCACTTAATGCCCAGAGAGTATCTTTCATGCTTATGGTCAGTCCCTGTCCTCAGAGAGCTCAGGAGTGACATCTCCTGTCTGTACGAGAGATGTGCTCTCTAGTCCTTATGCCCGGAATGTGTATTTTTTTTCTTTGTGCTTAAGATGTGTATTTTCCTCCTTGTGCAATGGAAAACATACTTTTCATTCCCAGAATGTGCCCTCGGTTCTCTGTGCTCAGGATGTACCCCTTATTTTTGTTTCATATTGTGCCCTCTTCTGTTTGAGAGCGGTAAGTGCCATTTTCTCCTTGTGCCCAGCATATGTCTTCTCCCCTTTTTGCCTTGGGTGTGCCTTGTCTCTTTGTGCCCATGATGTGTTTTGTCTCTTTATGCCAACAACGTGCCCTCTCCTGTTTGCTGACAGGAGATATTTTTTAATATCAAAGACCTCAATTAGCCCTTTCCAATCTCCTCTCAACTTGTGCCTACACAGGTGGTGCCCTTAGTGGGCCCTCTCTACTTTGTGCTCCAGTTACCACTGCAGCTATTTATTCCCAGATTATGCCTTCCTCTCTTTGTTCCCAGATTGTGCCCTCTTTTGTTTGTGCATAAGATGCGTCCTTTATTCTTTGAGACAAATATCTGGTGTTCATCTTGTTTTTAGGTCTCCGCCTGCGAAGGTCTGCCCACATGCGCAGTCTCGCTGGCGAGACTTAATGGGGTATAGTAAATATCACTAGCGAGGTTAAGCCCCGCCCCTGTTCTCCATTGGCTGGCCTCCTAAACGGTGGCCAGCCATTGGAGAAGAGGTCCTAGTGACGTTCTTCTTTCGATCTAAGCCCCGTCCTTTTCAGATTGGGGGACATGTTTTTTACTTTCTTTCTTACATTCTTTGATGTAAACAACAGTCAAGAAAACACGCCCCCCCAGTCTGAAAAGGACGGGGCTTACAGACAAAAGGCTGTGTGCAAACATCACGTGCAAAGTTGGGGACTGCCCACCTCCGCCTCCTGCTGCCGCTTCCCATCCGTCCTGTAGGGTCCTGCCAAGCTGTGAGACCCCTCGTATATTAGACAGGAACTTGTTAAGTCATGCTTCTCCGAAAAGCTAGCTATCAACAGCCAATGCATGTGGAGTTGAAAACTTCCTCTGATCTATGTCGGCTTTACTGACGTAGTGGAGGACAGACCAAACTTCCTCTGTAAAATACCCGAAAGTATTAAGAAAGAGGGTGCTGAGGAATCTCCCTGCTTTGAGCGGCCTATGAGGTGGTTTTTCAACACTTCCCGTCCCTCTGAGCTGGGAAATTCCTGTTGGATAGGCGGTGCAGTATAAAGACCCAGCAGGACTGGGAGAAGGGACTCACTCTCTATCCCAGTTAGCCTGCAGCAAGGGGAGGAGGCACTGTATAAAGTAGTCACATACCCCGATGAGCCGATTCAGCTTGTTGAAGAAGAAGCTAGTAGTGTGGAAACCCAGTGACCACACGCCAAAGTGCCGCAAATCCACTCGTGTTATCTCTCACTGAGACAAGTTCCCAAAGACGCACACCTACTGAACGTTGCTGATTCTGCAGTAGACCCCCACTGTCCTGAGACAGTTGGCGCCTGGGGATATATTTATTTTTGTGCCTACGTTGGATTGTGCCTATTGTGTGGGATGTGGCGAATTTTGGCACTCTGCGCCATCCAGGCGGCGGCGGGCGCCGGATCGGTAGGTGGAAGTGAAATTGGGATTGTTTATAAATACCGCGATTATGTCTCCTGGAAAATGTGCTTGCCAGGCTATGTGGTCTGTGTTCGGTCACCAGATATATTAAACTTTCCGTAGTGTTTTTAACCTAGTGGTTGTGTTGTTGTTGTGTATCGGAGCTTTAGCCTGGATGGCATTAACGTATATTCTTACTTTTGGTTTCTTTGTTTAGTTTTAAAACGTGTTACAGGTCTGTTTTTCAGGTCACTGTGATTCAGCTTTTCTGTACTCTGCTGCTGTTTTAAAGTAGCTCCCTGTGGGTGTTTGATTTTAACAGGTTCGGGGTTACCTGTGAGATATCTGCTTCCATGCGGTTGTAGTATGTTTAGGGCTGTGGAAATGGAGAATCGCCACCTTCCTTATGATCGAGTGTTGTATGAATAGGCTTCAGAACCAGTAGTGCTACATGCAGTTCCTCGACGAACTCAGTGACCAGTTTCAATTGCAGGGTTTGATTCCTTAAGGTTGTTGATGTTTTCTTATGCTGGTTAGATTTGTCTATTTGTTGCTCTTTACAGCTGAACTTAAGTGGGTGCGTTCTCAATGAATGGTGGTTGGTTTAGTAGTTTGTGGGATCCTCAAAGCTAGAATTAGTCTGCCTGCTGTAGTTGTTGACTTTAGTTCTCGTGGTTATGTTCCTCTAATGTTTCAAGTCCCGTGGTAGTGTCCTGGTATGTGTTCGGGTCTATTTGTGTTTCACCATTATTCATGTTTACGTGTCCCTCAGACCTGAAATAAAGCTTACACTCTTACATTGGTTGACCTCGCTTTTCCGCATTTATATTTCAACTTTAACCCTTTCCATGCTCATGACGAGCTCAGCTCGTCATGATGCACGGTTGAGCTGTGCTGATGACGAGCTGAGCTCGTCATGAAACACTGGCATCCTGCATTCTTCAGCACAGGAGGGGAAAACACCTAGCAGCGAAGGTGTTAAAGTACTTGCTATCTTTTACCATCCTAATCCATGGTTTGTACTCCTATTGGGGTCGCAGAGCATAAACGAATATAAATTCTATATCCAAACATCTACACAACACTATCCATGCTAGATCGTATATCCTAATGTCTACAGAATATTAGCAAATTCGTCAGCACTACTAGACGGTGCATATTTTTATAGAATTTAGATAGCTCACTCCCAGCTCCCGGGTAGCAGCGGCATGTTTATGTTTACAGTTTACAGAGTTTATGTTTACAGAGTATGCAACAATGGAATGCATAAACCACTGGGTGGCTGAAGTTATATAGTGAAGCATGCAATTATGCCCAAAATAAAACCCAGCTCTGTGTGTGTGTGGCTCTGTGTGTGTGTGTGGCTCTGTGTGTGTGGCTCAGTGTGTGTGTGTGGCTCTGTGTGTGTGTGTGTGTGTGTGTGTGTGTGTGTGTGTGTGGCACTGTGTGTGTGTTGCTCTGTGTGTGTGTGTGTGGCTGTGTGTGTGGCTCTGTGTGTGTGTGGCTCTGTGTGTGTGGGGGTTATGTGCATGTGTGGGGCTCTGTGTGTGTGTGGGTGTGGGTTTTTGTGTTTGTGTGTGGCATTTGGGAGAGATTAAGCTATTGGCATTGTCAATGACAATGCCATTTATTTATCTATTTTCAAAACCAACACATAAATGAAAATGTTGTCATTTACAATGCCAAGAGCTCTAACTTTTGCGAAGGCGAGACCGTTGCATTGTAAATGCTTGTTTAGTGACTTGACTTGAGTATTGTGCCTATATTTGCGATTCACAACACCATCTTGCTTAGACGTCACACCTTTTTCTGCATTCCGACACCAGCATTGTTATGTTTTCTCCAGTGGTTTATTAAGTGGTGTATTATTCCAAACATTGTATACAGCTCATCTGAGGAACATCAGCTAAACCTGACATTCTGTAAAAGACAATAACATTATATTAATGGAATGTACTGACTCAAAACACTTTAGGAACGTTTATTTTTGCGATGCATTAGTGTGTTATTTTTGTGTGGGCAAAATGCATATTTCTGTTTCATATGTAAATTAAGAATTCCTATTTTTTGTAATGGTTAGACTCATATCAGTAGTTTTGTATATGCAACAGTTCTGAATTCATTTGAGATTGGTTTTCAGGATAAATGAATGAGATATGTTGGTCTTGATTTAAACAGTTACTTGGCCTTCGTGATTGTCACTATAGGAGATTAACAATGAAGAGGGTCACTGGGGAATGTTTAATGACCATACAGTGGTATCATCCCCAAAACCGTAATTATAACAAAAGATACCAGTAGGTCAAAAAGGAAAAGACGGTAAACTGTCTAAAAATATGACCAATATAATGATTGGCTTTAAGTAAATAACACATTCACTATGTGTCTTGTAAACTGTTGACAATAATTATGTGTTTCTCTTGTTTTTCATTTGTTTGTTCGTCCTTCGTGACTGTCTGAACAGGCGAATTTCAGGTGACATTCATTTCACTTTTATTAATTTGTTCACATTACGCAGTAGCATTAACACAAGGTCCTGATGAAGCAGGAGGAGATCTCGAGACTCCATCTACCACAGAAACATGTTGACCTTTAATCCATCTGAGTAGTTATATGTTTAATACTACCTTGCACTGTTTTTATTGTTGGGTGTGGATAGGATATCATTAAAAGTATTTTTTTCCATTTCTACAACCCAATCTTAAAATCACTCACTGTTCTAACACTGTTACTTTAAGCACATTCTTGGTGGAGAAGTGTGGCTCAGGGGTTAGAGACGGCAGACCTGGAAGCTGAGATTGGCCCTGGACCAGGGTTCAATTCCCCGCCTCGGTGGGTCTTGGGCCAAAAAATTCCACAGACTCGATAATTCTCGCTCCGGTGCCTTCTCAACTCATGGGTTGCGACTCTGGGCAATAGCTTGCTTAATCTCCACAACGGCCCCTTGCGGCGGGATGCCTGGCTTTCACCTTGTGGATACCCTGCCGGGGTTATCTCACAGGGGAATACCAGGACGGGTTCCCTAAGCAAGCGCCGGGAAACCCACTGCGGGTAGCTGTGCGCTATATAAGCTCAAATATATTTACATTTACTGCTATTCATTCTTACCCTCCTTATGCCATACACACCAAACCACCACATTTGAGTTTTTTCCACTTGATTAGGTTACAGTTCACCAAGGGCCAGATGTAGGTAAATCACCTTTACCGATTTTGAAATAGGATGTCATTGTCCTCCATCCAGACCTGGATTTTTCCCAAGACAAGACGGCCCATAATCTTCTGAATAGAGTCTATAAGACTGATAGGCCTATAATTGCACGCTTTGGCCTTGTCCCCTTTATATACACAGGCACTATTTCTGCTCCCTTCCAGGAGTGGGGGACATCCATCTGAGTTTTCTTGTAGCTACCACGTGCCGCTCCTACTTTAGTAGGATCCCTTGCTTTTAATGCAAGACTCAACTCGCCACGTGACTGCCTACAGGTTGCATTATACCAACTCTCTGGTTTCCTTATTTCCTTATGCCTAGCTGGACCTGGTTTACAGAAATGCTTCCGGAGCTTACCAAATAATTTATTATGGGTATCCAGAGGGGAGGGATTCATAACCCCATTTAGTGTTCCTGCCTCCATGATTTCCAGTGCCCCGTCGACCTCGCTCCTAATAGCGGTCAAGACAGCTGCATTCTTGGTGCATTACACCACTTAAGGTGGCGTTCATCATTCGTTAGGGCGATTTCTATTTGTTAATTCAATGTTCATCTTTCTGTTAAATAGGTCTTCTCCACTAACACTCACGATATATAAAACTAAAAAAACTCTGTTTGAATGATGCATTGAAAAAAGGAGGTATGTTGATGAATAAAGCATAGATGTAATAGATGATGGGCTCTGTATTGATCACTCTGGGTTACTATGAGGTGGATAATAAAGGGCAATGCAATGATTTTTTTTCAGGCCCGTGTGCTGAAAAACGAAAGTGGCTCCATTATGGCCTGTGGGTGCACACAAAATGAATAGGTTCTCCACTGAAATCATCCGAGTCAATATTGTAAATGATGAGGGTCTTGGCAAAAGTGTCTGAAGCCGGTGACCTGAAGACTGAAGGTGGGGAGCTGGTTTCTGACGTGTTAAACATGTAATACTCCCCTGTGTTTTGGTTTCCAGTTCCCTGGGCAAGGCGGTTATGCGCATTAAACATGTGGGTGCTGCTGAGCTCATGTCCTGGGCTGGGAAGCTTATGTTCAAGGCTATTTTTCAGCACCTTGATCCTTTTTCATGTTTTTCATGTTTCTATATTGCCTCTTGTAGTCTTGGTACAGCACTGTGGCTAATAAAAAATGCTTCCTTTGATATTGTTCAGCAATGCATTGTATCTCGAAGTCTGTTATGAAGCTCTGTGGTTATACTGAATAAGCAGCTACCTATGTTATGACATCTCTATATTAATGTAATAACTGCACTTTCACAATTGCTTTAGTAACCTTCTTGCTTTCTCAAATTTGCTTGAAAATGCACCATTCGTCCACTCTTTTTCCAACATTTTCTCGGGAACCCCCATTAGGTTGATCGGGCTCGCTCGCTGTGGTGCAGGATGACAATCATTTTGCGCCTTACCACTTTCAAATGACACCAGCCGCCACTGGAAGAGAGGGAGCAGAGGAGAGAGACTCCCCAAGGATTTTTAAAAAAACATTTATTGGACAGTAACACTGGCCAGAACTGGTATTACTCAAAAGTTCAATTTACACATAAATGTATGGGAAAGTGTGCACTTCATGCTCATTTCATCAGATCAAATAGTTGGTTTTAACTGATATGGCTAAAAGTCCTCTTTGCTGAGGGGTCTTTTGGGCATTTCCCACATGGGAGGTTTTGTAAATGTAGTAGGAAATGCTGCTCTTTACAAAGCCCTGCTGCCAGTAACATTGGTCACATTTGGATAAATCTTAAGGACACAACTTTACTTGGCATTTGCAACCTCATCCAGGATTGTTTTGAAAGAGGGAATTGTAACACAAATGTTAACACAATGGCTCAAATTAATATGCACATGATATAAAGACACCTTTACAAGGGGGAATCACATGGGGGGTGTGATGCTTACCGCACATGAATATTTGGGGAATCACATGGTATATGTTGTTTTTAACGTGAATTGGTTCCCCTTGTATCTCTCAGGCCCTTGTGAAGGAATGTTGAAAACTAGGCATTGTGCTTTAAAAACATCTTAACTTAACAGAACATTGTATGTCTTTAAAACGTGACTTGTGCTTAAAAGGGGGGGGGGGCTTTCCTGGGTCACTTTACATTTATGCACGTGTTTTGCAACTTCTATTGAGAAGATCAAACAGGCACAACAAGGACTGCAATAGCACCTATAACCTGAGGCAAGTGGGAATATTGTGCAATGCCTTCTCCCCCTCCCACTCTCCATGTCTCAGACATTCACGGTCTGAGTATGGCTGAGAAGAAAGCCCAGTCACACAATGAAAGGCAAAATATCACCAAAGTTCAAAGTTCCCCAGGTCAGTGTGTGAGTTGCTCATTCATGCGCTCTGGCTTTTTACATTTGTTTGCTATTAAAAAATAAGAATACACGTTCCAGAATGCAAAGTAAAAACATGACCTGTATGAGATAATATTGCATGGGCCTAGGAAATTAGAAGACTCTGAGGAAAGAGGTGCCAGAAGAAGTAGTGGTCCTGCTTAAGTTCCCATCCAAGCAAATTGGGTCAGAGAGTGTAAAATATCTGTGTGTGCTAGCTCGGTGAATTAATGCATCCAAAACATATATTTGTGTTGAATTCCACAGTCACTGGTTTAAAGCCAGCCTGTCTTCCTCCAGAGGTTGATAAAAATAAGTCTGAATGCAGTGTGCTCCCACAACAATTTTCTACTGAATGTGGTTGGAGTTCTTGGTAACAATAAAGGCATTTTATTGGCACCCAGATGTACCTTGAGGTGACCATGAGTTTTAGAAATGTACAATTCATCCTAGGTCCCTCACCCACCTTGTCCCCTAGATCTGTCCCTTATTCAGGTCCAGCTAATCACCTGCTACCCTCTCTATATTTCACTCTAGTTTCCTTCCAGTCTCTCACTCCCAATTTAAACCAAGCCAGTCTTTCCAACCTTCTGATTGAATGACGGAATCGCACATGCGTTTTGCATGCATGCATGCCTTTTCAACGCTGGCATTAGTACGAATGCGCCGTTACATTACGTTCCTTTTGTATACAATTCATTACAACGACTTGCCTTAGGGGGCACTGGACTTTCGATTAGTATAATTTACTATTCCAACTCCAGTCTGCGCAACAGTAGGGAAGGTGTTGGACTTTAAATCCAACATCACTCCATCAATGTACCCCCTCAAAGCAAGTTGTTGTAATGACTTGCATGTAAACGAATGCATGGTAATGACGTGTTCGTTCTATTCCCGGCACTAAAAAGGCACATCTTGATTCTGGCTTCATGCTAAAGGATGTTTCCTAATCTTCTCACTCAGCTCCTGTCTCTATTCTTAATCCTGTATTTCCCTTCCTCGTCCCCAGCAAGTCTTTAAGCACATCTGTGTCTTGTTTTACCATTCTTTCTCAGGTAGAGTATCTGAGCTCTCAACACTTTCCGAGAGACTTGGGAAAGCTGGTATTGTCAGTAGATCTCTATCTAGGTCCTAGAATAAGGGTCACAGGACCATCACATCCTTAGACACCCTACTTGTATATATTTTAACCTTCCCTCCCACTTCATTATTAAAGATTTCTTTAGGAATGGGTGAGGAATTTTATCTTTAATAGTACATCCCCATACACAATATCTTTAAGTGCTCCCTAAAAAACAGTCGAGCTCACTGCGACTTTCAGCAGTCGGGGTGAGCCCTATTAGTGAAGCATGTCACTATTGGAGTGAGTAAGGGCTATTTAAAGGAAAGGGTCTCTTTCCCTTACCATCCGAAGCAACCGGTTGGACATTTATCTTTCGTTTTTCTTGTGAACGTGTTCAGAAGAGGATCACCATTACACATTTAGGAACCTCCCACCAAATTCGGATCACTCTTGTGTTGCTTCATTTCTGTAGAGAGAAAGCTACCATTCAACCACAGAAGGGACATTCTTGTGTTAATCTCTATGCTTGGCCTGAGCTTGAAACAAGCCATTCAGGTGCTTGACAATCCATTCTTTTCCAGCTATATCATGGGTCATTTAACAGAATAAGGTACTGAATAGGTTTAATTACGGGAGCCAGCAATGCCCAAGAATCTGGTTTTCTCCAACAGATGTGCCTGGTAACTTTCAGGAAAGCAGTGACAGAGTCAAAATATGGGCTATGTTTAGGCGGAGAATATAGCCTTGATTTGCATGTCGATTGAAATAAGGTGGGGGGAGTTACCGAAACCAGTGATTAGCATTACCGTGTGCTGAGGTACTTATCAGTTTCAGTAAACAATTCCTATTCCAAGAAATCAACTTTGAAATCAGGCATAACATATAGAATTATTTCTTAATGGACCGAATTCTCATGTTTTCTGTGTTTTTTTCACCTATTATGTTCCCGAAATTTTTTTCCTCAATTAGATCCATCGAAATCAGTCCAAGGATTAACACAGAAGATTTGATAATCACCAAACAACTTTTGTTAGATAAGAATATAACTTCTATGAGGACCTATGATAAAAGTATTTCCAAATTTATGGTAAGTGTAGGAAATGACAGCATGTAATTTACTGGCCTTGGAAATATGGAAGGCTGACTGCCCTGCTGGGATTTAAACTCATGACCTCCCAAATGCCACATGCCTGAGCAGTGATCCTTCACTCACCAAACCATTTACCTATTTCCAAAAGCCTCCTTCTGAAATTCATCTACATAATGTAATGCACTGCACCTAACAGTGATTAATTCAAGGACTTTGCAATTATTTAGGTAATTAACTTGTGTCTAAAATATGAACTAATAGTGATTCCCACCACTGTGGTTATATCTTTCGAGCACCATACTTGACGCGCCATCTAAATTGACTTCATTAGGTCGCTTTCAAACCTCCCATGCAAGCTAGTATGCCGATACAGATGATCATCCTAGATTGACTGAGGCTTCCAGGTTTGAGATTAGGAACTGAGACAGCTCCACCGTGCGTAAAAGATCTTTCAGAGACAAGCTGCCAGAATGGACTCATGTCATTGGTGTTAATCATATATCAATGTCTCTGTATCAATTTTTTTTTTTAAGGCTAGTTTATCCTCTTCACTTCCAAATTATTATTGAGAAGATTTTGTGATCGATGGTTACGCAATGAATTTAGGGATCAAAAGCTTCCTTGAACCTTGTGCTCGACTCAAAATCAAATAGTTTAAATCAGTTTAGGGTGAGCACCTTCTATCGTGCTCTTTCTTTCACTGCATAAAATATGTCCAACAAGGATGCTTATAATCTTATTGTATTTGGCAATAATGTTCTAAACTGACAGACAATGTGGATAGTTAGTAGCCCACTTGCAAGGTTCATTTGAACTAGCTCAAAGATTCTCATTAATGATCTTTTGGACCACATGATTGAGATGAGACATTCACAAGAATGCACTTGATAATGTGACGGTGTTCCCAAAATCTAAGAGAAATGTAATCTCTAGAAAGTGATCCAATTCAGTCTCTAAACTTTTGAAGCAAGAGCAGTATCTAAGGTGCTCACTCTTTAAAAAGTATAATCGATTAAGTTGGGACTACCATTGTACATCTGACATGTGCAGCAAGGATGTCTCCAGTGGTAGGACCATTTAATATTTCAAAGTTGATCACGTTGAGTATTGCAAGCAAAATTACACCTTCTCGGAACCTGTATTAAAATAGGGAAAAGTCATTCCCAGCATTGAACATAGACCTGATCTCTAGCTTGTTCATTAAATTGACCAGAATAAATGGTCATGCCATCTCAGACGTCAGACTAAATTTAATAGTCCCTAATCCAATGCAAATATGTGAATTATGGGTATACATATTCATTATTATGTTACTTAGTTTAGAGAATATTGGGTTACTACACAAATTGTTTGTAAGCTACCATTTGTTTGTTTTAAGTGATCTAAGCTTCAGTGAAATGCCCTTTTAAAACATCAAACTTCATAATTAAGAGCCTCCTATTAAACACTGTTTCAGGAGCAAGACTGTGTCAAACTCTAGAAGGATGTAGATATTCAGAACCCAGGACTCCTGCAATTTTATTGTAGAAAGACAATCACCAAGAAAAGAGAAGATATCACTGTTTGCTAAATTATTCTTAAGACCAGCCACATTCAGGAAATCATCTTGTGCATTCATGGTCACAGAGTAAGTGTACACCTTGACTGTTCTAGGGGAGAAATAGTTGACAAATTAGTTTCATGTTTGAGTGAATTTTTACCACATTTTATGATCTTGGAGAAAGTTGGTCTGCTGCACCTAGAAGGATTCACTGTCATTCTTTTACCTAGGAAAGTGATATTGTGCCAGTTCAATCAAGATGTGTTGCTGTTCTGCATGGTGGGCTCTGTGTATGACTAATTTCTTGTGCAAAATGGGAGATCAGACAACACCTTTAATTGTGTATTTCATTGCTTTGATATCTGCATTGAATGTTTCTCTATTAGCTAGTTAATGGAATGAGCTGCATTTCACTGTGTTTGTGAAATGGTGATTCCTATCTTGATTGTGACAGAGAGTTAGGCAAAATAGGTCTGATGTGCAGGTTCTGCCCTTCTGTGTGCACTTGTGTTGCAGTAGGTACAGTTATCTGGGTCACCCAATGACAGGTCCACCTCTAGGAGCACCCTCATTTTTATCTTTTCATTGAATTGTACCTTACTTTCCAATTATAGCTGATGAATAGATGCTGCTGTACCTGACTACAGGCTTCACGGTAACGGACTCAGAGCACACATATCACTTCCCCGCTATTGGGCTAGAATAAGGAATGGATATCTAATATATTTTAGGTATGCCTGACCAGGGCTGAAAATGATCCCAGGATCTTATTTCTGAGCAGGGAGGAGTGAAGTGGACTCAACCCTGGAGTTTCCCCTTTGAAGGCACCTAGTTTGCTCTGGAACAGTACCAAGAGACAGGCTATGCCGAGAAGGGGTTATCCACATTAGGGAATGTTGAATCAGCCATAAAGTATGTGCTTGTGTGTGTGTGTGTGTGTCTGTTTCTAAAGGTGCTGACAGTTCTGGCTCAAGACCCACATCTAGCTTGGAAAAGCTGGAGCCCTACTCTTTTTAGAAACAAAATTTCATCATTAGTAGGATTATGTTTTACAAATGTAATTCCAATCACCGTTGTTTCCTGGATAGGAGAACTTGCTCAGGAAAACCAATAAGGTGTCTCTCTTACTTCCAGTCATCAGCCCAAGTGTATTTTTCAGTACTGTATAATCTACAACTGTGTAGAGGTAAGAGAAACATGTACCCACTCCCTATTGGGTGCATATCTTCCGCCACATTACCAGTTTTCAGTTGCATCCTGCAATGGATGTTTAGATGGTTCGAGAATCGTTTTATAGGATTGGATTGTTTTTTAGCATTTCTTTGCCTTTTTGACATTTCTAATAGTTTCTAGTTTGTCAAGCAGAACACTTTGCTTTAAACAGTGACACTTGGCAAATGTGTTCGGGATTGATGAACGTTCCTCCAGAACACTGGTGTGTTGAAGGAAACACCCTCACTACACCTGTGTAGGAACACAAGTCCCATTTTAAGTGACCAGTCACACTGCAGCTGTTTTGTCATCCAAGGTGGATCCTGCCTGCATGGTTGACGATGGTCCCTATCCCCCATAAATTCTTCAACCATGAGTCTCTTCAACATGTCTCACTTCACTCCTGTGAATCCACTCACATGCCTCCTGAACCTCTGACTCAGACTCCATTTTTCAGCCACTTTCGGCTGCCTTCCTAGAGCCAGGTGGTCCTAAAAACCTCTGTTTTATAAGGCATTTGGTAAAGTGACGCATTTCACATAAACACCTTCTCGGGATATTAAGAGAAGAGAGGATGCAGAAGTTGCATAATGTATGGTAGGATGGAAGTTGTTCAGTAGATCCAAATATAACATCTCTGAAAATGGTGGAATATTGGCACTCCTAAATTAGTTGGCCAGTCTGTTCCATTTCTGTTGGCCCCATTAAGCATACATGCCACACTATCTTGTGGAGTCACTGGGAGCTCCGCTATTGATACTGCTGCCTTCCTTCACCCTCTAAATTGGGCATGGGAGCGCAAAGATGGCATTTAGATTTTCTGGATAAACTCATTTATATATGGCAGATCTTACATTTTTCTTCTGGAGCTTTGTCTTCCTGTCTTGACGCTGATAACTCCAACATTCTTGTCCTTTCACTAATATTTCACTTTCACATTATTATTATTATGATTATTATTATTATGCACTTCTGGCATATTTTATTTTTACTCAATGTATTTGTATGAACATTCAAACTTGTATGTGTTTTCTGTAAGTAATATGGTTCTAGACCTCACTCCACCCTTTAGGTACCCCAGGCTACCCATAAAGTCAAATTATTTGTGTTAGACTTGCCATCCTTAGTGTGGTTTTCCCAGTCAACTTTTTGCCTTCAATCATCCTGTTTTGCTTTGGTTTTGCTGGGTTTAGGAATCTTCGTACTTTATCACTGCTAACCAGGGCTAAAGTGCTTGTGCGCTCTCCCTAAAACATGGTAGGATGGTCATATACTCAACCGGAATATCTAATTTACTTGTAAGTCCCATTAAAGTGATACAACATGAGTCCAGGGCCTGTGCATTAATTGCTAGTAGTGGGCATGCAGCACTGATTGTGTCACCCTCTTAAGTAGCCCTTTAAACATGTGTCAGGTCTGCCATTGCAGTCTATGTGTGCTGTTTTGAAACTGCCATGTCGACCTAGCAAAATAAACCTTCTGCCAGGTCCAAATCTTTCTTTTTAATACACATAAGTCACCCCTAGGGTAGGGCTTGGACAGTCCAGAGGGCAAGGTTCAGAGTATTTTAAAAAAATGGGATATGTACTTTTAAATTTTACATGTTGTGGCAGTGAAAAACTCTTAAATTAATGTTTCACTACTGCAAGGCCTACCTCTCCCGTAGGTTAACATTGGAGTTGCCTTATTACATTTAATAAATGATAATTTGCAGATGGGAGCAGATACCCAGTTCATGTTTGGGTCTTTAGAATTGTAATGAAAAAACATTTCTCTTGGTGAAGTCGATTTTAAATGACAATTTAGCAAATGTCACTTTTATAAAGATGCATTTTCCTGCCTTAGCCATTTTGTGCCTGCAGCATATCTCTGGGTCACATCATTGGGTTTAGCTACTGCTGGGCTTTGTGTATTCCTCCTAGACTGCCACACACAATAGAGAGTTTAGGTGTCCCTGGATGGGCCATCACTGGCAGGATGGGTGGGCGGAGCTGGGCACAGTCCCACACAGCCCTACTTACACTTGAAAATGCTGTGTCCTGCCTCCACACAAAGGATACCCCCCTGTAGTTAGCTGAAGTCAGGACAAGAAGGGCAGAATGCCTAGATACTTCAAAGGGAAACCTCCAGAAGCTTCTCACCATTTCAAAGGAAGGCCCAGGCATAAATATTAAACCCCAGAAACCAATTCTTCAGTACACTTCTGGACCTGTGGATACTCTGCCAGGATAAAGGACTACCACCATGCTGGACTGCTGCTCTGCAGGATAGCTGCCCTGATGCCCTCTTTCCTGGGTGAGAAGGAATGGACCTGCTTCTGTTGAACCCAAGACCCCTGAGTGACTCCAACGGCTAGATGGCTGGCCTCCTAATTTGAGCCTCAGGGACTGAAGTCTCCTACAGCCTCGACCTTAGCACTTGTACTCTTCCATCTGTGAGTCTACCCTGCTAAATGGTGACCCCCAGTCCTGGACCTTTGGAAGTGGGGCTAAGGTGTTCAACAAGCCTCTGTGGAACAAGCGGAACCAACACATCTTCTCTGATGCATGCCGCAACCTCGCGCTGAACCGACGGATCATCACCGCTGAGAGGACCTTCTCCATCGCAAAGATCGAAATTGCATCAAAGCCTGCTACCTCATCAGAACCGCCACTGCAAGATACAATCTCTGCACAGGTTCTCAAATCCCACATCGATGGCAGCCTCGACGATGACACTGGATTCTGCATCCAGTGGCCTAGCAAGGAGGTGGTCTTATCCGCTCCAATGTGGTACATAGTAACAATGTTGCCAAAGTGCACTTGCAATGTGATATTTGCCATATCTTACCTGCGGCTGTCGCTGGAATTGCCCTTACATGCCACTCCCGTGGGTGACAAAAGCAGGAACCGCCATATGTGGCACATGGTCTAGCTACGCCACTGTCCGCATTGCAGCCTCACAGCCCCTTGAAACCAATGCATCACCGACACATCCTTAATGATAGACATCCAATGGCTTGCCCTCATCGACGGGATCCTCAACAATGAAGCAAGCCCTTGCATTGCAGCCTCGCTGAATCTCAGAACGGGTGCATCGCTTCGGCTGCACAACATATCTTCGATGCGGACCCTTGCAACACTCTGCAAATCAGGATTTAAGATACTTTGCCCAGCGGGCCTCACTGAGCCATCTGTAGCTGGCCCGTTCTTGATCTCGGTCGGCATGAACTTGTGACGTTGTCCCAGTCCAGTTTGACCAGATGTCCACAGTTGGTGTTTTGTGCTTTTGGCGCTATCTACACTAAAATCATTAAAATTGCATATCTCTAATTCTACTGATTGGGGTTTTGTCATTTTGGACTTGGCTTATTCACTATAAAATAATAATATTTTTCTAGACTGGTGTGAGATTCTTTTTGTGTGGTGTTTTCCACTTTATTACTGTTTGAAGTGTTGCACAAATACTTTATACATTGCTTCTGAATTAAGCCTGACTGCTCTGTGCGAAGTTACCAGAGGGTTGAGGACAGTTCACCTTAGCGTTGGTGTGTGCCTGACCCTGACAATGTTAAGGCTGCTGCTTGACCCAGGCTCAAACCCCAGTCAACCAATAACCCAATTTCTTACAATTTGATAGCTTAAGAAACCCCTTTGATCTTCTATTCTAAATCTGAACTGTTCCTCGGTTATTGCATTGGGATCACCACACTTTTAAGTCTCCCTCTGTTTTAGTATTTATGGAGAAGTATGGAACATCATGCACCGTCGAACGTATTATTCACATGGGGAACCAAACCCTGTGCCCGTGTAAGAAATGTTGCTATACCATTACAAACGAGGGTGAGAATATAGCCTTACAACTAGAGAAAGCGACCTCGAAGCTGGGAAAATGGGTTCGAGTCTCGGCAACGATGTTCAACATCCTTCGATTCTGGGCATATCAATTAATCTCCCAGTGCCTAACAAAAATGAATGTGTTCATCTGTAACTAAACTGGCGCTCATGTAAAGTGCTCTGATACCTGATATCCTCGGGTCTAGTTTGCGCTATATAAAACTCTAAAACTAAAAACTAAAAAAAAAAACCTACATGATTAGCCCAGAAGCACTCGATGGACTAGGAAATCACTCACCTGTCTAATAATTCACTCAGTTGCAGTAAAAAATACAGGCCAATTTGAGGAATCTCTTAGGCCCATTAATGAGTGACTTGATAATCCGCCCAGTAACTCTACCCACATGAGTTATTGGTACAGGGGATACTGACCCTCTGTGGTGAAGTGTTGGGGCAGGGATTGGGTTGCTGATAGATTATAAATCGGACCTTGAGAGTTCACTGAAAATAAAGAATCAGGGTAATTGGTAATTCTGGGTCAGATTCTATGGCAGGACCGGAGGCTTCTGATTATGCTTTCTCATTTCTTTACTGCAACAACAGCAGCCAATGAAAATGAAAGTACACATGTAAAAAATAACATTTCTCATGAGGCTTTGAACCACGCCTCTCTTACAACAACCAATCACGAAGGTATCATGTCTATAAATCCTGGAGACACTAGTTCGGCCTTCTCTTTCTTTGCTGCTCCGCAGCCCAGATAAGTGTTCTTTTTTCTTTCATGCTTATGCTTAATGCCTATACATTGGTTAATGCCTTTGCCTATTGGGTTTGATTATGTATGTATATTACATATTTTGATTGATCGCTTTACGCTTTCTTGGCACTGTTTTATTCTTGCATTGTCTGCTTTACTCTTAGTTTGGGGCCAGAGCTTCGCTCCGTTCCCCGCTTCCCCGTGGTGGCGCGTGTTGCGCACCTAGGCCCGCCCGCTCCTTTCCCTCGACTTCCAATCGTTGCTGCCGCGGCTCAGGCTTCGGCTAGCCGCATTTGTGAGGGGTTAGCCCCCCTCGGGGACGAGCGTGCGTAGGTGCCGTTGAGGCCTTACGCACGTCTCGGGGAGCCCGCGCACGCCGTGTTGGCACGCGCAGTTCTCGAAGGTGCCAGAACGACGCTCTGCCCCCGGCTGAAGTGGGGATCGACGCAGCTTGGGCCAGGAGCCGTGGGCGATTTCTGTGCTTTGGCAGCTTCTTTTGTTCAGGCGACACCTCTTTCCTCCGACTAGTCCTAGAGTGGGACTTGGCCTTTGCTTTGGGGTTTTTCCCTGGTATTTCCGGCTCCTGCGCCTGGCACCCCCCAACCTCGACGCCCTTGCTCGGGCTGGTCTTGCTTCCCACTGGGGAGTAGAGTTGGAATTTTGGATTCCTGATCGCGATGGCAGACACTGAATACTGCGAAGAGGAGGATACTGCGTATGGCTTTCAGGGACAGCAGGAATTCTATGAAGGAGACTCCATGGAGGAGATCATAGACAAAAAACTCGATGCCAAATTGGATAAAGCCCTTTCCTCGGCCCTCTCCCCTCTAGCCAAGAAATTGGATCTGCTGGTCCCGGGTAAACCGTTGCCCGTTCCGGGCAAGGATCCCCTTCACCCCCCTCCCCCGAAGAAGGCGGCTCTTGACCTGTCCTGGCCGCATGCCCAGTCTTACGACAAACTTTATAAGTCCCAGGAGTCTCGATCCTTCGACAAGCCTGTCACCCCTCCTCCCACTTCCCCCCTGGTTATCACCACTACGGATTCCGGCACCGATACCGATTCTTCGGATGCCGCCCCGCGTAAGCGCTCCAAGAAGTGTAAGCACACTTCCCCAGTCATTCCTACCCCCTTTTCGTTTGACCCGGCGGACATTGTTCACCCCAGATCTTCCGACTGGGTTCCCCCACCGGCGGTGACGGTCTATCTGGAGACTCATCTCCGCAAAGGGTTCGATAAGGAGGTTCGTGCCCGTCTGAAATCTGAATGCCCGCGCCCTGACTTGCCCCATAAAGTGGCTCTCACTCCGGACATAGACCCTTCCATGACCACTTTTCTTAAAAAGTACAAGAAAGATCAGAAGAAAGGGATTGATCGCGCGCTCAGAGCGTGCCAGGATAAGGTCCTTGACCTTTCGGGCCCGCTGGCCAAGATCCTAGAGTTGGCCCTGCAGGCGCAAGAGACCGGTGCCGCCATACACCCTGAGGTTTTGGCGGGTTGGGCTCAGAGAGCCATTTGTATGTTGGGCAACGCGAATTGCGCCCTTGCCTCGGAACGGCGGAAGTCCGTCCTTCTCCGGATCGACCCTCAACTAGTGGAATTGGCTTCCTCGGAGCCGGGTCCTTTGGCGGAAGGACAGTTGTTTGGGGATAATTTCGTCAAGGATATTGCGAAATTTGTGAACACTTTTGCTTCTTTGGACAAGTCTCAGGCATCGCTGAAACGTGTTCTGCAGGTCTCTGGTAGGGCCGGGCGTGGCAGAGGACGCTCGACCGGCCGCTACTCAAATCCCAGTCCTCAGAGAGGCTACGCCCCTAGACGGGGTAGAGGAGGGTATACGCAAGAACCGGATCAAGCCGGATTTTACCCGTCCCGATCACGCGGCTTCAGGGGCCGTTACAACAAAGGTGTCAATCGAGGATACAAAAACTTTGACAACCAGTCTTCCGGTAAGTCTCACCCTTCCTTTACTTCCCTTAGGGGGAAGACTGCGACATTTTGTCCGGAATTGGGCAATTCTCACCTCAGATGTGTGGGTCCTTCGGACCGTTCAAGGTTACGAGATAGATATGGTGTCTTGCCCCAGTCAGCCCTTCCCCCCCCGTCCTCTCCTTTTTTCCCATCTCGAACAGAGTTTTATAGACTCAGAACTAGACGAGCTTTTGGCAAAACAAGCCATTGCTGCGGGACCCTTCCGGCCGGGAGGCTTCTGCAGCAACGTCTTTCTTGTTCAAAAGAAAGGAGGCGGGCAGCGCCTCGTGTTAAACCTGAGGGATTTCAACCCCTTTGTCACATATCGCCACTTCAAGATGGAGGGCATCCATCTTTTGCGAGACCTTCTCTTGGAGAACGACTGGATGGTCAGGCTGGACCTGAAAGACGCTTACTTGACGGTCCCAGTCTGCCCATCACATCAAAAGTTTTTACAGTTCCCCTGGAAAGGGCGCTGGTTTCGTTAAGAGGTACTTCCTTTCGGCCTGTCCTCGGCCCCTTGGGTGTTCACCAAACTACTCACGCCAGTGGTTTCCCGCCTCCGGGAAATGGGGGGTCGGTTGATTGTCTATCTAGACGATATGCTGATCCTGGCACAGGACCGATCCCTCCTTCTCACGCACTTGGAGTGGACGACGTCCTTATTGCAGAATCTGGGATTCGTGATCAACACAGAGAAATCGGTGCTGATACCGGGTCAGCAGATGGAGTTCCTCGGTTTCCTGATAGACTCGGTCTCGGCGCAGCTTCTCCTTCCTCCGCCGAAGATCAGGTCGATCAAGAGAGAAATCACAGCTACTGGTCCTGGCACGGATTGTGGGCCTTTTGGCCTCGTCGATTCAGGCCATTTTTCCCGGTCCTTTGCATTACAGAGCCCTGCAGAGGCTCAAGATCTTCTACCTACGGAGGAACTTTCACTACGATCATTTGATCCCTCTCTCCTCCGAGGCCAGGGAGGAGCTTCAGTGGTGGTTGGGCCATATGTCGGCCTGGAACGGCCAAGCGATATTCGGCACGGCTCCGGATATAGTGGTGGAGTCCGATGCCAGCCAGTGGGGCTGGATCGCGCGCTGCGACGACTTTGCCACAGGTGGACGGTGGTCTGTAGACGAACTGTCACTTCACATCAATTGTCTAGAGCTTTTAGCAGGGTCCTTTGCCATCAGGTCTATCTCACCGCTGAAGAGCAATTGTTGTATCCTCCTTCGGATGGACAATGTCTCCGCGGTTCGATACATCAATCGGTTGGGCGGGACGAGGTCCCGGATGCTGGTGCACATTGCGAAGGAATTCTGGCACTTCTGCCTGGATCGCAAGATCTCTGTGGTGGCGGAATACCTTCCCGGGAAACTCAATCAGGTAGCGGATTGGCATTCCCGGTTTCTCCGGGACTCCAGCGATTGGAGACTCCATCCGTCGCTGTTTTCCCGGATCATGGCGCTTCGAGGCCCGTGTCGGATCGACCTGTTTGCCTCGCACCTCAATGCCCATCTTCCCCTGTTTTACAGTTGGAGGCCGGACCCAATGGCCTTGGGGACGGATGCGTTCCTTCATCATTGGGGTCCACAGAGGAATTATGCGTTTCCACCTTTTGCACTGATCCCGAGAGTGGCAGCGCTACTGCGCCGACAAGTAGCGACGGTGGTGCTAGTAACGCCTTACTGGTCGACGCAGTCGTGGTTTCCCACACTGTTGGAATTGTCGGTAGACCTTCCCTTTCTGCTCCCAGTCTTTCCGACGCTTCTGCAGGACCCAGTGGGGACGTGCCACCCCCTGGTCCTGCAGAACCAGCTGTCACTGATGGTATGGACGCTCTCCGGAGACATGAACGCCTTGCAGGCCTTTCACGAGAGGCTTCCAGCTTTATGCAGCAAGCGTGGGCTCCTTCCACCCGGAAACGATACTCTGCTTCATGGAAGAGATGGGTGGGTTGGTGCCTTCCAAAACAGGTGGATCCCGTGGGATCAAATATAACGGAGGTACTGAATTTTTTATCAGAATGTGCGACTTCTGGCCTGGCCTATAGGTCGGTGAACAACTTCAGGTCTGCTATTTCGGCTGGTCACGATCACATAGATGGTAAGCCGGTAGGGATGCATCCCCTGGTATGTAAGTTGCTTAAAGGTGTGAGTGTGGCCAATCCTCCTCGGCCCAGGTATTCCACCATGTGGGATGTTACTAAGGTACTGAATTTGTTGGAATCCTGGCCCGATAATGGTGATTTGTCCTTGAAACAGCTTTCTGCCAAGCTTACTATGCTGTTGTGCCTTATTTCATGTCGGAGGGTTTCGGATGTCAAGGCTCTGGATTTGGCTGGGAGGATGCTTTCACCCAAGGGTGTATCCTTTGTCATTACTAGACGCACTAAGACCATGTCCCGTTCAGTTGATTATCCTGCCTTTCCTCATAACAGCAGGCTGTGTGTTCTTCAGTGTCTTAAATGTTATGAGCAGCGTACTAATGTACACAGGGCTGATCCTCTGGGGCAGTTATTGATATCTGTTCGAAAACCGTTCAAGCCAGTCGCTGCTGCTACTTTAGCCAGATGGGTCAGGTGGATCATGTCGGAAGCCGGCATTGATATTTCCGCTTATGGGGCGCACTCTGCGAGGGGTGCGATGGCTTCTAAGGCTTACTTATTGGGTTCCCGCTTGGAGGACATTCTGAAGGCAGCTGACTGGTCCTCGGACTCAATGTTCAAGGTGTTTTACTATAAACCGATTCCTCATGTTTCTGATGCTGTGATTGACGAGCTTTAGTGTGAGCTTTGAACCAGCATAATCAGAAGCCTCCGGTCCTGCCATAGAATACAAAATTTTCTAGCTATCGCGACAAGAATTTTAGATTCTATTAAGGACACGGAGGCGAGGATTATCCCACCCGTTGGGACTGTTATGCAACTGTTGTTGTTTACATGGTTTTTATCTAACTGTTTTACCCACCCTTACAACGATCTAGGTTGTGGTGGAAAGTTTTCTCAAACTTCCCTTTTATGTTCTAGGAAATGACTCCAACAAGAGTTGAAGATGGCCGGTGCTTCTGCGGCCGCTCCTTCCGGATGATGGTTTCCCTTTCTGTTCAAGTTGCTCCGTTGGGACTTCTGCTGGATCTGTTTTTCCGTGGCAGTATTGAACTTTTCTGTGTGTTGGAACTGTTACTGACTTTCGCGCAAAGAAAGAGGAGGCCGGACTAGTGTCTCCAGGATTTATAGACATGATACCTTCGTGATTGGTTGTTGTAAGAGAGGCGTGGTTCAAAGCCTCATGAGAAATGTTATTTTTTACATGTGTACTTTCATTTTCATTGGCTGCTGTTGTTGCAGTAAAGAAATGAGAAAGCATAATCCTCGCCTCCGTGTCCTTAATAGAATCTAAAATTCTTGTCGCGATAGCTAGAAAATTTTGTATTCTCTGCTAAGTACAGACCCCCCCCCCCCCCCCCCCCTCCAGAATTTCACCCAGAGATGTTGGCTGCTTACCCAGGTGGAATAAAACAGAAGGGTCAAGTAACATTCCATACTGGCCCTTTCACAATTCTCAGGCTGCTTGTAATGAGGGCCCTAAAGTTATGCTAAACAATGTGCATGTCCGAGGAGGTATACAACCTTTAGCACGCATTTTTTACAACGCACTACCATTACAACGCAGGCATTACCACGCATACCATTACAACGCATTGCGCTGGGGGGCGCTCTAGGATAGGGAATACGTTTAATTTTCTATCCAACACCTTCCCTAGTGTCCACGGGGACTGGAGTTGGAATAGAAAATTATACTTACCACTTTCCAGCACCTCTAAGCGCTATGCGTTGTAACGGTATTCGTTGTAAAGACCGCGTTGTAAAGGTATGCGTGGTAAAAGTGTGCGTGGTAACGTCATACATCTGTCTGAGGAATGCTGGTGATGATGATGTTGTAAAGACATTTTTAAAGGTCACTCTAAAACCTCAAAGGTGTGTTGTGTGGCACTAGGCAACACCATGAAAATAACCTTGCTGGCAATCAAAAGTGTTAATATCATCTCAAATATTCATTGACCTTGCTATACCAGTCACGTCTCTAGATGGAACCTGGTGGGACCCATGCCCCAGCTATATTTGTCCTTTCTGCTCTTGTGTCAGACCATCACAGTTGCTGAAAGTATGACGAGGCGACACAGAACAAGCATTGGCAATGTCAATCGGTCTTGCATTTGCGAGTGTTAGGCTAATGACGTTGTAAATGACAATGTCTTTTACCCATGTGTTTTGGGTTGGAGCGGAGTGGGTGTGTGTGGTTTGGAGTGGAATTATGTGAATTTGGTTTGAATTGTTGTGGAATTGTGTGGGGTTGGAGTGGGTTCGGGTAGTGCGGCATGGGACTGAGGGACGTTGAGTGAAATTATGCTGATTTGAAATATGTGGCATGGTGTGGAGTGCATTTATGTGGATTGCTGCTATGTGACATAGAGTGGTTTTATGTGGGGTGTATTTATGTGGCATTGAGTTGAGTGTAATTATGAGGAGTTTAATCAAGTTGTGTTGAGTGGTATTGTGTGGAGTGTAATTATGTTGGGTGGGGTTAAATTGTGTGGTGGTGAAATGTGTGGTGATGTATGTCCCACTAAACATCCCGGTAAGACCAAAGAGACATGAGAAAAATACCCTGTCTGTGTTTCAGCGAATGCCTGGAGCAGGTAATGAGCTTGTGAAATGTTAGTGATCCGGATGCTTCATTCCTCAGTCTGTAACGTGAGTTTATGACCAGAGCGCATTTCCTTCAAAAGATTTACGGGTGGTTGCAAGGGAAAGTGAACCATGAAAACAAGAATACCGAAAGAAATGCTCTGCAGACATGTCTTGCTTTCTACATTACACGCCACTCATTTGTAATGTAAAACATGGGAAGGGCATGATTTGCGCAGAATCACACGGTTTGTGTCTACTTGCTGAGGCTGGGAATCGAATGTTATGCGCCGAGGAGTGAATGCAGTTATTGGCGGGCTCTGCTACCACTGCCATGGGCCAGCCCTTGGTCTCTTTGTAATGTGCCCTGTCGTGTCAACGCCACATCTGCTACTAACAGCACTAACATAACTTTCCAAAGCCACAAATCTTCTCTACCTTTTATGTACAATTTGCCTTTTCTTTCATAATTTAGACCGCACTCTTAAAGAATTTGGACGCCCGCTGCTCAGTAATCAGAGTGGGCTGGTAATATATTTTATAAAGCCATGTCGGCATTGTAAAGCTATAAATAACAAGTTCTATTTTAAGCCATCTTAGAGGGCACTCTTTACCAAATGAAAGGCTGAGTCTCCCTCTTCTTGATAAGAAGTGGTGAACCTCTTTCTATGAATACATGACTGCAGATCACAAGGGCATAGATAGCTGTTACGAACACACGCATAGGGTTTGGAACAATGTTTGCACAAGCACTATACTATACGTGGCTCACTTCAGGTGCTAACAACCTCATCAGTAGGGCAGCGACACCCCCCACAATAAAATAGCCTAGTAAAAGAGAACAGAGGGCCTTATTTATGAGAAATGACGCATCGCTGCGTGAAAGCAGCCATTTGTCACTTCTCAGTGCGCACTCCTTACGACATTCCTGATGCGTCATATTTAATGTATGACGCATCATGTCGCAAGGACTTACAGATACGTCAGTATTTCTGACGTATCTGTAAGCGCAAAAGTGACGCATTGCTGGAGTGTGTCAAAAGTGACGCAACTCCAGCAATGCGTCCTTTCACATGGGGCTAGCCCCATGTGAGAGGGCCTGCGTCAGTCTTACGCCTGCTGTGAGGCAGGTGCAAGATTTTGACGCAACGGCATCCTAAAAGTGACGCAGTGAAATCTCTTAGATTTCACTGCGTCACTTCTACGACCCTTACTTGCGTCAATACGCCCCCCTTGCATACATTATACCTGGCGCAGGGGTTTACAAAGTGACGCATCTACCTAGATACGTCTCTTTGTAAATATGGTGCAACAAGGCACATTTTTTTACGCTGCTGGTGCGTCACAAAAAGTGACGCACCAGTGGCGTAAAAGTGATGCACAGCCTCATAAATGAGGCCCAGAGAGTCCTATGACCACAAACAAATGTGCACACTGACCATCAATGAACCACACCCCACAGAAACCCACAACAAATCTTCTCAGAAAGTGGTCAACCTCGAAGCTGGGGAATCAGGTTAGAGGCTCAACATCCTGTAATTCTGGACAAATCACTTAATCTCCCTGTGCCTAACAAAAATGAATGTGTCTGTCTGTAACACAACTAGTGCTCATCTAAAGTGCTCTGATACCTTCAAGTCAAGTTTGGGCTATAGAAAACTAAAAAAAAAAAAAGAAAAACAAAAGAACCACACCCTACAGGCACACGGACACTAAAGGCCAGATGTATCTGAGGATTTTACCCATTCTGTGTCTATGGGAAAACGTGTTCATACATATGGCCCTAAGGTCCTTGTAAAGCATATATGATAGAACACACAGAAACCACAAGTAAACAAAACAGCTATGAAGACGAGGAGGCACAAGGATGCTTAAGCATAACAGACACAACACTGCCTCCTGAAATAGCAGTACGCAGGGGACGCATCCAGACACAGGAGTGCAAGCCCGTCCAATGGTGAGAAGTTCACCGGGCGTGGCTAGGGCTTGAATCATCGAGCCAATCAGCGGGGGAAAAAAAACCAAGGCCTGCAATACCCAAGCTATTAAACATGGTCAAAAGCAGCACATCTTACCTGTCCCATAGCAAAAAGCAGTTGACATTTTTTCTTTACCTATTTCTTTTTATCACCATTTCATTCAAACTAAACAAAGTAAACACAGATGTGCACATTGTGTTTTTGGCAGATTCTTGCTGAGGGGCCCCCTCTACAACGCAAACTTGGCTGTTCAGTCAAAGCCTTGTCTGTTATATTTCTGCTTTCTCCATTTGCTGCATTCGCCAACCTGAGAAAAGTAGCCACTGCAGTGAAGCCTTTGACCTGCAGCTGTGACACATTTAGGATGCACTGAAAATCAAGATTTGTTGATGTGCGTGTCTCTGTCAATACTGCGGGCGCCAGGCTGATGGGGTCAGTGGTGTGAGGCAGCACGCAGCATTGCCGGGGGGCGCACTCTATGCACACGGAGGTGGGGGCGGCACACATGGGCTCCTTCCGAGGTCCTGTGGAAGTCATGATGTCCTGCACTTACTGGTAGCTGTAGAAGGCACCAGCAGCTCAGCTCCAGTCCCTATGTGCATGGCGCAGAACATCAGGCAGAGCCCCGGCTGCAGCTTGTTAGGGTCCTGAATGAGGCTTCCCAAGCAAGCCCAGTTGTGGACATGTTTCATCCCATTCTTGCTTCTCTGCAGCCTATGCTCAGCCCAGGACTGAACATGCAATACTATCCAGATAGCACCTTCTATTACCACCCCTGTTCGAAGTGCATTTAAATAAATGGTTGCCGACTTTGTGACTGGGGAACTGAGTTTGAGTCCTGGTGTCAACCTACCAGACAGATCAGTGAAAGAATATCGAGGGACATAATATCGACTGCACACAATATCAACGCCAGAATATCGACAGACAAAATATAGTCTACCTATCTACAAACAGGTAAGTACCAAAATATTGATTCCAAAATATAGTTGTTAAAAATATAGTTTACTAAAATATCGAAGTTTTAAAATTAATATTAAATTAGTTAAATAATAAATATAGTTAGGTAAAAGTAAAACATACTTAAAATTCATTAAAAAATATTAAAATAATAAATATTATACATTAAATCCCCCCAAAAATGAAACAAACATTTTTTAATATACATTAACTTAATAATATAAGATAATTTTTTATTTTGAATTATAAAATATTAAAGACATAATTTAACATATAATTACATATATATAAATAAACATAATATACATATAAAAATGTTTCAGATATAACAAATGAAAATATTAAAATAAACTTTTTTTAAAAAATATTATTTGACACCACATTAAGGGGTCGATTATGATTCGGGAAACAAATCCGTACGATGATTGAAATTCGTAGCCCTTTCCGTACGAATCGTACAAATCCGTCCGAATCGCGTAGTACGATCCGTAGGAAAAAAAATGCCTGAATCTTTGCGAACCGTACGAAAAGCAAGGAAAAATCCGTACGATACGGACCCTGAAAGTGAACCATACGAATTGTAAACATGCTGTACGACCCGACAAGTACGATCCAGACCGGGGAATCAGAATGCGATTCGTAGGGAAAACATCGCGTATGAGCTGTGATTCGTACAGTAAACTTCGCGTATGAGCGAGCCACAAAATCAAATATGAGAAACCCACACTGAACGAAGCACATGCGAACCCCGTAAAGACGTCCCATGTGAGCGAGCCACAAAATCAAATACGAGACAACCCACACTGAACGAAGAGCACGCGAACCCCTGTAATAACGTCGCGTATGAGCGAGCCACAAAATCAAATAGGAGACAAACCCACACTGAACGAAGCGCACACAAACCCCGTAAAACAGCACAAGGAGGTTGAAAACGACTCGTACCGTGAGAACGTCGCGTTGGACACACAAATAAACAGAAGCAAATACAAGTAAATGAGCCATACTGAACCATGCGGACACTGTAAAACAGTACAAGGAGGGTGAAAACGACTCACACAACACCACAAAACATGTCTCCAGTGTACAAACCATGGAAATGAATGTCCTAGGCACATCCAAACAGGCAAACAGAGGGGCTAACTCTGAACCACCCCTTATAACACACCCACTAAAAATTCAAACTAAGCCCCACCCACAAATGGACCAATAAAAAGGGCCCACACACACAACCCATGATCCTTTGCAACATACCCAATTTGCAAGAGACACTGACAACACACCACCAACTGCACACATCCATCTTCACACATACCCCGATCACATTCTGACCTACACACCCCCATTCACATTCAGACCCACACACCCACATCCATACACATCGTCACCCCACACCATGTCCGCACAGAAGAATCCAAAGTTCACAAAGGAGTAGATGGAGATCCTTGTAGATGAAGTTATCAGAGTTGAGCCACAGCTGTTTGGCGCATTGGTCAGACGGACCAGCATAGCTGAGAAAACACACCAGTGGGAGAGGATAGTCAATAGGGTGAATGCTGTTGTACCCATCAGACGCACAAGGAAGGAGTGCCAGGCCAGGTGGTACGATCTGCGGAGGATGATCAAGCGGAAAATGAACGAAGAGTACCTATAGAGCCATTATACTGGAGGTGGTGGTCCCCGCAGACCAGTACAGTACCAGCCCTTTGAGGAGAAGGTGATGGCCCTGCTACCACCAGTGGGAGTACATGGAATTGAAGGAGTCATAGAACCTGGTGAGTACACAAACAACTCATGTAACATGGGGGTAATGGCATCCACACCCCAAGTACAAAAAATGCCTGCACCAACCCCCAAGCGCCCACTGCCCACAACTACATCCAAAAACAATGCTAATGCCACTAACATGTGAATGCCCCATTGAGAAAACAAGGCCATGTTATGTCCCATGCTACAGGAAACACAGACCCAAAAATGGACGTCCGGTATGCTGAGAGGGTCGGTGTCACAAAATGCATTGTGGGACTCCAAATCAGACCCAATTGCATGGGCGTCTGCAGGGGGGGCAAGGGGGGCTCTTGCCCCCCCTGGATCGCCAGTGCGTCTGGTGTGGGCCCAGTCAGGGCCAGACGTAGTCCATCATGCTTTTGAAATGGTGACATTGTTCCAGGTGGCAGCCCCCTCCATTGGGTGGGAAAGGTGCAAGGGGGTGTCCGAGAATGGAGCAAGGCTGAGGGCGAGAAGGGTGCAAGGGGTTGGGGAGAAGTGTGCAAGGCAGAGGGGAGAAGGGTGCAAGGTAGAAAAGGGTGCAAGGCGGAGGTAGAGCAGGGTACAAGGGGGAGGGGGCGAAGGGTGCAAGGGGGAGGGGCAGAAGGGTGCAAGGGGGAGGGCGAGAAGGGTGCAAGGGGGAGGGCAAGAAGGGTGCAAGGCAGTGGGGAGAATGGTGCAAGGGGGATGGTGATGAAGCATCCCTGCCAATGGCAGCTGGTCTGAGCGGTATAAAAACTAAATCATTTTTGTTACCCCAGTTTACCACCAGGAAACAAGATAGACTTTTTACATGAGACTGTAATTCAAGACTTGTACAAAATAGAAAATGCATGGTTGAACTTAACACAACAAGCAAAGGCGGCTTTAAAACAACTACAGGAAGATGAAACCATAGAAATAAAGACAGCGGACAAAAGAGGAAATGTAATCATTCTCAACAAATTAGATTATGTTAAAGAAGCAAATCAACAATTGATGGTTAAATCCTGTTATAGTTGTCGATTCATGCCAACCCTGGTTGAGCAGAACATAATAGACCACTTTCTCGCCCCCCTAACAATCCCTGTGATTACAAGGGAGGATAGTACACCATTAGAGGTGAAGATACAGCCAGCAACATTACTCATGCCCTACGCTCCTTGGCTCGCAACAAGGCACCGGGGCTAGACGGATTCCCCTTAGAATACTACAAGACCTTCTCCTCCCTACTGGTCCCCGGGCGGCAGTATAAGCCTCAGCATTAGACACTGGTGAGCTACCAAAATCCCTCCACGAATCTGTTATCGTGACCTTCCTGAAACCCAACCGTGACCCTCAATTACTAACATCCTACCGCCCCATTACGCTCTTCTCCACTAATTGCAAGCTCCTAGGCAAGACATTAGCGGATAGATACACACAAATTATACAGCCCCTGGTACACCCCGATCAGTGTGGTTTCGTCCTGGGCAGAAACACATCTCAGAATATACGCCGACTGTTCCATGTCCAGGATCAGGCGAGCGTCACTCACCCCTGAGCGGCCTGCCTTATACTGGACCTGGAAAAGGCTTTTGACACCCTCACATGGCAGTACCTCTTCTTGGTTCTACAACGAATAGGACTTGGCCCTACTCTCTTGGCATACACTCATCTCTTATACACTAGACTCACCTCGCGTGTTCGTATAGGACGCTACATCTCACCAGAGTTCACGGTACAGCCCGGCGTGAGACAGGGCTGCCCACTCTCGCCTCTGCTTTTCGCCCTAGCGGTCGAACCACTGGCCACGCGGTTGCGACAGGAGGGGGAACAATGGGGCATTCCCGTAAGAAATACCATACACAGTGTTTCTAGTTATGCCGATGACCTCCTAATATATATTAGAGACATCACCGAGGCCTTGAAGTTGACGCCTATCTGGGCCATACTAGTGGAATTCTTGGAGGTCTCCAGGTTAAGTGTAAACTGGGAGAAGTCTACGGTGTACCCGCTGCACCCGAACCTTCCCCCCCCGGGTCGTCAGACTGGGAGATCAGACCATCGCTTGGAGGTCAGAGGCTACCAATACCTTGGGGTCTGTCTCTATCACACCCCGGCCGACATTTACGAAGGTAACCACCGTAGGGCTCTGGCTGGTATCAAGTCCTCTGTAGGATTCTGGAAAAGCCTCCCGTTAGCCCTGATTGTCCGAATGGCCATCGCCAAAATGATAATGGTCCCGCAACTATTATACTAATTCACGAACTTGCCAATAATCCCGCCCAGAACCTTCTTTTGAGACTTAGACGCACTCCTTGGCTCACTGATATGGGGGAAGAGCAGACACAGGATAGCCCTAGCAAAATTACAACTACCCACAATGCAAGGAGGACTGGCCGTCCCATCCTTCGAATCCTATTTCCTAGCTGCACAACTGCAGTGGCTTTCCTACTGGACGGCAGGCAGCACATAGGGGAGACATACACCACAAATGGTCCAGTGCCAATTCCTGAACTCCGGCGACTACTCCTACCGGGCACCAAAGCTTACATACCCCATACAGGTAACAGTGGCATGCAAATGTATGCAAAGGATACACCGTATGTCATCTGGGAGGCCTCCATATTCCCCCCTCCTTCCGCTGGTCGGATGGCCCAAACATGAACACTACTATACACCTAACACGTTAAGTACATGGACAGACTGTGGTATCACTGAAGCAGAGTCGGTATTTGAAGATGGCCAGCTCAGGCCCTTCCAGCGACTGATAGAGGACCAAGATCTCCCTGCCGGTCAGGTTCTACTCCACCATCAACTCCTCGCAAACTATCGCCAATATCATGACCTCACGACAGGTGAACCAGCCACGCACCCAGTCGTACACAAAATTTTACACACGGGAGTGGGGCGACACTTGGTCCCCTGGATCTATAAAGCCATTAGGGAACTCGGGAACAAACCACTAGAGACCCTACGGGCCACCTGGGAAGAAGAATTTGGCCGCTCTCTACACGAGAAAGAATGGGAAATGGCTCTTGAATACCCTAAAAAGGTGTCTCAAAAGGCACGATTCAAAAACATACAGTTTTATATCCTGCATAGAGCGTACTTGACACCAAAGCATCTCCAAAGCTTTTACCCCGACACCCAGTTCTTGTGCCCCAGGTATCAATCACAGGCGGCAGGCTTCCAACACATATTTTGGAGCTGTCCCAATTTGCAATCGTACTGGCAACACATTCATAAGACACTCGAGGACCTCACCAGGCTTACATTTCTGAATACGTGGGAGGCCTGTGCATTTCGAATAAATCAGAGGAGGAAACAACACAAAGTGCCCCTTAGATTTGTCTCCCTGGCCATTTTGCTGACAAAACGGAACATAGCCATGCACTGGCGGTCCCCTACAGGCCCTCCGATTGCTGCATGGGTGGGGGCGGTACACAAGTGGGCCCTGGAGGAGGAAGAAACATTACGAGAAGAGGAGGCGAAAGGAACACGCAAACACCCTATATCACTAGACTGGGCCATCCTATTGAATCAGTTCAAACAATCACGAACCCATGAGGACCCGGAGAGAGTCCCACACACATCACAAGACACGAAGTTGCAGGCCACGAACGTGGATGCCAGACCTCCCGCAATACGCAGTTAAAGTTACTAGGTATTAGGGCCGGGCTCTACGCCCTAAGTGTGAGCTGGACCCCCAGAAATAGACCGACCGCAGGTTCCCTCCTTTCGCCCCTGCCAACTTGTTGAACCACCGTTTACCAAGTCACAAGCCTCCATAAGCCTTCATCCGACATGTGTACCCAGAATCCCATGAACACCCCCCAGTTTTTCTTCCCCCCCAGTTAAATTTAGCAATTCTCCCTAGAAAGATTTCCATAGTGGCAGAACATAACTATTCACCGCAGGAATAACAAAGCATTATGATAGCAATATGAGTAACTGTGTTCCTAAGAAGTGTGATTCGATGCAAAATACCACTGTAAATGTAAAATGTCAATAAAAATATGGTTGAAAAAAAAAGAATTGTTGTCAATTCAAGAACCCCACAAAGGATATAAAGAAACACTAACAATTAATCACACCAAATGGCTAAAGATGGAAATCATTTACGTGGAAGAACACAAATATCTAACATCAGATCTTCCGATCACGCCAACAATATATTTTCTTCAAAAGTCCTTAAAAATACACAAAATCCTCCAGGAATGCTGATTGCATCGGCAAGAGGCTCAATATTAGAACAAGTTTCTAATTAAATAGATCACTTCTTGGCTCCACTAGTGAAATACTTGAATTCATATCTCAAGAACACAACTGACCTAATATAGTGACTGCATGGAATACCTGGGCAACAGACGTACAAATTCATCACAATGGATGTGGTTTCGCGAAACTTTTCGCGAATACTTTTTGGGAAAAAAGGAACATCCATTTTTTTCAGCATAATCGAATGCTCATGGAAATGAGGGAGATGTGCTTGTATGATATTATATTCATTTTTAATTGTGAAATATCCAGGCAAACAAAAAGAACAGCTATGGGCTTTTGATTTTCATCGAATTATACCTATCTTGTATTAAGATGGTGGGAGCAGCAGATTGCCTGGATCCCAGAGAATGATAAATGTACTCAGAAAATAATAATGTGGCAATCAATCAATCAATCAACAGAATTTGTATAGCGCGCTACTCACCCGATAGGGTCTCAAGGCGCTGAGGTGGGGGGAGGAGGGGGGGAACGCTACTGCTCGAACAGCCGTTGATGATCTTTTTTTGTTTGGGGACGGTACCAATGAAGAATTTGGAGCATATTTCAGATACTTAACAACAATCAAGCCAAACCTCAATTCACATATGACATCCGTACAACAAGTGTAACCTTTCTAGACACTCAGATCTATGTTCAAAATAACATGCCTCAGACAATATTGTATAGAAAGGAAGCAGCTATGGGTGCTGTTTTACACATGGAGCATTTCCATTTAAGAAGTTTAAAATAGAGCATCCTGTATGAGGAATTCTTAAGGATAAACAAGAATTGTTCAATAAAACCTGAATCTGAAAAAACACAGTAAGACAACTTGTGAACGTTTCAAAATGCAAAAATATCCAGAAAATGTTATTAAATCAGGGTTTGAAAGTGGTAAAATCAAGGAGACAACTAAAGTTTTACATGCAAAAAAGAATAACAACAGGAAATTAATCAAATAAGATGAATCAAAACATATTCTGCAGAATCGAACAAACTATGCCACATACTGAAAAAACATTGGGGATTATTTAAATTAGATCCAACTGTGGCAGAACTAATAGGAGATCAACTGAATAGAACATATAGACAGCCACAAAATGTAAAAGATATATTAATGCACAGCCACTTCAGAAAAAAACATTGAAAAGACATGGATAACCCCCCCCCCCAGGTTTTTGGAATTGCAAAAGTTGCAAGGCATGCAAAATAGCATTAACCAAAAAAGAATTCACCCTTGAAAATGGTCATATTGGACAATACAGCAGCACATCACTTGAAAAAGCAAATACAGAGTATACATCACTGAATATCCCTGCAAATTAAAATATCTGGTAAGCACCACCTGTGAACTAAAAAAAAGCATTCTCAAACATATTCGTGCCACAAAAAAACAAAGATCACAGCAACGCAGCGAAGAAACACCTGGAGCTCAAACATGATAGCATATCCCTGGGGACCACCCCCTCCCCGGGGTTTTAAATATATGTATGCAGGTCGGGCTCGCTAGGCCCGCCTGCACCCCGGTGACCACCACCTTGCCGGGGGCTAAAAATATCAAATTAATGTGGGGGCCCATGTGCCCCACTCCTGCAGCCCCGGGGACCACCACCTCACCGGGGATATTTCAGAAACAAGGTGGGGGGCCGCACAGACCCCCCGGCCCCGTGGACCAGCACCTCCCCTGGGCTATTTGTTAAATTTTATCGAGCCCACACATAGCCCCTCGTGCCAAGGGACCACCACCTCCCTGGGGCTTACTCTATTTTAAAAACAAAGGGGGGGCTGTGCGGTTCCCACTCCCGGGCACTCCTTGGCCCCGGGGACCACCACCTCCCCGGAGCAGCCCATTCTGGAGAAAGTAGGGGGGCCCCAGGTCCTCCTGGAGCCATTGATAGCCCTGGGGACCACCACCACTTAGAGCCAGCTCCTGCTATATCTAGGGGTGCCCACCCTTAGGACATAGCTGTTTGCTGTGGCTTTGAGGGAGCTTTGACAGCTCCCACCAAATCACAGCAAACACTCCACTTTCAGCAAACGTGAGCGGAGAACTGCTCTTTCTTGCTGGAAATGGAGCATTCATCTGTTTCCCTGCTTGGTGTCAAGCAAGCAGGGAAACAAAGGAAAGGATTGCTGTGCCAGACAGGGAGCTGCCTTTCTGCAGGTCCCTGTCTGTCAGAGCAATGCCTGCTCCCGCAGAAGGCAGGGAGCCGGCAGCGAGCACGGGGGCCTTGAGGCTCCCTGTGCAGTCCCCAATAGACATCACTGGGTGCCCCGGTTGAGACCAGGGTCTACAAAATGGAGGCCGGGCCCGAGGGATGGGGTCACCAGTGCCAAAATCGGCCCAGGGAGAGGCACAGCATGGCCCCCACCGCCTCCATTTTTAAATGGTCAGGCCCCGGGGGATGGGTCCTCGGGCTGAAATCGGCTGAGGGTGGCGCGGGGGCGTGTGGATCTCTCCCCTATTAAAAATACAAATAAAGGGCCAAGTGTTTTTTCTGTGCATAACTACCATGAAAAGTTATCTGTAATCTGTGATGGAGGTGTTTGCATCATTGCTTTTCTCAAGCGCAAAAGCTCATGCAGTGTCTGTGATAGGTGGGTTTTTTCATGCCATCTTCTGCTGAGACCAGAGATCATGCTCTAAAGTTTTAAAAACTAGAAGAATGTAAACTTGCCTAGAAACCCCGCCCGTTTGGCCCTCCCCCATATACATTAGTGGTTGTAGCGTATTCCCTCCCTTTTCTCAGGATGATGGACACCTTACTAAAATGCCCTTCCTTTTGGAGACATGTTCTTGATGCTTAGGAATATGATCGTATTTCCACCTGACAAAGAAGCATTTACTTCTGAAAAGTACAAATCATCCAAGCGTGTTTTCTCTGCAGTTGGACCTTGTAAAGTTGTCTGGTGAAGACACTCGAGGAGCAATCACATTGGCAAAGTTACAGAAACACAAGGTCACTGGAGACATTTTCTTGGCATCCTTTACACATTTGTAGTGTAGGAGATGCACTATACATTTAGCCAACGAGGTAGCACTTACTAATTAGCCAGTAGAAAGTACTTCAATTGGGCAGAGGTGTTGCACAAAACGGTGGCCTTTTTTTGGATAAATGCACAGGGTAGGTAGGATTCATTCTGGCACAATGCTCTATTCACAGAAATTAAACCTCAACAGGTTACAGTTAGGAAATAAAAAAGAAATTTTAGGTTGAAATTCACTGAAAAAACCATAGGTTACAGGTACATTATAGTTAGGAACTAGAATTCGCAATTTAATGACAACCTTAGAAATTTATTGGCAAAAACGAAAGGTTGTAGGGACATTATAGTTAGGAAATACATTTTAAAAAACCTTAGAAATTCACTAAAAAAACAAAAAGTTACAGGGACATTACAGTTTAGAAATAGAATCTAAAAAAACCTTAGAAATTCACTGAAAAAAACAAAGATTACAGGGACCTTTTAGTTAGGCTCACATTTCACTCGTACAAAACCAGAGAAATTCAGCAGTAATAATTAGCTACGCTAACTATAATGTATTGCCCCTCAATGCACTGCTTATGACCTTGCATATTACATCACTCATGACATGGTCAATGACATTCTTATATAAACACATGTACTGTGCTTCTTGTCAATTTGCCTATGTACCCGAACTCTTATTCCAATATCTAAGCCCCTGTACTTTTTTCAGATAAAGAGATCTATGTACACTAAGCCATTCTACTTAATTATTCATTTTAAATATAGACTATTTCTTCCAGCTGAACACAAGTGGACTGAAACATATGAGAAGGATATAAACTGTGCCGGGTGTACTGTGTAGTTTCTTTATATTTTTGTTTGACCTCCTGCTTTCTCGGATCCCAGATTATTAATCAATTCCATATCATTCGCAGTGTAAAACTGTGATGTAGTGACTGACAAATTGTTGACATGGGGCCTAATTCTCAAATGGTATCCGCACTTGGACGGAATCTCCGCAATGAGAATTCTAATTGTAGAGATTTCGCCCCACGTGTGGAGACTACCTCATGACCGCGTGGCCTTCACCACAAGTACAGAAGCCCTTTGTGAATCATTTCCTCAGTGTAGAGAAGGCACACCTTTTCACACCTCTTACGCTCTCTTGTTATTTACTTATATTTTGGATTACCTTCATTTTCATGTAGCTCTACTTTTCTAGAAGGGTATGCCCTGACATGGATCCCTTGCTCACTGTACCACGGGAACTAAGCTACACCCAACTGAAGAGCCCCAATTAGGACAAAACCGGTCTTGGGTTGCTCATGTTCCTGTTCAGAGAGGACCTGGCTTGGCAATTCGGGTTGAACTGTTCCTTTTAGAATAGGGTCAAGACTGATTTGCATGTAGCTGGGGATAATCTCAGGTGACATGGTGGGAAAAAGAACTATGGGTTGTAATGGATTGTATGACAGATGCGCGCATGGCTAAACCATGCGTGCCTTTACAACACTGTCCGAACAACGAATGCGTCTGAACAATGCATTCCTTTACCACGCATGACTTTACCATGCAATTTCGTGGTAAAGGCATGACTGGTAAAGGAATGTGTGTTAAAGATCCCAGCCCCCCTGCCTTGAGCACTAAAAACGAGCACAACCCCTGTGAGCTCTAAAAACTACTGTCACCCGTGAGCCCTAAAAACTACCCCAACCCTCCCAAGCCCTAAAAACTTCCCTGAAACCCCCTTAGCCCTAAAAACTACCTGACACCCTCTGAGCCATTAAGACAACCCTGATCCCTAAAAACAACCCCCAACCTCCGTGCCATGAAAACTACCCAACCCCTGAGCCCTAAAAAATAAACCCTAACCCTAAACCCTAAAAACTCCCCACACCCCTTACAAACAACCCACAACCCCAAAAACCCAGCCCCACTTACCTGACCATGTCCTCTGTCAATCCTTCCACTTCCTGTGCCCGCCCATGTCAGCATCTAGACCATGCACTGCCTTAACCAGGCATAGGTGTGGTTAAGGTACATGAGTGGTTAAGGCAAGTGTGGTTCCGCTTGTGGGGAAACAGCACATGTGGCTCAGACCACATTATAAAGGCCATTTCCCATTGGAATGCTACCCCGAGTGATTGCCAGTGGTTAAACTTAGTGCAAGCAGCCTCCCATCACCTTTTGTGTGTCTGAATGTTCTTTTAACATTAACAATCAAAAACAATCCATTACCTGATCGAAAGGCCAAATGTATAGTGCCTTCGAATTCTTGATTCACTCAATAAGAGGAATTACCTCCTGAATTCTGAGTTGAGCAATAACTCTGCATGCAAATTTAACAGAACATATCACTTATCTGGGGACATTTTCTCCGAGTGAAGCCTTGTCTGGACTATAAACCCCCACGTCCAAATGCCTGGAAGCTCTGTTAAGTCACTAGATCAAACACCACACAAGTCCACCCAGGAGCATTTTAGGCTAAAACCCCTAGAGGTATGTTTAGGGTATAAGAAATGTATTAAGTGCATGCCACAATGCAATTCTAGCAAACTCAATTATAGATGTAATATTTTGGCTGGAGGTACCGTAGGTGGAAGGGGTTTAACAGAAGAGAAAGTTCAGGAGGTGGGGGAGGGAGAAACAGCCAGCTTGGTGAAGGAGCAGAGTTTCTTGAACTCTAACCTTTCCAGGCCCTAGCTAATAGGCCCAAACAAAGAACACAGCCACAGGCAGACACCAGTAACCTTCGGCCCTTTACCTGGATGTTCAGGCTGGGTGATGTGGGAGGGCAGTTCAAGTAGGCACAGGGTGGAAGGGTGGAGGAGTAACCACACAGTGGCGTTATGAAACTTGAAGGGGGGGGGCTGCAAGGTACATGGAGGGTCCCCCGCCTCAGATTTAATCAGGAGCTCTGTGGCCAGAGTATGCTGAGGTGATCCCCTGCAGCTCGCCCCCCCCCCCCTCACCCCTGCACCGTGGGGGCTGCAGGGGGCTGTGTTACGCCACTGTACCCACGCAAAGATGGGGATCAGAATGTAAAATGCTGAAGGGGGGATGGGATTGGAGCAGGATGCAAGGCCAGGGGAGGGTCCAGGAGCAACCAATCAAAGATGGGGAGGAGCAGCGTGCAAGGCCAGGGCCACAGGAGGGCAGCAGAGCAGCCCAGACCACCCAGCAGGGTTAACCGAGTTCAACCCCCAGAGATGCACTAGAACACAAAGTGTTTGCTGCTAAAGATCCGGCATACTTCTCATACCAGGTATAAAAGCTTTTCAAGTACCAACAAATGTCCTAATGTACCTCTTGTCGATATAAAGTTCTCACTAAAACATATGTCGGGCTCTGTGGCATTTTAAGACACATTTGTTTGAGGGACCAAGAACGGTCAACATGTTACAGATATTTTATTTTAGCAAAAGACAGAAGCTCGTTCAGGGAAAGGGTACCAAGGGAAGTGTTTTTTATTTGCTGTGTATAGTTAATGTGATTTCAGAAGGAATTTGGTGCCCTGTGCTTGAAGTTAAGATGGTGGGGAACTAAAAGTGCTTGAGAAAAGAACGCGTATGACGTGTCGCGTCAATTAAAGTTATGTAGTTGAGAGGACTAGCAGCTTGTGTCTAATCTTTCACTGCTTCTCAATTTTGGTAAATTGCCTGTAAATTTTTTTCGGGTTTTGTATAGCGCGAATTTGACCTGAAGGTATTAGGGCCATATTATCAAGCAAGGGCGATACATGATCGCCGCTTTTATCATCAATAAACTGCAGCTAAAGCGGCGATAATGGGCTTGATTATATGCCCTTGTGACTTCCCATAGAAGCCCAGGTTCTGGTGTTAACCTGGGCTTCTATGGGAATTCACAAGGGCATATACAGGAAAATGTTGCATAGAACGTCATTTCTGTTCAGAATGTGGGGCACCAAAAATAAAGAGAACTCTTCAAAGCTGCAAAATCAAAAACCTAATTGTTAACATCATAAAGAGAAAATATATGCTTAATATTTTCCACCCACATGCTTAGCTTCCAAGTGTATGAAGTCCTGTGTGATGTCTTGAGAATGGTGTATCTGTTTTAGTCAACTGAGCTGTGTTTTTAAGACTGTAGTTGTGTTTTTATCATCACAAGTATAAACTTAAAGTCTCAGGAGGCAGCAGGCTCCTGGCAAAAAAGCAGCAGGGCCTGAGGCAGGTGTGACATTTGTCACTGTGCACAACATGTTCCTCCTATTGTACAGTGTCAAATGCCATTATTGCCTGGCCAACTAAGGCCCAAACTGCCCTTCATCCTGTGCCCCACTATGCACATAGCACTAGTCTATACATAACCCAGGGCTACCCTAATGCACAACACCCAAAGCTCCACTGATGCACAAAGGCCAGTCAGTGTCCCTCTGATGCTCATCACACGGTGCTCCCCTGCAGAGATGAACTCGCTCCTAGGCGCATCACTAATGCGTCCCCACTGCACATCACCCATTTGTTCCCATCCTGAACATCATGCTGTGCCCTGCTGGAGCACATCTCCCCGTGCCTCACATCAATGACTTTTGTGTGCATTGATGTTTGTGTTAAAGTGTAACCTTTTTTCTGTGGAACTTTGTGAAAAGAGGGTATGCACCTGTTACAACGCATTTTTTACAACGCACTACCACTACAACGCAGGCATTACAACGCATACCATTACAACGCATTGCGCTGGGGGGCGCTCTAGGATAAGAGGTAAGTTTAATTTACTATCCAACACCTTCCCTAGGGTCCACGGGGACTGGAGTTAGAATAGTAAATTATACTTACCACTATCCAGCACCCCAAAGCGCTATGCGTTGTAATGGTATGCATTGTGAATACCGCGTTGTAATGGTATGCGGAGTAAAAGTATGCGTTGTAACGTCATACATCCTGAAAAGAGATGCATGTAGGCGCGTTTGTGCTGCATGTACTCTTTTCGCATAGTATGCAGTATGACCAGTGCGTCTTGCATTACACAAAGGTTAAACATAGAAGGCCCGATTCACAAAGGTAAACTGAGAAGAAAGTCCAACTTTACGACTTTCGGTATTCAGAAAGGGCATTTACGGGTAGTAAAGTTAGAATTGTGTCTCATTTAAACTTAAGTGAAGGTCTTAAGTTTAACTGAGACCAAAACTGAGCCAAAAGTCTAAGTTTACTACTCGTAAATGCCCTTTGTGAATACCGAAAGTCGTAAAGTTAGGCTTTCATCTCAGTTTACCTTTGTGTATCGCGCCCATAGGATTTGTCATTGCTTTTTTACTTTACACTTGCTAGTGCACGTTTTTGAATTCTGAGAGCTCTCCTAGGTGAAGTGCCTGATTTCTGCAAATTTGCATATAGGCGCTATTGAGCACCATGTTGAAAAGGTTTGTTTTCCCCTATATCTTCTGCAATCAGTGATAATTCACATAAGAAAATGTCAATATCATTTAGTTTGTGTAATCCGACCACTGGTGTTATCCTCACCGACTCCATTGATAGTCAATGTATCCACCCTGCAAGGATAAAATCCTACGCCCACCCTGCCAGGATCCCTACGGATGTCAGCAGCGAGTGTTTAAGTCACTTAGTTGTCGGATAGTCAAGTACCAAACAGGAGTTTTGCTTGTAGCGTGCGTTATAAATGGCTACATTTCCCACCCTCGGATTGTAAAGAGAGTGTCAATGCAGCATGTGAAAGGTCAAGTTAAGGGTCACATATAATTCCCCGTCATGGCATTATATTTTACAGATGTGCTTTGTAAATACCACTGTGCAGTGTCATGTATCAACATCTGGCACCAGCGGATGCAGTGACCCTGGATGAGAAAGGTCAAAGGGCACAGGTCGAACGTCGGACATAATTTAGCGATCTGGAGTGCATGTGTTTGACATGAGAAGAATTAGCAGAAGTCAGTGTATGAGCATTTGCGCTCAGAAATAGCAGAAAAAAAGTGTTAGTTCAAGTTATGTTTATTTCTTTTAGAGCGCTCTATGGCACTACAAGGCCCCCTCAAAGTGGAAATTATGGGCCAGAACGAATACAGTGCTTAATTTGTAAAATATTAGATGCCAGGACTCTGACCAGGAGGCCACTGCAGCCTACACCACCCATTGCCCCTGTCATTGCTGTCAAAACAACATCTAACCATCTCTCTTGCATGTGAATGCGACAGTTCAGATTATTCCAGGTCCCCAAAGCTAAAGAAATGGCTGGGGAGGCAGGAATTAGCAAATGTAATGTATATTAAATTCCTAAACAACCGTTGTTCTGCTAATCTCTAAATTAGATGAGCAGCGCCACCATGTGGTAGGCTGTTCTAAGTATGGTGTTCACAATTAGGTGCCAGTGCCCATCACCGGAAACCAATTAAGTGCCTGTGATGAGCACCGGAAAGCACCAGCTCAAATTAAGCACTCGAAGGAAAGGGAGGATCAGTTGAAGAACAGGGGTGGGAAAGGTGGAAGTAGTAGGTCAATTTTCGAACGGATCTGCATTTGAGAAAAATTCTAGTTTCTCAGCAGACGAAGGGAGGGATAATCGAAGGTGTAGTAATCAGAAGAGATGAGAGACTTAGGGCTGGAAATGCAAATACCTCTTGGCACCCCACATATTAGGGTGATGGGGGTTCTCCTCTAGAAAAGGGTGACATCAAGAGGGGTGGAGTAATGAGTAGCGTCTCATTCAAACTCATCCTATGCATTCTTTTTTTTAAACTTTAACCCTAAAGAAAGTGGCAAGGTGGACAAAATGACAGTGCACCTACTCTGCCTTGCCTGAGCTGCAAATAGACTGCACTTTAAGACTGCTCTAGGGTTAATGCACCTGCTGCAGAGAACTGTGCTGCCGGCTGTAAAACTGCTAAGAATACTCAGGTGTTTGATGCACAGCCTAGGGAAATCTGTGTGTAATCTCGGGTTGTAGATTTGAACCATGAAATAACACAGAGGATTGTCCAGTCTATTGTAGAGGAAGTAACAGACGTCTGTTGCATTTAAGATACCTCAGTGGGTTAATGCTTTTATTGGAGAGATTTTTATTTAGCCTGTAGATTACAGATTAGGTGAAATATCTCCTTGAGCAATGCACCCACTTAAACCAGCTAAAGTATACAAAAAAGTGATGGATGGAATGTTGAATTAATCTCAGCCGCTGGTAATTACTTGGGCCACGTTATTTTGCACACCATGTCACCCGAGTTTGGACCCAGCTATATGCAAAGCAGTCTTGATCCTGCTACAATCTAAACAGTGTAGCCCGAACTGCCAACCTAAGTCCTTGCCAGTGCAGCTTGGTTTCATTGCCACAGTTGCCCTCGTCTGGGCATACCCGGTACCACTTACAGCGACACACTAAAGTATACAAAAAAGTAATGGATGGAATGCTTGAATTAATCTCAGCCTCTAGTAATTACTCGGGCCGCATCCCAATTCACTGATGTTTTGCACACAATGTCAGCTCAGTTTGGGCTCCGCTATATGCAAATCAGAATTGACCCTGCTCCAATCGGAACAGTCCAGGCCAAACTGTCCTCCCTGAAACGGAACACAGCCAATCCAGGACCTCTTTCGCCCTTGGTTGCTTGTGTTCCAGTTCAAGGAGGACCTGGCTAAGGAGTTCAGGCTTGGCTGTTCCTATTGGATAAATACAGTGCATTCCTGCCCTTTCACTTTGATGTAGGGCAGTACAGCAAGGTGACCAAATTCCCATTAATGAGGCCCTTTATTTATTTCAGACATAGCTGCAGGATTGTAAAGACCAGGGTGTAATGGGGTTGGATTTGTGAACATGTAACTGGGACAGTCCCAGCCAGCACTTTGCACAGTTGGTTTGCACGTATTCACGATTTGAATCACAAGGAGACAAAACAACGTGCTCAGAGTCACACAGTTTTTGAACGAGGAAAGTCAGGATTAGATTAGAGCATTGACTGCCAGTCTGAAAGACAGCTCCCCCGAAGGTGGAAGAAACTATAGAGTCTCATACTAAGTTATGGAAGAAGTGGTCAAAAAATGAAGGAGTAACTACAGAGAAGCTTAGGGAACGATTCACAGAACTAACTTAAGACAAAATCCTAAACTTACTACTTTTAGTATTCACAGAAGTTAGGATTTTGTCTTAAGTTTGTCTTAAAACAGACTTAAGACAAAATCCGAACTTAAGTCTGTCTTAAATTTATCTTAAGACAAACTTAAGACAAAATCCTAAATTCTGTGAATACCAAAAGTAGTAAGTTTAGGATTTTGTCTTAAGTTAGTTCTGTGAATTGGGCCCTTATTCTTCCATTTAAATCTCCAAAAAAAGGCTTCTCAATTGAAAGATCACAAAAACATGCAGGTGGAACCATTTTACAGACACTAGTCTATAGTCTGGGGAGGTATATGTACCATGTACGTTTCGAAGTCTTTAGCAGGTGTACCAGTTTGACAAGAGAGGTATACATATCATAAGAAGTTTTAAATAAAAAGGCTGATACTGACAAAAATATAGTGCCCCACATGAGTCCCATGTATGTGACCCTGCTTGCATGTTGATATTGTTACACACTCAGTAGTGTCCAGGAGAAAAGACATTCACTTTCCTTTTTGAAAAACAAATAACATGGAACTATAAATCGAATTTCAATAAATAACAAAAATACATACAAATGAGAACCCAGAAATAGACACATCGAGATAATAAACAGATAAAATCAACTTTCTTTATTCGAAAGGGGTTCATTGTAAACTCCTGCTTAAATGCTTCCTTTATTTTTTGGCTTCGCTTAAATGTTTATTTTCTTAGCTCCGGTAAAATGGCTTTTGAAACATTCATTGCATGCTTAATTTTAAAAATAGATATATTTTGAGGTGGAGGAATGAATGCAGCATCCCGGTGAGACAGGGCCCAAAGGTTGGGATTCATGGCTGAAAGTTGGACACAAAAATTTTTACAGAAACATCAACTGTTTAAACACAAAATGAGAAATCATATCTATCTGAATGTGTAAATTTCATCTACAACGTATGACTTTAGAAAACAGAAAAGTAAGGCAAGGGCTAAATGTGTGTTAACTTAAATCCATAACCATTCCACGGTGGTTGGGTGATTATATCAAATATTGTTTTTGGTGTATGCAAATATTTCGGCTTCCAAGAAATGTAATTACCATTCATATTGTTAGTGAATCCATGAAGTGATAAACGAGAAAATGACTTTATCACTTATTCAGAGTCAGCAGAAAGTAATTTAAAATGTATAATTATATTGTTTATCTCAGAACTGCCTAAAAAATTAGGAGATGTGCTTGCAATGCATCAATGCCCAGGCTGTAAAGGACTGGCGCGTTGTCAATGTCCCAAGAAGGTACTGGACCAGGAAATTTGTGCTGTCATTTCCAGGCAACATATGTCAGTTCTTTGCCTCAAATTGTGTGAGAGCTTTAGGCATGGCATTCAGAAATCTAATTACTTGGCACAGATGTTTCCAGCAACCCACAGGGCATTTGGGAGGAATACACGAGCTCCGCGATGTACCCTGTATAATCTGGCCGTATGCGCCTCATCGGTTAGGGTTGTCCAACATAAGTCCAAGAAGTCCAGATCCAAGCCTGATATTCAAGATATCCAGGCAAGAAAAGTTACAAAGTCAGATGTTATCATGAATTTCAAGATATCCACCCAAGGTGAAATTACATTCTAATAGAAACCAAGCATGTTTACATAGTCAGTTGATTTCCTGAGTTTCACGATAGTCATGAAAGAGTAAATAACCAAAAAATACTTTAAATGGAAATTGTTAACATTGTCAGTGGTTATCCTAAATTTCAGGATTCCTATGCAAGATAAACACACATACAGTTTATTTAAATGGAATGCATTTCCATAGTTAGGGATTATTCTAAAAATCTGGCATGGATAAGACTATTCTCAACGTATGTTGGACACTCCTGTCTAGGTTATGAAGAGATGGCCCAGAGTCGGGATCCACCTAGGCGCAAACAACGTAGTGAAGATTCACTTTAGCACAAGCTGATGACAATCACCCCATTGACAACAGACCTGGCTTGATGTGATTCCAGATTGTCCAAAGTGCAAATCAAGTACTAGGCATGTCTAGACCGCAGTGGCCCCCGCCATGCCCCCCTTGAGCTGTGCAAAGGCAATGGATTCAGTGTAGGGGTGGCTGGCAGAAGACACTGACCTCCTGGATGAGTGCCTCTTGGGCTTCTTGCCGGATGGTCCGTTGCTGGAATTCTTCTGCCGGTTCCTCAGGTACTCCTTGTAGTTTTTGGAGAGGAGGGTGTACAGGAAGGGGTTGATGCAACTGTTGCTGTAAGCCAGACAAGTCACCATGAAGTTAATGTAGACCACAGTTTTGCTAGTGAGGTGGCCAGGCTGGTAATAGTAGATGCTGAGAAGCTGCCACAACCAGAAGGGCACAAAACATGCCCAGTAGGTGAGGACGATACTGAAAATCATGTACAATACCTTCTGCCGGGGGCACCTTTTTGTCTCCTTCGGGCTGAACAGATCAGTTTGGGACTTCCAGTATGTCCGGGCCAACTTGATATACAGGTAACAAATTACTAGCCCGGGGACTAGGATGCAGGTGTTGAAGAGAATTGTAAGGTACACCTTGTAGGCTTCCATCTGCCACGTGGGGTGGCACATGCGCTTGGTCACTCCATTCTGGTGGCTTGTCCGAAGGTCTATCAGGATCATAGTTGGGAGGGCCAGCAGAAAGGACCCTATCCACACCAGGCACATGATTGTCCGCCTATAGTCTCTGGACCGCCCGATGGTGTCCAGGGGTTTCACCACAGCCAGGTACCGTTCTGTGCTCATGATGGTGAGGATGAAGATGCTGGCATGCATCGTCAGAAGGTCCAAACTGAACAAGATGCGACACCCAATGTCTCCAAAGTACCAGTCCTTCACGAAGTATGTGCAGACCACGAAGGGGATAGTGGACAGGTACAGGAGATCCGCAAGGGCCAAGTTGACGATGTACACGTACATTGACCCTGCAAACCTCATTGAGAGGTTCATGACCACCAAGGTGTAGATGTTGCCCCCCACGCCTACCAGGCACATCACCGCAAGGATCCCACCGAGGAACGAGGTGACCAGCATGTCGTTACTGACCTCAAGAATCTCCAGAGAGGCGTTCACATGACCAGTAGCGTTCTTTGGACTCCATGGCAACGTGGTCGCTTGGTTGAGGTCCATGTCTCTAGGGAGCCCAGTAATCCAGTCTCCAATCACTCGGACATATGTGTGAGCGTCAATGATGCTGATGGAGCAAAGCAGACAAAACAGACCCTTGATGGTCTACTTTTTGGTGGTGCACGTGGTATGAAGTCCAAAGCCCACTCCGTCTTCCCCCAGTCACTGCGAGTCTAGTCGGCCATGGTGAACTTTAGTTGACTGCACCTGCAGGTGCGCACAGGTGGGCTGCAGCGCCAGGACCATGATTCCCTGGTTGTATTTGCAGATTCAGTTACAAAGACGCAATCCCCTTGCACGCGCAGGCTGGTCTCACAGAAGCAGGGATGTTTTGGCGGGAATCTGCGGGGTAGGGCTCTGCAAGCCCTGTCAGGCTGCCTGCAGCATGAGCGGCGCTGATAGTTTGCACAGACACTGTCCGCGTTCCTGGCAGAGCTATTTTCCTGTCAGTGGTGCCAGCACTTTCAGACGCTAACCTGCTCCCTCGGATGGGTTTCAGAGGCGCTCGTGCCCCGTGCCAGGCTGACTAGAAAAACACAAAACGATGGTGAATTGTCTGAAGTGGAACCGTCTGCACTCCAAGGCGTCCGGCGCCACACTGGGCTCCAGCGAGCCCCCTCAGCCAGGTCTCCAAGGCGTCCGGCGCCACGCGGGGCTCCACGGAGCCCCCAGTCTCGATAGTTCAACAGGTTAAAGGCAGGAAGGGGTGCTCTTTCCCAAGTCACGAGAAGTCAGGGCAGGATTTTCTTCTCAAGAAACGTTGACTAAAATTAGACCAAAAACAAACCCGTTTCCTGCGTAGACGGACCCCCAGTCAGGACTCGTGAAGCTGCCACACGCAGGGACTCTGCGTCCAGACAGGGCTGGCAAGGAGGGGGTCCCAGGCGACGGGGGCAGAGTCCACGCTGGACGAGCACCTGTGTGCAGCTGGGCCAGCACGGGGGGGGAGGTCCGGTTGCCAGGGCTGAGAGCAGTGAACACACGGGGCAGGCACCAGGGGTCAGGCTGGGAGCAGCGTCCACACCGGAGAGGCGCAGTAGAGCACTTCCAGAGCCGCGCAGTGTCTACAAAGAACAGGCACTTAGCACGTGTGTGCAGGCTGGAGACAGTGCACGGAGTTCAGGCATATTGGTTGGGAGCAGATCTTCCCACGCAGGCAGCGGGACGCGTTCAGAACAGCTGCTTGCAGGATGGACACCTTTCCAAGTAGAACAGGTAGTGGCACCTGAGTACAGGGCTGACGCAGGACAAGCGCAGGGCGGCTGTGTGCAGGCTGGGGGAGTTTCTTCTCAGCCCAGTTCCTGTGTGCGGAGTGGGAGCAGTGTCCATGGGGGGGGGGGGGGGGGGCAGGGGGGGGGGGGCACAGAAGGCGCCCGCTGGTCGATTGAAGTGTCCACGCAGGACAAGCACAGAGCGGCTTTGTGCAGGCAGAGAGCAGGACAAGCACAGGGCAGATGTGTGGTGCAGGCTGGGAGAGTTTCCTCTCTGCACAGGTCCTGTAAGCAAGCTCGGAGCAGTGTCCACACAGGAAGGCACGGACGGCGAGTGCAAGTTGGTTTAAGTAATTATCCACGAAGACCCGGTCCTTACCACTGATCGACAGACTTGGTGCAGTCTAGGTGAAATCTCCACGCAGTATTCACTCCACAGCACAGGCGCCCCACCGTACTGGAAGGATGTCTCTCGGGTGCGGCGCACGTGTGTGTGGGAAGGGTGCAGAGCCAGGGCAGAGACACTGATGCATTTCCACACATACCTGGCACAGAGATGCTGGAGCGCAAGGCAGAGAGGCGTAGCCACGGGACGGTACCTGGCGAGTGGTTCCGTGGACGGAACGCAGCAGTTTTCAAACAGAGCAGTCTCAGGGCAAAACTGTGTGATCTTGGAGATTGTCCCAACAGACAGATACTGACTCGATTGTGCAGGATGCGGCAAGGGTCCACGCTGAAAATCTCCGTGCAGGCTGGATCAAGTACTCGTACAGGAGGACAGGCTTAGAGCATCTTTGTGCAAAGTGTATGAAGTATTCGTGCAGAAGGGAATGTTCCGAGTACCTTTGTGCAGGCGAGGCGAAGATTCGTCGTAGGACAGGCGCAGAGCACCTCTGTGCAGGCTGCGTGCAGTGGTCCGCGCAGGGCAGGTACAGTGCACCTCTGTGAAGGCTGCGCGCCGTGGGCCGCGCAGGGCAGGTACAGGGCACCTCTGTGCAGGCTGCACGCCGTGGTTCACGCAGCAGGACAGGCACGGGGTACCTTTGTGCAGGCTGCAAGTACTGTCCACGTAGAAGTCAGATCGTACCCATGTGCAGGCTTGGAGCAGTTCCTAGCAAAAGACAGGCTGGTGGAGGTGTGCAGTCTGAGAGCAGCGTCCGCTCAGCGTCCTCACAGGACAGGCGCTGCGCACCTGTGTGTAGCTCAGCCTGTGAGTCCGGTCCGCGCAGGGCAGGCGTCGCATCCACAGGTCACGGAGTGGCTCTGGCAGGAGGGTCCGCGCAGCAGGTGCCCCTCCACGCGTGCCCCGCTGAGGTCCGCGGGCTCCACTCACCCGGCGAAGGGAGCGCGCACTTTTCACAGGGGGATTCACAGGAGGAGGGCGGGGTCTGAGCTGCGGTGAGAGAGGACCTGTCACTCACGCAGAAATAGGGGGAGGGCCGTGTATTATTATTAATAAGGGCATCGACCAACCTCCCTCTAACACCTGCTCCCACCTGACGAGAACATCCCTATTTAAAGCGCGGTCTGTGCCAGGGAGTGGATGCTATAGGCACACGTTTACATTTACACATTTAACTGCAGCAGCACACCCAACACTATGCCTGTATCAGGGATGTGCACGAACCTGAATAATGTTAACAATGTAACCAATTAATGGGTTTGACTGATATAATAAGAAAGACCTTGTGATCGTTTTATTATCCAAATTCATGATGATTACTAGTCATTCATCTAGAGTTTGCTGACTCTTTTTTTAGGCTCTTCAAATTACTATCACCCTAAATTAATGTTCCCTGTTTCATCGACTTCGACAAGATGAATGCCTGAGCCGGCCCTGGTAGGATTAAAACCCGTGACCTGCAGGGTAAACCCGGCTCTTTTTGACCCCAGTATTGGCTGCTACCTTGAGATGTTGGACGACTCTCTGCTTTCAGAAACGGACGCTGTGTGGACCCCGGGCTGCCCCTGAACCTACCTGCAGCAGCTGACTCTGGTGCCTTCGTCCTCCCGCCTCCCGCCGCCGACCCCTGCTCCATCTCTGGGTCTTGCAGCCGTGTGGAGTGCGGTAGAGGAGCAGCAAAACTACAATACCCAGCTGCCCTAGCGGCGCTAATCGCGCCAAACGCGCGCCAGGAGGCGCTCAAATACAGAGTCACCCCGGTCGAGGGGGCGACTCTCTGCTTTCAGAAACGGACGCTGTGTGGACCCCGGGCTGCCCCTGAACCTACCTGCAGCAGCTGACTCTGGTGCCTTCGTCCTCCCGCCTCCCGCCGCCGACCCCTGCTCCATCTCTGGGTCTTGCAGCCGTGTGGAGTGCGGTAGAGGAGCAGCAAAACTACAATACCCAGCTGCCCTAGCGGCGCTAATCGCGCCAAACGCGCGCCAGGAGGCGCTCAAATACAGAGTCACCCCGGTCGAGGGGGCGACTGTCTGCTTTCAGAAACGGACGCTGTGTGGACCCCGGGCTGCCCCTGAACCTACCTGCAGCAGCTGACTCTGGTGCCTTCGTCCTCCCGCCTCCCGCCGCCGACCCCTGCTCCATCTCTGGGTCTTGCAGCCGTGTGGAGTGCGGTAGAGGAGCAGCAAAACTACAATACCCAGCTGCCCTAGCGGCGCTAATCGCGCCAAACGCGCGCCAGGAGGCGCTCAAATACAGAGTCACCCCTGTCTCGCGGGACGCCGGGCTAAGCCCGGGCAAAGGGCGGGCCCTCTGTGGCCCTCAGTGGCCGAGGCAGGCCGGGCCGGGCTCAGGTATTTTGATTATTGAGTTGTATACCCTGTGATACTCGGGTGTGCCATTATATTATAATCTTAAGTATTGCTAGAGATATTGAACGATTGAACGCCACTAACTGTATGAACTTTTAGTTCATCTCTCATGATCATTGAGTGAATATTTATAGTATTTTATACAGTGTTTGTTGTTTTAAGAGTGTGGTTATCTTGTAGGCTCTATTTCCATACGCTACTATGGAGTGTAAGACATTACGATCTGGGAAAGTTGTTATGGAGAATTATGATTCATTTCCTAATTTAAGTCATGTCGGAAAAAAGAAAACAAATAGAGGCATCATGAAAGGTCAGATGCAATTAAATCAAATTTGGGAGAAAAGTTTGAGTAAATCTCTTGAAGTTCCTAGAAAAGATGATACTGAACTACTACCGCAATTGAATCTCTGTTCAAATATGGAGGAAGCTGGTTTTCCAGCTCTTACGGAGGGAAAAAAAGGGTTTCTGAGTCAGACTGGAGAGGCCAACCGTTCAACATGTGCTGTGAATATGATTGATGCTGTCCCCTTGCTAAAATCGCAATCCTTGACCCATGAAATTCCTATAGGGAACGGTATTCTGGAAGAGGATAAGGGCGATATCTCTATACTCAACAGCATTGATTTAGAACTCTGCGGCCGATATATAGATAAGACATCTTTACCCCACTTAGTAGGTAATAAAACTCCTCGTGGTGAAACCCCATCTGGTCTACTATTATATAGTAGTACGCCCTCCATCAAATCTAAAGATAGTCTTTCTCCGCAGTTTGAGATACAATCCCCGCACTTTAACATGTCAGGGATTTGTCCCCTCACATCTTCAAATTTTCCTAAAAACGAAAAACCTATCTCAGAGTCACTCATTGCCCTGGAACAAATTTTATCCTCTATGTTATTGCTAATGGGAAAATTTGCTGTAAATTCTGACTGTATCTTGTCTTCGGTTACTGAGATTCTGCAGGCCTTGTTGGCACAAAATGGGAAATTGGTAGAAAAGGTACTTAAGCCTCCCACTATTCCTGTTGACACTGGTCTTTCTGTTCTTAATGAGGCAGACAAAATTATAGAAGAGAGGGGAGAGGCTCATCTGGGATCTTCCACAGAGGCGGGGATGCTTAAGTCACTTAATCAACCTATTTCACCCGCCTCGCATTTGAGGATTGAGCCTTTGTTACCTGAGCAGGAAGAGAGTGTCTGTGAAGCTCCTACAACGGGGGGCCACGATCTCTTTCCTATTTTTGCACAGGATAAAAAGGAGCCAGAAGCTGCCTCGGGGTCTCCAAAAGTCACCAAAATGAAATCAAGAGAAAAAAAGGGGAAACCTACACGTAAATATAAAAAGAAAAGACCTAGACAGATTATTTTTCCAAAACATATAATAACTGTAACACCTGCTCCCATAGAAAGAGGGCATAGTCTTCCCCCTGTTAGTCTGGAGAAGGTGGAAGTGGAAAATATCTTAGAGGATTCCAAGGGACTTCCCTTGGCTGAAGTAAACACGGATATGGTGGTCTCTGGTTTAGTAGTTGATGCCCCTGTTCCCCAACTTACAAGTACAGATGATAAATATTTCCCGATAGTAACACGAGTATATAATCCAACTGCTCCTATTTTTCTGCCTCAGAAGGAGATAGCTAGGAAGGCAATACCACAATCTGTAAAAAGTCCAATCTCATATGTGGATACTTGTGTACTAGATTTTCTTCCATTATTTGACTCTGATCTAAAAATGAATAGATCTTTGCTACTTAGCTGCTTTAAGGAGATTGAAAGTTTAAAGTTGGTCCTATCAAATGATATAGATTTAGTTACCCCAATAAGATCATTAAATGGCCAACGAATAAGGGTAAAATTTTATTCGAAGATAATTACTAACCTAGTTCTCCAACAAGCCGAAGCATTTCAATGTAGAGGTATTGACGTCCTACCCTATGTTAATAAAAATTTGTGCCTTTCTCTTAATGAAAGGAACACAAAGTTAAACATGGGACAGGATGTCCTTCCGTTATGTAATAACGATCTAAAAATTTGGATCTCTAGAGGCAAACGCATGGTTTCCCAGGTTTGTCCTGTACCTAGTAGTACAGACAATCTATTTACTGAAGACTCTGCGATGTGGAACTGGCTACCTGGAGTTCTCTCAAACACCACCTCGAGAAACCCACGGTCACCCTCACATCTTTAACCATTGTTTAAAAATTGTCTCTTGGAATGCTGCCGGCTTGACTAACTGCCCTGAAAAATTTGATTATCTCTTCTCCCAAAATGCAGATGTGTTATGTATCCAAGAAACATGGTGTCATATTTTCCCACATGTTGGAAATGATTACTTCGTCCTGGAGGCTGCCGCAACGCCATCAAAGAAGGGCCATGCTAAAGGCGGAATTGCCTGTTTATTATCTAATGCACTACAATGGCATTTCGCACACTATAAGGACGAGAGTAATCTATTCCAAGTTATAACTATTTCTAACCTGGATCCTGGTGTCCAACGGACCTCGTTTATCATAGTAAACGCCTATATTCCACCTGAAGATAATTTTACGGTAGTTTTAAAACGTATGTTTTCCTATCTAAAGCGTCTATTAGAGGTGGATGATCCTCCATACCTATTATTAGTGGGGGACTTAAACTGTAAAGTGTCTAACACTTCCCTAGACTTATTTCGAAACAAAGCAAAGGAAGAGGTTTATAATATCCCCCAAGCCTCTATGCCCAATAAAATAAAAACTAATAAAAGGGGCAAGATTCTCCTCGGGGAACTCAATGCCATAGAGGGAATTATTATAAACGGCAGAATGCCCTCTGATACTCCAGCTAATTACACTCATGGTTCATCCAGGGGAGAATCTATTTTGGATTACGTAATTACAGACTTTGAAATGTTCTCTTTCTGCAAAGATTTGGTAATCTCTTATACCCCCTTGAGCGATCATAAAATCATTAAATTAACTGTTTCTTTAACATCTCCTGAAGCTGACCTCTGGTCATTAAAGAACAGAGGTTTCACCATTAATAGTCACTCAGATAGATGTTATTGGAGATCTAGTTATAACAAAGATGTACAAAACATCCTTACCCAATTTCTAACTGAGCTTGACTATTGGCAGGGAAGGGAATTTATGTTCCTCGAAACCCTTATCCAAAAAATTACTGAAATAGTTAGGACTTCAGGAAATTTTAAAAAGAAATGTTTCTCTCCTAGTCCTCTATTAAGGTTGAATAAAGAAATTAATAAAGTTGTTAGGATGCAATACCTAAATAGATCTGGAGAGCTTGGGTTAAAACTAGCTTTATTAAAAAGAAGGAGGGTGAGATTGAGAGCCAAATTAAAAAGAGATAAAGAAGATATCTTATGGATTAAGCTAAAAGAGGCATCTAAGTGTAAAAACGTCAGAGATTTTTGGTCCATAATTAGGCAAGGATGTGGATCTGTAACAACGTCCACTCCGATTGCAATCACTGAAAATGTCTGGACCCAATTTGTGACTACTCTATATGCGTCCAACCATGTAGGGACCGATGTTTGGGTTCCAGATTTCAATTCTGACGTTATAATGGAACTCCCCACTGAGCACACCATAGCCAGTGCAATCAGGAGTATGCGCTCTTCAGGGGCTATGGGACCAGATGAAGTGCCTATGTCCACAATTAAGCAAGATGTAACTACTTGGAGTAGGATCCTTCTTCCAGTGTTTTGGGTGTGTTTTAAAACAAGAGCAGTCCCGGACTCTTGGCGGGGAAGCATCCTGATCCCAATTTTTAAAAAAGGAGACCGGGCTAATCCCGCTAATTACCGTCTAATTGCATTATTGGATGCTATAGGGAAAATTTTCGCTAAACTTTTATTAATATCTATAACAGAATGGGCAGATAAAAATAATATTATACCCAGGGAACAGACAGGTTTCCGAAAAGAGCACGGAACTCTGGACAACTTAACCATGCTACAGGTAATTGTAGATAAATATGTTCGTGTACGTGGTGGAGGTGTATATGCAGCATTTATAGATTTCTCTGCAGCGTTCGATAGGGTGGACAGACCAACGCTGTGGAGAAAGCTGTCGGCATTGGGTATGCCGGGGCATTTATTGGACTTAGTTAAGTCCTTGCATTGGAACACATGGTGTCGGGTGCTACGAGGAGGTGATAGGGGTCTCTCCCAAGCCATCCCATCCCGCAATGGCCTAAAACAAGGATGCATACTGGCACCCACTTTGTTCTCCCTATATATGGCTGATTTGCCAACTGCTGTTGCTGACTGTGAGGGATTAGCCCCAAAAATTGGAGGAACTGCCATACCCATTCTAATGTACGCAGACGATATTCTTGTTCTAGATCTGACCCCGAAAGGCCTTTCTAATCGTCTCCATACATTGAATGAATTCGCCGATGCACACTCTATGAAAATCAATAGTTCAAAAAGTAAAGTTATGTGCATCTTTGGAAAAAAGAAATGCAGGTCCAAGAGTTTTAATTGGACATTAAGTGGTGAAAAACTAGAGGTAGTTAACTCCTATACGTTTTTGGGCAAAATAATATGTTCTAACCTTAGTGAGAAACCCCACATTGAAAATAACTCTAGAAAAGCGATGGCCCATGGGAGGGGATTATGTTCCTTGTACAAAGCGACTGGGAGGAGACACTTCTCATGTTGCCTGGATGTATTCCGTGCAAAGATTCCTGCTACCCTTTTGTATGGAATGGAATTGGTGGATCCATATCAATGGGAGTTTATGCAAAAAATGGAGGGGAAGGTATTAAGGAAAATTTCTTCTTTAAATTCTGCCTGCTCCACTTCATCTTGCAGGCTGGAATTCGGACTGCGAAGTTGTAGGGCTCAAGGGTTAGCTGCTCTAGTAAAATGGATAACATGCTTGGCCCGAGGCAAACCAGGAACCTTACGAGAAAGCTTAAAAAAGGAGCTCTTGGGCAACTTTAATGAGTTCTCGCAGCTAGTAAAAAACTTTCGACTGGCTGTTTCAATATTGGAATTGGATGAAAGTACGTTGTTTTTACTTTCTCCATTAGAACTAAAGCTAAAGTTAAAAAGTATGTCCTGGGAATACTGCTACAAACTGGATATACTTGCCCAACAGAAAGATAAAGATAGGGAACTCCTGGTTTTAACCTATACACCTAAACAAGCCCAACAATATCTAACTTGGAACATTCCGCATGGTGTCCGTAGGGTATGGTACCTCCTTCGCCACAATTTGCTTCCACTAAATACATTACTTGCAAAATGGTATGGAGTGTCCCCCTTGTGTAATTTTTGTAATAATGCCGTTCAAGATTTTAAACATGTTCTGCTTATTTGCCCAGGCCTGTACTTATTGAGGAAAAAATGGATAAAACCAATCTGTATACAAATGGGAATTACGAATGTAAAAATGTTTTTTAATGCTCTCCTCTGCCCCCCTAATGAAATGTTCTGTTTTAGAATTTTTAAATATTTTAAAGAATTTTTAGATATCTATTAATGTGATTCTGGTGAGATGTTGATGAGTGTAACTTTGCATATAACAAGTGGTCGTTTAGTCGTTGTATTAAGTTTGTGTTTTAAAGTATGTTTACATGTATGTTATTTTATGTGGCCCTCATTGAGAGCCAAATCATAATAAACTTTTGACTTTGACTTTGACCTAGCAAAGGTTTTGTGAATAAACACAAATGTTGAAGTGGACGGCTGAAGTCAGTAGCGGTACTTTTAGATACAGGGAGGTGTTTTTGATTTAGCGCCAGGGCCGCACAACCAGCGTCAGTGCACTACAATCGTGATTCCCTGACAATTCTATCAGTTTCAGTGATGAAGTGAGATCAAAGTCCAAAGCCCGGGTGGACAGTACACTTCACATTTAATATGAATAAAGTTTTAAGTTGGATGAAAACACTGGGTGGGTGTTCTCTAAAAGGGGCGTGGCCAGTGTACTTAAGGGCGTGGCTTAAAACACGTAAGTAAAAAATCTGTGTTTAGCACAGTGTGCCGCCCGACTTGTATTTTGTTGTTTCTGTCATTGCATCCAGATATATGATACAGCAAGTAAAATCACACCTACAACAAGTCATGACTATTGGCTGTGTCAATGGTTGTTAGTTGCATAAGATAAATAAGCAGCAACTATGACTTGTTGTATTTAATATTGAAAAAACTTCCACTGAAAGCCCTGGTGACACCAGGACAATGTTGCTGCTCCTGAGTTTCAAAAAGAGAAGGGAAATCCAGAGAGAAAATGGCTCTCTTTAAAGGATTTCCCTTCCCCACAAAGCTCACCTGGCATGACGTCATGTCGTAACTTCCCCACTAGGGAGAAGTGAGCAGTGTGAGCAGTAAGGGTGGGCGTAGTTCGCGAAGTAGCGCTACGCGAAGTGCACTTCGCGAACTTCACGTAGCACTACGCGAGCTACGTAGTAGCATGTTCGCACTGTGCAAGATGCGTTTGCAATGATTGCACAATGCGGACAAGCATCCGGCACTGTGCAATCATTGAAAATGGCATCTTGCGCAGTGCGAGCTGTAGTTTTCTGCTGCTCGAGTAGATTTTTACTCGAGCGGCAGCTTTCTCAACGCAAACTGGTATTTTCTCATTGCAAGCGGTCGCGAGCATGCGCAACCACTCGCAATGAGAAACCTGACCTCCCCGGGTTGAGAATCTCGCCAGGATGTCTTTTTGTTTGCTCGTGGTCGCGAACATGGCGTTGAGGACCGCGAACAAACAAAAAATGACTGCTGCACTACGCTACGCTGCACTACGTGTGTTCGCACTGTGCTACGTGCAGCTCGCGTAGTGCAAAGTTGCGCAAACTTTGCAAACTACGCGAGCGTAGCGTAGTGCTTCGCCCAGGGTTAGTGAGCACCCGCACATCCATGTGCCTGCTGTCACTTCAGTCCGGAAAAACCGGACCGCCTATGCCAGGGCACATAACAGAGCCCAATTGAGATCCGTTTCGAGGCCTCCTTTAAAAAACTGCCGGTGCTGAGCATAGTGAGACCCGGCCCACTTAAAGCCCTGAATGGAGGTGAGGCCGGCCATCTTGGTGACTTTTGGGAATGTTTTGTGAGAATACGTGCAAGTCTGACCATTACTCCGCAATGATAGAATGGTGTATAGCATCTCTCACACTGCAGTAAACGAGTGACCGACTAACCCGGTAGATCAGGGCCGGTCTGGGAACCAAAAGCAGCCCTGGCAAATTTTGTCGGACCAGCCCCCGTATAGTGCATCGCGAGTGCAGCGAGTAAGCCTAATCACTAAAGAGTAAATTTGGAAAAAATGGCTGTTATGGTGCAGCCTACAACACATTTTTCATTATATATTCCAATTTATTAGCTTTTATAGCTGAGTCAATGATGCCCTTACAGTGCACCAGGATGCCCAGTCATATGTGTGAATAAAAACCATACTGGAGTTCTAAGCATGGAATTCAGATTTGATGTTTATTTATTCCGATAGACCTGTTTCAAAGTACTCCTGTATTGTCAGATTAACGGACAATGGCAGAGGGAGACAATAATTTGCCCAGGATCAAACAGTTTGTTAAAGTAGGAGACCCAAAACTGCAGCACACTGCTACTTGTTCCAAAGGCAATACATTTAAACCACTGCATTTGGAGTAATATACAGTGAGACTGGGTACTGTCTTCCCTCCCCCACACGATAGCCAGTCCAGTCTTTTTAACCACAGACTTACTACCAGACTTTACATTGATTTTAACTACTGCCAATCTTGCCAAAAGGGAGAAAAAGGAATATGTTCTAAACAGGGCACGAGTCCTAAAAAGAGAAGTGGGGGGGACAATGTCACTGGAAGTGACGTCACAACAGGAAGTGACGTCACAAAAGGTGCACTCCGATCTCGTCCCAGAGGCCCAGAAGAGAAGTCAGAGTGAAGTCCAGCTGTTTGGCAGGGGGGGCAGTGTCCACCCGGTAAAATAAGTGGGGGGATGCCGTCCACCCGCGTGGTACCCCGACTCGAGCCCTGGTTCTAAAACAGCTCAGTCGTACTGCTATTATTGGGACTCTAGAGCATTGAAGGTTAAGCCAGTCTGCCATGCCCAGATGTGAATCGACTCAGTTGAATTCCTGCTGCAGGTGCATATGCACACGGACTATTTGGCTACAATAATGCTATAGTGCTACCCCTTCTAATGAAAGTGACCTATATCCTTCACATTTTTATTAGCAGATGGCCGTCCTCTGTCCCAAACTCAGGATCAGGTAGTCATTATCTGTGTTTTTGACACTGTTCAGGATTCAGTTTGTATCTCAAGGCTGTCCAACATAGGTCCCAGAAGGCCAGAGCCGGGTTAAAGATTTAGGCTATCAAAGTAAGATACATTCAGAGCTTTAAGTGGGATGAAAAAACTGGGGGGTCTCTCAAAGGGGCGTGGCAAATGTAATTAAGGCTGTGGCTTAAAACACATGAGCTAAAAATTTGTGATTAGTATAGTGTGCCGCCCGACTTGTATTTTACAGTTTATGTCATTGCATCCAGATATATTGGGGTGAAGAGTTGGCCTAACGGCTAGGGCGGTCGTCCTCGAATCTGGAGAACTGAGTTCGAGGCTCGGCAATGACACTGAACATCCTATGATTCCGGGCAAATCACTTAATTTCCCCTTGCCTAACAAAAAATGAAAGTGTTCTCGTGTAACTCAACTGGTGCTATGTAAAGCGCTCTGATACCCAATTCGGGTCGAGTACGCGCTATATACAAATATATATAAGATACAACAAGTAACATCATACCTGCAATACGTCAGGACTATTGGCTTTTAAAAGGTTGTTGGTTGCCTAAGATAAATAAGCCGAAATGAGCAACCCAATATAATCTTGAGGGTTTGGGCAAAGGATATGATAGGGTATAAGTACCTTCAAGGGATTTTGTTATAATGTATTTCAAACACAATTTCAAACAGTACCTGACGGCTTTGTACACATAAGACCGATAGTGCAAAGCAACAACCACAAATGTTCAGTCAATTTACGTAAGTCACTTCAAGTGATCAAAATGGAAGAGAGGGAGAGGTTGTGTATGAAAAATTGCAAACTATGGAATTGTATATAATATTGAAAAAACTTCCACTTAAAGCCCTGGTGACAGAACAACAATGTTGCTGCTCCTGAGTTTCAAAAAGAGAAATGGCAATTTGCAGTGTGCGCAATTCAATAGGGCCCCCTCACTCTCAACAGTGCTCGGAGTCTTGTTGTTTTAAAAAGCAGACACATTGGGGATGTAAGAATCAAGGATTTCCCTTCCCCTACAACCTCACCTGGCATGACGCCATGCCGTTACTTCTCCTCTAGTGAGAAGTGAGCAGTGTGAGCGGCGCACATGGATGTGCCTGCTGTCACTGCAGTCCGGAAAAAAAACGGACTGCTTGTGCCGGGGCACAAAACAGAGCCAGATAGAGACCCGTTTCGAGGCCCCCTTTAAAAAACTGCCGGTGCTCAGACCCGTTGAGACCCGGCCCACTTAAAGCCCTGGATACATTTATATACGAAGATGGTAAAAGAAACTCATTCAGATAATCACTGGTAATTCTTAGAATATGGGATGGCCCCAGACCTTCTGGACATACTTTGGACACTGCTACTGTACCTGCGTATGGACATGGGCACTTAGACATGGATATATGATGTTACCACGCGTACTTTTAGCACGCATACCATTACCACGCATTTTTTACAACGCAGGTCATGTTACAACGAAAACATTTACAACGCAAAACACTACAACGCAGATACTATTACAATGCATACCATTACAATGTAAGTATAGGTAAGTATGGTACAGAGCAGGAATATCGCCGCAAAAATATCGCCTAACATAAATATCGCCGCAAAAATATCTACAGGAAGAAATATCGATGACAAAAATATCGTCTGACCAAAATATCGACAGACAGGTAAGTAATATCGTTAACATTAATATAGTTGTAATAAATATCGTTTACAAAAACATAGTTTACAATAATATCGTTTTTTAAATAATTATAAGTAATGTAGTGTTTTTAATGATTATTTTTAGTCAAAGTAGTATTTTTAGTAGTATATTATTATGTAATAATGTATTTTCAGTTGAATTTAGTATTAATAGTTCCGTAGTGGGTTGTGGGTTTATAGGGGAGTAGGGTGGGAAGTAATTTAAATATAATGAAATAATACATTAATTAATGTTTTAAATGAATATAAATAGTGTAATAAATAATAGTTAATTAATTTCAATTAGTTAATTGAATAATAATTATGTAATTAATTATGTTAATTTTTTAATTATTTTTAGGTGTATGTACAGGATTTTTTTAGTGAAAATGTTTTTGGGTAAAGGGGTATTTTTAGGGTTCAGGGTCAGTTTTCAGTTTTTGGGTAAAGGGGTATTTTTAGGGTTCAGGGTCAGTTTTCAGTTTTTGGGTAAAGGGGTATTTTTAGGGTTCAGGGTCAGTTTTCAGTTTTTGGGTAAAGGGGTATTTTTAGGGTTCAGGGTCAGTTTTCAGTTTTTGGGTAAAGGGGTATTTTTAGGGTTCAGAGTCAGTTTTCAGTTTTTGGGTAAAGGGGTATTTTTTGGGTTCAGGGTCAGTTTTCAGTTTTTGGGTAAAGGGGTATTTTTAGGGTTCAGGGTCAGTTTTTAGTTTTTGGGTAAAGGGGTATTTTTAGGGTTCAGGGTCAGTTTTTAGTTTTTGGGTAAACGGGTATTTTTTGGGTTCAGGGTCAGTTTTCAGTTTTTGGGTAAAGGGGTTTTTAAATATAATGAAATAATAGATTAATTAATGTTTTAAATAAATATAAATAGTGTAATAAATAATAGTTAATTAATTTTAATTAGTTAATTGAATAATAATTATGTCATTAATTATGTTAATTTTTTAATTAATTTTAGGTGTGTGTACAGGATTTTTTCAGTGAAAATGTTTTTGGGTAAAGGGGTATTTTTAGGGTTCAGGGTCAGTTTTGGGTTTTTGGGTAAAGGGGTATTTTAATTATATATATGTATTATTGTTGTTATATAAAGTAATGTGTAAAATTAATTTATATGTCCACATTTATTAAGTTTATAATTAAAAAGTGTAGTAAATTTGTTTGAAATAGTTAAAAAATAAAAGTAATGTATTGTATTTTGTTAATAGTACTTATATTTATTTATTATTTAATGTAATTTTAATTATTTTAAAAAGTCGATATTTTTTACATCTATATTAATTACAACGATATTTTGGAGTCGATATTTATGTACTTACCTGTTTAAGTATAGGGTGTCGATATTTTTGTAAACGATATTTTTGCAACGATATTTATGTCAGCTATATTTTTGTTATCGATATTTTAACACCCAACCGGTAAGTATATAATATTTATATATAATGTAAATAATTGTTTTTTAATTATGTTATTTAATTATTTATTATTTAATTATTAAATAATTTAATTAATAAAAATAATTTAAATTTTATTATTTGTAAATATATGTTAAAAATACCCCTGTACCCCAAAACCCAATCCCAACCCTAAAACCTAAAAATACCCCTGTACCCCAAAACCCAAACCCAGCCCTAAAACCTAAAAATACCCCTGTACCCCAAAACCCAATCCCAACCCTAAAACCTAAAAATACCCCTGTACCCCAAAACCCAAACCCAGCCCTAAAACCTAAAAATACCCCTGTACCCCAAAACCCAATCCCAGCCCTAAAACCTAAAAATACCCCTGTACCCCAAAACCCAAACCCAGCCCTAAAACCTAAAAATACCCCTGTACCCCAAAACCCAAACCCAACCCTAAAACCTAAAAATACCCCTGTACCCCAAAACCCAAACCCAGCCCTAAAACCTAAAAATACCCCTGTACCCCAAAACCCAAACCCAGCCCTAAAACCTAAAAATACCCCTGTACCCCAAAACCCAAACCCAGCCCTAAAACCTAAAAATACCCCTGTACCCCAAAACCCAAACCCAGCCCTAAAACCTAAAAATACCCCTGTACCCCAAAACCCAATCCCAACCCTAAAACCTAAAAATACCCCTGTACCCCAAAACCTAAACCCAGCCCTAAAACCTAAAAATACCCCTGTACCCCAAAACCCAAACCCAGCCCTAAAACCTATATATAAAATTAAATTATATACTTACCTATACTTACGTTGTAATGCTATGTGTTGTAATAGTATGTGCGTTGTAGTGTAATGCGTGGTAAAGGTATGCGTGGTGAAGGGTTCTGCGTTGTAATGGTATGCGTGGTAATGGTATGCGTGGTAAAAAATGCGTGGTAAGAGTTGCATACCCTTAGACATACAGTGTTCAGCATGCCGGGCCATTCTACTCATGCCTTCAGCACCACTGCAGAGTATACTTGAGAAATATTATCTCAGAAAACAAATCCTGCCCTGTTAGCATGCAATAGTTGTTTCTCATATCTCTCATTGATCAAGCTGCTCCAGTCGTGATTAAAAACCCTTGAAAATAAGTGACTACACCAAGTCTATCATCCACCATTTTCAATTGTTGATTTGAGGAATAGAAGGTTACGCTTGTGTTTTTCCATATTGAGAGAACCAGTGACCAGGGTTGAGTGACGTTGCAGTGGCACAGCAAGGGTGCCATGGGCCCTCTGGTAAAGAAGGACTTTGGGCACCAAACCCCGGGTTAGGTTGTAAAATGAAACCTCCACATTACTAATTGGGGAGCAGTGGGCCCTTGCGAACCCCGGGGCCGAGATGCCACTGCACAGTCTTTTGAATGGAAATAAAGAAGTGCAGGTACTCACTCGAGTGAACTTGTTTGATCTTCAGAAGTGCAAGTACTCTCCCATTACATGGAATTACAGTAGTGCTGAGAGGTGCAGGTACTCTCCCTTTCAAATTAAAGAAGTGCAGGTACTCTCCCTTTCAAATTAAAGAAGTGCAGGTACTCTCCCTTTCAAATTAAAGAAGTGCAGGTACTCTCCCTTTCAAATTAAAGAAGTGCAGGTACTCAATCGCAGACAGTACCTGCCCGCCCATTTAAAGCATGGCCACTGCACCTACTGGAATCGTGATAGCTCTGCCACTTTGAAGTTGTGTGAAGATATTAAGATAAGCAGAGGGTATGCATGGACAGAAACAATTTGAGGTAGTATTATAAAACCTACTATGTGGGACGATGGTTTGTGGTTTTGGAGTTGTTTTCTGTGAAAATGGTGCAAAGCAGAACACCATAGTGTAGGGGTGACGGTTTTTATACAGTGACTGGTGGCTGTCATAAACCCCACACTTGCAGCTTTGTGGCATGTGCCTGCATTCACCATATACTCTGTAGAAGGATTTTGCTACAATCAAGACTGACTACAAATACAGGATCCTATTTTTGGCATCTGGAGCAATCTGGAAAACAAATGTGCATCATTTTTTATTCAGTTTGCACATTTATTTTATTTATTTATGCGTTTTTATATAGCGCTGACTTTACCCAAAGGTGTCAGAGCGCTTCACAATAGGAACAGAACTGATACATGAGAACATTACAAGTGAACAAATTTCAAAGCAAAAGTTACATAACATCATAACATGAGGCAAAAGTGACAATCGTGAGGGAACAAAGTACAAGAGGTAGCAAACGGTGCATTGCATGAGGAAAAAAGTGGCATGTGTGCAGGTTACAAGAGCGTACAAAGTTCAAGTGGAGGTATAATACTGCAATAAATGGAGGACACTCAAACACAAGAACAAACGTTACATAGGCAATGGTGGCACTTGTGCAAGTATCGAAAGCAAACAAAAAGCAAGAGGTAGCAAACAGTGTGTTACAAGAGAAAAGTGACGTGTGCATGTTACAAAAGAGTACCAAACATAGGTAAAGGGTAGTACTGCAATAAATGGCAGTCTATCAAACCACAAAAACACACTGGGAAGGCACTTCCATAGTCATGGAGAATAGAAATTTTCTAAACTAAAGAGGTCTTCCTTCAGATAATAGAGGGCATGAATTAACTTTGGAAGTGTCTTTGAAGGAGGAGAACTTTGAGGTCATTTTTGAAGGCCTGGGAGGAGGTGGTGGTCCGGAGCTGAGGCGGAAGTGAGTTCCAGATTCTCACTGCGTTGCCTGAAAAGGATTGGGCCATTGATCTTTCCTTCTTGAAAGTGGGAGGTTCAAGCAGAAGCTTTTCTGCATTTTGTGATGGTCTAGAGCCTCCAGAGAGTTTCAGTTTATTCACCAGGTAGCGAGGAGAGGAGGAGGGCAGGGCTTTGTGGGTGATACAGGCAGTCATGTAGATGGATAAGCGTTCAGAATGATTATAGCACGTGAGATTGAGGCCAGTTGTAAGTGGTCGTATGGAAAGACCAATTTCAAGAAAAAATGCAAGATTTTTTCAGGAAACCCTCACTCACCCTAGTGGTGACATGCTTCATCATCGGGTCCACCGGGAGAGATCGAATACCTCCCCGGTGTGCTGCGACGCCAGGAGACTGCGGAGCAGGTTTTCGTGAGGGTAGGGAGTGAAAAAAGTAGTGAATTTAAAAATGTCCAAGGTTGTACCAAAAAATCATTTATTGGCTGGTCAACCTGACATATTAAAAACTTGCTATGTGTGGGGAAAACTAACCAAATAAAGTATACTGGTGTTTCCCTTTTTAAAGAAAGGTCAACATGTTTCTGCCTGTGTTATGTGTGACTTTACAGGGCTTTCTTCAGGACCAGTTTCCGAGTGTCACCTTGACAGGTTTGGGCACGCTAAGGCCCACCCTGCCAAAGGCAGTGAAAGTTAAAAATAGCACTATGTGTGAAAAGGTGCATAAAAAATCATCCACGAGATCCAGTGAGGGAGCAGCTAGGTACCGAGAGGGTGCAGAGCGTTGCGGGCGGTGTGCCATTTTCGCTCCCACCCCCCTCCTGAGTTCTATGGGGCGTGGTTCATTTGTTTACAAACTTCTAGGTTCCTCGTAACAGAGGTAAAACCCCAGACTTACAAGTTTGTATTTTTTCTGCACCTTTTCACACATAGTGCTATTTTTAACTTTCACTGCCTTTGGCAGGGTGGGCCTTAGCGTGCCCAAACCTGTCAAGGTGACACTCGCAAACTGGTCCTGAAGAAAGCCCTGTAAAGTCACACATAACACGGGCAGAAACATGTTGACCTTTCTTTAAAAAGGGAAACACCAGTATACTTTATTTGGTTAGTTTTCCCCACACATAGCAAGTTTTTAATATGTCAGGTTGACCAGCCAATAAATGATTTTTTGGTACAACCGTGGACGTTTTTAAATTCACTACTTTTTTCACTCCCTACCCTCACGAAAACCTGCTCCGCAGTCTCCTGGCGTCGCAGCACACCGGGGAGGTATTCGATCTCTCCCGGTGGACCCGATGATGAAGCATGTCACCACTAGGGTGAGTGAGGGTTTCCTGAAAAAATCTTGCATTTTTTCTTGAAATTGGTCTTTCCATACGACCACTTACAACTGGCCTCAATCTCACGTGCTATAATCATTCTGAACGCTTATCCGACGGACACTCTTCCTTTGTTTATTTACTAATTGACTGGGGACCAAGAGTGCCCGAATCCCTTTCTCTCTTTTTGTTGATTGAGTCATGTAGATGGATCTTGCCTCGATGGGAAGCCAGCGGAGGGTGGATAACAAAGGTGTGATGTGGTCCCATAAATGAAGCGAGCTGCTGAATGGAGAACAGACTTAAGGGGGGACAGGTGGGATTTGGGGAGGCCAGTAAGTAGAGAATTGCAGTAGTCCAGTCTGGAGAGGACCATCGATTGGACCAGGGTTTTAAGCTCATGCTCTGGGAAGAAGCAACGGATCCCCCAAAGAAGGCGCAGTTAGTATTGAGCAGACTTTGCAATTGAATTAATGTGGGAGAGTAGATTGAGTTTAGTGTCGAGTATGACACCAAGGGATTGGGGCAACTCAGATGTGTTTCTTCTTCCTCAACACCCACATAGAGCTGTGGTGGTAGATGTATTCCTAAAACCAAGATATTTGGTGTGACTTCATGGGGTGGTGGGCATACAGCACTGCTGATGCCTCAAAGACCCATTATGGTGTGTTATGGGACAACTGATTTGTGAGCCGTGCTCTCTGTGCTGCCCACTGCTGAGGACGCATGACACATACATCCTGTGCTAAATGGAACAAATATGTTAGCGTATATGTTTAAATCCATATAAGTCAGTTCACAAAACAATATTTCCACTTTAGCTAAATCAAATTTCAAATTGCTGTAGCACACACATGAAAATGTTCTCAAACGCCCAGGAGATGAAATTAAAGAGGCACTTGAGGGTGCAGTTATGTCAAATTAATACTCGACACCTGCCATTTGCACACTAGTTTCGTTGATGGCGAGAACCTGCTCTCTGACAGAACCTTTTTGGTTTATTTTGTCACATACGATATGTAAAAGTTGCAACTTTGAACTGGTGACGCACAATAAGACTCTGCTATCAATGATAACACAGGGCACCTTTGTGCATATCCCAATATTGTCCTTTCCCCCAAATCGGCACATAGAGACTGGAATACTTCACAGGTCCCTTTCCAAGGCATTAGTCATTTTAGCCAGTTTATTCCAAAATTGTGCTTTAAATGGACTTTTTCAGAATGTTCGTGGTGCTGTGGGAACCTCCTATAGAAACCTTACTTGAGGCAGGCTCCCTTGCTGAAATTCAGATTGGGTATTACATCTGTCTTTCAGCAGTGCCAGTTGAGGATGTGGTTGGAGCCAATAGAGTAAGTTGGTGGAGCAAGTGGAGGAAGCGGGTGGACCTGGGGAAAGTGGGTGCGGCCTCCTACAAAAATGTGAGCACCCTACTTTATATTTTGCAAACTAAGCACTGGGGCAGGGGGGTCCGGGTAGTTCATGTAATGGGATCAGAGTTTTAGGCCTCAGGCTAGTGGAAGGGGTAGTTTTAAGGACAGTGGAGGGTAAGTTTTAGAGCCCGGGTAGAGGGGCTAGGGTCGGGGGAGTTTTTGGTAGGGGCAGGGTTTTAGGCCTCAGGGCAGGGGAAGGGGCAGTTTTAGGGGCAGGGCAGGGTAGGTTTTAGGCCGTATGGCGGGGGAGATAGGATTTTAGGGAGGGGAAAGGTAGGGTAGTGATGGTAATCTCTACCACACATATCCCATTACCAATCATGCCTTTACCAAAAAATTGCATGGTAAAGGCATGCGCGGTTTAGATACATTTGTGGTTAGGACAGCGTTGTAGAGGCACGCATGGCATGCGGGCCTCTGTCATACAACCGGCTCCAAGGCCACATCATCGCCCTGCGACTAGGTGCACATAACTGAGCACTATCAAGTTGAGTGACAGTAAAATCCTTTGCCTAAGAGTCTGTGAGGTACATGTGTGCCACACCCACATGCTGTTTGTAAGCACAGTCCCAACGCCTGTAACGTGGCCGATGGCTGCAAGGCTGGTTTCAGGCCAAGCTCTGGCGGGCTGTTTCAGCGAATGCACTCTGATAAATTCCCATGGACTGTGTACCAGCTAAACTGTTAGAGTTTGAAAACGTGATAATAAAAAATCATATATTTTTTTATACAATAAAAAATTACAGAAAAAAAAAAAAAAAAGAATCAGCTGAGTAAAACAATGACGCAGCACATTAACATGAACTTATGGGGCCACACAGACCATGTATACAGACAATTACCTTGAATTGCCTCAGTGAAAACAAAAAGAATAAACATTCCATAAAATATCAAGGAAAATATAAACATAGACAGTCAGTATAATACTGGATTTAGATAGCCTGCCACTTTCCTACCTTCAATAGTTAAGATAGGGGATTTGTTATAGTTTGCAATCTGTCGGTTGGGAAACAGAATGACAAAATGCACTCTATCATTCGAGACAATTCATTTTGTCTACCTGTGCCTCAGATCCGCGTTCTCCTAGAAGTTAAAGCTTGTGAAATTAGGCACTATGTAATACACACCTATCTTTCTTCGATGTCCTAAAAAGTCAGGCACTGAGGGATCGCGCCAGCATCACTTCAATAATGCTGCATTATTCATGCACTGTGCAGGTCCCATGGCAGTAAAATACCAAAGATGATTCTGAAAATCACTTATTTTAAGAAATGTGATCAAAGTTAGTATGTAGCTGCTGTAGCAGAAAAGATCAAAAAGAAAAACAGCTTACTTTGGACTGACACATTTTGTTCTTGGTCAGAACGGTAAGGGAGAGGTGTGGCGCAGCAGCTCGAGCGGCTGACTCTGGAGCACAGGCTCACAGTTCGATAGCCGGCGGCAGCTCAGCTCAGCATCATGTGGCACTGGGCAATACTCACTTAGGGGCATCTTATCAAAAACGGCGTTAACATTATCGCCAGTTTAGCGGCAAGGGGCGATAATGGGCTTAATATGCCCTAGAGAATTCCAATAGAAGCCCATGTTCACACCAGAACATGGACTTCTATTAGAATTCTCAAGGGCATATTATCAAGCCCTTTATCGCCGCTTTAGCAGCAGTTTTCTGCCGCTAAACCGACGATATTTTTTAACGCTGTTCTTGATAATATGCACCTTAATCTCCTCAACGGCCCCCAGTGCCTTGAAACCCTTAAGGGTTGATGAGTTCCCACTTTACAAATATGAATTATTACAGATCAAGCTCCCACCCCTGTGCTGCAATATCTTTGCTGTGTCCGCTGTTGATGTAGAGCCATCCACCCTGCCGTTAGCACCTCGAGACGTTAGCGGCGTAAACATGTGATGAAGAGTATGAGATGGAGTTCTGAGCACATGCGAGATATCATTCTGCACATTAACACCTACTTGGAGAATAGTTCCAAAGATGTTTTTAAACAAAATCCCAACAAACGTCTTGTAGTGTTAGTCTGTGAAACTTGCCAACATGAACATCCTGTTTTGTCCCAACTGCTTCTTGCCTTTCTGACAGATAAGTGCACAGTCTCTCTACACACTCACCGTGGCTGCTGGTGTGGGGGCTGGACTAGGCTAGGCCTTCCAATTCCATTCTCCGGCACCTGCTGCAGGTTGATCATCATCAGAGACCACGTGGTTGCAAAGCACCGTTGTCTGTCTTCTATTTTCATACTGACTGACGCAGTGGAAATGAAAGCCTACAACAGGGGTCTCCAAATCGGTCCTGGAGGGCCGGATCCATGCCAGATTTTTTAAATAACTACATGTATCTCAACGGGGATATCCAAAAAATCTGGCATGGATCCGGCCCTCCAGGACCGGTTTGGATACCCCTGGCCTACAACGACGCTTAGTTCAGCCGACTTAGATTTAGGTGAGAATGGCTTAAAGACACTTTACAAAACGGGACTGGTCACCTTTCTGTTGCTTATTGCCATATCTGGATGTTAAACTGGTACTGAGGTGCGACCAATTCCCAGTGTTACCAAGAGAATCTTAAATACGTAATTGTTTTTAAAAATGTGCTGCATTATGCTGCATAATTGGTCTTTTTACCACATAATTTGCTCAAACCGGCCGCACAATTTGGCCATCTCCTGCTGCATAACTCCATGTCATACACACTTTACGCAGTATTAAGTTATGCCGAGACACTGGCGGACTAGGAGGAGATTCATGGGGTAAGTCGTGAGGGGGATGACACCATGAGTTACGCACTGGGTGACACCAACCACAGTGACGCCGCTGCTGCCCTTCCAGCCTCCCGGGGAAACGCCTGGTGCCCGGTACTGCCAGTCCAGGCCTGTAGACTGCAGCAGCTTAGTCAACTAATGACAGGCACCGGCAAAGCAAATGGAGCTGGCTTTAATTTTGAGTCCTGAAACAACCATATTAAAAAACATGTGGCGTTGGAAAACCATAACAAGGCATCTCTGAGTTAAATAGTTTAAAGTGCAATGACATCAGAGACAGAATGTTCACCAGTCAAAAGTGAAATACCGCTCTGGGTGGAGTAAAAGTCCTTTCTATATATATGTTAAAGAACTGGTAGCAACAGATTTTTTTGGGTGATTTTTTAAATTGAAGAATCCAAACAATAAAGCATAACATAAGCCAGAATATCACCTAATCAGCACCATAGTGGGATGTGAACAATATATCAACATAAAAAGAAATAACAAAAGTAAAAATGTATAAATCACCAAAAAAGCAATACATGGAGTGATATAATAGAAAAGAAGAAAGCTAGAAAGACAAAAAAGGGAAGTAAAAAGAAGAGAGTGGAAGAAAGAAAGGAAGAAGGATATCAAGTACAAGTTGAGATTAAATTATAATATACTAAGAGATGATAACAAAATATCTTATTAAAATCATTAGTCGAAAGTTCTGAAACAACAGGGCATAGAAAAAACACATACAAGTATGAACCAGCATGTGCATCACAATTAAAACAAATATCTTGTTGAAAGAGTTAAGTTTTAAAAAGAAAAACTGGAGTGTAAAAAAATGTATTATAAAATAACTGAGTTTGTGTTAAAATAGTGGAGCGAGCTGAAGAATGCACTTTAGCCAGATGTTATCCCATGTGGAAACCAGCCAAGTACAATGCAACTCCAATTCCCACAAAGCTTCATCAGGAAACTTAGTTCTGTCCATATTGGGTGGTCGGAGAAATTTGTATATGACAGCAGTTTTTGAGAGCAAATTCAAGGACTATTCTGCACATGAGGAGCCGCAAGGCTAGAAACGAGGTAAGTGACCCGAATGCAATGTGGAGGAGACCTTTAAGCTCATTATATTGCGTAAACACATTGTTTGAGAGATTGAATGTGCTGGATAGTTCTGAAAAAGAAACAACAGAGTTATCCTTTAATAATTGTGAAATGGTGAAAATACTATCTTTCCACTTTTTCTACAATATGGTTTCACCATTTTTCTTAATCAATCTATTTTACCAGATGGAACTGCTAAAAACAGATCAAAAGTTGATAAATATGAAACCATAAATGGTTTCTATATAGAACAAGAGTTTGATACAGTAGACAGCAACCAAACATAGGTGAATTAGACACAAAAAGAATATTCTTGTGAGAAAAAGGGAAAACCAAAGTCCGTTGTAGATAGAACCATAACGTGTCAGTGTTACAGACAGGATCCACCAAATGAACATGAACTACTTTAATTCCAAGTGCCCTGTGAGAAGTGGAAAAATCCGGAACATTAACACCTCCAGACACTCTGTGATTCTTCAATGTATCTAGGGAAATTCTAGCTTTCTTCTCATTCTAAAAAATATACTATCTAAGGCAGCAAAAAAATTAAACAAAATGTAACCGGTATCATCGTAACAAAAAAGTTTACAATTGGGAAAATCATCATCTCGATTGTGTCAATGCAACCCTAACAAAATAAAAATAAAGGAGATCATTTTTGTGAAAATTTACTTACTTTATTATTTCATCCACATTGATTTTAAGAGTATCTCTAATAGAATTACAATACAAGATCCCCAAGCATTTGATCTTAGTTGTATTCCAGGATACGCCCACTGCAAAAAATAACTGTTTCGTGCAATGTTTATCAAGAAGCATAACCTCTGATTTATCTACATTAAGTTCATATCCTGAAAACTCTGAATAGTGTTTTAGTTCTGTAAAGAATGTTGCTATAGACAATTCCAATTTTGAAACAAAAAAAGAATATCATCTGCATAGGCAGCACATATAATATGTTGATCTTTAACTTCAAAGCCAGAAAAACCATCAGACTGTTTTATTTGAAACAGAAAGGCTTCTAATGCCAGAAGAAAGTGTAAAGGAGACAGGGGACATACCTGTCTTGCACCCTTCTTAAGGAGAAAATAAGGGCATTGGATGCCATTTACTATTACTGACAACTTGGGAGAATAATACAGTAATGAAATAAGCTCTAACAATTTGGGACCAAAACCATGCCACTTCACTTCTTTCATAAGAAACAGAGAGTTAACTCTGTCAAAAGTTTTCTCTGCATCGAGATTAAGTGCAGCAATAGGGAAGGCCATTTTAGATGCTTTGTTAACAATCTTTTAAAATGTATGAGAATTATCAGTTACGTTTCAGTTGGTAACAAAACCAGACTATTCCTAGCCAGTTAAGTCTGGTATGAAATTTACTAATCTAAGGGCCATCGCTTTGAAAAATATTTCGCAATCAGTATTACTGAGAGAAATAGGTCTATTGTTCTTGCACAAAAAGATCTTGATCTATTTTGAGGTAAAATATAAACCATAGCCTCCATAAAAGAACCCAAGGAACCCTTTAAAGAAGAGAAGTGATTAATCAGCTTAAATAGCATATGGAAAATACTTGTTGAAAATAGAAAATAGAATTCTATTGTGAATCCTTCAACACCCGGTGCTTTCCCTGTTAGGAGAACTTTGCAGAATAAAACGCTTCAATTTTGTAACACGTTTTCTAGAGGTGACAAATCTATATTATCTCTATTCCTGTTTTTTAAGCCTAGAGAAGTAAGAATTAATGAGCACCTCAGAAGGACTAGTCTCAGGAGAGCATAACTTTTTGTTGTAGTTCACAAAGCAAGCAGCAATATCAGAATCTCTGAACATTTTCTCAGTCACAATAGATTTCACATCTTTCTACCTTTTGAACTCAGATAATTAACCAATAAAGAACCAGCTCTATTCCTCCCACCATAATTCCTACACATTTTTTCAGTAATGTACTTGTTACGCTGTATCTTAGCCACCATGAATGCATCCAGATCAGCTTTATCATGTTTTGAACTATAGTATTTATGTTTCAACCTCTTATTGTTGTAACAATAGATGCAGATCGTTTTTTGGAATTTTTCTTTTTTAAAGAAACATAGCTAATTATAAAACCTCTGTATGTTGTTTAAATGTATCCTAGACAACGTGTAATGGAATGTCCGTTGTAATCTTTTTATCAAGATATTCTTTGACAATCTTTTCATAGGTGGTAATGAAAGTCTTATCTGAAAGCAGGGAATTAAGAAATCTCCATTGAGATCTCCAACTATTGCTCTGCGGAATATCTAGGTCTATCCAAACCGGGGCATGGTCAGAAATCAGAATTGAGCCAATTTCTGAATTAACCAAATGTTGAACCATGCTTTTGTTTAAAAATAAATAGTCAATTCTAGTTTGAGAATTATGAGTGGTTGAGTAAAAAGAGAGCTCTCAAAGAGCTGGGCTAAACAATCTCCCAAAGTTGGATGTGGAGCTCTGTGAAAAGGTTTTTTAAAATGCCTAATGAGCACTGTTAGGAACAAATTTAGCTGAGGAAGGCATATAAAGAAATGGGCAAAAAGACCAAGAAGGAAAGGGGTCCATTAATTGATTATAATCTCCACCTAGTAGGAAATAATCACCAGAATGTTCAAGAATTTTATAAGAAATGAATTTGTTTTTAAATGGATCCGAATGAGTAGGGCCACATACAATTATTATTAAAAGGACAGTATCCTCTATTTTGAGTTTAACCAACATCCACAATCCTGAAGAGTCATTTTCTTGTGAAATAAAGAAATAGGCAAATTCTTGAGACAAAGAATATAAAAACCATTCTTATTAGAGATAGAGTAGAAAAATACCTCACTGACCTATTGCTTATTAAGTTTAGGAACCTCAATATCAGACAGAGGTATTTCTTGTAACAAAACTAGCTGAACCTTAAGCTTAGCCAACTGTGACCAGACTCTTTGCCTCTTACTAGGTTTTTATACCCTTTACATGCCACATAACAATGCTAAGATTCATTACAAATAATGTGATTGAAAAACACTTGACTTTATAAACACATATTTTGTAACACTCCTAGAAAAAAAGGAAGAAGAGAAAAAACAGGGAGGAGTGTTAGGAAAGACAGAAAATACAAAGTGGGGATACAAAGTGGGGAACAATCCCCAAAAGACTACCAAAGAAAATTCTCTAGTCATCTTTGAATCAGTACAGATATGAATTGAAACACCCCAAAGGATGTGAGAGTGGTGTAAATCCCAAAGGCAGATGTGCAGATCATGATTCCAATGGACAAAAAATGAGAGAAAAACATGTATATACCAGAGTGACAAAAGAAAGAGAAAGTGCAACTAAAACGGGCAACACACAGCTCAATATTGAACAGTAGAAACACAGAAAAACAACATAATGACAACTTTACAAAAGTCTCTGAACTTACCAATAATTACATAAGGAAAGGTCATAAAAGGACTGGGAGGGGAACAACATGAGGAGGTGGAAACAGAATAAGGAACTATACAACAGTCCAGTCTGAAATGTAAAAAAACAACAACAAAAAATGAGACATAGATTATGAATAGTCATTCGATCACCTTAAAACCATAAAAGAAGGAACATGTTAAATGTAATTAGAAATTTCTTAAACAGATAAAAGAACAACAAATCATGAATTAACAGGAAAACTCAGTTCCATATGTTCAGATCTGTGCTGTCTGATAAAAACTCAGAGCTTGACAGGGTCATTAAATGTAAAAGTCTTATCTTTGTATGTGACCTTGAAATAGCAGGGATGCACTAAACCATATCCAAGTCTAGCATCCATAGATTTAGATTGCGGTCAATGTGCCTGAAGTTGTTTTCTTCTAAGTGCTGTAGCGTTGGAGACATCTTGAGTAATGAAGACTTTGGGCCTGAATTAGATCTTGGTTGGACTACTGTCATCCCTCCGTAGCAGAGTTTACAAGTACTCCGCCAAGCTGACAGAATCCCACCCTATTCAGATGTGTGCAGGCTGAACCGCCATCTCCGTCAACAGAGTGTTACCCAACGTGGGCCTCTTCTTTCCTGGCTAACATTACTCAGTCACCATCAGGGTGGCGGGATTGTGCCAGCCTATTTAGATTTCACAGTTGTGCTGGTGGTGTTCTAGAGGCAGGTTGCTGACAGAGTGCTTCTGTCACAGGTCAACATTGGACTATTCCTGTGGCTGTAGGATGGATGCTAGAATCACACACCTCATGTGTTTTGCCTAATTATTTGCACCTGCATACCACCCTATAAACACACTGCATTACATACTGTCATCTTTTGCCATTCTAGTTCAGCACAATATTTTCCTGGAGAGGTTTTGTCAGAGTATTCTGGGTTTAGTTTTTTCTCCCTCCATTTCTTGTGCATTTTACATTTTATTTAATTTTCCTTGTGGGTTCACAAATTCATTTAATTTAATTACATTATAATGGCAGGTGGGGGAAATCCCTGATTTACAGTGGGAGAATTGTCAATTATGGTTGATGAAATTATTAGAGTAAAGACACAATTGTTAGGAGCCCAAGTCCAAAATACAAACATCGCTCAGAAAAGGCAAATGTGGGCAAGAATAGTTGACAGAGTGAATGCTGCAGCAAACAACCTGCGCACACAGGAGCAAATTAGGAAGAGGTGGAAAGACCTGCGAGGGAGAGTGCGTTCCCTGGCCTCCAAGCATCAGTTTGACCCCAGAGGACTGGTAGTGGTTCTCCCAGCCCCCTTGCAACTTTTTTGTTCTTACTGCATGTTCTCCCTAGGTATGTTTAACTTACAATTTTGAAAATAATATTGCAATGTCATTTTGCTCTTTCTCTGTTTTCTGTCAAATTTTCACATATGCTGAAGTGTTATGTGGTTTATGTGGTTTATCAATCTCTATTTCATGCTATGTTTTTAAATGTGTTTGTGTTTATCGTCATATGTTGTCCTATCCATGGCATTTTATTAAACTGATGGTATTTGTTTCACAAATCAAAGTTTTCTGACTTACAAATGTGAAGGTATTGAGTTTTGTATGTTGAATATCAGTTGCCTTTTTTTAAACAATAACAAAAATGCACTCTGCAATGTTTATAGGATGAGTAATGCTTTATATCCTCTCAAGTTGTGTAAGTGTAAGGATTTTGCCTGCTAGGCCTTAGAATGTTTTTTGTCACATTTCTCCTCTCTACTGTGTTGTGTTGAATCCTTGGTATATCTTATATATACTTTCTATGTTTTTTCTATTTCAGGACATCCTGTTAAGTGCTATTTTGAAGTTGTTTTGTGTAAAATTTAAACTGTTTGTGTAATTTATTTTAAAACCAATGAAAGGTACATTCAATATATTATTTAACTTGTTCCTTTAATTCTTCTTCATATTTAGTTTTGTACTAATTTGACGTATAATTCTTTACAAAATTATTTTTTCACATTCATTATAGGTCCAACACCCAGAGTAAGTGGAAAACAAGCCGTCAACTGGGGATACCTCCACTCCAGACCAGGAACAAGCCTTCAGGGATGGCTACACTCATGAAAGTCCAGATGACGAGGAGCAGCTTGGTCCATCTGGTCTGCCTGGGCAGACAGCTCCAGTGAGTCCCACCCAGCCCACACCTACACCTTCCACTCCAGCTTTTACCACCCTCAGCCTATGTATACCTCATCTTCCTGTGTCCAAACCAACTTCACCCCAGTCTTGTGTCCCCTAGTCCTGGCTGCAGTTGAAAAAAACGCAAAAAAAATAATTGATTTACAGAATGTTGAACAAAGTCTAGCATTCACTCCAGTACAGAGATCTGGGCCTAAATCCATAGTTTTCTTGTTCCTCATGCCATTTCAGTTTAAACCCAGCCATATGCAAATCAGTCTTGACCCTGTTCCCCATTAGAGCAGTCCAGCCCAAACAGTCAGGCCAGCTTCTCCCTGGACTGGAAAACAAGCATCCTTGGACCAGTTTCAGGATTTCAGCCCTCATCAGCCAGGCTAGCTTCACTCCAGTAGCATGGAGAGCACGGGACCCACATCTGGGCATACCCGCCCCACTCGGGTGACAAATGCAAAAAGAACAATTGATGGACAGAATGTTAAACAAAGTCAAACATTCACCCCAGTACAGAGATCTGGGCCTAAATGCATTGTTATTTTGCTCCCCATGCCATTCCAGTTTAAACACAGCCATATGCTAATTACTCTTGACCTTGTTTCCCATGGGAACAGTCCAGCCCGAACTGCCAGGCCAGGTTCTCCCTGGACTGGTAAACAAGCATCCTAGGAACGATTTCAGGGTTTCACCTCTCATCAGCCAGGCTAGCTTGACTCCAGTGGCATGGAGAGCACGAGGCCCACGTCTGGGCATACCCGTTCCACTCAGGATGACAAATGTAAAAATCATTCAAAGTCATTGTTGCAGTATCTGGTACAATGTCACAACCTACTTGAAGTGGTGTGATACAATAAGTTCTTTCTACAATGAGGAGAAACATCAATTGCTTCATACCCTTAACACAAAATGAGGATTAAGTCAATGTGAAGGGAGATTAGTATGCTTTGGATGGTATACCACATGTGGTTAGAGCAATTTAAGCAGCATATATTGGCGTGGTGGCACAATTAATCAGAAAACATGTCTACTGCGATCTTAACTTCCAATCAATAACTGTGCAAGTTGTCTTTGTGCAAGATATGTATACCCAAAATGTGTGCATGTCTTTCACATGATCAATCCATATTCCCTTTGTACTTTGCAACAGCAGCATATTACTGCAAATGTCACAACTTTGAAATGTCCAAATGAAGATGACACGATGAAGGGTCATAAAAGAGATAAAAACCAAAAGACTCATTACATTACATTACATGACAAAATAGACACCTTACAAATGTATAATTTTGAGGACACATTTTCTAAGAGGAATCAAAGATAAACAATGTATCAGTTGGCACTATATGCTGAGGAGCTGCCCGAAACATCTAGACCTAAGGATTTTTGGGCTCCTCTCTCTGGGTATCTCCTTACTAACCCGGACCAGACATAACTCCCTATTGAGGTGGGCTGGGACAACTGGAATTCCGTTTCTTGGTTCCAAGGTGTTGCAATATGCCACTGATAATAAGCCACAACTGTATATCTTAAGTGCTAGGGCGGGGTAAGGGAAGTTGGGGGTTGGGGTACTTCAGTTTTTGGGTGGCTGTTTCGATATTACAAAAATTGGCTTGTAATGATATTCTGCTGCAGAACAACAATTGATCCATCCACGAGTGGGCCACTGAATGATTTTGATGTTCTAACAAGTTGTTTAATAAACTTTAAAAAAAGGAGATAAATAATGTAAATGAACACAGTATTCAATGTGTCAAAAAGTTGATCACAAAACATCTTTGCCCTGGATTTGACTTAAATTGGCTTTTCTAAAAATGTCCAGCACAGACATTTTTCCTCATTACATTACAAGTTGGCTTAACATTTCATGTAATAAAATATAAATCTATACTTACACTAATGTGAAGAAGTTGTCAATGACACCTTGACGTACGTCAATTCCTTCCTCTTCACAGCTATCATCTTCATTTGGCATTTCAACATCCTTTACTGGTGGCTCTTCATAGTCTTCTTCATCTGCAATGTATGGGATGGTCAGTCGCAGGGCTATGTTGTGTAACATGCGGCATGCCATGGGGATTTTGCACACCTTATAGGGTGAGTAGATTTCGATGCAGCCTTGTCGATACATCGAAATCTGGCCTTTAGGAGCCCAAAAGCCTACTTGGCTGGCCTCTTTGAAGCGGACTTCCCCTGGCATAGTTGGATTCCTCAATGGTGCTAACAACTATGGTCGGTTATGATAAGCTGAGTCTCCTAAATGGAAAAAATAAAATGGACCAAAAATATAACTCAATGTTAGATCATTACACTTTAATTTACCCAATCAATATTATGATAGATTGTACTTACGAACAAGACAGGCCCTCTCAGGTCCAAATTGTGACAGTTGATCTGGGGAAACACAGACACTTGTGATGTACAAATCAGGTAAGCAGACAACCTGCACATTGATTGAATGGAATTTCTTCCGATTCTGGTTGACTTGTTCCCTGAAGTGCGGTGGCACTAAGGCAATATGTGTGCCATCAATTGTTCCAAACACATGTGGAAGGCAACCCAAACCATAAAAATCTCCCTTCAAATTTACAAAATCCTCACCTCGTGGAAACTAGATGAAGCTGCTGATGTGTCTCATCAGTGAAGAAAGAACTTCTTGTAGTATGCCACTAAAAGTTGATTGTGACAGTACACCAGATACTGCCACAGTGTCATGGAATGATCCTGTGGCCACAAAATGAAGTACTGCCATGAGTTTGACAATTGGTGTAATAGATGTGGGATTTCTATTATGAGGCAGAAGATCTGGCTCTAGCTGATGACATATATCCAGTATAGTAAGCCTGGGAATAGTTTGTGGAGTTTTGCTACGCAGAACTCCGTGAAGTTACAAAGAAAACCTGGGAATTACCGCAAGTGGCAGAGTGTAGTGTGAACAGCTGTTTGCGTTGGTCTTGCTGCCGCTCTGGTGGAAATTATACCCGAGTGGTAGCTCGAACTCGCGAACTTACCATTTGTAAACGGGGGAAAAACGCGACTGCACTATGTCAAGAGGAGTTTTCTGCACTCCGCGAACTCTGCGGACCGCAGAAAACTCCACGAACGGAATGGAGTTCACCGCCCAGGCCTACAATATAGTTTGCCTATTCAATCTGAATGTTTTGATAATATTCTGTTCTTCCCTGGTGGCAAAGTATAGAAATGTTCGGAACCCTTGAGGCTGTTGTTTCCTTACTCTCCCTAAGTTTATACGTCTGTTTTTTTAAAATAAATATTATACATTTCATGTTTTGCTAAAAATATATATGGTTTTTTAACATAATTTAACACAGCATTTAATATTGATATTTTTTCTTAACAAATACAGTTTTTTACCTATCGTTTAAAAAAAAGAATGTGTAAATAATACATTTTAATTGTATTATATACACATTTACTTGTTCAAAAAAATATTCAAACAAACATACCATCAACGGAAATTTTAACAACACTGTGCAACCATCACCTTTAACCATAGCAACAGACTACATATACATGTTTATTTTTAAATGAATGAGTGACATTAGCATTTTGTATATGTAAAGAAACTAGCCAACATTTTGAGTGGTGGTGATGCATTAAACATTCACAAACACACTATTTGACCATCTAAAATGGCAGGCGTCTGACCTTACCATCAGGACATTTGGACTTAGACGGCCGCAGTGGAAGTTGACCGGGTATAAACTCCATGACAGATACAGCCATTGGTTAACATGTGTGAAAGCAACGTACGAAAGCCAATGGCTGTGTCCATCTCCGTTGACGATCGGATACTTCGTGTACATGTACGCAGCATTTTGAAAAAAGCTCATTGCCTCCTAACACTGTAGCCAACAAGACCTCCTCGACTTTTGCTGCAGTTTCCGATCCCCGGTAGTCATGATGCCAGGAAGAGCAGGTGACAGGTCCACTGCCTTCGAGCCAGAGGAGCTAGAGTTGCTGGCAATGGAGGACCTGTCCCTGTGCCTGCAACTCTATGGCTCACTAGAGGAACAGGTACATATCTAAAATGTATTTTTAAATCTGTTTAAATGTTTTTTTTAAACACAGGCTAGAATGTCTCTTTGAGTTCCTCAGAGAAGTGTAGTGATTGAAGTAAAGTGTCACTTATTTTTTATATTACATAGAACAATGATGGCATTGATTTTTAACTACGTTATGATTAGAGAAAACAACAACATTTGTATGTTATGTGTTTTAAGCCCTACATTTTATTTGGTGTGTATTTGGTTTAGATATATCTATGTATATGTATGAATTTCATGTGAAATGTAGAAATTTCACATCATGTAAAATTAGAAAACACATTATATTTTCTTTACAACTATACATATATATTATTTTTTACATACCAAATAAAAATGATGTTTGCAATGTGTATTATTCCACAAATCACTCAGCCTAGATCAGGTGTCTCCAACCATGCGATTGGGAGCTACCAGTAGCTCCTAGATACCTATAGAGTAGCTCACAGCCTTGGGTTCGTTTTCAAATGAGCACAAGGTCATATTTTCATTTCAAAGTTAAGGAAAGGCTGTATTCATTTTACATCATGATCATCAGGCAGCAGATAGCAGGTCCTGATAATAAGCAGTGCTCAGTCAGATTTATGGGCCAGCCTGGGGGTTGAGTGACAGAGGTGAACAACTGAAGCACTGAGGTATTTGACTCTTAAAAATAATTCCTTGTCAACTCAAAATTGGAGCTGTGAACAAAATAATGGTTCTGAACGCTTTTTAATAGACAAAAAATAAAATGGCACGTTACCCTAATTATTGAGTTGAATCTTCATTGCAATTTTCTCCCATTTCAAGGTGTCACAAATACAAACAGCAGGCCCCTTACTCCCAGTGGGCAGTATGCATTGTGCTATAAACATATATAGTAAAAAATACAGCCCTTTTTATATATTAGAGACATGTAAAGTGCAGAAAACTGTTCCATGATATAAAGTGTTTGGTAGAATATGTATATGCACTTTTCATTTTTCCAAATTAAAAAGGAACATATATTTGTATGTTTGTGCCATTCATGTAAAGGGGCCGCATATGGTGAAAGGTGTGTTCTGTGCTGCAAGTACATATGACAAAGGCTCTCAGTCACCCGTAGAAATACATCCCCTTTATACGCACAAATGTTTATACATCCCCAAAGACCACTCTCTCACTGACACCCATCCCATCCTTTTATAGTGCCCTTAGTCATAGTATTTAGTTACAACCATAGTCTCTGACTCGATGGACATTAGGCTTCAAGTCAATGTAGCTGGGCATGGAGTTGTCTGCTTACAATGCGCACGTTGTTTAGCCTTTAGTATTTCACAATGATTTTCACTGATCAGAAGTAGCTCTCATTACAGAAAATGTTGGAGACTCCTGGCCTAGATGATTTCACTGGCTTGGATTAGTGAATTTAGGACATGACAAGTTATAAGGGTAGTCAACAGGTTAAAACAAAAGCATTATTTCTATTTTATTTTGCAGAATGAAATAAAAAATAGATTGTGTACTAATTTTTGTCTAATGCTTGTGATTTATGTAGTAAATTGTGTTACATTAATACAAACAATCAAAAATTCACAAATCTTTTTTTCTTTAATTTTTTGCATCCATACAGGTCAACGTCCATCAGAAAAAGACCATTTAGAAGGCCATCCCCAAGAATATGCGCACCCTGGGGGCCGACGAGCAGCGCACTATTCATTGTCGAAAGAGGTGAGAGGACCTAAGATGCTGGAATAAAAATTCCTTGGAAGTCCAGCTCCGCCAGTGCTACCATTGTGGGAAGCGCATGTGTCGCACCCTGACCCCCCTAATGCCCCACATACTTGCGGTGACCTATCCAGAGCTTGATGGACAGTTGAGAACCAACAACAGCATCAAGAGGGTAAGTTCTAGTTTGAGTTTAACATGTTAAATAACACATTTTTGTTACAGCAACAAATGTTGCCATCAATATTAAGGCTGAATCATGACCAATGCAAAAAAAGAGTACTTGAAGGCGTAAGGTTTGGACAAGGTGTATGATGATGTGTTTTGTACATAAATTTGTGGAAAAGGATACCACCTGATTTCTGTTCACTACCAAAGGACTGGTTTGAGCAGACACATGCCTGCCTAAATAACAAATATACATCAGGTTGTTTGGTGTTATAAGTGACAGTTGTACCAAACAAGCCATTAATCTTCATTGTGTCAGGTGTGATGCTCCTTCACTACTGTGAATGATGTAACATTAGCCGTATTACAGGTGACATGGCATAAAATGCACTTATGATACAGTGGCTGTTCCAAACATCACATTGGTAAGTTGGTTTTATACACTAACAATAGTGATCATGTGAGCCAAAATGACTAGCAACATCAGATTAAATAGCTATTTTTTTATTCAAAACATATCCCAAATGGGTATTGATTCAATCAAAAATACTATATAATTCATGTTAAAAGTGACAGATTTGCATGATGTCTTACTCCTTCACAAATATGCCTGTAAGAAAGTTTTTTGGGGGGAAATAATTGTGATAGGCATCCCATTTTTGGAAAAACAGGCAGGAATGTGTACACATTGGTGCCAGAGTAACACATGCCCAAAACCATTTTTCAATGTCCTTTGTTATGTCCAGCTGATAAAAGAATGATGGAGAAACATGGGATACTTAAAGGAACTTTTGCAGATTGAATGTTCCATCACATAACTGTTGGAATATCCCATCTGGAAAATTCTAAATCAGGGTCAACGCATTACTCATTAGGAAAATGTAGGAATGCATCAAAGTGTAATCTGTTGCACATTGTGCATTGTATTTAAATATTTGATGTAAAATGTATGAATCAGTGTCTGTAAAATGTTGTACCAGTTTTTGCCTAAAGTGAAAGCCAGTATATTTAGTAAAACCATTTCACAATGGTAAAATAAACTTGAAATAACTTGAGATATTTAGGAGTTAAATGTGAAAATGTTTTTGCTCTGTACTAAAGTGGATTAGAAATGTATCAACCCCTATGTATTTACTTATTCTGTATAAATCTTTTGTCAATCCACAAAAAAATTAATCTTAATTTCTTCAACAGTAGGTATATGGATTGTGAGTGATTCAATGATAAGCTACTTTAGTACTGAATCCATATAATATTTTTTACATTTGAAATATACTTTAGTTACTTGAAGTAAGTGAGATGTGAGATGCCCAAACAAAGGAAACAGGTTCTCAGTTTATACTAATATTGGTGCAACATTGCAGTATTTGTTGGCACACATTGATTCATATTTTAATTTTTGTGAATGAAAATAATGCAGCTTTTGTGGCTTAGTACACACACTATACAAAGGTATTTTTGGTTTATATCCTTTGTGGTGACATAAGTTCACCATTCTAAAAAACAAAGCCCAACCATTCAGATGTGTTAAACAGTTCCTAGAGGGAAATAACAATGGATAAGAGACAATGTCATAAATAATATAGGAGCTATCATAAGGGAATTACAAAACAGTAAACAAAAGGTTTCTGAAGGTGTTCCCTACATGCATGAGGTAATGCTAAAAAAGAACCAACATTTGAGAGCCTTGAAGCAGGTGAAATATGAAAACCTGGAAAATATTCTGTGATCAAAGTTCATGATTAGATACAATAAAATGATTGTATATGTATTTTCAGCATCATCAGGAGCATCATCAGGAGCTGCTGAAGGAGAAATTGGCCACATAGGCAGGGAAGCAGCTGGCCACTGTGTTTTGGTGGGGGAGACCACTGACACTGATTGACACAGTGGCACGGAGGGTGAGGGGACTGGCACATAGGCCACCAGCTCTACATCATCACCAAAGGCCTCCAGAAGCGACCAGTTCCTAGTGCTGGCAGACCCTACAGCAACTGCTTCACCTGCATTCTTGTCTGACCCCCAGAGACCCATCTCCTCCCTCCTTCTTACTTCTCCCCAGTTGACCAAACCTCTCCCCTAAAAGGGCAGGAACCTCACCCCCTGTCCCTGTCCCCCTGGCTGCACTAAGTGAGGAGGCTATTGACCTCCTATGCAGCATCTCTGTAGTCCAAACTGCACCAAATGGTAGTACACCTGGATGGCATTCATAGATGTGTCTGGCCTGCAGAGATCATTTACAGGACTAGCCTCCTCATTGATCACAGCCTCCTAACCAGCCCCACCTTGTGTCTCAACCCAGACCCCTGCCACATCCCAATTCTCAGCCCTGTCCGAAGCATCCTTTGCATGCACCTACTCCAACAGACACAAGCATCACACCCACACATTAACACAAACAGACCAAGAAACACAAGCACACACCAAGCAACATGCAGGCGCCATGCCCACACCCACCACAACCACCATCATACCCACCACCAAAGCACCCAAAAGCACCACAGGCACAATCACACACACAACCACCACCAGAACCACCATAACTACCATCAGATCCACAACCACAACATCCATAATTAAGCACCACACCCACAAGCATCACCACAAGCACCACACCCATCACCATACCAACAAGCACCACCACATCCACAAGCACCTCAACCACACCAACCACCTCAACAGCACACTCATCCAAACGTACTCCTACATGCAAAACAACAACCACCAAACAAAGACACTCACCTGACTAACATACACCTGCCAAGAAACACACACCTAAACGTACACAACATATACCAGACCTACATTCAACAGCAAAACCAACAGACACACACACATCACCTACTGCAGCCCCTTGTACCTCCCATACCCAATCCTATCCCACCAATCCTGCCCTTTTATCCCCTTCCAATTATTTATTTGCTCTGGACTTGACCACTTCCAAACCCGCCCCTCCCAAACCCAGCCATGCCGAGAAAGATGATTGATGTACCTGCTCTGTGCCCACTAGATGCCCCTTACTGAGGTAGTTTCCCATGGCAGTTATATAGGAGGCAAGTTATCAACAAGAGCACAACAGTGCACTCTGACAATTATCATTTATATATTATCATTAAACTGGAGCAATGAAAGAAGTATCTCATAAGTTAAATGAAACAAGAGTTTTCATTTCACCAAGTTTGACCTGACATTAATTGTCATTGGCAATTGTTTGATTCCTAGAAATGTTTATGTCTAAACTGCAAAGTACATTTTTTATTTACCATTATGGAAGGAAATACAACAGATTTTTTTTAATGCCTGCTTTGTGAAGTGCATATGTTACAGTCAAAGTGTGAAATCCCGGTATTGTATAGAATGCCTAGGTAATGTATAGAATGCCTGATGGTTCTCGCAAACTATGAAATATAAGTTTTTTGTGAAAATGTTACATACTTTTCCTAGGCACTCTATACAATTCCTAGGCATTATACAGAATGACCAGTACCATTTACGCAAAGTGTTAAAAGGCCACAAGATTAGATTCCTAGGCAGTCGGCAAAGTGTGAAATCCCGGTATTGTATAGAATGCCTAGGTAATGTATAGAATGCCTGATGGTTTAGAGGTAAACTAGGAAATATAGGTTTTTTGTGAAAATGTTACATACTTTTCCTAGGCATTCTATACAAATCCTAGGCATTATACAGAATGACCAGTACCATTTACGCAAAGTGTTAAAAGGGCAAAAGATGAGAAGTCTTTATTAATTAATACGCATTTGAAACTGAAAGAACAAAACTACGAAATAAAGCACAGGATATTCTTACCGGAAAACAATGAAAGCAGAACTGAGATTGAAGTACTTGTTACACTAAGAAAGGCCGGAGTAACACGTGGAATTGTACTCACTTTTATTCTTCACACAAAAACACTTTCTATTTTGGCACTCTGATTTTGTACATATATTTCACGACTTGAAGAATGCGAACAGAATATTGTTACCAGTAAAACACAAAGGAGAACTGGCATGACCTACTTGTTGTAGCACAAGCACACCTTCTATTTTGGCACTTTGATCTTGTACATACATTTCAAGACTTAAAGAAGAATGTGAACAGAATATTTTTACCGGTGAAACACAAAGCAGAACTGGCATGACCTACTTGTTGCAGCAGGGAAGGCTAGAGTGACATTTTGAATTGCACTTATTTTCTTTTTCACACAAAGGCACCTCATATTTTGGCATTCTGCCCCTCGCTTGCTGATAACTTGTGCTGTCTCTGGGATTAGGTGTATTATATATTTTGACGGCAGACAATCCGGCAAAATATACAATGCCTAGGCAATGTATAAAATATCAATCATTTCATACTTTGACATTCGATTTTCAGGCATTCTATACATTACCTAGGCATTCTATAGAATGCCGGATTTCACACATTGACTGTAACATATACACTGGTTAAAGTAGTATGTGATGGCAATTTGAATTTAGATGCAAGCATGGCCGGACTGTGAACGAAAACCAGCCCTGGCAATTGAGTCGGACCGGCCGTGGGGTGTTGGGGAGGGGGGGGGGGGGGGGGGAAGTGCACAAATAAAACTGCAGTTGCTTTTGTTACAGGTGGCCGATATTACAGCTATGCTGCAAAACCGGCCTCGGTAACAAAAATGCCCCCCAGGCGTCCAAAACCGGCCCCCACCCTGATGGCCCACCGGGGAAACGCCTGGGGCCTGTGAAGAAGCAGTTCGGACCTGGATGCAAGCATTCATCATGATAATGGACACACAGGGCCCAATTCACAGAACTAACTTAAGACAAAATCCTAAACTTACTATTTTTGGTATTCACAGAAGTTAGGATTTTGTCTTAAGTTTGTCTTAAAACAGACTTAAGACAAAATCCTAACTTAAGTCTGTCTTAAGTCTGTCTTAAGACAAACTTAAGACAAAATCCTAACTTCTGTGAATACCAAAAGTAGTAAGTTTAGGATTTTGTCTTAAGTTAGTTCTGTGAATCGGGCCCTTACACAACAACAGATGTTTTACATTGTTTTTAAGTGTTAATACAGGTGTGTTTATTTCAACTTGATAAGTGGAAAGAATAAACACATTACACTTTAACAAATTATGTGACAATTGAAATTTGATAAAATAAAGCAATTGCACTAGAAAAGGGGATTTTTTTATGGATGAATATGTTAACTGATTCAAGTTTGGGACTGGCAATAATTTTACAGTTATTTAGAAAACTCTGAGTTACACCTTGTCTAGTGCAGTTTCTACATTATGTTACATTTCACTTATTCCAATGATGTGTAATGCATGTTTTTAATTTGACAATGTATACAATTTATTTAAACACACCTGTATGGTCACTTTTTTTTATTTTTATTGATGTCCTTTTTTGTGTGTCAATTTTTTTAAGGCATCTTGCACCAAATTTAGGAATACAATGTAATCACACACACACACACACATATTCATTGCATAGTGGTATGATCTAGCTTATGAGAGAGGTTTAAAAATGCATGAGTCCAGAGCAAATGTGAACAGACAAGTCAAAAGGTACCTTGTAAAAGAGGAGCTTACCTACGGTTCAGGCCACGCTGTTGTTGATTTTCTTCTTCGTCAAGTAGCAGCAGCAGAGGCAGTACTTGGAAGATCTGGCACATGGTGGAAAAGGAAGTGTGAAAGTGAGAAAAGGTGAGTTTCTGCCTTATATCCCCTCCAATTCGCCAAGTCAGATATGGAGAGTTTGCCACCGCAGTTGCGTCGGTGGGAAGGAACATCGTGATTGGCCCGGTGGATGAAGTGGCTGTCCTTCCTCCGACAGCCGCTTTTTCCGATAGCGTCAATGAAGCAGGTGGGAAATTCTGACAAAGGCGGTGGCACTCCAACGGGATTTCATCCATGGACCCACCAGCATCTAAATAGAGCAGGCGGACTGCCTAGTAGCCGGACGGGGAATCAGACTGAAAAGCGACGGCGGGACCATTACCACCAAGATCTAAATCACGCCCTTTTCTCCCTGACCAATATAATTCTCTGATTGTTTTAGCCACTGAAAGAAAATCCATAAATTCTGTGAACTGCAGGAAAAGAATGATGATGTCCCTAGGCCTTGTGCTAGATGGAGAAGAGATCTTATGGCCCAAGCGATGAGCCCTTTAGATGCTGAGTAAACCACAAACTCCCATGTGAACAATTGAGGGAATAGCCTCTTGTTAGAATGAGATCATGTTGGAATCTTCAAATCCCTCTGGTATACCAAACAGGTGCATGTACTTTCTCCTGTTTCTGCTTTTGAAGTCCTCAGTCATTTTTTTATGTTGTTTAATTTCCTTCACCATATCGGAATCATCTGGTAAGGAATCTTCTACACCACTCACTCTCAGATATTCTCTATTGTGAGATCATAATTTTCCTCAATGCTTTCAAGAGCTGCATTGATTTGAACAACTAAAGGTTTCAGAGCTCTAAACTCTTCTATGAGATCTTCCAAGGTCAGGGGGAATGGTAATTTGTAACCCTGGGCGAAGGACTTCGCTACGTAGTGTTGCCTACTTCGCCCTTTGCAAAGTAGGCGTAGCAGGCAACACTACGCGCACCCCGTGGGCGTAGCGAAGTTGCCTGCCACCCGCCTCCCTCCCGCCCCCCCCTCCATACCTAATTTTTGAAAATATTGAAAGAAAAGTAAATAAAAAGACACTTACCTTGTGCGCTGCGTCCCGGGGCTCCCTATGCTCGTTCGCGCAGCTGTCGCCGATACCAATGCGCATACGCGGCAGCCCGCGCATGCGCATTTCTCGCGAGAAATGTGCATGCACGGGCGGCCGCGCATGCGCATTGGAATTCAAGATGGCGGCGACGGCCGAGCAAACGAGCAGAGGGAGCCCCTGGACGCAGCGCACAAGGTAAGTGCCTTTTTATTTACTTTTCTTTCAATATTTTCAAAAATTAGGTATGGAGGGGATGGGGGCAGGTGGTGTGTAGTGGGGCTACACGAAGTGCGTAGGTGGGCGTAGTTTCTCACCCACTTTGCGTAGCTTCACGTAGCCCCACTACGCATACTACGCCAGGGTTAGTAATTTGGAGGGAGAGTCCACATCCTTTTTGGCCTTTTAACAGAGGTAGAGGCATTAGGCTTTTCTGAAGCTTGAGGAGAAGCAGAGCACCTTTGGGAAAATTGATTCACCTCCCTTTTCCATGCTGGCCCCAAGAGATATGTTATCAAGTTCCTTCTGATGCTTTTTAGTCCTGATAAGGGACGGAGACTTAAAGGAAAAATACATAGGTATTGTGCCAGCCCTCTACCTTCACGATCTACCCATACAATCACAGGCAAGAACTGCGTGTGCCAAACCCCTAAAGTAATAACAGGTTATTAGCGATGCCAAAAAGATTCAAGGTAAGCAGTCTCAGCCTGGAGTCATTAATCAATCAATCACCCAATAGGGTATCCAGGCGCTTGCAGGTCCTGGAGGCTTAGTCGAACAGCCAGGTCTTCTGAGGGCCATTTGAAATTCTGGAAGTGAGGTGATGGTACGGAAGTGCACGGGGAGGCTGTTCCAGGTCTTTTCGGCATCTGCTTTGGTAGATGTGGGGAGTATGGGCAAGTGAAAGGGAGGCAGAGCGTAGGCTTCTTGACGGTTGGTGGAAGATCCGGCGTGGGTAATGTATGTGGGTCCTTGGTTGTGTCGAGCCTTGTGTGCATGGATCAGCAGCATGAATAGGTATCTCTTATGTACAGAGAGCCAGTGGAGTTGTCTGAGGTGGGGTGTGATGTGAGTTTGCTGGGGAAGGCCAAGGATGAGTCACGCAATGGCGTTCCGCATTAAGGAGTGCAACAAAGAGTTGAAGCAGCCACACATTCTGCAGGGCGTACGTTGGATGGGATATTCTCTAGTAACCCTTACCTGAAGATAACAGATGCCTTACCTTTGGTGTGGTCTGACCATAAAGCTGTAATGTTTTCCATCAATTTACCACAGCCTCAAACCAAGAGGGTCTCACATCTTTAAACCACAAAGAGTAGGGCACGGCGGAATATCAGCTCCTCAGATCTTGCCTCAGTTTTATTAGAAACTTTACCAAAATCTAATGCTAATTCTATGCAAGATTTGGAGATAACTACACAGAAGTATTTGGCCAGGATTAACAAAGCAATTGATATTCTTGCACTGGAAAAAGTCTTCGCCAATTGCCGGAATACTGCTTCTAACCCATGGTTTTCCGAGCATTTAAGAACTCATAAACATTGTGTAGGAAATTGGAGTGAGTTTATATTAGAAGGAAAAAATAAATATTTTACAAATAAGATTCTTCAATCTGGAAATACGGTAATGAAACTTTTTAATACTGTTAAAAGTTAGTGAAAATGCTTGTGTCTAGCAACAGTAGTAGCAACCAGACTTTCTGTAACATTCTCACAAATTGTTTTCAGAAAAAGGTAAAAGTCTTTGACACCTTTACATCAAATAGTCAAGGAGCCTCCAAACTTCTGATGAGTAAAGTACAACTTCATAATACCATCTTTGATAGTTTTCCTTGCGTAATGTAGAGCAAGTTTTAAAATTAATTGGTTCCACTAAATTGGGTTCACCACTAGATCTATGCCCCCCTAAAAGTATGCATCTAGCTCCTGAGATCTTTGGCACCCAATTGACTAAGATTTTCAACAAAATCATCAATACAGGACATTTCCCCCTGAATGGAAGAAAGTCTCCATTCTACCTTTGTTTAAGAAAAATGACCTTGATCCTCAAAAGCCTAGCAGCTATAGGCCCATTTCAAAACTGCCCTTTCCAACTAAAGCTTGAGAGAAGGCCCTGAATATTGAATTCATGTGATTTATTGACAATAACAACCTTTTGGACTGCAATACACTCAATATGGTTTCAGAAAGGCACACAGTCCAGAGACAGAACTGATCGCTGCATCAGAAGAACAGAGGTTCTTTCTAGATGGCGGCGGTCGGGCTGCTTTGATATTACTAGATCTTTCAGCACCTTGGCATGGTCAATCATAATATCTTAAATGACTGACTTGCTGAGCAAATAATAGGAGGCCTTGCACATAGGTTGATAACAACTTTTCTAAATGACAGAACAAACCATGTTGCAATGGGCAATTTCAACTCTGAACTGTTCTTCCTGACATGGGGGGGACCCAAGCGCTCTTCATTGAGCCCTACTCTTTTTCATCTGTATGTTACTCCACTGGCAAGATTTATAAAATCGTTGGGTTTCTCAGTGATATTTTACGCGGTTGACACCCAAATTGTGGTATCCATATCAAGCAATCATGAGGAGACTATGCAAAGGTGTAATTCATGTATGTCCCAGGTAGAATGCTGAATGAGATCAAACTGCCTGAACCCTAACTCTGGAAAGATTGAGGTTCTTCTTTTTGGTAAAGATAACTCCTTCTGGTCACCAAGTTGGTGGCTGCGAAAAGTGAGAAATTTAGGAATCCTCTTTGATGATTTATTTTTATTTATTTATTTTGAAGGTTTTATGTAGCGCGGACCAGGCCCTTGCGGGTATCAGAGCGCTTTACAACAAAAAACAGGAAAAAGGGGAAATAGACAGAGGAGACATAGGCATATACAAATGAAAATAATGTTGCTTATAGGTCAAACCATCTGTAAACTCAATTTTGAAGATCATGTCAGTGCTCTTGTCTCGTCAGTATTCTTCACTATGAGATAATCAGAAAGATCTGTTCTTTTACACCTTTGGACCTTAAAAAAATGGTAGTTACTACCTTACTCCTGGCGAAACTGGATTATGGGAACACACTTTTCATCGGCATCCGGAAAAAATCCCTCCTAAAACTCCACATGCTGCAGAATGGTTCAGCTCGGCTTCTTGCAGAAATTCCAAAGTATCAATCAGCATCACAGGCCTTGATCAATCTGCACTGGCTTCGAGTGGCAAGAGGATGGAATTTAAGGCACTTTGTATTGCGTTTAAGGCACTGCACAATATTGGACCCCACCATCTTCCTGAGAAATTTGTCTGGTACACCCCTCCTAGGATAGTCAGATCTTCAGATGCAAAACTCTTAGTATTAATTAAGGTTAAACAAGCTTCATGGGCTGGCAGGAGTTTAATCCTGAGGGCCGCAAGAATATGGAACTCCCTCCCCTCAAATCTAAGGAATTGCCCGAAACACCTATCATTTCGAAAATCCCTGAAGACTTGGCTTTTTAGTCAATAAGAACTGCCATATATCTGTCTCTCCTTCCCCCTTCATTTAGAATAGCAGCAAGGCCAAGATGCCTTGGGGCATTTAAGCGCTATACAAAATCTTAAATTAAATCAAATCTGTATGGTCTAAAGTCTCTGTAGGATGTGTGTGGCGATTCCTAGGTAGAGGGTGTTGCCGTAGTCCATTCGGCTGGTGATGAGGGCCTGTGTCATGGTGCGTCTCGTGTGTAGGGGTAGCCCCTTGAAGATCTTACGTAGCATTCACAGAGTGAGGAAAGAGGCGGAGAAGACGGCATTGATTTCATTGTGAGCTTGTTGTCAATGATGATTCCAGGGTTGTTGGTGTGGTTGGAGGAAGTGGGTTTGGGCCCTAGGTTGGATGGCCATCAGGAGTCATTCAATGTGTTGCTGTTGTGGCCAAAGATCAGTTCTTCCGTCTTGACTGTGTTCAGCTGCAGGCAGTTGTTCTTCATACATTTGGTGACTTTTGTCATACATCTGTGGAAGTTGGTTCTGGTGATGGTGTGGTCATCAGTGAGTGAGAGGATGGGTTGTGTGTCATCTGCATAGGAAATTATGTTGAGATAATGCTGTCCAGCGGGATTATATATGTATTGAAGAGTGTGGGGGTGAGGAATTATCCCTGGGGGACACCGTATGGCATCTCCTTGGGTTCAGAGGTGAAAGGTGGCAGGTGGATCCTCTGAGTTCTTCTGGTGAAGAAGGAGGTGATCCATCTGAGCGTGTCCATTTGGATGCCTATGTGATGGAGTCGTTCGATCAATGTGTGGTGGGATATGGTGTCAAAGGGTGCCGAGAGGTCGAGGGAGACTAAAAGTACTGTTTTTCCTCGCCGAGGAGTGTTCGGATGTCGTTGATGGCTGCTATCAGGGCCACTTTGGTGGAGAAGCCGGATTGGGAGGTGTCGAGTAGCTGGCTCTGTTCCAGGTGTGTCATGAGTTGATTGTTGATGATCTTTTCCGGTACCTTTGCTGGGAATGGGCGCAGGTAGATTGGCCAGTAGTTTTTGAAGTCGCTGGGGTCAGTGGAGGGTTTTTTGAGTAGTGGTCTGACTTCAGCATGTTTCCAGGCATCCGAAAATATTGCAGTGGTGATAGAGGTGTTGAGTAGGGTGGATTTCATTTTGGAGGTGGTGTCCTGGGTGAAGATCATGTTCCAGGTGGTCAATGTGTGGTTCATATTGGTTACAGTGGTGGCGTATCTGTTGAGTAAGTCCGTAGATGTGGGTTTCGGGTTTTAAGTTTTTGTATATGGTTGCAATTTTGTTGTGGAAGAAGTGGGTGAGTTTGTCGCACAGCTCCTGTGAGGGTATAATGTTACTTTCGCTGGCAGTCGGGTTGGAGGATTCCTTAACAATGTTGAAAAGTTCCTTGGTGTTGTTGGTGCTGGTTTCGATGCGTGCGGCAAGGGCTGTCTTATTTGTTGCCCTCAGCAGGCTGTGGCAGAGGTTGAGGGAGCCTTGAAAGCTGCCCGGTTGGAGGTGTCCTTGCTGGCATACCATCTCCTCCCCAACTGTTTGCTGTCCTGGCTTGCTGTTCAGAACTGGACTTGATAACCAATGCCAGTAGAAGAGACAGGATCAACATTATGGAGGAAACCAGCAACATATAGGGCCATCAATAACTTCACAATCCAGAAATAAAACTGCAGCAAGGTAGGCATAAATATTCCTCAAAATGTTGCCAGGTAGGTGAAGTAACCAATAACCCCACACCCTAGGAGAACAATTAAAATAGAGCCTAAAAGAGAGTTCATATCAAGTCAGGCACTGACGTAAAACCACACCATTATAGGTGCTTCATTGAAAATAGGCAGAGCAGTATTTTTTCATTTATAAATAAGAAAACAAAAGGTGCTGGACGTTTAGCAATTTAAAGAATCCTAGGGAGAAAAATAAACAAGCTGCAAGAATTATCCCCCATACATTTAAAGACCTCCTCCGGTATAAGGAAAAGAGCTTTACATTAATTTCAGAAATGCTTTAGAATCCTTTACATACTTAACAGATGCATTGACTTGAAAGGCAGAGCAGTATTGTATTAAATCATTATTATCTATGTTCAGCTATACAGCAACATTAAATCTGTGTTAAAGAAGCCTTTCACAGCAATAGAGATAAAGTGAGAGAGTGAAAAGCTTGCAAATCACCTCAGCACTTCTTCCAAACATGATAGGCATGACCTACTCATAAAAAGAAACAGGTAGCTTCTCCACAGAAGTATTTCACATTTCTGTAGAATAGTGCTCACCCTTCAATAAATCTTACCCCACATATTTCTTGTAATTGTTAAATCATACATTTCCCCGGCAGGTCTTGAAAAGCTGATGAGCAACATGCACGCTTACTAAAACAAACATATACCATCTCTTCTTAAATGTCAATTAACAAGCTGGAAAATAATATTTTCATACAGAGAACGGCTGCTGCAAGTTGCCTAATTATCTCGGTATTTCGTGCAGTCACAAATCATCCGCATGCCACTTTATTCCAAAGCTCCTTTCTGTCACAGCTCAGCACATTGACAGGCTAAGGAGAAGCTACACTACCAGAGTTTTCCTAATCCCAGTCTAACTGGCATCTTACCATTTGAGCACAGTAGTGTCAGTGAACGTAGCAGTGAAGGTGGGCAGGACACCCATATGAGGTCTACTCTTAGGTCCTAATTAAGATGCCGGTTGGACGAGCATCCGACCGGCATAGTTGAGGTAAAGCAACTGGCCGACAGGTATTTGGCAGTCCCAACCACCGAATCAGGATCCGACCGCCGTGGAGGCAATCGGAAACATGCCTTTTGGCATTGAGGCTTGTGCTGCGGCCCGGAAATGGGCCAGAGTACAAGCCAAAAGCCATGTTTTTAAACATCCCTGCACCCTGAGATTGGCACCTCACTGTGCCTGCCACATGGGGCATTGATGTTTGTGGGGGCACCTGTGGTGCCCCATGGTCTCATAGCGGAGGCTGTGAGAAACGGGGTCCTGCCAGGGGCCCCAAAGTCCGTTTCCGACAGCCTTTCAATGGCGGTCTGACCGCCATTGGAAGGCCATCGGAAAGGGCCATTGTAATCCCTACGGCGGTGCCTCCTCATTGTAGAAATTACATTCAGACTGCAGGGCTGATGGGCTCCTTGAGCCCGTCGGAACTGCAGCGGTCGGTCCATCACCCATGTGGTCGTACCGCTGCTTCTGATGTCGATGGGACCGCGTGTCGGTCCCACCGACATCCTAATGAGCCCCATAGTGTCCGAGCCAGTCCGCTCTGACAGTCCTGTACCTATTTCCTGATGCGGAACCCAGCATTAGGGTGCGTGAGTGCCTGTGTAGTGTTATGGCAGTTCCATGTGCCACACTACATTCCTCCACCAACATAGGTTTTGAATCATCATACAGTACAAGGAGAGTCCTACAGTTCATCTTACCATGCATAGTCTTTTAACTTTTGAAAGGGCTACGGTTTGACCTTAGATAGTTCCTGTCAGCATCTCATTTTTGGGATGTCCTTGGTAGGGTCTGTGGTGGTTCAACTGCTGGTCGAAAGGTTGGCTGCTCTGGAGTTTCTGTGGGAGCTGCTGAGCTGTGTAGTGACAGGGGATCAGGTCTCTCTTCCTATAGGTCTGATAATAGCTAGATATGTTGGATTGCACCTAATCCAACTAACTTCCTGGTTGTTTCATTTCCCTGTTGGCAATTCAATTGGCCTCCATTCTCCTCCAATCTTACATTAGGACAGCTTCTAGTCCTACTGAGATGGCATTAACAATGAGCTCAGACACTCTTGTGGGGCTGAAGTAGCTCCTTGTACTGTGCAAGAAGGAGTCTTTGATTGAGTGAAAAGGTTCTTGCTCTGTGAAACCCCATCGCTATGGCATGGATGATTGTGTTAGTACTCTCAAGGATTTACAGAGTCCCCACATTCAGAATGAACCTTCCACAAGTTGCAATCCATAGAAAACGTGGACTTCTGCCACTGACTGAGGCAGGGTAGTGTCTGTGATGTTTGCCATCTTTTGTTGGTTGAAACACACGCTTCAGTCTGAGAAGACATACCCAAAAATCTGTACACCTGTTCAGAGGAATTCACCCTTTTTCTAATACAGTATTAGGTCAAGGACTAACAGTCTCTCCAAAGTCACTCTCAGTCATTTCTGGCATTCTGCAATGTTGCGGCTCGGATTAGAATACCATCACATATGTTCAGAACTAATTCGAGACCAGTTAGTGCTGTATATGTTACGTTTTTTAAAATGTCCACTTCAGAAGAGATTCCAAAGTTTCATAACTAGTACCTCCTGAAACAACATGAGGAGAAAAGATGGTGCTGCACCCTTTGTCTAGTCTGACGTGATACCATGCAATGAAGTTGTGTTTTGAAAATCAATAAACTTTAAGTCTATGATGTAGTCATCAATGGTGGGTGTGAGATGTGTTTCTCTCCTAAATGCCTTATTTCACAGTCTCATGTGGATAAATAGCCATATGGTGCCAGGTTGTTTTGGTTCACTTGTGATGACCATGGGCAAGACACAAGATGTTGTTCCAGTGCCTTTTGATAATTAACAGTTCCTCTAGTTTCAAAGGTCTCCTTCAACAGCTGCCTTAGATGAAAATGTATTCTTCTGTGGCATAGAGCAGTGGGCTTTACAGTTGGTTCAACGTATAGCTCTATAAGGCGTGCTGTAAGTCACCCAGACACTTGAATAGTCTCTGAAGCTGTTATCAGACTCTTGAGCATGGATGCTAGACACATACAGTATCAAGCTCCAGTATTCTGATGTTGAGCAGCTGTGTACAGCACCTGATCCTATGTTAGATGGTAAGAACTTTGCATAGCATGTGCCTGGTCCATATCTTGCACCTGTGCAAAATAGTGTCCGCCATAGTTAAGGGTTCTAAACCACCTTAGGTTGAAGATTTGAGTGGTGGTGAGTGCGAGGTTTGACCTTAAATCGTACTGAACTTTATTCATGACATTCACAGATGCCTGCTTCGATAGTACATTTACATTACGGACCCGTATCATCACTCTGCATGTCAGTTGACTCCTCTTTTGGTTTCCTTGTCTCTGACAAAAAAGATCAATATTTCTCACTGCCGTCTGCCCCAGTGGAGTGCCGCATAATCATCTTCATCCATGACTATGCGTAGGTCACAACCAACCCTGCATCAAGTTCTTGCCGGCACCTTGGCATTTCCCTCCCCTGCATATCCTGGTAAAACGGTTGAGACTGTCAAACCCTAAATATGTTTTCCCCCTTGTTGGGCATTCACTTGCTTGATTTGGGTTCAGCTCACAGAAGACACCCTGTTTTGTGGATGATTTATCATCCTTCTATGTTTCTTTGTTCCTTGTGGCAGCGCCACTTCCTGACGGCGTCCATGTTCTATTTCTTGATCTGTCAGGGCAAATCCAGTTCTTCTTTGATCACAACTTTCCCTAAGGTGAATTTTTATTTATTTTATTTTGAAAGTTTTATAGAGCGCAAACAAGATCCTCGCAGATATCAGAGCGCTTTACACACATAGAGGTTATACAGACAACCTAAATCATTTAACGTAACATTTTGTGCAAAGGTGAGCAAAACGATGTAAGACAATGAGTATCCATAGAGTCAAGGCAAAGTCAACGGAATTGCCTAGGTGGTCTAGCTGACCATTGTCATAAAAGGAATACTAGTGATTCTCGAGATTTCCTTAGCCTATATTCATGTGAATTTTGGCAAGAAAATCGATTTTACTTCTTTTTTGAAGGATGCTGTGAATGAGATAAATCTGGTTTCTGGAGGGAGTGCATTCCAGATCCTGGGTGCCATCCTTGAGAAGGACCGTTTATATGTTTTTTTCTTGTTGAATCTTTGTGGTTTCAGTAGTAGATTTTCTGCACTTTTTGTGGATCTAGAGCCACCCGAGATTGTCAATTTCTGAGCGAGGTAACTGGATGAGTTGTGATGTATGGCCTTATGCGTCATGCACGCAATTTTCAGGTGTATTCTAGCTTTGTATGGCAGCCAGTTCAAGGATTTCAAGTCTGGAGAGATGTGGGAGCTTCTTTTAGAGCCAGTAATGAGTCTCACTGCAGCATTAATAGAGGCTCTTAGGGGTGCGGTTGTCGATTTGGGGAGGCCACAGAGAGCGACACTTCCATAATCTACTCGAGGGATAACTAGAGCTTGGACTGCGGTCCTGAAGTCATTGGCGGGCAGGAAGGGTTTCAGCTTCCTCAATGTATTGATCTGGAAATTTGCTCCCTTAGTTGCATTACTGATATGATTCTGCATATTGAGATTGCAGTCGAGGGTTATACCTAATGATTTCACAGAGTTCACAATGGTTGGTTGAATGTTGAATACAGTAATATGTTTGAGCCAATCATGTATGATGGGGACTTTGGCGGATGGTGCTATTAGGAGGAATTCCGTTTTTAGAGCGTTCAGTTTGAGATGATTCTCTGCCAGCCATGACTGTGTGTTCCTAAGCATTGTGTTGAGTAGTTTGATGTCTCCAGGGGTGTGTATATTAAGGTAGAGCTGGGTATCGTCTGCGTTCATGTGAAATTGCAAGTTAGATGCTTGCAGCAGTGCGGTGAGTGGTTCCATGACTAAATTGAACAATGTCGGGGATAGGGAAGATCCTTGTGGGACACCTAATGTTACTGGAACTGTTGCAATTTGGGAGCCCTGTTGGAATTTAGGGACACTTACCTGCCTGCTGCCAAAACACTGCTGGGAGCCCTGCAGCAACTTGCCCTGTATTGCCGCCATCGCTACTGCCGGACTACACTACCCGGTACAAAAGGGGGTGGTGATGGACGGAGCATCTGAACCAATCAAACACTCACACCCAGTCAACAGATCTGGGTTTAATACATCACCGTTCTTTAGCCCACTCTGCCACCCCAGATCAGACATGGCCATATGCAAATCAGTCTGACCTTGTGCCTCATGGGAACAGTCCAGCCCGAACTGCCAAGCCATGCCTTCCCTGGACCGGAAACAAGCTTCCGAGACAATTTCTGGTATTTCAGCCGTCTTCAGCCCGGCTTGCTTGAATCCAGTGGCAAAGTGAGCTAGGGACTCATGTCTGAGCATACCCTGCCAACGTATGGCGAACAAAGCGGTACAAAAGGGGGTGGAGATGGACGGAGCATCTAAACCAATCAAACACTCACACCCAGTCAACAGATCTGGCTTTAATCCATCACCGTTTGTTAGCCCACTCTGCCACCCCAGTTCAGACATGGCCATATGCAAATCAGTCTGAGCCTGTGCCTCATGGGAACAGTCCAGCCCGAACTGCCAAGCCATGCCTTCTCTGGACCGTAAACAAGCTTCCTAGGACCGGTTTCTGGCATTACAGCCGTCTTCAGCCAGGCTTGCTTGAATCCAGTGGCAAAGTGAGCTAGGGACTCACGTCTGAGCATACCCTGCCAACTTATGTTGAACAAAGCGGTACAAAAGGGGGTGGGGATGGACGAGGCATCTGAACCAATCAAGCACTCACACCCAGTCAACAGATCTGGGTTTAATCCATCACCAAGGGCGGGCCTGTTTGAGCCTGTTGGAGACCGGTGGAGGCCAGGCTGGGCCCCCCTCTAACACCTTCAGCAGCATAAGGTTAGCCATATGGTTTAATTGTTCGTGCCAATTGTTGTCGGGGGGTGCGAGATTTGGTGTTAAACCATAGTGCGTAACCTAGTTCGCGATGTCTATATGCGAAGGGAAGGGGAAAAAAGCTGCGATCGGTGGGAGTGTTTCCGGGACACTTGACCAATTCATAACAAGAGCAGCGTCAGTGTTAGCACATGAGAATGCACTAACTGAGCGCCGTCTTTCATTGGACCCAGCATTTACCAAACGCTCATCCTTGGGGGGATCTGGGTCAAAGTGGTAGTCAAATGCCTCAGGAACCAGTGAGTACACTTATGGCTCGGGAGCCTTGCTCTTTTGTCCCCACCGACATATCCCCGTTAAGTACTGACAGTGGTACAGTTACTCGTGCATCCACAAGGCTCGCACCTAAAATTTTGCCCCAACCAGCGGACCATGCATTGGGACTGGTCTCTTAAAGGAAGCGAGGAGGGGGCGTGCAGAAGGGAAAAAATTCAAAGATGCCCAAAATCAATAAGATCGGTGACTTGGCAACCACAGACTCTATAAGTACTGAAGCACCCAGGGCAATTACTCTTGGATTAAATACTTCATCCGCGGTTTCTATTGACTGCTCTTTGCCTCTGCTTGAAGAGGGATTTTGGTAAGCCTGGGCGTAGTACTTCGCTACGCCCACGGAGTGGACGTAGTGTTGCCTACTTCGCCATTTGCGAAGTAGGCGTAGCAGGCAACACTACGCCCACTCCGTGGGCGTAGCGAAGTTGCCTGCCACCCACCTCCCTCCCACCCTCCCTAAATACTTAAATAATGTTTTTAGAAGGAATAAATAGCACTTACCTTGTCGGCTGCGTCTCTGGGGCTCCCTCTGGTAACCGCGCCGCCATCTTGGATACTAATGCGCATGCGCGGCCGCCCGCGCATGCGCATTTCTCACAAGAAATGCGCATGCGCGGGCAGCTGCGCATGCGCAGTAGTATCCAAGATGGCGGCGAGGTTACCAGAGGGAGCCCCGGAGACGCAGCCGACAAGGTAAGTGCTGTTTATTCCTTTTAAAAACATTATTTAAGTATTTAGGGAGGGCGGAAGGAAGGGCGGGCAGTATTTAGTGAGGGAGGCGGGTGGCGCGTAGTGGGGCTACGCGAAGTGCGTGGGTGAACGTAGTTTCTGTCCCACTTCGCGTAGCTTCGCGTAGCCCCACTACGCCTACTACGCCCAGGCTTACATTTTGGTCAAAAGTAGGAGCCCTCATAACGTCAACTATGCAGCCTCTCCTTGAGAGGTTGTTGTCAATTGAGGACAGATTGGTAAAATTTGAACAATTGACTGTAATTCATTTTGATTGCATCAAGGGCAGTTTGGGGAGGAGTGTCCAGGCTAATGAAGGGATGGCGAATGTAATCCGGGATTCTGAACCCCCCATTGCCCACCCCAATTACATCTAATTCAGTGGATGTTCTATTTGGTGGGAGCGATGTAGCCGGACCTACCACCAATAGTGGTGTAGAGGCTCAGCGACAAGTTTGTTGTTCCCAGGGGGAGAGAGCCGTACAACAATACCTGAGAGGGGGTCTGGCCCAAAGATTACCTGGAGGCTCGAAGGAAAGATCTAATAAGAGTGAACTTAAGCATATCCTGCCTCATTTTGATTTACCCCCTGATTCTTCACCATATGTTGTTGTACTGACCGGGGTGCCTGAACTAGACAAAGATAGCGTAGAATCTTATAGTGAATTAAAAAATAAATCTATTCACTGGCTGAATAGCAATAGGCCCCTCCCGCCGAACGCACAAAGCCAAATTTTGTTTGCCCGTAGAGTAAGTTGGGTGGGTCGCAGAGTGAAAGATTTAGCGAGTGACTGTATAGTGATTAACTTTAGAGACAGGCGGGGGTCCAGCATATATGTGAGTGGTCTTATCAAAGGATAAGAACTAGTATCCAGACTTTCGACTTAAGTTATTTCTATCCTCCCCCAACCACTATGGAGCAATTTGGATATTTAGGGAGGAATAGGGACGGGAGAGCACAGTTAGGCAATGCCAGTAATAGAGGAGGGAATGACAGTACTTGTTTTGCACCTAGTATCTCCCTCAGTAATAGATTTAGTGTGCTAGACCTGGTGGATTGACTGCCTCCAATTGACCCTTGTCCACCTATCACGGCTAAACAGTTGTGTAATATTATCTTGGATGTGGGATCTGAGGTAATACATCAACAGGCTACGCCAAGTATTGAGATGGTAAACCAGGAGACTATCAAAGCCACTAAAGTTAGCGATGGTGGGGAGGCGAGGAAATCCCTAGACGCGGCGGAGAATAAGATTTTTACAAATAGTGAGATGGTATTAGGCGCTCAAACATTAGGGACCGCAGATAATAATTATGAGGCCCTAGAATCTATAAATAGGGGAGACCTCGAGGTGACCCCCGAGAGAGAGTTGGAAGTACGACCATATGGCCCTAGGATCTTGTCATGGAATATTGCGGGCCTAATGGCTCGATTGGATCTCCCCGACTGGGGGATCTCATAGACCCACACGAGATCTGCTTATTTCAAGAAACTTGGACATTGAGATCGTTATATAGAGTAGGCTTTGTAGTGTATTGTGAAATGGCAGTGAAGGGCCCAAGGGGTAGACCTTCGGGGGGTTTTGTGCATATGGGTGGGTACCCATTTGGGTTGTACGGTGAAGAGAACAGAAACTCATTCACCTGATATTTTATGTATTCTTCTCACCCATAAAAACCTTCCAAAGCTGGCTATTATCAATGTCTACTCTCGCCCAGTGAAGCATGGGCCGACATCTCCGACGCTAGATTGTTTGGCTGCTCTTCTCACTTCACTGTCTGGGAAAGCGTATTTTTTAATTGGTGGGGATTTTAATTGCCATTTTGAACCCCTTAACGGTTTGTTAACACCTAGTACCAGTGAAGAGGAATCAATATAGTCAATCCCTACGTCTAAAGCCTACCCAATAAGGGGGTGGACCCCACTAGTTCTGCAATTAACCTCCCTTACCCTCACTTACTCGTTGAGGGCATGTAATGGTCGGTTTCCCGATGATAATCCTGGGCATCCTACCTTTGATAGAACTGGTCAGGCATCAAAAATTGATTATATTTCAATAAATGTTGAAATCTGGCACAAGGTTGCGAAGTTTTCTGTCCTCCCCCGATAGCCATCTAGTGGAAGTAGGGCAAGGCCTGGATAATCTCCCACTAGACAATATAATAGTGATGGAAGGAGGGAGAAGAATTTGCTGGAGTTCAATAATCCAATCTCCAGAAATAATGTCAGAAATGTATACTCGCATTATTCCTTTGTTAGAAAAGGCAAGTCTTGTTTCTGGAAATAGTACCAACCCAGAACCTGACAAGGACCTAGGTAAAATCCACCTGGACTTGTTTGCAAGCCTGGCGGATTTTTTTTATAGCAGTAACCCCAATAAGGGTAACTCTTGTAGAGAAAAAAAACCCCTGGTACAACAAGTCATGTAGGGATGCAAAGAGAGCCCTGCTGTTAAGTCTCAAGGGGGGATAGCATGCGAATTAGGGAAGCAAGGGGGTTTTAAAAAAAATTCTCTTAGCAGCAAAATCTGAATGGGAAACGGAAAGATGGCAGGCTATCAAGAAGCCATGGATCTTAAAGACACAAGAGGCTTTTGGAACCTAGTCCACATTGGAAAAATTGAGGGCAGGTCTACCATTGAGCCTAATATTAGTGAGGAAGCCTGGCGTCTCTATTTTAAAGATTTATATTCAAGCCCATATAATGGATAGAGTGAGAGTGGGATGTCGGTTTGTGCCAAACTTTTGATTCCCCCGCGGAGATACCTTCTTGTACTTTGGCTGAGGTATTAGCTGCCCTAGCCAAGGTACTACCAAACAAAGCTCCTGGGTTAGATAGAATCACCAGGGACCTGTTTAGAAATGAACAGGTTATTTGGGCTCCATACCTTCAGACATTATTTAATGTTATTCTTTATGGCATATCACCCCCCACACGTGGGCCAGAGCTGAGATTATCCTTATATACAAAGAAGGGTCCCCCATAGAACCAGCAAATTATAGGCCAATTAGCCTTATTGACGTAACACAAAAGATTTTTGCTAGTGTTACTGGGAAGACTTTAGGAATGGATGGAAGACCTTAATATTTTAACTCCTTTGCAAGCAGGCTTTAGAAGTAAAGCATCTACTATAGATCAGTTGTTCAGGCTTCAAATCATCTATTGGAAGCATATAGTTCTGGAGGGCGGTAGTCTGTACCTTACATTCGTGGACCTTAAATCAGCGTTTGATATGGTAGATCGTGACCAGTTGTGGGGTATTTTGTTGGGTATGGGAGTACCACCATATCTTTGTCACCAGCTCAAACGCCTCCACAAGGGAACATTTGCTAGGGTAAGGTTCGGCAAGAATGGACTACTAACTACTCCTTTCCCTGTTGGAAAGGGCGTAAGGCAGGGTTGTGTGCTTGAGCCGACCCTCTTCTCACTCTTTTTCAACGGGTTAATTGGAGACCGTCTTGCCGCTAGGGACAATGACTCCCCAAAACTAGGTAACCGCAAACTTACTGCACTAATGTTTGCGGATGACACCCTGCTCCTCTTGAAGTCATCAATGGGGATGCAGCATGTGTTAGATGCATTTAGCTTGTTTTGCAAAAAGAGGAATCTATTAGTAAATATTAAGAAAACAAAATATATGGTCTTCCATCCGGATTCCACAAATTGTCCGCACCCAAGAATAGATGATAGACCGTTGAAAAGGGTCCTTATTTTTGAATATTTAGGTCTTACACTAAATGACAAAATGGGATGGGGACCTCAAATCAATAAAGCTAATCTAAATCTTATCCAGGCCGTTGGGGGGGGGGTTTAAAAGTTCATAAGAGATGTGCCCTAAATGTTATAAGCCCGCCTGTAGAAATTTACAAGGTTCAAGCTAGGGATGCAACTATGTATGTGGCCAAACTGTGGGGACATACCTTAGTTAATGTCCTCACTGTAACAGAAAATAATTTTTTAAGACAAATCTTGTGCTTGCCTAAAAGTACGCCCTTAATACGACTAAGGATGGACCTGGGCATCCTTCCCATTGCAGACTTAATTGCTTCACGCCCATTGCTTTATTGGCGACGGCTGTGGAGTATGCCGGAGTTAGGACACTACAGGGAGGAACTAAGGGCTGTAATGTCAACTCTGAGGGCAGGTAGTATCCCGTGGTTGTCTTTTATTAGGGACTCATTTCGTGAGATTGGACTGGAGGACCTATGGTCGGCACAGGAGGAATCATGCTTAGCTATTTCAAAAAAATCCCTGGCTAGTGCATTGAAGGGGTATAAACTGACACATATTTCACAGACAGTTAATCCTTCTAGTTTGACCTATTGTTTCCTGGATATAAAATAGCAATATAAAATGGAGCAGGTGTTGGATTCTATGCATCCACTAATAGCAAAAAAATTGTCGCAATTTCTAAATTTCTTTTTGCTTTGTGGTGTAAGCGAAGGTATTTGTTGAAAAAACGATGTGAGAATTAGTAATACCTGCTCTTACGTGTCAACCATTGTGATTTTGGTGTCCGTTAAAACCCAGTGTGCAAGCATATGTCTTTCTTGAATAACCAACGTGAGATCTATTAATATCCGCTTTCAATTGGCTGCTATTGTGACCTCGGCTTCTATAAAAATATAGGCTGTGAATTTTTTCTTTTAATATTTTTAGTTTAAATTATATTTTTAATGATTGTTTTTAATTGATCATATTTCCCATAATGATGACTATCAGCTTATTTGCCTGCTTCCCAATGGGTGAATATTACTGCTATGTATGTTTGTACTATTTTTTTAATCAGTGTTCTCTACGACCCTGCATTTCTTCTTTGATATGAATTTTAATAGGTTGTAAAATTGTATGTGCTTTTATGGCTGTAATAGCCGAAATAAAGCTTTATGAATGAATGAATGGTTACTGGAACTGGTGTGGACAGGGTATTGTTGATCTTGAATTTTTGCGTCCGGTTATAAATAAAGGAGGTAAACCACTTAAGGACTGTCCCTGATAGACCCATTCAGTGATTCAACAGATCTAATAGGTTCTTGTGTTTGACCGTATCAAAGACTGAAGAGAGGTCAAGTAGGGTGAGGAGGCAAGTACCGTTCTGATCAAGTATTTGAAGCGCATCATCAATTATGTGTGTCATAGCTGATTCTGTGCTGTGGCCTGCTTGGAAGCCTGATTGATGTGAGTTGAGGAGGTCAAAGTGCTCATTGTGATTTGTCATTTGGAGGTATACACCTTTTTGTAACAGTTTGGCCAGGGTAGGAATATTGGGAAAAGGGTGATAGTTGTTTAGGTTGCTAGGGTCAGCTGTGGGTTTCTTTAGGATGGGCGATACTTGTCCCACTTTAAGGGAGTCTGAGATGCATCCTTGTTGAAGTGAACTATGAATGATTTTGGTCCAGAGAGGGAGAAGTAATGGGGTAAAGTCCTTTACAGTGTTTGCGGGGAGAGGGCCAGTGAGGTGATTGGAGGGCTTCAGAGTACTGAGAATCTTGCCTATAGTTTTTTCTGTGTAAGTATCAAAGGACGACCATGAATGGTAGTTTTTAGGTCAAGGGATGTTTGGATGTGGGGACTAGAGTGTAAGCTTAAGTCAACAAGGAGATCTTTCCTGATGTTATTCGTCTTTAGATTAAAGAAGGTAGAGAATTCTTCACAGGTCGGTTGCGTACTAGCTGTGTTTTGTAGTTGTTGAGGTTTATCCTTGGATTGAGTTTTGATTAACTCAAACAGTTTTTTTGGACGGTTTCTTGCTTGGTCTAGCTGGTGGCTGAAAATGTCTGCTTTCGAGCGCTTGATCTTTCTAAAGTATGCATTTCTTTTTTTCCTTAGAGTTTTGAGGTGCATAGCAGATGGGACTGATCTCCAATTGCATTCCCCCATTCTCAAAAATCGTCTATCTTCGTTAAGTAGCCCGTCGTACCAGGGCTTTGAGTCTTTAGAGGAAACTCTCTTTAGTTTAAGGGGAGCAACCTCATCGATTATCGAGGTCATAGATTTGAGGTAATGGTTGGTGAGAACCTGTATGTCGGAGGCATCGGCAAGGGGTTGAGAAGATTGTAACTGAGAGATGGTAATGAGTTGGGAGTTTTTTCAGGTCTCTTTTCCAAATCTTTGCTTTGGTGGATTGAGCCGGTTAAGTTTCATGAATTCATTGAAAAAGAAGGTGATAATATGGTGGTCTGACCAATCACAGGGTTGGATCGATTCAAGTTGAATGGAGTCACCTTTGGAGATGATTAGATCCAAGATGGAACCTTTGTTGTGTAGGGCTGTTGCAGATTTGGGTGAAGTCTAGAGCACCGAGGACGTTTTGAGACTATTGACCACTGAGTCGTTGTGATCGTTCCAGTGGAGATTGAAGTCGCCAAGGACTATTTGTGTGTTTTGTCGTCCAGAGTTAGTTGTGACCATGTCCATGAGGTGTTCCGTGAAGGTGAGGTTGTCCCCTGGTGGATGGTAGATAATATGTAAAGAGCATACTGGATTGCCTTTGCTGTTAATGTCGAGGCAGATGTGTTCAAAGGAGGGGAATACTGGGGATATGGCTCTATTTACGGAGAGGTTGCTCCAGTGTACACATGCGATTCCACCCCCTGTCTTGCCACTCCTGTCCAATCTGATGATGTTGTAATTAGGGGGTACTAGAATGTCGATGAGTGGCGAGGAGGATTCTGTTAACCAGGTTTCGGTGAGCATTGTCAGGTCCAGGTTGTTCACGATAATAAGGTCGGCTATGTCTGCTGCGTGTCTAGAGGCCGATCTACAGTTCAGGAGTGTGCATTTAAGATGGGGAGTGATGAGGGAAGAGGAGGGATCCTGTGTGAGTGTGACTTTTCTAAGATTATTGTCGATTATACCTCTATTGTTGTGTGTGGAGGACCTGTGAGGGTTGGGGTGGATAGTGGGGATGGGCAGGTGTGTGGGGGCTAAGTGGGTCGGGAGAGCGAGTTCGTAAGAGTGTAGAAGGAAGCGTATGTCGTACTCCGAAAGTGGATTGATGTTTCGCATTGGGCTGGTGGCAGAAATACGGGAGGGAATTGATTTCCAGTACGGTAGATTATGTTTGTTTGGACGGGAGGGAATTGATTTCCAGTAGGGAAGATTATGTTTGGGGGAGAGTGGAGGGTGGGTAGGGGGCTTGCTTGGTATAAAGGTTCTGGAGGGTCTGGAGTGCCTTTTATGAATCGAGTTCAACTCTTCAAAAGTATGGAGTTCCTCTTTGATTTGGAGAAGTGTGGGCATAATCTCGTCCAGAGTGCTGTTTGGAACGGTTATGATAGGGGTAGGTGTCTGTTGTATGAGTTGTGGTGCTTTGACCCGGTTCGGTGCGTGATCTGGTGCAGGTGTGGGAAGAATAGGAGGGTTGATGTGTATGTGGTTGGGAGATTCGTTGGTATAGATGTCTGAGTAGTCGGAGTGATTGGTGGGTGAGGGGGTGTGGGAGTTGTAGCTGGGAGTGGAGTGTGCTCTGGTGGATGATTTAGGGGAAACATAGGAGACGGTGTTGCCTGTGTGATTGGGAGAATCGTTGATGAAACTATCTGAGTAGTAGGTGCGGTTGGTAGGTGAGGGGGTGTGGCGGGTGTAATAGGGGGTGGAATATGCTCTGAGGGTGGATGAGAGGGGGTGGGATGTTTATTAAATGGTCGTGGTGGGGAGTCCTTTTATGAGCCACCAGGTGATCGCAGGGTGTTGGCTGTATGGGGGGGTTCAATGTTAGAGGTGCACTGGTGGAATAGGGATGATGCAGGGGGGAGAGAATTAAGGTGGGGGTGCTGTTAGAGGGGGAGTGACCTCTGATCGAAACCGATGGGGGATCAGCTTCTATTATAGGTGCGTGAGTTGTTTAAATACTGGGATGGGGGAGTAGAAGGTGTCGTTATAAAGCAAGGTTGAGGTAGGGGTGGGATGGTGATGGGTAGAGGCTATGGTCGTTCTGGGGGGTGTTCAGATTGAGTAGGGGGTGCGTTAGTTGTCACAGTCATGCAAGTTAGAAGTCTGTGAGGGTTAGGTGAAGTGAGGTGACGTGCATTGGTGGAAGGGATGGAAAAGTTGGGGAGGCGTAAGGATCTGATATCCGCGATCGCTGGGGGATTGGGGGGGGAGGGTGACATAAGGGGTTGGAGCTGTGGTATCTTGGGTACTAGGTGCAGGGGTTGATTGGGTAGTAGTAAGTGGATTAGACACATGCTCTTTAATAATGGGGAAGATGTTATCTAGTAGATGTAGACTACGGTCCATGGATTGAATGAGAATAGTTCAGTTATTGTAACTGGAGATGGTTGCTGTCGCTTGGAAGAGTTGTGATGGTGCAATAGAAATCACTAGACCATGAGCGGATTTCCTAGCGGGACAAATCAAGAGTAAGGCTAGGAATGCTTTCCTCCATTGGGCTCTACGTTTGGTGTGGAAAATGATGTCAGTGGTCGTGATCACGTTGTGTAGTGAAAAATAAGGATCAGCAAAGGGGGTTTCTGGGTGAGATTTAAAAAATTTATGTTTGAAGCCTTTGGCAGATTTTTTTGAGAGTTTGGGGAGATAAATGATATTGCACGTATGAGTACCTGTGAGTTCCATGTTGTGAGCTGGGGTGTAGGTGAGGGGAGTAGGGTGTGGAAGTGTGTGCTATAGTGTGTTGTAGTTTAGGCTAGAGTGTCATAGCTGGCTGGGGTAAGAGTTAAATCAGGGCTAAAGTATTATGGTTGTGATAGTGGTTGAGGCAGTCTAAGATGGCCGACTCATTAGTCGAGAGCTTATTAGAGGGTTATGCAGTCCTCTGTTTGTGTCCATAGGAGGACAGATAGGGAGAAGTGGGAGAGCAGAATAGTCCTGTTTGATTGACTATCCCTCTGTGGTCCTATTTCAGTTGCAGTCCTATTTCAGTTGCAGGGAAAGTAGGCCCATAAAGAAGAGTTGTAAAAGCCCCCTTGGAGGTGATCAGTGGGTGGGTGAGGGGGCCCCTTGTCCCAATTTTCAAAGAAAGACAACCATTTTGGAACAGATACCCATTCAGCTATTTTGGGACAAGCCAGAAACCAAGAGCCACTGACCTGCAACAGCAGATATAGAGCTTTGTCACAATGAAAAAGTCAATTGAGCAATTGAGATTGAATGAGAAATGAATAGAATGCAAACTAATGACTTGAACAAGACAAGGAAAGGAATACTTAGATCTCCTATTTCTGTACACAAAGACAAGTTTTCAAGGACTTTCTAAAAAACAGACAGAGGGGGGGATGTTTTAAGTTCCAAAGGCATATTATTCCAGAGTAGGGTTGTGTTCCTAAATAAGCTTCTGCCACCCAAGGTGGTCCATCAAAAAGCAGGAACCACCAAGTTCTTGGCAGAACCAGACCGAAGGATGCTGCTGGGGGTGTAACCCCTTAGGTTGTTCTTAAAATAAGGCTGACCATGCCCAAGAAGGGTCTTATAGACCACACAAATAGCCTTAAAGACAATGTGTAGCCTAACTGTCAGCCAGTGAATTTTACTAATGGCTCCTTTTTCTGATTGAAATTTAGGGATCTTTAAGAGCAAGCGTGCCACTGAGTTTTGCAGAGTCTGAAGCTTCATCAATGAGCCTATCAGGAGATTTAGATACAGACTTTTGCAGTAGTCAATTTGTGTCAATACAAGAGAGATGACCACTGTCTTCAGGAGCGGAGCTCAAATGGTAGGTATTTCTCGATGTTCTTAATCAGTCTCAGAGAGCAGAAGGAAGATGAGTGACCTTGTTAACTTGTTCCTTCAACTTCAGCTTGTTAACTTGCATTATTCCCAGGATTTTTACTTTTGGCAACAGAGTAGGGAGTGAGCATAATTCGGATGGCCACCAAACCGGTGACCAGAAGGATGGGTTGTTTTCAAATAAGATGAGCACCGTCTTGGATGAATTTAATTTCCAGGGAGTTACCATCCATCCATTTACCCACCTCACTCATACACTTTCGAAGCGTATCATCAGAGACGGCCTCATCTTTGAACAGTGACAGGACAATTTGTGTGTTGTCTGCGTAGGATGCCAGGGATAGGTTAAAGGATTTGATGAGCGTGGCCAGTGGTGTGACATACAAGTTAAACATTGTGAGGCTCAATGATGAACCCTGTGGAACTCCACATTGCAGAGAGTAAGTTTTTGAGGTAAACTCTCCCACCGTCACCACTTGTTGCCTGTTAGAGAGAAAAGCCTGTAGGAGAGTAAGTACAGAAACTCCTATCCTCAGCCTCTGCATACGTCAACCAGCACAGCATGGTTGACCATATTGAAAGCCACGGAAATATCCATAGGACAAGGGCTGCATTCCCTTACCTGCCCAGAGTTGCTCTAATTTCCTCTGTTGCCATCACCAGCACAGATTCAGTACTATGATCTCTCTGAAATCCAAACTAGGTATCGTCCAAAAGAAGGTTATTATCGATGAAGGCGGCAAGCTGCTCGTTCATCACTTTTCCACTAACTTGGCAGGGTAGGGAAGCCTGGAGATGGAATGATAATTATTCTGATCTGTAGCATTGAGATTGACTTTTTTTCAGGAGTGGGAGGACTCAGGATGATTTCCAGTTAGGGGTAAAGATCCCATCCTTAAATATTACTCCAAAGATTTCTAATAGGTGAGTTAACCTAGGCTCCATTGCCGTATGCACTACCTTTGGTGGGCACAGATCTTAAGGGGAGCTAGGTTTAATTCTGGGGATGTGCTTCCTCAGTAGTTCTACTGTGGGGGTCTCAAAGATCATAAGCCCTGAGCTCCCTGTACCTGGGTTAAGGGACTGTATTGATGGATGAACGATCATATTGCTAGCAGTAAACTTATTAAAGATGGTTGCAACCTTCTCTTGGAAAAAACTTGCTAAGGAGTCGCAGAACTTCTGGCTTTTGGCTGCAGGATTATTTGTTGTGGGAACAGTCCGTTTTTTAATAGTTTGAAAAGGGTTTTGTTGGAATCCCTAGCTGATTTTATTTGCTCCAAGTAGTAAGCTGACTTAGCAGCTATGACAAGTTGATTATGTTCAGCTAAACTTACTTTATATTTTGACTTCTCTGAAGGCTCTTAATTTTTATGCCATTTCTATTCTTGCCTGCGACACTCTTGTCTGGAAATTCTAAGAGTCTCGCAGTTTTAGTTATATAGGTATCACACTGTTATAACGGTAATGGCTCAATATCACCTTACTCTGTATAGGACCCACAATAGCAATAAAAGTGTTCACCAGAGCCAACCGTTACTAAACCCTAATATTACAAACTCTTTTCTCACAGGAAGAAGGAGCACTAAAGTGAGTCAATTGCATTTGAATTGTCTACTAGGCATCGAAAGTAAACAAAATTTGCATAGTCCAACAAAATCACAATCCATTATGAATTCTTAACAGAGGCAGGTCAAAACACGTCTTTTCTCAGTATTCTTTACTTTATTTTCTCACATTCACACTGGACATAGACACAGCCAACACATTTGGAACCGAAACATAGGAGCTTCTTCAGGACAAATGAAAGGTCCTAAATTCATAGCCTCTATCGCAGTGTTTTTCTCGTATGGCAAGACCATTCAGTGTGCCACTGTAATGTGTAGACTCTCCCCAGAGTCCTTCGTGTGTAGTGGGATAAAAAGAATACACAGGAAGGACTTTGAGCAGAGATATATTTTGCCATGCCTCTCTTTGGAATTCATTACGGATTGTGATTTTGTGTGATTTGGCAATAAGCAGCTATAGGGGTTATCTGGGACAAAGTCAACAGTTCAGGCTGACTGTGATAGAGTGCTGGTCAGATACAGGAGCCACGCAGACCCGGAGAACAGAGTACCGTGATCCTGGTCACAACAGCAAGATACGGAGTGCAGTCGAGTGATGCATTGATGTTGATCCCTCAGCGGTGGCGATGCATCGGTTCCGAAGATGAGGTGCCTAAGCCAAGAGGTGTTGATACTGATGCACTGTGGCAGGTTTCTCCATGCAGGTGCTCTAATTTCTTTAGGAGGCCACGCCCACTTCCCCCCGCTCCGCCCACTTCCTCCAGTGGCTCCACCCACTTCATTTATTAGCTCCATCCACACCTATAAGCCTCAACCCATCCGAGCTACTTCCTCACTTCTCTTGAGTTCAGCAAGAAGCTGAAGCCCTGCCTCTTCACATAAGCACTTAGGGCCTCACAACTACACACCTGTCCAAGCACCTCAATACCCTCTTAAGTGATTAGTTCACTATACAAATCAATATTCCATAATATTATATATGGGAACGAGGCTCCGGTGCGCCTGGTTCTCTGTATAATCAAAGGTCGAGGTGTGTGGGAAGATTGCTTGATGGATAAGTGACCACTAACCTTTCGCCGAGGAGTCTTCAGCGGAGATGTAGGCTGGTGCGGCTGCCAGGATGTAAACACAAAACATGGTGTGTTTCTTTCTTGAAACACTCTTGCCCTTAGCAAATATTAATGCCAAAATATGGAGACAACGCTTTAATTGATGAAATATTAACTTCTATGTTAATTATTTTTAAATATATCGTTTAAAGTGCTGGGTTGCGGTCTCAGTGATTACAAAAAGCTTGTGATTATGATTTTGTGTGTCAAGCCCAGTGTGGAGTCATGTCTGAGTGTTTATTTATTGACGTGGCTGCAGCATGTATTGTGCCACCCCTGGTTTGCCTTCCAAACTGACACCACAGGTCGGTTTTCATACAGCCTGGTTAAGGTGGTGTAATCACCCCTTACTTAGATATAGTATACCTATATCTATATATATACATATAGGGCCCGATGTAGGTAAACGCGATTTTCCGATTTCAAAATACCGAGGCGGGCCGAATCGGTATTCTGAAAGCGGAAAACGATATGTAGGAAAAAAATTCCGAATGAAAACCGAATCGGTCGGCATCGGTAATGAGAATCGGTACGTTCCGATTCAGCTCGTTCCGAATCGGAAATTACCGATTTGGCAAACAACGAATCGGAAAACACCGAATCGGCTCTCATCGAATCGGATAGTTCCGAATCGGCGAATACCGAATCGGTAAAAGCCGATTCGGTAAAAACCGAATCGGCAATCATAGACCCATGGCGAAAAAGCCCATAGGAATGCATTGCATGAACCGATTCGGCTTTTACCGAATCGGATAATACCGAATCGGATTTTACCGATTCGGCTAATACCGAATCGGTAAAAGCCGATTCGGCAATAGGCGATTCAGCCAATGAGGTGGCTCCCCCTCCCCCACCCAAACAGGGAGTGGCAACCCTGGCAGGTGCAGACAATTAAAAAGTTTCTAGAAGTTACTGGAAAGCCTGCCTGAGCCCAACACACAGTTAGCAGCAGTGGGAGAAGGAGGTTGCAGACTGAACAACAGCAGAATGGCAGATCAGGCAGGAAGCCAGAAGTCCTCCCAAAAGAGGAAGCCCAAATTCACCACCACAGAACTGCAGGTGCTGGTTGAGGAGGTGGTGAGGGTGCACCGCCAGCTCTTTGGCAGGCTGTCCCTCAACGTGCCAGACAGCACGAAGAGGAGATTGTGGACCGACATCGCACAGAAGGTCAATGCTGCTGGAGTCACCCCCAGGTCCATTGAGGAACTAAAGAAAAGGTTCTACGACCTCCGCAGCCTCACGAAGAGGAAGCTGGCCGAAATCCAGAGGCAGGCTGGACACACCGGAGGAGGCCAGAACCCGGCGCCACCCCTCACCGAGCTGGAGGAAATTGTCTCCAGCACCATCGAGAGGGCGAGCATCGTAGGGATCGGGACCCTGGACAGCACAGCGATGGCCACAGCTACAGGTAAGAAGCATGCGCATCATGACACACCCTACCAGACACCTCCCCATTAGACACAATGCATAGGCAAACACCAGCACTGTACTGCCACCAACATACAAGAGACAAGCATCATGGTACATGTAGTCAGCAGAAGTTAGCCAGATATGTCAGTGCAGAATCACAAGACAGGAAACAGTGTGACACGGTGTAAGGAGATGCAAGGACATGTGGAATGCCATAATTGTACTGCCTGTAATACATCGGCACTCAGTTTACAAATGCTTCTTTGTACCTAGGGGCACCATCAGGCAGCACCACTGTGGCAGCAGAGGGAGCCTCGAAATCTACTACTGCAGTGGCAGGGCCCAGCACCAGCCAGCCTGGCCAGGAGGAGGAGGATGAGGATGAGGAAGGAGACACCACAGGGCTTGGAATGGAGGGAGTCCTGGTGATTGATTTCCAGGCAGTGCACTCCCCAGTACTGCCCAGCTCACCCCCCTTGCAATTTTCACCATGCAACTCCCCAACAAGGCAGACCATTCCGCCGACAACAGCTCCTGCCACAACCGTGGCCTTGCCACCCGTCCTACCTGTCCTGGGAGCAGGGGCACCGGGACCGGCCAGCACCACACCACCACCAGTGGCACCCCAGCCCACTCAGCAGGCCGGAGGCAGCAGTGCCAGACGCCGTGCCACCACCACCACCACCACCACTGCTGCACCAGCACGGGAGGGCAGTGTGTTCCTGGGCCTGGAGGGCCAGATGGTCAAAATCCAGCGCCAACAGGCCAGATCCACCATGGCCTGCCAACGCCAGCTCCTGCAGCACAACCTGCAGATGGGGGAGTTGGTGAAGGGGTTCCAGGCTGTTGTGGACAGCAACAAGGAGGTGGCAGCAGGGTTGGGCAGGCTGACCACTGCCATCACCCACTCCTCTGCCAGGCAGGAGGAGCATGAGGTTGCGCGCAGGAGGGATGCCCGGGTGCTCAACCGGGCCATGGCCCGCCTTGCATCGGCGACCGCCCAGCTGTGCATCCGAAGCGCAAATCAGGAGTCGGTGCAGAGTCAGCAAACGGCTGAGCTGACCAGGGGGATGGCCAGAATCACCACGGCCATGGAGGCCATGTTAATTTCAAACGCCGCCTCCAATCCTGCCCTGGACCTGGGTGATGCTGGAGACAGCAGCAGCCGCAGCAGCCCGGCCAGCGCTGCATCAGAGCCAAGGAGGAGCACCAGGCGATCCGCTGATGCTGCAGGCCATTCGGAGGGGGCCGGGGGACACCCCAGTGGGTCTGGAAAGCGGGCCAAAAAATAGGCTGGCAAGGGGGGATGATCATACCAGGACCCTGGACTTTATTTGTTTTGACAGACTCCATTTTTTAATGCACTTCAGTGATGTAACTGTGGTGCATCACTATTAAAAATTTTATTTTCCAAGCAACATTTAGCTGTCTTTGCATCTGTACTCAGTCAGAAATAGTTCTCAGTGATCTCCTCACGTCTGTATCTGCCATCACATGGCGTACACACCCCAGCTGGCTGTGTCAGTGGCACAGCTTCGTCGTCGTCATAGTCCTCGTAGTCAGACAACTCCACCTCAGTGCCCTTCTTGACCGCAAGGTTGTGTAACATTGCACATACAGCTATGATCTTGCAGCAGGTGATGGGGGTATACTGCCTTGCACCTCCACTCTTGTGCAGGCATCTGAATCTACTTTTCCAGATGCCAAAGGTCCGTTCCACAACATTCCTGGTGCGTATGTGGGCCCGGTTATACCTCCTTTGGCTGGGTGTGGAGGGGTTGAGGTAGGGGGTGAGTATGAATGAGCGGAGGGCATATGCACTGTCGCCTGGAAGAGAAAGGGGTCACATTAGACACATGCATACATGTATTACACCTACCTACTATGTGTTATGGGGGTCTGATGATGTGGCTCACCTAGGAGGTATCCTTCTCCAAAATCGCCAGCCATCAGCCGTGCATATATGCCGCTCTGTTGGAATATATAGGAGTCATGGGTACTCCCTGGAAATTTTGCTACCAGGTCTGTGATGGTGCACTTGGCATTGCAGATCACCTGCACGTTGATGGTGTGTGTCGATTTCCGATTGCGGTATATGTATTCGGTGTCCGCTGGTGGGCAAATCGGAATATGCGTGCCATCTATGCAACCGATGACTTGGGGAAAGTGTGCCATCTGGTAGAAGTCCGCTTTGGTTTGTAGCAGTTCTGCGTGGGTTGCAGGGAATGAGATGTATTGGTCCATCCTGTCTATCATGGCGTCAAGGAATATGTGGAAGAACCTTGACAGGCTGCTCTGGCTCACCCCTCCTGCTGCTGCTACTCCACTTTGATAGCTGCCAGACGCTACCAGGTGTAGGCTGCATAGCACCTGGACGTGCGCAGGGATGGCGTGTGCCCTTGGGGTGTGGTGGTCCAAGTATGGCTTAAGGTCCCTGATGAGCTCAAGTATGGTGTCAGAGTCCAGCCTGTATCTCTGTAGGATCTCAGCCTCAGTGAGCATGAACAGGGTTATCCTCTGTCTGTAGACCTGTTCATTTCTTAGCCATTCCCTCTGTCCTTCCTGCTGTAGCCGTAGCCGCCTCGCAATGACATAGAAAGCTGCCATCCTGCAAGTTGCAATGCATTTTGGGACTGTTTATATGGGTTGGAGTTGGTTACCACCTGATTGCAATCCATGGTAAATACCGAGTGAATTCTACCGATTTTGAGCCGATTTCGGTGTTTCTGTGCCTCCCTACATCTCCCCAACTGTTGGAATCGGGGAATTTCCCGATCGGAGATTCATACGAATCGGCATGTTTTCCGATTCGGTTCATGTCCGAATCGGTATTTCTACCGAATCGGTACATGGACCGATTCGGTGATTTCCCGATTCGGTGTCACTAACGAATCGGTAGTGGGACCGAATCGGTGAATTCCCGATTCGGTGTCACTAACGAATCGGTAGTGGGACCGAATCGGTGAATTCCCGATTCGGTGTCACTAACGAATCGGTAGTGGGACCGAATCGGTGATTTTCCGATTCGGTGTCACTAACGATTCGGTACATGGACCGATTCGGTCTTTGTCACCGAATCGGTGTTTTTCCGATTCGTTACATATCCGATTTTCGGTATGTACGTATCGGATCCTTTCACGTTCGGTACACATTCCGATTCGGTTTTCTATCCGATTCGTTCTGTTTTTGGTTCCCTACATCTCGATGGCTGTTTACCGATCGGTAAGGGCCAAAAATCGGTATTTTCGGCCGATACCGATCGGTAAAGCCCTACCTACATCGGGCCCATAGATACATATACACCTATAAGTCACTCCTATGGCAGGCCTTAACAATCCTGGAGGCAGAGCGCTTGGTTTTATGTAAGAGGGTGCCCTAGCATGAGCTGAGCCCCTCTGCAGCTTTCGGAATCATCTCCTTATAGCTGTTCTATGATATAGCCATACCGTATACTCTTAAGTGCATTATAATCCTTGCGGTTAATGCTAACTTTGGTTTGGCTTTATCAAAACATGTTGTGTAAGGTGTCAAACACTTTGGAATACTACCCCCGCCACCAGGCATTCCACCCTTCTAGAGGGAGAAGACATGTAGTTACTGGTTTACCCTATTAAAGTTAAACAGAGCCTCAGCATCACAAAATGGATGCTGCTGCCACAGACACGAGTCTGACCTCCTGTTGCTGGACAAAACTCTGGCAGGGAAGGCCTGGACAATAGGTTTCCTGTCCAAGGAGGTGCTGGCACCTCCCCAGACAGGCTTTTGTGTTTTGGGGCAGGGAGGGCTGCATTCAGTGAATGCTTTCCAGACACTGCCTGGGGCACACAAGGTGCTCCAGGCATTTCCTAGTTCAAACCGGGTGCTGGGGCACTCTGCCCCAGCTCTGGCACAAAACTGGACAAAGGGAAAGGGGTGTAACCACCCCTTTCCCAGGTCCACCCATAGGAGAGACCTTAAGGGTAGTCCAGCCCCTAAACATAGTATAAGTATAGGACCCCTGTCACTAGGACTTTAGATTACCCTGGACGAAACTTTGAAACATAAATCCTGGACCTACGACATTCCATTTCGACTGGAAGATGGAAGACATCTCCCTTGTGGTCAAGGAGTGACCACCCTGTTCAAGCAGGCACCAACAGCAACTTTGCCAGTCTGCACTTCTGAGGCTCCCGCCGGATCCCAAAGAATCTGCAACACAGGATATAGACTTCCAGACATCTCTGACCCGACCTTTGCTCACAGCAAAGCTGAGACCCATGGCAGACACGAGAGATGTAGAACCGGAACTCCTGGACATCCTGCATTTTGCAAGCTGCACTCACTTCACGAGGTAACTCGAAGTCGTGCTTTGGGGTGCTTTAAGCCCCATACCTAAGCACCATTTGTACCAAAGCTCAGAGGCCCTCACTCCACGAGTGACCTGTGGGCCTTGCTTTTGCATTTCAGCTTGACACATCTTTGTGGTTCCTAGTCCATTGGCTAGTGAGCCCCCCGAAGACTTTTTTTTAAACTAACTCACTTTCCTGGTTGCTCCAGAGTTGCTACAACTTCCCTACAAAGGAGAAGTTCCTCAGACCTTGCTGGTCTGCACCAAAGGAAATCTTGACATTCTGCGTGGGTTGCAATTGCTAAGGCTTGTTGGGTCCAGTCCGAATACCGACACCGCAGTCAACTAGATCCTTTGTGGGACAACTCAAATACAGCTTCTGGTTGTTGTCAATGCCTCCTGGTCCTCGTGGCTGAAGAGACAAACTTCACATCTTCACCTGAAATCACCCGACATCCAGTGGCATCTTTCTATCGCCGCCCTGGTCACTGGCAAGTGACCCAGACTCTGTCCCTTCTGCTTTCAGGTTCTACAGATCTTCGCTCCACCCTTGGATCCACCTGGACACTTTTCCTCTGGTCGCCTGCAGCACTTCTTTGCAGCTCTTCATTGAAAACGATGACGAAACCCGACACGAAAAGACATCTATGCATCCGACTTCCCTGGGTGAGGTAACACGAGTACTCTGGTACTCCCATGGGTCTTGACTCTCGAAGTGTCCTAATTTAAAAGGGTTCCATCGTAGTCGATCCGGAAGTGTCCTTAAATTGTATATTTGTAACTTCTTTGTTTCCCATGGAAAGTCAATGGTAACCCGCAGCTGTGTTTAGACACTGCACGCGTCTCCCGTGGGCCTCCTACTTCCTAACCTTTGGTTGTTTAGAGTAGCCCCAGCGATTCCACAGGCCCCAGGCCTGCTGTCTAATTCTCTTGTGGTTCTTATACCACTATTTTAGTATATGGTTTCTGAGGCCCCTAGGGCATTGCGTATACTGTGCAACTTATCGTATAGTAATTGAGTAACTTGTATTGTACTTTTCTCTCTGATCTCATAAAGAGTGCAGAGGGGTTGTGTTTAGAATAAATACATATATATTTGATATATACCTTGTGTGGAGTCCTTTCATTTGGTATTCAAGGGATTATAATTGGTAAAACAACTTGCTTAATACGCTCTCGGAAGTCTTATCCTGATGACTGCTGGTCAATGCTACCACTAGGATAGCTTTCTATAAGGTTGACTTTACAACTACCATCAATAAGGGTCGATTAGACTGGTGCAAGGTGCCCACTAGAACTACTGGACATCATGTGCCAGGCTAAAATCTCACAATATAGCCCTAAAATCAGAATGTACGCTGTTTTGAAGACCTACTGGGTCCAAAATATGCAGTTTGGTAATGATGCAATAGAGTTTTCCGCTCCCATTTCTATAGATTAACCAACGTGGAATCAATACCTTTGAACCTGTTAAGCGTTGCAAACTTCAATTTTCATATATGATTCAGTAATTAGTGGTTTTTGCATATCAGGCAGAAGTGCAAATGTTGGTGCAAAATGGTACAGCAGGAGAGCAAAGTGTATGAATCCTGACCATGGCAAACAGAAGTGGGGCACGGAGGTTGAGTAGCTTGATCAGGGTAATATCTTTTTTGAATGGGATGCCAAGATTTGATTTGAGAAAATGTTGTTCCAGTAGCGTAGCCAGTGTGTCATGGGCCCTAGTGCAAAGCAGAAAATGCCCCCACCCACACTCCACTCCTAGCTGCCGTTTGGATTGGTAAAACAAACACCTTTTATTTTGTATTGAGCCACGATCTTGCACCAAGTTCTTAATTCATCTGTATACATGCCTGAAAGAAGGTTAACCCCAGTTACAAACACCATAGAGAACTACCTTATCCAAGTTGTGGCGAAAATAAATAGTGATAGAAGGTCTTCTTTGGGCTTAGACTCATCTACACAATCTCCACTTGCAGACAAAGAGACAGAGGATTCATTTGCTCTACTAAACAGCAGCCTCTCTGGTGCGGCACATGATTCTCTCCATGACACAGTTACTATCCAGCCCAGTGGCATAGTAGCTAGCACTGAAGAAAACAGTGACAATGAAGTAGTGACTGTGACCCCTACAAATAGTGAGTCCACCATCCCCACTGCTGTCCCTATTCCTGCACCGAGGGTTACAGGGGGCAAAAGAAAAGCCATACAAAAATGGGGGGGACTAAGGTCAGCTAAAAATAAAGTTGCAACGCCACCAAGGAAAATACTTGACGAGGAGGAGGATGATTTGACTGGGGAAACTTATGTGACCTTTTCTAACGTCCAATTCCAGAAATTTTGCAGCTTGATGGACACAAAAATCAAAGGGATAGTTAAACCTTTGATAAGTAAAATTGACAAATTATCTGCCGAGGTAAGCAAACTTGAAGGTTTACTTGGAAAAACTTTGGGGGAGGTGGGAAAACTCCCAGAAGTCATCACGTCCTGTGTTCAGCCTTTGGGGAGTGAAATTCAATCGAGCAAATCCAACGGACTGATTCCTACTGTTGTGCCAAACCTCCCAATGGCTCCACTGATAAATCCACCTGATAACACCTTTGGTGCTGTACCCTCTGCCCCTCTTAATGGTGAACCTAATACTTCGAAAGGGTCACTTGAGCTTGTGGTGGAAGCCTCGCCACTAGTTCTTGTACTAGCAAATGTACCCCCACTAGCTCCTGGCGAAGCAGAATCAACATCATCACTTCTAAATAAATCCTTATCATGGCTAACTAATAACATGGCCATATCTCCTTGGGGCAAACAGCAATTAGCTGAAGAACTGGTAAACGCAAGAAGAGTTGAGTGGATTGGGAACAGGGAAAAAAAGTTTAAGGGAGATTGCGTTGTGCTCAATCTTTCTGACCCTGAGGTCTTACCAAACATCTTGCCTAACATCTTCCCTCCACAGAGACGATCTACTTCTATTGTTCCACTGACTCTAGACTTCTTCTATCCCCGGAAAGGCAGAGGCCCCAATCCAAGCACCTTAAGAACAAAATGGAACGTTGTAACCAAAAGGGGCAGTAAGAATTTTGGCTCCGTTGAGTGGGGTCTAGGTCTGGAAAACAGATTATCTGCCCTCTCCAACTTAGATGCTTGTGATTGACAAATAATTAAATGCATGCCTCTGTTGCAAATCCCTCCGGTTGCTTGTATAATAGGGGAGCATAGTCGATTTACAGGTACACAAAACGAATCACGTAATCCTGATGACGCAGTAGGACTATTTTCTGCAAATGTAAATGACAATGTTAACGTCGATGCAATGTTGATTGGGTCTGATCACAGTTCTGAAACAAATACAGTATATGCCACCGGGAGCCTATTGTCTTGGAATGTTGCTGGGCTTTGATCCAAAATGGACTGTGGAGAATGGTTTGGGTTTGTCAGCCAGTATGATGTTTGTATTTTTCAAGAAACATGGGCCTGTGATCCTGTTTTTGCTTTGGGGTATTTGAATTTTCATGTACCGGTTACTAAGGGCCCCAAAGGGCGACCGATGGGGGGTCTCACTATATGGGTCCGCCAGTCCCTGAAGATCGTAGTGAAAAATCTGGAGCTTAATCAAAAAGATATTCAGCTCATTAGACTTACGAGGGACTTATCCACCTCCATTGACATCTATAATATATACGCTAGAGGTGGAAGCGCAGGAAAATCAGTGGTCCTATCGTCTCTGTATAATTTCCTAGACATTCACTCTTCTGGGAATAACATCATACTGGCAGGTGACCTAAACCGCACTTTTGAACCCCTAGATACTGGTGAGGCTTTTTTAGGTGCGGAGGAAGACAAGATCTGGGACATCCCCGCACTCGATTCACCCCCAATTACTCGCTGGACCGAGGATATTCTAGGTTTAAATGCTATGTGCCTTGAACATGGGTTAAGGGCTTTGAATGGTCGTACTAAGTCAGACAGAGTACCAGCCATGACTTTTAACAATGGGAGATATGAGAGCCGCATTGACTACGTTATATGTAGTATGCCCCTATGGTCATCTGTTACTGATATGGTTGTTATGGAAAGGCCCGAGAGTGACCACAACCCTCTATGTGTTCTCCATAAATGGTGGCTGTCTGATGCTATTGCTCCTAGTATTTGTGCTGATTCCTTACCCCCGTTGATTGTGCCAACTAATGACTTACGCAGGTTGAGGTGGACTAGCGTTAAAACAGATCCGCTGGTTTTAGAAAAAATAAGCATGGCAACCGATAAGGCTATTATGGCCCTTGAGGGTGAGGCTGGGCATCCTCCTAGCCAAAACATTGTTGCTAAGGTCCATGAAGATCTCTTTAATGAAATCAAATGCCACTTTCTGAAACCGGTAAATAAAAAGAGGATCTGTGCTTATAGAGCCGCTAGATGGTACAATCACGACTGTAGGGTGGCAAGAACCTCCTTGGGAGATGCAATTAAGAATAAAAATCTGGAGGCTATTAGATCAGCCAGGAAGCAATATAAGCAGTGCATAGCTAAAGCGAAAAAAGATTGGGATGAAGCCCACTGGAATAAGCTAAAAAGTGCAAGTGACCAAAAGCACTCTGGGTTATTTTGGCATATAGTCAAATGGGGACATGACAGGCTAGAAGAGGCTAGTACTAACAATGTCCCCCAGGACGCCTGGGTTAAATTCTTTAGTGAACAGTACGCTTCCAGAGATCAGGCAGTAGATAGTAGATGCCTGCCTTTTTTACTAGCAGACGATGACATCTTCACGCAGAACGAAATAGTGACTGCCCTTAATACTGTTCGAAGTGGTCGCGCCCCTGGTATCGACGGGGTTCCGGCAGACGTTTTTTTGAATGATACTGAAAGATGGTGCAAATACATCCATTTGCTAATAAACTATATCACCAGAGGTGCAGATATCCCAGTAACCTGGCGGGGTGCTGTAATCATCCCGGTATACAAGAAAGGAGATCGAGCTCAGCCCTGTAATTATCGCCCTATTAGTTTAATAGATACTATTCAAAAAATAGTGGGGCGAGTAATTGTTAATAGGTTGCTCGATTGGGCAGATGATAACAACATTCTATCTCCCTTCCAGGCTGGATTTCGCAGGGCAACCAGCACTGTGGATCAAGTCTTTCGTTTCCAACTGATACAGTGGAGGACCGTGGTGCTAGGCGGAGGCAGCCTGTATGCAGCATTCGTTGATCTGCGGGCTGCCTTCGACCTGGTACCGAGGGCAAAACTGTGGGAAGTGCTTGAGACACTAGGGGTCCCTGGGGACTTGTTGACTTTAATTATGCGATTGCATGAGGGCAACTATGCCAAAATCCGATGGGGTGGGTATGGAAATGACACTGCCGAATTCCCCGTTGAGCGTGGGGTTCGGCAAGGATGCTCAATGGCCCCTACTTTGTTCACCCTTTTTATCAATGGTATTGTTTCCCGCATGCAATCTCAGGCTGTGGATGCCCCTTTTCTTGCAGGTGAGAAAGTCCCTATTTTAATGTTCGCCGATGATACCTTAATTTTATCAAAAACCCCAAGTGGTCTGCAAAAAGCATTGGCAATATTTGATGAGTTCTGTGTAGATCACGGACTGGAGGTGAACGCGTCCAAAACAAAACTCATGGTTTTTAATCCACACAGAAATTTTAAACCAAAAATTTCCATGAGTGGTCGCATCCTGGAAGTTGTAAAATCCTTCACTTACTTGGGGATCCTCATCTCTAATGACAATAAGTGGCAGCAACATCTTAATATTGCTACATTAAGGCACAAGCAACTAGCTGTCACTATTATCAAGGAACATAGGAAATCACTGACTAAACCTATCAAACCACCCTTGATAATATATGAGGCAAAAGCAATTGGGTCTGCTTTGTACGGTGCGGAGCTATGGGGGCATGAAAATCTCCAGGAACTCCAAACATTAGAAAATAAATTCTTTAGGTCATTGACAGGTACCCCACAGAGCAGTCCGCTACTGCCCCTGCGTTATGAGCTAGGTAGGAGAGAAATCTCGGAAATGGCAAAATTACGCCCGATTTTATACTGGCGTAGGCTCTGGACTACGCCAGAGCTCTCCCACTACGCGGACGGGTTCATAGATGTTATTAAAGCTGACCGTTATAATAAAATTAGATGGTTTAAAACATTAAAGATTGCATTGTTCGATTTGGGACTAAATGCTTTATGGACCAATCCAGCTGGGGCTTCATTTCCCACTAAGTCCACTTTAAAAAACATTTTCTGGGAATATGTTGTCAATAGGAGTATGCTCAGTACTAATAGTGGGACCATGACCACTAGTTTCCTAGAAGTCAAGATGTACCCTATTTATGAAATGTATTGGGATTACATAACGAACCCCATAGACAGAAAACTGCTATTCCAATTGAGGGTAGGTTCGCTCCCCCTCCGTATTTTAACATCTAAGTGGAAATCAGGGGGTGCAGCAATTTGTCCAGTCTGTGGGGTAGGAAAAGAAACTCTAGGTAACTTTTTGTTTTCTTGCCCAGTATATTCTGCCCCAAGGCGAGCTTGGTTGGCTCCTATGTGCAGGAACTTAGGCACAAAAAGTAGCATGGTGGCGCTGCGTATTGTAAAATCCACTACTGTTGATTGGATCATAATTGCCACCGCAAAGTACTTGGGGTGGGCGTGGGTCATAAGGCAGAGACTGCTGGTAAGCTAATTACTCACTGCCAAGTTGATCAGAGACTGCTAGACAATTGTCTATTCTCTGTAACTGCTTACTAATAGTTCAGAGACTGCTAGACTAATGTTTATTCTCTGTAAATCTTATTTAGCTGATCAGAGACTGCTAGACTTGTGTCTATTCTCTGTTAATGCTCATTTAATGTATCATCGGTATGACATTTTAATGGTATGAATTTGTGAGGATTTTTTTACTGTCATTGTGATTATCATCTCTTTGGTATTCTTAATAGTAATGAACTTTGCACCTGTATATATGATGCGTTATAGTTTTTTAAATTGTTTAAATTGTGTAATGTGCTGCGTCTAAATGACTCTGTAAATGTAATCGCTTTTTATTATATGTTTGTATGTCTGCTTTTATGAGTAATACTCGAATAAAGCACTTTTGAAATTTGAAAATTTGAATTCGTTTGGATTGCAAACAATAGCAGTAGTCCAACTGAATAAGCCTTGGTGCCACTGCACATGCTGCATCAGTGGAAACTACGCTCCTGGTTAATTTGAAACTAAGAAAAGTAGACATAAGATCAGCCCCTGCAAGTAAAATCCTAAATAAATACTTTGTTAGGTCCTTTGACAAAACTGAGACACATACATCCTTCCCTGTCACCACAACATAATCATAACAACTCCGTGCCAGAGTCAATGGACCTGGGGAATTAAGAGTGTGATTGAGAGGTGGGGCTGTGCCTGTGCGGAACTTGTTCCAGAGTGTAACGCTGTTCTTTGTCGGGTGCACGTTCCTGTGGTGGCCACGGTGGCATGTTAATAATGCTCATCATTGCAGCGGGAATGACTATCCCTGCACTCATGGCATTGTTCTGTGAAGCGCGCGTCCTGCACTGACCCCTTCTGCACATAGTATAAGTGACAGTTAAAGGTAGCCTGGAGTCCTCATCATGCAACATTTGCCTCCGCCAGCATCAAGCACCATCTCTGACAGAGCGCGTACCACATGGGGCCTGAAGGCAAATTGCCCCTTCGGAGAATGACCGAAATGACCAGCTGGGGGTGGCAGTTAGAAACACTGGGCTTGGACTGGCCTGTGTGCACCTTTTTCCTTTTAAAATATTAAGAAACATATCTTTGGGGGAACACCAGGCTCTTGGAAGAGACAAATTCTGTATTTGTGAAGATCTGCCAAGATGACTTTTTCTTTCCCTTTTGTTCAAGTCAACATGCTCCACTAGCTCATTGCACTCTTCTCCATCACTTCCTCTTCTTTGCACTATTTTTGCCTAATACGTTATTAAAATATGGCATTGGTGTCTGTGCTAATCACGGTCATTTATCTTCCTATGGTTAATAAGCCTCAGCACACAGTAATCTGCACGTTTGTTAGCAAAGAAGTTTCAATGTGCTGTTCCTAGACGGACACCGAAACAGTTAGCAACATATTTTAGCCTCTTCTTGTTCTTACTGTGTTTACCACAAGTCATCTGAAACTAATGTGGCCAACACAGACTGCAGGGCCTATCACATCACAATGCACAGACACTGGAAGGAGAGAAAGAATAAGAGACCGAGCTGCACAGGAGGAAAGCAGGAATACGTTCCGTTCCGTGTTCTGAAAAAAGCAACACCAGAACTCGCCATACTTCTAAAGCCCTGGATTTTTATTAAAGGTATTTGTTTCAGTCGCTGTTATTTCAGCAAAATAAAGTATTTTTCACGAGTAATTTCTCCTAATGCGTTAACAAAATATGGCATTTGTGTCTGTGCTAATCACAGTCATTTATCTTCCTATCGTAAATAAGTTCAAGCACACATAATCTGCACGTTTGTTTGCAAAGAAGTTTCAATGTGTCACTTCGGGGGGGAAAACTGAAAAGTTATATAATTTTATCATGGACCCATCTCGCCAACTGCACTGACCTTTTACCGAGCATTCTCTTGCCAGGAGGTTTTAGGGGATTCACAATGGTTTCTTTCCTCTGCCACTTCCTCTGCTTGCTCCGTGTCCTCTTGTTGAACTCATCTGCTCCTGCTTCCCTATTCCGGAACATTCCTTTGCGGCCGGGGGGCCTGTATGGGGACAACCAACCAGCTCTCAGCCTCTCACCCTGCCAGGAGCTGACCGACTCGAAACATCCCCACGAAAAAGTCAGCACCTGCAACACTCCTCAGGCTCTTGAGCATACCCATGGCTCTCAATGCTACAGACCCGCCCTGAGAAATAGGTGCCGGCACTTAGCACCGGAAAGCATCAGCACAAATTAGGCACTGAGTGTAGGAGCAGGTGCAGAGAATTTGATAGCCATGAGTCTCAAGCAACAGGAGACAAGCCAACTAGCCCTTGGAGATCACTTTAATTGCAAGGCAAACTCCAGCTCTCAGCAGGGTTAAAGAGCATCAGGTAGCAGAGAAATACAGCAGAAAAGCAGGTCTTCCAGAGCATCATTCCATCATAGTGGCAGTCGTTGTAGCAGCACAGCAGTTCTTCTGACAGAGGCTCTTTACAGGTCCAGAAGTGTCTGATCTGGTGTATTCAGAGAATCAGTACTTATACCCAGCTGTGCCTTAGAAGTGGGGGTGACTTCAAAGAAGGGCCTTTGAAGTGCACAGAATCCCTTTCTTCCCAGCCCTGGCTCCAGACTAGTTCTAGGGGGTAATCAGCCCTTTGTGTGAGGACAGGACCCTGCCTATTCAGGTCTAAGTGTCAACTCCTCCCTCTCTTCCTGCCCAGGAATAGCCATTGGAATGCAGGTGAGTATTCAGACACACCTAACCTTCCTGTGTTTGAGGCTGTCTAGGCGGAATGCACAAGTGTAGCTGTGAAACACCCTATACGTGGATTAGAGACATGCTGCATGCACACAGAAGCAGTGAAATGTCCACTTTCTAAAAGTGGAATTTCTAAAATAGTAATGTTAAATCCAACTTTACCAGTAAAGAGGATTTATCATTACTATTCCAAAGGTATAGAACATGACACAGCTACTGCTTTCTAATCAGGAATTAAAGCTTAAAGTATATTAAGGAATTCCCAATGCTAACCTATGAGAGGAGTAGGCCTCACAGTAGAAAAAAAACTAATGTAGGTGTTTTTTTCACTACCAGGACATGCAAAACCTAAAAGCACGTGTCCTACCTTTTACTTAAACTGCACCCTGCCCTATGGGCTACCTAGGGCCCACCTTATGGGTGAAGTATGTGTAATAAAAGGGGAGTTTAGAGCTTGGCAGAGGGTTTTAAATGCAAAGTCGAAGTGGCAGCAACATTGCACACAGAGGCACTGCAGTGGAAGGCCTGAGATATGTTTAAAGTGCTACTTGTGTGGGTGGCACAATTAGTGCAGAAGGCCCACTGGTAGAATTTAATTTACAGGCCCTGGGTATATGGTATACCACTTTACACTAGACTTATAAGTAAATTAAATAGGCCAATTTTGTGTACACCAATGCTACCATGTTTAGGGGAGAAGCACATGAACTTTAGCACTAGTCAACAGTGATCCAGAGCTCAGACTCCTTAGCCAACAAAAAGAGTAATCAAAAAGAGGAGGTAAGTAGGGAAAGGTTTGGGGGGGGGGGGGAGTCCATTGTAAGGCTGACAGTTCCAACAATAGTGTTCTCTTGTAGTGGCAAAAGTATCACCGAACCTGCAGTGATGTGCTATGCATGCTGACCCTCATGTCCTGAGGTCGTAACTAGGCTGCTGGCTCATGACTCCAGCTCCCTCATTACCTCAGTACTCTCAATAGAGAGGCCAAACTACACGAGTAAAACAAAATATATTCTTTCATTGTCCTTCACAAACACATACAACCTTTCATTAGCCTTAACTCTAAACTAACATTTGCTGGCTGTTTACTGCCCAAGCATCAGCAGTACTGAAAATAAAACATATTTCGCATTTTGCCAAACAATCACCCGACCTGGAAGGCAGTACCATTTCCATCCCTTTTGTCGCTGCTGTAGTATACATGTAAATGCAACTATTTCTAGAGGAACGTTTTCTATTAGCCATATAGGCTGAATGAAAATTAATTTAAAAAAAAGCTATAATCAATAGCCTACATTTGTTAACCTCTTATGAAATGCCACGTCTAAAGAATTTGTTAAGCATATCAATGAATATGTATATCTTTTATACCCACCAACACCATCACAGTCAGCTTCACGACGTACAAGTTAGATGACATCTTTCAAGTAGGAATAATTTTGCTCCTTTTACTGAGAAATCATGTGGCTGCAACGATAGCTCTTTAATCGTTAGGTCAATAAGACCTGGCACTCACTTTACTGCAAAATCCAGAATGTAATCACATTTGTCTATTTACATACATTTTTATGAAATAGTTTTAATAAACTATTGCTCAATTTCAGCTACAGCGTTTACCAAGTAGGTGAAGCTGACATATTTAATAAAGCATTAGTGGAATCTATCATGCTGCATAAACACAATGTTGCTGATTGCTTATGCCTCTCTAGAAGTGCAGGCAGCTTTAAAGAGCTGTCCCTTGCGAGGCAATTGGCATAGTTACGGTGCAAGAGTTTTCGGAGAACCAGGCAAACTGACAGCTTTCCATTTGTGTATGCAAGGGTTCGATGTTGCGGACCCGCTGAAATCCCCTGCCAACCCTGAACCAACGCACTGATGAACAGAGTGGTACGTATCACCAGACACAAAAACCGAGGGGAGAAAGAAGGAAAGGGGCCCCCTCAGGCACTGTGCGTGGGTGGTGGCTGAGAACTCCTGACTGGGCACAGGGCGTTAGAGGCCACCTTCATGCACTTAGCAGGGGCAGGGGCGTCCTTAGGCATGTGCAAGCTGTGCACCTGCACAGGGCCACCAGAACCCAGGGACCGCCACGCCAAGCCAATATATATCCTTAATATAATAATCCTCTGTCACAATACCCTCCTCCTCCTAAATTTTATCGTTCTGAGCCGAATTCGGAAGGGTAGGAGCAGCCGCAGGTACTGGTCATTTAACACCTTTTCTGTACGTTTTATTAAAACACCTTCCTGAGCTCTGGGAGGCTCCACCCCGCCCGGATCCCTCTTCTGCGGCCCCCACCTACGCTCCCTGCACAGGGCCGCCATGAGCCTAGAGCCGCCCCTGGCAGGGTGAGCCCCCCTCAAATTTCGTAATGCCTCTGGTTATGACGCGCTTCAAACAATGGTAGTGGAGGCTCTGTGATGAGCACCTGCTAACCAGGCGGGAGGGGAGATCTTTTTTAGATAAAGGAAGACAGGGATACATTCTCCTGGAACGTGACTACAAAACAAAAGGCGGTATCCCTTTCCCTAAGCAAAACTAGAGTGCACCTCAAGGGTATACATCCCTTTTGCAAACAAAGAAAAATGTGTCTTTTTCTTTTTATGTATAACCCCCACCCACCCTAGTTGTGGCATGCTTCATCATCGGGTTCATCCTGGGCCCTAAAAACCAGGATGGGCTCGACTGTGTTCCAGGGAAAGGAGGGGACTATTAGGAGAACTGAGAGGGAGAACACAAGAAACAATGCAAGACGCAAAAAGGATGCACAATGTAGTCTGTAGTGAGACTCAGAAAAGCCAATGCAACTATGGAGCTCATTGCAAGGCACAGCGCTAATGTACCTAGAAATATAAAGAGTGCTCTACCTCTCTTGACCTGGAAATGACCCCAACCCAAGAAGCGAGTAAGAAATTAGCAGCCTAATGTTCACACCCATTTAAGCTTCCACAGTCCGGTTCTGTAGCATTTCCAACCCCTGTCTGCCTGTTTTCTAACCTGATTCTTCACAGTGCCCCTCCTGCAAAGAATACCCCACAAAATCCTCCTCAGAGGAAACTGTGTGGTCCTGTTTTTGAGGGTGCTGTCTATGGAGTTGTATCGGCAATCTGTGGGCATGGACAAAATCTGTGATCGTGATCGTTCTAAAATCTCAAAATGTGCCAAGGCCACACAACATTCTAATTGGCCTCAAAAGGTGCTGGAATCAATCATTTCTTCAGTGTCATACTCAAGCGACCCATCTACCACGGGAGGAGACTCATTGAGTATATCTATGATCATAGACCAAACTCTCGATATATGAAACGAAAAAGCTTTTGGTTTCACTATTGGTCTGTGGAGAATGGATGAGAACTGTGTTTCTTTGTCTGTAATAATGACCCCAGCAGGACATGAAGGTTACAGAATGCATAATAATGATTCCAGCTAATTCTAAGGCTGTGGGAGATTTTTTCAAAGGGATAAAATGTCCCCATCTTACTGAAACAGTTTATTACTACTACTAACAGTCTTGTGTGCCCTTGTAAATGAGGTAGGGGGACAATAAAGTCCATTGAGCTCATATTTAAGGGGTAATTAGGTATGGGCAAAGGTTATTCATCTTTGGCACATATGAAACATTTGTGAATATAACTCTGGATGGCCTTCCTGATACCAAACCACCAAAGTCTTTAGCGATGCATTCTAACATCTTTTTCTGACCAAGGTGACCTGCTGCAGGAGAGTTGTGGAACCTTTTAAGACATTCAGAGTGCATTGTTTGGATAGGTAGGTACAATATAGGTGTCATTTTTCTATGTGTTGTGGTACTGAGATGTCTTTTTAATCTTACCAAAACAAGTTGTAAAATACTGCAGCAAGAGTTACAATATATGGTGTTTCTTCTTTTACTTTGGATTCAGAGTCCTTCTACCGAGACAATGCCTCAGCTTTTCCATGTCGATGCCAGGATGGTATGAGATGACAAAATCAAAATGAGAAGAAGATAATGTCCATCGAGCAAGCCAAAAGACATCACATTTCATCGTGTTGAGATATAACAAGTTCTTGTGATCTGTCCATTCTGGAATCTTATTTCAAGCTCCTTCCATATGGTGTTTCCAATGGGAAAATGCTTATTTGAAACTACGAGATTTCGATCGCAAATAATATAGTTCTTTTCTATGTCGGCTAAGGTTCTTGAGTAATCTGCTACTGAATGAAGATTCATTGGTTCCTGGATCCCTTTGTCATTGCATGTTTGCAATAGCAAAGAGCAAGCATCTGTTTCTACTACATATGTCAGCAACTCATTTGGATTTCTTATTAGTGGTGCAGAGGTAAAATATGCTTTGAGTTAGATATAGTCATTTTCCTGTCCTTCTCCCCATTCAAACTTTACACGTTCCTGGTTGATTGAACAATTGTATGTATGAATTATGGAGAATTCTCAATGAACTGCCGATCAAAGTTGGCGAAAACAATAAACCTTTAAACTACCTTAAAACATCACGTGGTGGGCCACTTAATGACTGCTTTCACTTTAGCAGCTTATTCCTATACCCTGTTCTTAAATTTCAAAACAGCAAAAAAAGATAGTAGAAACTTCAGAAAGACACTTCTCAGCTTTAGCATATATGGAATGCTTCCTTAACATTGATGGTACTTCTCATATGTGGCATCAATGTTCTTCAATGGAAGAGGAGGAAATCAGAATGTCGTTGATGTAATTGACTAAATGCTGGAAGGTGGCAGAGACATTACAGAGGCGGAAAGGCATCACCAGATATTTAAAATGCCAATCCGTGGTATTGAACACCATAGTCCACTCATCTGCCCTCACAAGTCCATATTAAATAATGTGCTCCTCTGAGATCTAATTTAGAGAATATTTTAGCTGATATAGTTTGATCAAAAAAGGATGGTTATGGGGACAAGAAAAGACCAGTTTCTTAAGGTAATGGCATTCATTTCTTGATAGTCAATGCATGGCCTATATTCTCCATTTGCTTTTGTCACGATGAAGAGTGTAGCAGTCAAAATACTGCCCTATGGACGGCCGAACCATTCTCCTAAGTGGTGAAGTGCTGAATGAAGCCTTTGTCAAAATTTCATGATGAGTTTGTCACAAAACTTCATTGTGTTTCATTGTCAGTCAGCAAATCTTTCAATGAGGAATATGTTGTGCAGGCAAAAGGTCAACCCAGCAATCGTATTCTCGATATGATAGAAGAGTACCCAGTCCCTTTTTGCTATACGTGTCCATGAATTCTTGGTACTGGGAGGTACTGTGTCCTCGTCTTTTTTCACTTGAGGGATGATCTCTGAAGAATTAGACCGCAGGGCAAACCATGTTAATGATTGGGACAGGTCAATGGGTGTTTTTGAGAAGCAATGTGTATCACAGTATAACACATTATGGGTGATTCCTTGCATGTAACTGTCTATTTGGGCATTATATTTCCTAAGCCGTTTTGTGCCAAGTATGGCTGGGTCCAAACTGAGGTGCCATGGTGTGCAAATTAACAATGTATTGGGATGTGGCCCGAGTATTTACTAGTGGTTGAGATGTATTCAAGATTTCCATCCATCACGTTTTTGTATATTTTTTGTAAGTACAACAGGACATAGCCCCTTCACTGATTCTACATGTCTTGAGTTCAGCTCTTTCTTACATGGTCAACATATCATTGCCCCATAAAATCTGTAGATGCCAAAAAAGGGTCTTTGCCACCAGCAAAAAAACATACCAGTAACGTGACTTGTTATAGGACCACTACCTCTTCATGCTTTGGACACACTGCACAACGTGCCATACCTGGATCGCCTAATATGTCTGGGCAGGAAGAAATACCAAATGGAACCAAAGTACCAACCTTAGCATTCCTTGAGAAAAATGCCCCTTCTTTCTTTCAGTGCTCCTGTGGAGGCAATCATGAGTGACCAAGGAGAGTCCCTACAAACAGTACCAGAAACAGAACACCACTAGCAGCAGTAGACAAGTTTGGTTTGTCACCAATATCATTTTCACCATTCCCTTAAAAAAAACAGAAGCCCCTCAGCATTGACGAGCTCTCTTTTACACCACGGTGGCAGGAACTGTGACCCAAGGCTAAGCGTCAAGGCAGACTTGGATATAGGAAGATGGAGTAAAATCTGGTTGCCCATGCCATTAGAGATTATGGTGGTGAAGATTTGCTTGTGAATGTTGACGAGAGTGGTAAGCACCTCCTGTCCTCAGTAACTCCTGCTTAATACCAGAAACCAGAACAAATAACAGCAATAACCCCCACCTTTGTTGTGACCTTGGCCCTAAGCTCACTTGAACCACCAAAGCCTCAATTCTGTCACTACCGGAAATACCACACCCCAATTAGTGATTTATTTTATATTCATAAGAAACAAAAACACATTGCAGACTACACCATTTATGAGGAGCCACTGTGTCGTGGGAAGCTGGGCAAATATTGCGCAACTGGAATTATTTGACCCACTTGAAAGGCAAATATGGAACCACATACGAAGTACATGCAAAGAAAAGACAAGTTGGAGCCAGTGCTGGTACAGATTGACAGCCATGACCAGCCAGTGTAAATGACGATGGTGGTGGTAGAGAAGATGGCGAAGGGCCACAGCCAGACAGCGTCGGATTGGTAACGTGGGCACTCAGGAAATGGCCGGAGGGCCGGTAGCAGAGTTCCAGCTGTGGGCTTCTTTTTTGGGCAGCCTGGGGGCTGTCTGTGCTGTTAGGATGCTGCCAGCAGCCCAGTGAGTGCCTGATTGACCTTTCTAGACACAGATGGGCGGAGGTATACTCCCTTTCTCGGGCTGGACCGGCCCATTAATGTATGCTGATTGAGAGGGGGCAGGAGTCCTGAGCAGAACTGGTCTCACTTGCATTTATCTGTGGCTCACTAATGTGAACTAATCTGTGCATTTTTGTTATCTAAGTGAAGTTAATAAAACATGCCCCCATCCCCTTTCTTTTCATAAAACTTTTCTGGAGCAGTGATTTGCGGAAAGGCAATACGCAAATGTGGGCCACTTTTTTTTGGTGTGCCTGATCTGATTTTTGATCCCAATCCAACCCTGCAGCCAGATATTAGAGGGGCACCGAGACCTGAGACTCCAGGCGTGTCTGCCTGTCACAAGGATGTCACTGATGGTGCTTTGTGATCACGTGACCTGTACTCACTATGGGTACCCCCAACTATACATCAAGGTTCTAGGGAATATACCAAGGAAAAAAAGGAATACAACTTCATCAATGTGGAATTGAATTTTTTCAATGGCTAAGTCCATTGAATTACTTTAGTAATTGTTCCGGATTCTTTTGCATTCTGGATAAAAATATCAAATATAATTTGTGCTTGGGGTATTTGATCTGCAGGTTTAAGACTACCTTGTACGGGTCAGAAATACAATGTCGGTGTTTAGAAGCATCATACATTAAAACAGAGAGGTGATAGGTCAATTGGCATTGCCTTCATGAGATCTTTAGGGCTAGCTGAAGCTTCCCCAGACAGTGATTCGTCTCTTGCCCAGGCGTACTGTAATTACTAAACTGTCGATGAAGCTGCAGGAAAACACTTTGTCAACCTGTGGGCAGACAAAACTCACTTGATTACTTTCAAGTCAGTACTTTTGGATGCACTGACTCTGCAGGAAAAAAACGAATAGCTGCACTGTTTATCTTGGGGTTTTACAGGTTCATATCCTTTAGAAGGTGCCCAGACAGACTTTGCTTCTCTGAAAGGTGGTTTTAAAAACACATGCTCTAGCAAGAATTACGTTAGCGAAAAGAATGTCCAATACGTTAAATTCGAGAAATCTAAAGTTAATTTAGCACTAATATTTAGCTATGTTAGGGGCATATGTTTCCAAGCGGCAGCGATAATTATCGCTAGCCGCCCGCAGCGTGAAAATGTTTACCGCCGGCTATCGCTGATAATTATCGCTGTATAATAACGCATAGCGCAATGGCGATATTTATCCCAGCGATAGCGATGTTTTCCATGGAAGATCGCTGGTTTTTCAGCAATGTTCCATTGAAAACGGCGATAACCTTGCTGATACGACCCCGTGGTCGTATCAGCATAATCCACCCCCAATGGTAAGTATACGTAAGTCATCATTTTAGCAGACGTTAGTTTTTGGCGAAAACAGCAGTTTTCGCCCAAAAATAACGTCTGCTAAAACACTGAGAGCCACCTTGTGAATATCGCGATGTGTATTTAGCGATAATTAACAAGGCAGTCTGTCAACGGTACGCCCAGTGACGCCCACTTTGCATCTCATTAAAGATGCAAAGCGAGGCATTGGGAAACGGGTGCTAACATGCGCTAATGCATGTTAGCACCACCTTGTAAATAGAGGGATGAAAATATCGCCGCTTTAGCAGCAAAAAGTGCAGCTAAAGCGGTGATACTGTCCTTGTTAATATGCCCTTAAGTCCGGCACCACAACCCCGTGTCAAAACTGCCAGAAACGTCTTCGTTTTAGGCTGCAATATGCTCGTTGATGCGATGTTAATACTTAAGGTAAATAGAAATTGAATTGCCCTCTTAAGCGAGAAGGCTGAGGGTTTCGAAAAAATTATTTTTAAGCATCATCTTCTGGTCTTTCCAGAACCACATAAATTGTACAAATGACCGGAAGTTTGCCTCGAGGAAGGTGGTGGACTGTAAATAGCAGGGGGTGGGATTGCCATAATTTATGGGCTCTGTTGCCTTGGCAATAAATGCTTTTCACATATTCTTAGTACCAGTCCAGCTTCAGAAGATATGAGAATGATTTACTCGAAAAAGATGTTCAGATTGTCTAAGTTTCGAACAGTGCAGGTGCAACGAGATTTAAAAAAAAATTGGTGCAACAAATTACATTTGTGTGTTAATCGCCAAGTTTTTGGGCTTTGTGTGCATTGTTATTTTAAACTACTGGGGCCACATTAGAGAAAGTGTGCCGCAAATCATTTGACTGCGCCGTGCTGCGTTAGTTCCGAAGCTCAGGGATGCAACATATTTACAAAAATATGTCGCATCTCTGTGCTTCCCCCTGCGTTGGCGTTCAAACTGCTGCCAGGCGCCGGCACAGGCACCCTTGCACCATTGTGCATGGATGCCTGTTTCGTGGGGAGATTTTTTTGTGCAGGAAGGAGCACCTTCCTGCACAAAAACAATCAATTAAGGTAATTTCCTCTTCCAATGTGTGCCTTAGAATGCAGCAAGCATTGAAAGAGGTTAAAAAAGAGGAGAAATTAAAACATTTCTCCTCGTTGCACCTTGCTACGCCACCCTAGCGTTCTAACGCATTTCCAGATTTATGATTTCTCGTAAATCCGGAAATGCATCAGTGGACATGGGTGTTCCGTGGAAATACACACAGCAACACCCATATCATGCCCTTAACACGCAAAGTGAACCATGAACAGTGGTGATATTTACAAGCACAGGTTAAGTCACACAGGGTGAATTTACCTGTGCTTGTACATATTACTAAGCAGGCTACACCACCGGTGCGTCACGCAACTTGATGCACCGGCGGCGCATGGGGCTTGTAAATCTGCCCCGTAGAATTTAATGCCATGTAAGGGCAGTCTGGCAATGTCACGTAAGGACAGTCAGGCAGATCAATGACAATGTTGATGATGAATAATACGTATTTATGAAGTGCATGACAAACAATGGAATCTTGGCTCTAACTAAACCAGATCCTGTTCCTGACTACCATTGATAAGCAGAAACCATGCACATGGTTATTTCATAGCAGGAAGTCTGGGGCTAAGACGTTTCTAAAAGTGACAAAAAATACGAAGATTAATGGGCGATTAGAGAAAAAGGTTTTCACCGCGTGTGAAAGAAATTTCTCAGTCAAGATTTTTTTTTTTTAATAAAGCACAATAGAACTAATGTGAGGTCGTTTTCACATGCTTATTTGTAACCTATGTACTTTTATGTATCCAGAACTGCCTTCATATCCATGTAATTAGGAATTCACTAAGAATTTCCAGCAGTACTTGAGAAAACCTGTGAATTTATCATGTACAGAAATATGTTTGTAGATTTTAGTAAATGGTAAAAATTGTAAATATGCGCCTAATCAAGTGTGTTATTCTATTTTTGTAGGTATAGGGCCTTATTACAAAGGCAGTTGGATGCAGCGGAAATGTGATCGCCCGACAAGTAGTCGGAGATCCCACCTGCCAGGTTAGGATGCGACTACCATGTAGGCGGTCTCAAACATCCCTTTTTGTAATGCGGCTTGTGCGGCAGTCCAGAAAAGGGCAGTAGCACAAGCCGAAAAAGGGACGTTTTTAAACATTCATGCACCGTGTGCCAAGAAACTTGTGGTGCCTCGCACACAGTTCATGGATGTTTGAGGGGCACTACATGTCTCCCCAAGCCACTTTGCGGAGGCCTACGGGGGGGGGGAGATTAGGATGTCAGTTTCCGACAGCCTTTCCATGGCAGTCGGACCACCATGAAAAGGTTCTCAGAAACTGACATCCCTAATCTCTACAGCTGTGCCTCCGCAGAGACTGCTTCCGTTGTTGGGATTAGGCGCCAACCGTTGCCCAGGCGGGCTCTTTGAGCCTGTTGGAGGTGGCAGTCTTTCCCCCCGCCAGCCGCGCTCCGACCACCGGTATTATAATCCGGCGGCAGACCCCTGCCATAGATGGAGGGTGAGCCGCCACCGACGGCCTGTCTATGGTCGTCTGCCTGACATCATAATTGGGATCATAGTACATTTTTTGCGAATAAGTCCATCTATGATATGTATATTTATATTGATGTTTATGTGTGAGTGTTAGTGTGCGCATGCGCATGTACACAACCGGCAATACATTTGAACACCTATGTGATACTCACATCCTCTCTTTACTATCCAACCTTATTCCTCTTCCTTAGAATCCACTAGCCCATAATGTATACGTTTTAACATTCCCATTCTTGTCTTTACTACTGAGGCTTAAACCTCCCCAGAGACAGGAAAATCATGAAATTGTGTAAATACAAGTCCTGTCTATACTAATGGGCACCATAATCCACCGTGCCACTCCCAGAATGCCTTCTAGTTTTTCCTGTCTCGACTGAGACAAGGACTCTAGGAACTGCTATGGTCACAATTAGGCTTGGATCTGCAGCTGGTGATATCTAGGAGTTGCTCCACTTCTGGGATCTGGATAGGCTTAGCTGTGAAGATGTGATTATAGGGGGTCGAAAGTGATCCCAAGAGCAAAATAATATTGGAACATTTATCCAACAGGTTTTGAAGCTGTAGCAGTGAGTGGTGTTCCTTGACTAAGGAGACAGTCAAATGAGAGGTAAGAGTGGATGGATGTGAAGTTCAGTGAGTTTGTCTGACCAAGTGCAGGGTGAAACGCCTTTACTTAAAATCATTGTCTGTAAGAGAGTAGTGCCAGAGGTTTGAGGATGTGTGGTAGAGGCATGAAGGTTAGAAAACCCATGGGTATGTGTAAGATTTGTGTTTTCCTGAAGTGAGAATGGATAGTATTTAAGCTCAAGAAACAGGTTAGGTAAGTATTGTTTTGGTTTTCTCAACTGATTGTTCTGGCTGTGACTAATCACCTTGGAGAAACACTTAAACAATAGGCATTATGTAAATATATCTTCATCTTTGTCTTCAAGATCCAGGTCTCCCTCTTGTGTTAGTAGGAAAAAGAGAAGTTTGATCATGAAAAATTGAGGAAAATAATGCTAGAGACAACTGAAGAGCTTAAAGGGAATACAACAGTCAAGAAAAGGGCCAATGACCTCCTGTAAGATTAGAGTATTCTAATTTCTTCATCAGCAGAGGAAGAAAGTCAAAGTGATTCCTGAGGCTCAAGAAGGGAAGTACATTGTCAGGGATCTCTTACCCAGGATTCTTTATCATATTAAACTGAATATGAGGTTTCTAGACCTGGAAACACATGGTACATCTAATGATACCTTTCAGTGCCAATTCCAAGATTCTCCACAAGTTGATCTGACGACCCATCCTCACGGTAGGGGTGTAATTATAATAGAATGGGAGGAAACAGATTAAAAATGTCTAGATTCAAATCTAAATGCCATCCTCTGGATAAAACTAACACAAAATGATCACACTTGTAGCCAGTGGACTGGAGGTTTGGTAAGAATACTTGAATGGCAGAGGACTCTATACATAAAGATTATGAGACGATTTACTCTACATAGGGGAAGATGTATTTGGTTATGAGGGTAGGTGGATATTCCGCCTACAGTGTCCAGTCTTTAGTCACAGACTTCTCTATTGTTGTTTAGTCCTGAGTGGGAATAGTAAATCTAATGCCTCTGAAGTTCAACATTGTCCCTAGTGGTTCTTAGACTGGAGTGAAAATAGTAAATCTAACCCCTCTGAATTTCATCATTTTTTTCTACTGTTAATTATAATAGATTTTTCATTTTTATTATGTTGTTGTTTATTGTTATTATTTTTAAATTTTCTTTCCGTTTATAAATGTGTACAGACTTTTTGTACTATATTTCTTTAGGTGATAAATGTTTTATATAAAGTATTATAATATTTATAGTTACTTTTTTTTAAATAGAAAATTATTAATATTTAATATGATTAATTTAATATTTTAAAGATAGTGTTGGTTTATATATGTTTCTTTTTTTTTATTTTACTGTCAATTCTCAAAATTAGAACATTTGAAAAATTGTTTGCTCATTAATGAATTGTGTTTTTAAATAAAATACATATATTTATATAAACACACATATATATATATATATATATATATATATATATATATATATATATATATATATATATATATATATATATATATGGATCTATATATCATTTAAAATAAACCATTTAAAATATTAAATAAAAACTACATTACATTTAAAGAGTGAAATGTTTAAAAATACACTACTATAAAGCGGATATTCATTAAAAAACAATATTTTGTCTGTTTTTTTTGTCATATTTTTATAAACAATGTTTTTGGCATAATAAACAATTTTTTTGGCATCATATTTTTTGTAATTTACAATACAATTATAGCACCACAATATTTTGACAGCAACATTTTTGACACAATATGTTTGTGTTCCAATATATTTGTACATGCTATTCTGTCACTGAACTGATGTAGAATGATCCACGAAATTACATATGATTTAAGATTTTGAGGATTTGCTTCCAATGAGGTGCTAATTGACACCTGATTTGAAAAATGGGAGGGATTTTGTGTAAATAAAATTATGCAGGATGTTGTTCAATGGCAGTGTGAATAACATACTAATACATTAAACAACATAAATTATCGAAATTGAGGAGAGAGGCTTGACGGAGAAGAATAGGTTCTAATCACTGGAGGTAGATTTTGGGTAGGTGTGTATTAGGACATTTAAGTTACAATGGCATTGCTTTTTTGCCAGGAACGGAGTTGAAAACCTGTAGTTTATAAAACTACCTTTTTTAAGTGTGAAGCCGCAGGTTGGTGGTGGAAACATAAGGCGTGTGTGTGTGTTCATGTGGGGATGTTGAGTAGTGTGTGAATGAAGAAGCTAATCATTTGGTCTAGTCGACTATTACAATAATCAGCCTTGTCCAGGACCAGGGCATTTGGAAGGACTTTGGCTGCTTGGAAGAGGCACTGAAGAGATATTTCTATTATAAAAAATATGGAATTAGAGAAGGGCAACTGGAATGTCTTGCATGGAGTCTTCTATTAGAGTACTTTCCGCTGTTGAGTATGCCAATGGTGTTCTAAATGAGGGTTTGGTGACTGCACAGGCGCGTGTTTATATTTTTGTGAGTTACTAGTGAGGACACAGTAAAAAAGTCAACTATTGATTTCTGATGAGTAGACTGCCCAGAAATTGACAGATTTCAGGTGTATTAAAGTAATATAGGTATTGCATTAGTGCTATGCTATCGCACAATGATGAACTGGGACCGAACAGGTTCTTACAGTGGAGGTGAGGGAGACCTTGGGCACCATCATGAGCGGTGGCCGTCTCTGCTATCCTCTTCATCAGCCATTACAGCCAAAGAGCTGCTACAGATGCACCTTGAATACCAAAGAGGTGGACTGCAGATGGGCTGTGTCGCTGTCCATTTCCCACCTTAGGTGGGTTTATTTATGCAGCCACAGGTTTGTTTGCTCTGTGCAGCAACTGGAAAGGTAAATGCAATCGTGACCTTTAGCTTTAGAGAAGGCCATGCTCGCTGGCTTGGGAAACCCCGATCAGGCCTTTATTTTGAGCTGTCATTATGAGCTATCAGACAGAGGAGCGTACAGAACCGAAATGCACATAGTAAAACATTTCAATATTATTAATCATGCAATAAAACAAGAATGTCAGGTCTTTGAGTGGCAAAAGAAACGTGATCTTCGGGCATGATTCAATCAGTTGCACCATTGTTGGATTTTTTTGTTGTTGTTGCAGGAATGAGATATTGCACAGTCGTTAGAGCCCACAAAAATGTGCAATAACCCCATTTTCATCAACCAATGTTGTAAAATGTTGGGTTTTTTCAGAGGTACGGCAATGCAAATGTATTTTTTGCCAAAGCCGGTTTGATATGTGGACGCGCATCATAGATTCGTGGCTCTCAGCTCATCAATTTACTTTTTTTTTTTAAAGCAAGAGGGTTGATGAAGGGTGAAATGCAGCAAACCCGTGGCCTCCTTCAGAAACTGTTTCAACAGTTGTAAACCCTCAGATTTGGTAAACCTGAAGGGTTGTGACAGCTAAAACGCGTTTCCAAATGTATTAATCCCATTTAATAATTTGTAAAAATGGTTTCCGAATCCTTAAGTGTGTTTAGGAAACATTAATAAATTACTATGTGGAAAGGGTGTTTTAAGGGCCTTCCTTCCAAACACTGATTCCTTCAGGTGTGCATCAATGTTTTAAGACCCAACTCTGAACACAGAATTTAGAGTCCGGCAGACGGCCAGGTTTACAATGAGAGAGTAAACCTTCCTCCGACGGCCTGAGAGAGGATGGGCTATTGGAGGTAGGCCATCGGACCATCCACCCTATCTTAAATGGGCAGTCGGATGTGTTTTTTTACTACCCATCACTGCCAAGAATATCAATGTGAGAAATAATTAAAATAAAAAGTAGAACTCCTCACCATAGGAGAAAACTCCAATGGCACTGGGCAATTACTTTTTACTTTTTCAGCAACAAACTTCTACTTTGGGAGTCTGTTTATGAAAAAGTAAATCTTTTAACAGTTTTGTGTAAGCATCTGTTACCGATGATGGATGTACAGCAAACTGTTGAATGGCTTTGTCTGAGCGGCCATGGCAGTGGTACATACAAACCCACAGAGTTCATCACAGGGCTGGTGGTGAATTCTAAATTTGGCAGGCAGAGTAAAAACCGGGTGGCAGATATAAAGTCCTCCAGCACCTTGACTTCCTTTACTCCGTTCACCTCAGACTAAGGGGTCGATTATGATTGCGGCCGGATTGCCTCCGCTGGGCGGCGGACAGGAAGACCGTCCGCCGCTTTTCCGCTGCGGTCGCCTTCCGACCGTGGTGGAGAAGCTCTGATATGGTGGCGTGTCTATCAGACACCGCCAGCCATATTAGGATGTGCTTTGGGACATGCCTTTCCGTGGCGGCAATGCCGCCACGGAAAGGCATACGGTCTATGCTTTGGGGGCCCGTTGCGGGCCCCCAGGGTGAAGGGGGTCTGGGGGGTGCACATGGGGGGTACCTATGGTACCCCCCTGCATTTGCATGCACAATGCGGCAGGCACCGCGCAATGCCTGCCGCTTTGTGCATGCAAATGCACAGCATGCATATTTAACTTTGCGGCAGGTGCTGCTTAAAGCAGCACCCGCCGCAATGGTAAATATACTGGATGTGACCGCCAGGGTGGTGGTCACATCCTAATTCCACCGGAGGGACCGTCGCTGCCCCTGCGTATGGTCCCTCCACCTCGGGGTGGCGGATGGACGCAGGTCCGTCCGCCATCCTAATAGGCCTCATAATCAGGTTTTTGGTCCACATTTACAATGGCTGAGAATTGTGAAGTTGCCTTCAGGACATTTATGTTCCATTCTGATGGAGTGGCCCCCCTCTCCATAGGATATTTTGTAGGATTTGATCTGCAAGAATTAGGGGAGCCACACATTGTAGTGTTGGTTGGTGAGCTCTGTGGCAGCAGAGCAGGTGGCTTAAAAAACATTACAAGGGCCAAGGTGCCAGCTTCCTCAAGCTAAAGCACTGAAATGTGATGAAAAAAAGCTGCATTGAGGTGTGCTGATACAGAGTAAGACTAGAAGGTATGTTTAACTCGTGTAACCATGCAGGCTGGAGGAGATTTTGTCCCCCCATCAATATGGTTCAAGTGGCGCCAGGATCAACAATGTCTGCATGAGTGTGGGAGTTCACACTGTATGCAATTTGCAGCCAATATTTTAACGAAAGTGTTTTGTACGTCAGGCCCTTAGTTACCACCTTTGTGCGTCACCCATTCTCCTCTTCAATGCACCTATTAAAACAGTATTCTTTTCTGAAGCTCTGTCTCACTGTGACCTGAAGTTACCTTTTCACAAAGAATTATTTTGTTCTCATTTGCCTGAACTCCATTTCATACGCCTGCTCTTGTTCGCTTCTTGCTTTAATATGTTGTTCTGTATAGGGCACCTTTCTGTATGTACGAACAAAGCTTATAAAGCACCTTGTCTCAATGCAAGCCTGGACACAAAGGGCCTGATTACGACTTTGGCGATGCGGCACGGGGTCCGCCCCACCACTGCACCACCAGAGCCGTGGTCAGACTGCCTGCCAGATTACAAGTTTCCTCCCGTGTGGTGAGCTTTTTGTTGTATTCCCACGGCGGTGCCTCTAAAAACGCACCCCACAATGGGAACGCCAAAAACAGTTCCTGCGCGGCATGGACTGAAAAGTCCATGCCGTGCAGGAACTGGGGTGCATACAGCGAATCCACAGGACACAGAGGCACCTTTGTTTGTTGTTTGTTTGCTTGAACCTCCATGGAAACCCTGGTGGAAAGGAAACTCCTAATATGCATGGCAGGTCTACGGCGGTCTCCCAAGCATTTGGATGCCTCTACACTGCCGCAGCACTGCCAGGGAACAGAGGTTTCCTGGCGGCTGTAGCAGGGCTGTGGCAGCCCAACTGCCCGATTCATAATAGGGCAGTCGGGAGACCGCCACGGCCGCACCCCGACAATTATGGCGGTTTATGGACCATCAGACTCATAATAGGTCCCAAAATTGGGAATTTGGTGAGTGACTGCTGGCAGGATAAAATGGGTACTGGGAAGGGCTATATACACTTTGCCCTGATTTCAAATTGCACAGCACTTCGGCCACTGTACAGTGGGACAACATGGGGCAGAGACCGCCCTATTGGCTGTGACTGAGGAGGCGAGACGGATCTTGGATCGTGGGGGATCAGTGGCAGTGATCCTCCTCGATCTGAGTGCCGCGTTCGACACGGTACATCATAAAATTCTGTTGAACCGTCTCGCCGACCTAGGAGTGTCCGGAGAAGCCCTGGTTTGGTTTGAGTCTTTTCTATCGGACAGAACCTTCCAGGTCTTTGACGGCACATCCATGTCATCAGACAGGCCTCTGGGGTGTGGAGTCCCGCAGGGGTCATCCTTGAGCCCCACGCTCTTCAACGCATATATGAGGCCGCTGGCTGGGATTGTTCGTCCGCATGGGATTAACATCATCTCCTATGCGGACGACACCCAGCTGGTGGTCTCCCTTACACAGAAGAGTGGCCTCCAATCACCGCCCAATCTAGCGGCGTGTATGGAGGAAGTTAGGAGCTGGATGATGAGCTCATGCCTGAAGCTCAACGACGATAAGACCGAGCTCATGCTCCTGGGCCCGGCAGCCCCCTCTACCATGGAGATGCTTTGGCCCGCGAGCATGGGGGCGGCCCCTGCCCCCAGAGACAACATCAAAAGTCTGGGGGTATGGTTGGATAAGTCATTGAGCCTCAATACACAGGCCACCAAGGTGTCAGCCACATGTTTTGGTCTCCTTAGGGTGATAAAAAAAATTCTTCCCCTTCTTCCATTTGAGGCCAGACAAATAATCATACAGGGCCTTGTCCAATCTCGTCTGGATTTTAATAATGCCCTCTATTTCGGGGCACCAGACTACACCTTTAAAAAACTCCAGCGCACTCAAAATTGTGCTGCCCGTGCGCTACTGAGAGTCCCACGAAGAACTTCAATAAAAAATGGCCTAAGAACGCTACACTGGCTGCCTATCAGGGACAGAGTGAAGTTCAAAGCGCTGTGCATTGCTCATCAGACCCTTTGGGAAACTGGTCCAGAAATCAACCGCTCCCTGATTTCCCCCTACCTGCCCAACAAGGTGCTTCGATCTTCGACTGCATCACTGGCCAAAATTCCTAGAATCTTTAGAGCCAGAGCAGGTGGACGTTCGTTCTCGTACAATGTGTCAAAATTGTGGAACACCCTCCCTCTGCAGTTGAGATGCAATTCCAACCTAACTAGCTTCCGGAAGCATCTTAAAACTTTTCTATTTTAGCTACCACAAACTACTCCTGTTCCTCTGAAGGTATTTCTGTGTAGTCACAGCGCCTGGACGCCTCAGGGCAACTGTAGCGCTTTATAAATTTTATTTTCATTTCATTTCATTTAATTTCACTGTAAAACAGCGTACAATTTTGCTGTTTCCTCCCAGTGAAATCGCCCCAATACCATGCAATTACGTTTAGAATCCAATGGGATGGAGAATTACAGCATGCAACTGATTTTTCCAGTCGGAAAACCACATGGAATCCCCTATTGAACACTTTTTCACGGCACACATTTACCATCAGCTGTCAGGAGGTGATAAACATCTACGCAATTCTGTGGGTTGGACTGGGAGGTGAGAAAGGAGGTAGGGCTAGGGGACGGAAGAGGACGTTCTTTACTAGCAGGAAAAAAAAATAGAATGAGGCTTAGATGCTGTTGCAGCCAGAGCAGCCTGTGATTCTACTGGCCTGAATTATAATCTAAAAAAAATGGGCTTAGGTCTTCCACAACCAGTGAAACTGAGGGAGGAAAAAGAAAACATGGCATAATAATGCGGAAACATAATGAACGCATAAAAGCATGCATTCATTTTGCAGCGCATTACTTGCACTCAGCGTCTGGCTGGACCCGATGTTATCTTTAGAACATCAGATAGCAGCCGTAGCCGGAAAGTGTTTTAACACTCTGAAAGTGCTAAGAAAGATCTTTGATGATTTTCCACTCTCTGCCAGAAAAAGCATCCTACAGGCATAAGTTACCTCGCAGTTAGACTACTGCAATGTCTTATATCTAGGGGTCACTAAAGAGAGACTACAGAAGTTAGAGAGTTCAAAGTGCTGCGGCCCTCTTAGTGCTAAACCTCCCGAGGCATGCTCCTGCGGGCCCGCGTTGATCACTCTGCACTGGTTACCACTTAAAGAGAGAATTACATTTAAAGCCATGGGCTTTTGCCACAGAATCTTTAATGACAGAGGCCCACTATACCTTACCTCTTTGGTGATCTGTCACCAATGTAGGCATTATCTCAGATCCTCAGGTACTCATTCGTATCCCTTCCTTATGTATATAGAGACAACTCTAATCACTAGTATATGCAGTAGACCTTTGTACTCTCTACCATTCCTATGTGACTCTTAGAGTATATCCATTTGTATCCCTTCCCGATGTATATAGAGATAACTCTAATCACTAGTATATGCAGTAGACCTTTGTACTCTCTACCATTCCTATGTGACTCTTAGAGTATATCCATCCATATCTCTTCCCTATGTATGTAGAGATAACTCTAAAAACTAGTATATGCAGTATACCTTTGTACTCTCTACCATTCCTATGTGACTCTTAGAGTATATCCATTCGTATCCCTTCCCGATGTATATAGAGATAACTCTGATCACTAGTATATGCTGTAGACCATTGTACTCTCTACCATTCCTATGTGAATCTTAGAGTATATCCATCCATATCTCTTCCCTATGTATGTAGAGATAACTCTAAAAACTAGTATATGCAGTAGACCTTTGCACTCTCTAGCATTCCTATGTGACTCTTAGAGTATATCCATTTGTATCCCTTACCGATGTATATAGAGATAACTCTAATCACTAGTAATTGACACCGAACTCTCCCTCAGAGCTCAAGTTGGAGCGGTGGTTTCCTCCTGTATGTACCAACTCCGGAGGATCCGCAAAGTCCGTTACCTTCTTCCCCCTGTGGCACTCACCCAAACTGTCATCTCATTGGTACTCTCCCGCTTGGATTTTTCTAATGCCATCTACCACGGCCTACCGCAGTATCTTATACAACGCCTCCAAGTTGTCCAGAACCAGATGGCCCGCCTGATTCATGGCACCCGCAGATGGCAATCAGCTAAGCCTTTGCTTACGTGCCTTCATTGGCTCCCAGTCAATCGTAGGGTTGCCTTCAAGGTGGCATGCCTCACTTTTAAAGCACTTCACTGCCCTGGCCCCGTTTTCTTAAAATCCCTCATTCGCCCTCACTGTCCCACACGCAATCTTCGATCAGCCCACCGAGATCTGCTGATCACCCCCAAGAGCAAAACCAAGAGATTCGGCGGTCGCCGCTTCTCTCACCTGGCTCCCGCACTTTGGAACCTTCTCCCTCTCCCCATCAAATCCTCCCTTTCCCTCCTGACCTTTAGGAAAATGCTGAAAACCCACCTCTGGTTAGATCTTGCTAACTCTGCTCCCTCCTCATTTATTCTGTCTATCAGCGCCAGGAAGCTTCGGTGTCAGCGCGCTTTATAAAAAGCACTTAACATAACATATGCAGTAGACCTTTGTACTCTCTACCATTCCTATGTGACTCTTAGAGTATATCCATTGGTATCCCTTCCCTATGTATATAGAGATAACTCCAATCACTAGTATATGCAGTAGATCTTTGTACTCTCTACCATTCCTATGTGACTCTTAAAATATATCCATTTGTATCCCTTCCCTATATATAGAGAGATAACTCCAATCACTAGTATATGCAGTAGATCTTTGTACTCTCTACCATTCCAATGTGACTCTTAGAGTATATCCATTCGTATCCCTTCCCTATGTATATAGAGATAACTCTAATCACTAGTATATGCAGTAGACCTTTGTACTCTCTACCATTCCTATATGACTCTTAGAGTATATCCATTCATATATCTTCCTTGAGTGACGTTACTATTTGTACATTTGCAATTTTTCTTTCTCTGTGTATCTCTTTCTTGTGTGACTTTACATCTTGTACATTTGCAAAAAAAATTCTGTTTGTATCTTTTATGTACTGCATGTAATCCTTAGTCCTTATGTTTTGCAATTGGTTCTTATGTAAAGCACTCTGACACCTTTGGGTAAAGTTTGCGCTATATAAAATCGCATTAAATTAATAAAATAAAATAAATAAATAACTTGGCAGTTATCCAGCGGGTAAGGAAAGTTAAGTGGGGTGGCCAATTTTTTGCCTTCCTCCGCTGCAAAACCTAGGAATTCCCTGCCTCTCCACCTGAGGATGGAACCCTCAGACCTGCTGTTCTGAAGGAGGCTATAAACATGGCCATTTTGCTCTGCTTTAGCATAGGTCGTTAACTTAGCTCTCTTGTAATAGGGCAGAGGTTTCAGCTGATATTTCTCCTTCTGGTCACTCTCTCTGAGCGCTGGAATACACATTAGGTGCAGCCATGCTTTATAAATGTAAGTAAGTAAGTAAAATTTTTATTGCATATGGTTAATAAAAACCTTTACAAAAAGAGAGAATTTAAGAGAACTTATTCCAATAAAATAAATAAGAATACATCTACTGACATGTGACCATTTCAGAGTAAAAAAAAGTCTATCTTTCATTGTTTGGCTTCAAAGTCTTTTGTTTCAGTGAGACTTTGTATTTTGTCCCATTGGTTGCCTCATTTTTTTATAAATGTGCTTATTATTATCATGTGGTTGAAGGAAAACATCCCTCTTCCCAGAAATAAAATAAAGCATTGTGGGTCATGTGTTGAGGACTCACCTCACATATGCGTGGACTGGGGGTAGGAAAAGAAGAACTCAGACTAATATCAAGATCAGAATGGGTTTGCTTCTGGATTTGCGAAGCACAACTTATCCACCTCTCAGGTTTTCTGTTTTTGCATGAGTCGTGTTATGAAATGCCAGCAAAGGGCCCCTCTTTCTAACTGAGGAGTGTGGTGGTGGCCTCTTGGTTTGAGTTGCCTGCAAATTCAACACCTTCCAATTCTCCAAACCATGAATCCTTTCCACTTAAGTTTCACAATAGGGCTAAAATGTGGCAAATCCTGAAAAGTACAGCCATGGGGCCATATGCCATGAGCGGCACAGTCAGCCAGTCCTGGCCTTTAAGCCAACAGCATGTTGTATTCTGGAACTTGCAGCCTAGATTAACATTTTAAGTATGATCCCAGCATGCAAGGTGCTGTTGACTAGAAAGTCATAACTGACTGAAGGTGTCTGATATAATTTACAGGAGACAGATGGAACCTGTTAAAAGATTGAACGTAACTCTGCAAGCAGCTAGAGCCTGAACTCCAAGCCCATAAAGAGCTGAGCTTTTATATGGCTTCTGTCTGCCTCGGTGCATGCTGTAATTTGATTTATTAATGTCAAAGCTTCACATGTTAGCCTCTTCGCCCGGGTGTGAATTTGGCCGCGGCACGGGCGGGGCTAGGGGGTGAGCGTGGGGCTCCCTTACTCATGACGGCTCCACGCAGTCATGAGTCGCGGGCGGCGTGTGCTCATGATGACGTGGAGCCGCCATGGCCCCGCCCACTCACTAATCCACCCGCACAGGCGTGGAATTAGTGCCGCGCAGGCGGAGCGGCAGTTGATGACGGCTCCACGCCGTCATGAGCACACGCCGCCCGTGGCTTATGACGGCGTGAAGCCGTCATGAGCATGGAAAGGGTTAAGAAAATACACTTTGTTGGACTTTGAAGCTGCTTTATCATATTTATATGATGCTTGTTGTGTGATTCACATAGAAAAGGGTGATGTTAAGTAAACATGCACGTTTTATATGAAGAGTAATTGAAGTTAAAGAATAGAAGTAGCTTAGGGTGTCCGGCATCACTTAATTTTAAAAACACTTTAATTTTTAAAGGAATTTTGCAGCAAAAGTGTAAAAACATAATAAAGTCTCTTCAAAGTTCAAAAAGCGCTTTTTATTAACATGCAGAACTGTTTCACCTTAGAACATCAGATAATATCCGTGCTTTGAGAAGTCATTTTTTAAAAAGTGATACATTTTCAAACATGAATTTAGAAGCATTCATTCTTCACCCACCAAGACAACAAAGCTAATAGTGAACTAGCAAGTCCTATCATACATGAACAACATCATTTATTAAATCACACACAGGAGGTGGTTTTGCATAGTTCTTCATGTATTTCTATGTCTTTTTATATGTGAAAAAGAAAATAAAGGTTGTATAGTGAAAGAAAACAATTGCCTAGGCTCACACAATTTGTTTAAGTGGGGAGGCTGGGATTAATCTCAGGTTTCTGGTTTCACATTGTGTAATTCAGTCACTAAATGTATACGCTTTGCTTCCCCTACACACACCGTACCATCAATACCTCTTTTACCCCCCAAGCTCCCAACCACCACCCAGGCATGCATCCATCCGCTCTCTGTCACTTCACTAACCAAACTTTTAGGCCCCGGGGAAAATTGTTCGTGAGTACCTATAGTCCAGATCCAAGCACATCGAAGCTATTTGATCAAAGTGTTTCGTCTGACAAGAGCACATCAGTGGGCGGTAAACCCAGGCACCTTGCATCTCCCGCCCCCACCGGTATAGATTTAATAGGGTAATAAGCGTAGAAGGGGGGAACATGATTGCCAGTTAGCTTGCTCTGGAATGACTCACTGAAGAGATGTGTTTCCCGTAGCGGGCAGCGAAAGGGGGGTGGTCCAGCCTGACCTGCAGAGGACTCGTGTGGGAGTTCGTGCCGCCTCTCCCGCCGATACCCCCAGTTTATAGGAATTAACAATCTGTTGCTTGTCATACCCTACGCATGACGTGCGGATCGCATCCATGACGCAGGATCGTCTGACTCGTGCCTGGAGCGCTCATTTGCATTTCCAAGATGTCCTTCAGCACGGGGCAGCATTCTCCGTGCAGGTCAGACTCGGCGCCGCAGCATCTTGAAATACGCTTTGTCGGTGTTCAATTGGACGAAGCGAGGGGCAATGACGAAGCCGCTCGGCTCAGCCCGTGATTCACTGGGCAGAGTATCACACTGCCTGGCTGTGACGTGTGTCTTTAATGACCTTTTGATGCTCTCTGACGCGTCCACTCGCGCTGCGTCGCTATCAGATTATCATATTTAAATTAAAATGTGTTTGCAGATGTCAATGTCGCAGCCCCCTATTCAATCGTATCTACCAAAAAATAACCATACTGTGGAAGTAGCGATTAAGCCCCCGCAGGAAGTAACATGTGCAATGTACTTTTATTCCAAGAACCACGATTCCATTTATGTCCGTCTTTCTCTCCCTCCTCCTCTCTGCTTCTCTTCCTTTCGCCGCAGGTCTGTGTTTCTCTTCAGCATCCCTTCTGTCGTGGTCTCTCTGGTCTTGCTTTCTTTGTTTTTACTGTATTCTTTCTATAATTTTGCAGTGCTTTCTGTCTCAGAATTGCTCTCCCAGTCGAGACCTACATTTCTTTCTTTCGCATTTCTATCATTCTGTCTCTCACAGTGCTTTTTTCCTTTAACCACTCATTGTTTTGAAGTGTGTGTTAGTTCAATTTTATCACCAGAAGTGTACTCGTACTAAATTACCCTGTTGTACTGCTCCTGTCCCAGTTCTCACTCAGTCAGGTGGCCCCGCCTCCCAGACAGCCCTTCAGAAGCATTAATACTTTAGTTTTTAGTTGCGAAGAAGGTGCTCCGCCCAGGGCGAAATCTTATGATCCTACAGTATGGGGCTTCGTCCCGCCTCTGTCTTCCATTCTCTAGCTCCATAAATGGAGGCTAGCCATTGGAAGAGATTGGCTGTCAATCACGCTTTCCCCGTGAAAACGCCATTCGGGGGGTTAATTCCCGCCCTCTCCTCTTCCCATTGGCTGGAATTTTACCTTCCAGCCAATGGGAAGGGAGGAGCACAAAAACACGCAAACACGCCCCCGAATCCCAAAATGACCTTGTTTTTTTTTTTAGACCGAGTTTGTGTGCGAGTCGTTCTTTCAGATCGGAGGTTTGAGGGGGCCTAGGTGTAGTGTGTCACCTCATAAGGGCGTTTAGTATTAGGTTACTTTACAATAATTGTATTGAGCACCTCTGTAGTATTGAAGAAGACAGCACATTAGTTAGGCTTGTAGAATAGGTTTATTCAGCTTAGGAGAAGCACAGCGACAGGAACCAGGCAAAGGCTATCAACTGCCAGAAGGCAACATTCTACTACAGAGCCATAGAACATAGGTACACAAAGGTTCTAACTACAGGTGCCAGGAAGGCACAGAACAGAGAATACTACATTATCCTCTTTTCGGTAAAACAAAAGAAGAAACGTCCGTACTAGGAGAAGAAGAAGAAGAAGAGAAAAGGAGAGAAAAGAAAAAGAAGAAGAAAAAGAAGAACAGTGGAGGAAGAAGAGCACAACTGGTAAAAGGAAAGAACAGAACAGCAGCAGCAGATTATCTGAACCTGGCAGGAATCCTACACACTCTATGACTCCTGCGAGGTCCAGGAACAGAAGCATCAACAACATTTCCACCTTTACCATCAATAACAACAGTACCAGAATGTTTGTCACTTGGAACAGAGCAGGGATTAGGCTGAGAAACACCAGCGTGAGCATCATCATTACTGACTTTAACTATTTTGCAGACGTTCCACCAATCCTTATTGTTGACCCGTACAGCATTACCACAGATCTTGTCAACCACAACAGGTTGAGAAAATTTGCTCCTACCTTTGGTGACATGGACAGGATTTTTAATTCGAACCACATCACCAACACAGAAGTCATGGGCAACAGACCTCTTCCTTTCATCAAAATAGGACTTTTGCTTCTTCTGAGCCTCGGACACATTGTCTCTGACAAAAACATCAACTCCATCCATAACATTCATTTTTACCCACTTGGACATCCAACCCGGACAAATTTTGGTGGAGGGTTTCCTGCCCCTCAGAAGCTCAAAAGGGGAAACCCCAGTAGAAGAATGGGCTGTGGTACGATAAAACCACAACATGGAACGCACAGCATTCTCAACTACACACTTGTTAGCAATGGCCCACTGGATGCAGTTGTTGAGAACACGGTTCATCCTCTCAACAAGGCCATTGGCCTGGGGGTGGTAAAGGGAACTTTTCTTATGTGTCACACCACCTTGTTTGAGAAAGGATTCAAACTCACAACTGACAAATTGGACACCATTGTCGGTCATGACAACAGAAGGAAACCCCTCTCTCAAAAAGATGTCTTTCAAAAAGGAAATTACACTTGCAGAGGAGGCTTCACTGACAAAACGAATTTCCGGCCATTTTGAGTAGTAATCAATGGCAACTATGGCAAAACGGGAACATGAAGGTAAAAGGTAAAAAGGACCGACCAAATCAATCCCAATCTTTTCCCACGCCCTTTCCGGAAATTGAACAGGCTCCATGGGAGGAGACCTAACCTTATGACTTTTATCTGAGGACTTGCAAATTACACAGTTGTCAATCAAGGAATCAACGCACACGTCCATCTGCGGCCACCAGAACACATCTCTCAACCTGCGTTTGGTGAGGGTCTTCCCTAAATGCCCTTCATGTGCACCATCGACCAGACGCTTCCGCAGGCTTTCAGGAGGGATGAGCCTCCCACACCGCATGAGAATGCCATCCTCAACAGTGAGCTCGTCGGCAACTTTGACAAAGGTTTGAAAGACCCCAGTAACATTCTTCTCCTTGGGCCAACCAGACTTCAGATAGTCAACAACTCGTAGAAGAATAGCATCTTTCAACAACTCTCTTTTCCACTCACTCTCACTAATTGCACACATGCCCTCAAGATCCAGACCCGCGACAAAACAATCCTCTTGGTCTTCATCCTTTTCAACTTCTGAGTCATTATCAGCTAATGGAAAACGAGAAAAATAGTCGGCTCTGACATTCCTTGAGCCTGGCAGATAAACAACCTTAAAGTCATACTGAAGAAGCTTGGTGGACAGCCTCGCGATTCTAGGGGTGTGTTCCTTGATCTTTTCCCCGGACAAAATAGAAACCAGTGGGCTGTGATCAGTACAAATAGTGAAATGACTACCCCAGAGATAGGGATTGAACTTCCTGACCGCCCACCAACAGGCCAAAAGCTCCTTCTCAATAACAGAGAAGTTAACTTCTGCTCCACGCAGTACCCTGGAGGCATATGCAATGGTGTTGTCAACCTGTCCGTTCCTCTGAGTGAGGACAGCCCCAAGTCCAAATCCACTTGCATCAACAGTCACCACGCACTCTTTGTTGGGATCGAAAGGTTTGAGAATGCTCTCTCCAACAAGCTGAGATTTGATCCACTTGAAAATCTCTTGGCAATTTTCATCCCAAACGAAAGGCACGCTTTTCTTTAACATGTTAGTCAAAGGCTGAACCTTTGACGCATAGTCTTTGATGAATCTGGAGTAAAATTCGCTGAGACCAATAAAAGATTTTAGTCCAGACTTATCAGCAGGTGGAGGAGCATCAACAATAGCTTTCACTAGACCAGGACGTGGTTCGACACCTGCATGAGAAACAACATGGCCTAGAAACTCCATTTTTTCTTTTGAGAAGACACATTTCTCTTTCTTCAAGACAATACCCTTGTCTTGCATGATTTCCAGGACCTGATTTAGGGAGTAGTCATGATCCGCCTTGTTCTCGCCAAAAATCAAAACGTCATCCTGGAAGACAATCACTCCAGGGGTGTCCCTAAACATCTGACTCATCAACCTTTGGAAAACTGCGGCCGCTGACGCAAGGCCAAACGGCATCCTGCAGTACTGAAAACTCCCAAAAGGGGAGACAAAAGCAGTTAGATGTCTAGAAGATTGACTCAACACCACCTGGTGATAAGCGGAGGCCAAGTCCAGCTTAGTATACCATCTTGCCCCCCTGGTAAGGGACAATAAATCAGTAATCTTGGGCAAGGGGTGTGAGTCAATCCAGATGTTCTTATTGAGGCTGCGTAAGTCTACACAGACGCGCAAATCCCCATTCCTTTTTCTGGCGACAACAAGGGGAGACAACCACAGAGATGACTCAATTGGCTCTATGACTCCTTTTCTGCAAAGGCCCATTAACTCTTTTTCTAGATCATCCCTCACGCTGAAAGGAACACTCCTCACCTTGTGTTTCACTGGGATGGCACCATCCTTAACTCTGATTTCATGGTTAAAACCTTTGATGATGCCAAGGCCACTCCCAAAAACTTTTGGAAATTTGGAAATCAAACCCTCTACATTGTCACCTGGAACGATAACAGCTAAACTTCCTACATTATCACAGGATTCATCAATACTGATTTGTTCTTTGGAACCTGGTCTAAGGATCATCTTGAACAAACCCTGGTGGAACCAACCCAAAATGTTAAGGCCCTTCAAGGAAACGTACACTTTACCAAAGATCCTCCTTCCCCTGAACTGAATAATTTCTTCAAAGAACCCAAGAAGAGCTATTCTACGTCCTTCATAAGAAACGGGAGTTCTATCAGGAGGTAGGAGGTTCCTTTCAGGCCAGGTCACATCAAACAACTTTTGCGTGATCATAGTTACTCTGGCTCCAGAGTCCACTAGTAGGGTAACTATCTTGTCACCCACACCAAAATCTTCGAGAGGATCAACACAGTCAGACGGATCACCTATGATGACCCCATCATCTCGTACCACTACAACCATGTCTCTGAGGTCGTCTTGAATGCCATTTATGGAGTCAGAGTCATCATCAGCATCACCACAGGACTCCGAGACATTCCCAATAGTGTTGACAGTACTTATACCCTGAGACTTGTTGTTAAAAGTGGAATTTCCCTGTTTGGAGATTTGGCAAATTTTTGCAAAGTGCCCAAACTTCCCACAGTTGCGGCAAGTGGAGTTCCTGGCAGGGCAAAACTTGTTACTTTTATTATGGGAGGGATTTCCACATCTGTAACAAATGTCATTCCTCGAAAAGGCGTTCCTCTCAAAGCGTTGAGAACCAGGAGTGTTATTTCTGTCAAAACGTTGACTGCCAGTTGCTTTACTGTCTTTGTTCTCCCTGGTTCTAACTATCGAAACTCCATCATCACATTTCTTTTCAAGTTCCTTTACTTCTTTTTTTGACAACTCTATACTCTTGGCCACACGAATAGTCTCCTCAAGTGTGGGATTGCCCAAAGTAAGAAGCTTCTGCTGAATAGATTTATCAGAGCACTTGCAAACATATTGATCCCTTATTAACTGCTCTCGGAAACCTTCGAATTCACATTCAGCACTTAGTTGTCTGAGACAGGAAACATACGTTTCAACATCCTCCCCAGATAGTTGCTCTCTCTTGAAGAACTTGTGTCTTATGACAACAAGACTTGGCTTGATGTCAAAACGCGACTCAAGCCTTAATCTTGTTTCTGTGTATTCGTCTACGTCCTCTTCAGCATTGTTTCTTACTAAGGGAGGTAAATGTTTGAAGATTTCTCTTCCCTCGAAACCCAAAGAGTGCAGTAGGAGACACTTCTTCCTTTCTGCGCGATATCTTGACGCGCCTATAGCTCCCAAATAAGTCTCAAAGGCATCAAACCACTTTTTCCAGACAATTGGAGGATTGCCTGGAGTCTCGAGAAAAGGAGGAGGAGGAGAAACAGACTGCATACTGGAAAAGGTAGGAATAGATTTCCCTCTTTATAGACTCTGCCGCTGTGTAAATAAAAATTCAGTATGCAAAGAAAAGTGTTAGCCTTTGGAAAAGATCATGAGATAATTTTCCCACCACTAGATGGCACCAGCGTGTTTAAAAACACCTTCCTTAAAGAAGAACTGAAGTCTGTGATTGAAAACGCTATGCTTTATGTTAATGTCTTTATTTGTACTTGAATGGTGCCAAATCGTCGACAATGTGGGCCGCTTTTGATGAATTAGCGCGTTGGAAGGAGTGCACGTCAGGCGAGGCACAAACAGGCTTGGAGACGCGTTGCTGGGGAGACGCGTCTTTGAAGAGACGAGCGCACGTCAGCGTTGCCGGGGAGACGCGTCTTTGAAGAGAAGAGCGCAGGCAATTGTTGACAGTTGCTATGGGGACGCGTCAGGGAAACGCGTGCAGGGTTGAAATTGATGACGTGACGCGCTCGCGCTTGGGATGAGCCTCGCGCTGAAATAAATGACGTGGTACACTCGCGCTCGAGCTTCCTCAATGAACAGTCTCGCGCTGACCCCAATGACGTTGCGGGGACATAAATTAAGTTAATTAATGGCTTAAAATAGCTGAAGACGCGCAAAACCAAAGCGGGCCACTTATCTTCACCGGAGATCTTCACCAGAGGGTCAACAGCTGGGCTCGAAGTACACTCGATCCACAGTGTAATCTTGGCAGAATTACGAGGAGAAACGAGGTAAAGGCAGGTTCTTTTACCTTCTCCTAAGCAGCATCGTCGCCAACAATTTTGTAGTATTGAAGAAGACAGCACATTAGTTAGGCTTGTAGAATAGGTTTATTCAGCTTAGGAGAAGCACAGCGACAGGAACTAGGCAAAGGCTATCAACTGCCAGAAGGCAACATTCTACTACAGAGCCATAGAACATAGGTACACAAAGGTTCTAACTACAGGTGCCAGGAAGGCACAGAACAGAGAATACTACAACCTCGCAGTGCGAGGCGTCTCGCAGTCATATGCGGGGGACACGCCTGGTTCACAGAGCGGCGCTTCCCTGTGGAGTTCGTGTCGGTAGATGTAAATGAAAAATGACTTTGGAAGTTTAAGAGGCTGCGCCGTGCTGGAAGAGTTGCAGTGCGGCAGGCGAGTCATCCAGCTGCCATAGGCGGGGGCCGCACCTCATTCTCACGGTGCTCAATTATGGAGTTCTGGTCGACATAGATGATTAAATAATGTCTTGGTAGGATGAAGGTTTACGCGCCGGAGTGGAGGCCACGCCTGGTTCGCAGAGCACGCTCCCCCATGGATTGCGTGTCGGTTTACATATAAATGAATCATGTCTTTTTAAGTTTAAGGGGCCGCGCCTTTCTGCAAGAAATGTGGCGGGGTGGGCGAGGCATCCAGCTGCCATAGGTGGGGGACGCGCCTCTTTCCCACAGCGGTGCGAGGCATTAAACAAAGTTGATGAGCACTGCGTTGCTAACTGTTATCTTTATGGCTAAAGCTAGTTCATATGTGCAGAACACTTTAAAATATTCCGTCTGAATGTGGCGCATAGCGAACTATTATGTACAGAATACCTTTAAAATATTCCGTCTAAACGTGTCCCAAAGCACGCGGTGGTTTAAGGGGCCGCACTGGAGTGGGCGCTGTGCCGTTACAGGAGAGATGCAGCTCACGGTGTGAGGCCTCCAGCTGCCACATGAGGGGGACGCACCTCGCTCATCTGAAGTTGCTGCAAAAATGAGGAGCCGAGCCCTGGCTGGTGGGAGGGGCGGTAAATGTTTTTGCGGGGTGCTTCTTCACCTAAGACTAGGGACATAAAATCATGTTTCTCCTAATTCTCACTGGGGTGTAGGCATTACTATACTCGGGGTCAGGATTCACCCAGAATGGCAGAAGTTTGAAGAATGTGGTCTTTTCAATGAAGCGCTTGCTATCATATTTTCGCTGTTCTTCTGCGCTGTAACTTCAGAGGTAGTGTGTTGTGGATTCCGTGTGATCACATGGGCACCATCGGGTGAAACTCTTTTGAAAAACATGTTTTCTCATACCCCGTTGCGTCTGGTTACTGTCTAATGTGCGCTACATTTATTTGAAAGGTGGGGTTTGTTTTACAGCCATATTTTACCCATTTAACTCCTCTGCACTTTGTAAATAGCAGGTGGTATTTCCATAGAGCGTACTCGTGTATACATAATAACTTTCATTCTGGGCCACACGTTGCTTTCAAGCACACTTTGGGATGCGATTCTACACCAACGCAGATGTGTATTGACACTGCTTCAATGAACTTATAGCACGTGAAAGCAACATGAGCCTTTAGCCTTCCGGTATAAATGGCATTTATATACAGTTTGAAGTCTCCACAGTGCGTTCACTTGCTTAACCACTGCATTCACGAAGATTGTTATAGCGCCTTACTATAGTTTTCCCTGTCTGTGAAGATGAAGGGAACATGGTTGGCAAGGTGGATTCCTTGTAAAATGGGTTTCGGTAATTTTCTGCGCTAATTTGAAACAAAAGTTCAGCGTGGGTCAGTCTCCATTTAGCACTGACACGTGAGCAGGATATTTTGTTGCTTGACTTCTTACCTAGTGGGTCACGTGTTCACTGGGGAGGCTGGTTACACTGGTCAGGGGGATTAGAACATTTCTTTATTCAAGACTCGGGGACTATGGTCACAGTGTCCCACAGCTATTGCGGTATGATGAGTACTTAAGTTTGCGTGCTGACACAAACATCTAAAGGGGAGGAGTGGTTTGCGCAATCTGCATTCCCCCACTTCTAGCTTGGTTATCTAAGGGCACAAGAAGTAGCCCACGATTTTTCGATTACAGGTCCTTTTAGGCATCGTAGGGAATGGCCATTTTGTGAGGAACGGATGGGTCTGTGGGTTCTTTAGGCCTATGTAAGATGCCTGGAATTTTTAAATGGCACACCGCACTTTGTGGGCAGCCAACCGTGTGTTTCAAGCGCAGTCTGGGTTTATTCATTTTAATGGTGTGTGAAGCATAGTTCTGGGTTAGTACTTCAACAAATGTAATGGTACTTCTATAGTGCATAATAAATCTTCCCCATGGGCTCATAAATCATTCTAGTTTACAAGATGCGTTATTATACGACAATGCTTATCCCCCTTTTTGTCTATATTTTACTGTGTGGGGAATTTTTAAATCTGGAGCATGGGCTAAGGTACGTACGAGTGTATGTCCACTAATGATTCCAAATGTACTAGTCAAGCCATCAACACGTTTTATCTAATAAATTAATTAAAACACTGGTTCTGTTGCTGGGTTGGTGGGATTAGTGGAGTAACGCATTCATGGCACAGCCCGGGGATCAACCTCTTGCTCACAGGTTCACCTCTTGTTCACGGATTCATTTCCCGGCCATGTACACTTAGCCCTCCCACTTGGCAGAGGCGGACAATATAACGCCATTCAGTTGGCCTTATTTATTCAGCACCAACATGCCCCGTTGGGGCTTAAAGTGCACAGTGTAAATATGTCATGAATATAGATGGGCTTCGGCAACCTGGTAGTGACCCCTTACCAGTTGGGATGGTGGTTTCAGCTCTCAGGCAAAACATTTCTTAGTGACCCCTTACCGGTTGGGATGGTGGTTTCAGCCCTCAGGCAAAACATGTCATGGTTGATATAATTTTGGCGTTCTCGTCCACATATGTCGGTGCGGTGTGCAACATAACCCATACAACAGGTGCAATTCCCACTGGGTACGCTTAGCCTTGCATCTTGCGGAGGGGGACAAATAGCACCATTCAGTTAGAAGAATAAGCATCTGGTTTTCACCACCAAGATGCCCTCCTCTTCGGGGGTGAAAGGACCCAAGCAAATACAAATGATACTCTATGTCAAGAATTATGGATTGATAACAGCAACCTGGTAGGAACCATTTGTCGGTTGGGATGGTGGATAGAATGGATAAGGAAACTAAAATGACTGAAGGGATACAGTTGGTTTGGACTGGTCATTTAAGCATTATTCAGCTATCTTGCTGTCCTTAGTACCAAATAAATTCAGGCCCAGCGAGGGTTCCGTTTACCTCGGGTACGGAGTTAGCCAATGGTGGGTGGATGCTCTATGTCAATAATTATGGATTGATAACAGCAACCTGGTAGTAACCATTTGTCGGTTGGAATGGTGGATAGAATGGATAAGGGAACTAAAACGACTGAAGGGATACAGTTGGTTTGGACTGGTCATTTAAGCATTATTCAGCTATCTTGCTGTCCTCGGTACCAAATAAATTCAGGCCCAGCGATGGTTCCGTTTACCTCGGGTACGGAGTTAACCAAGGGTGGATGGCACAGGGATATCCCTGTTTTTAGGGTGTATCATTAATTCAGGGGATGTACTTGGCTCTCAGTTGACCATTGCCTCCAGAGGTTAGTGTAAGAGCATTACCACACAGGAAGATGTCTTGCAATTGCTATATGGAACCTGCCTCTTCCTGGCATTAATGAACTGATGTACCCAGTGAGTGCCCATGCCCTACGGCTCCGCATTATCTCCACAGTTGATAGGCGCCCATGAGCTCTTCAGCGCGCCATCTGCTATCACCTATACTAATTGTAGTGCACATTTGTACATGTGTTCACACACAACCTTTCCCTAATAAGCACCTTTGTTTAGGTTTGTGTGCACCCCATTCTGCCTAGTCCTCTCTACACCGCATCTTAACCATTGAAATTTCACTGCACACTGTGTTTTTCGACTATACACATTCATAGTAAAACAGTGATTTGTCTGCCTTCTGTTACTTTTGACCCTATAATTTGGGTTTGTTACCACTTACCAATACCTTGTACCAGTGATGTTATAGACATCTCTGGCATGTTTTGGTCTTCTCTTAGGAACGTACTGGGGGGGCGGGCTCTGTGTGTGTGTGTGTGGCTCTGTGTGCGTGTGGCTGTGTGTGTGCAAATGCAATAGGTCTCGCATTTGTGAAAGATTAAGCTATTGACATTGTAAATGACAATGCCATTTATTTATCTGTTTTCAAAACCAACACATAAATAAACAATTTGTCATTTACAATGCCAATAGCTCTAACTTTGTCAAAGGCGAAACCGTTGCATTGTAAATGCTTGTTTTCTATTTTTATGGAAGTATAAAAAACCATATGGCGAGCTGCTGTGTCACAAGCAAACATTTGAAGTGCCCAATGGATAGCAGGGTGGATTATGGGCTGGGGGTGAGGATCACTGTACTCAGTTTAATGAAGATTACCAGTAAATAATAGGTCTACGATAGTAGTCATTCCAAAAAAGGGGAAGGATCATTTGGATATTAGGAATTTGGCCTATTTCCTTAATTTTTTTGCAACGATTCTGGCCTTACGATTGGAAAAGGTCATACAAAAACTCATTGCTCCTTTGCAGACGGGCTTTTCGAAAAATAGGCTGGCGGCGGACAATATTATATTATTCTGCCACGCACCTGTCAATGCCAACCACGTTGATTCTCTAGCAGCACCATTAGCGCTTTTTGTAGAAAAAGCCTTTGATAAGGTTTCCTGGAACTCCCTCCAGTCTGCCCTGCAGCTATACCAACAGAGTACTTCATTTGCAGGATAATGGCATTGTATTCCAATCCTCTGGCAACGGTTAGGGTCAGTGGTGATCAATCTACTCCCTTTCTGTTAACTCAAGATACACAGCAGTGTTGCCCACTATTTCAACATCTATTCTTATTAGTCTTATTAGTCATTGAACCACTGCTGTCCTTCACTAAACAGGACCAAAACCAAAGTATTTCAACTAAATTAACTTAGTCCTGCCTCAATACTTGGCAACTCAGGCTTGAAATGCAACTCAAAGCTCTTAAATATCTCAGCATACGGTTAGGTAAAGACCTACACATGTCCCAGCAATAAACGGAAAGAAAACTCTAACTAAGAATAAAGATCTGCTAAACACTTGGGGGCATATTATCAAGGCACGGTGTTAAAACGATCGCCGCTTTAGCGGCAGGAAACTGACGCTAAAGCGGCGATAATGGGCTTGATAATATGCCCTGAGAATTCCAATAGAAGCCCATGTTCTGGTGTTAACATGGGCTTCTATTGGAATTTTCTTTGGCATATTAACAAGCCCATTATCGCCGCTTTAGCGGCAGTTTCCTGCTGCTAAAGCGGCAATAATTTTAACGCCATTCCTTGATAATATGCCCCTTGGTCCCTTAAACATATTTCCTTGTGCGGGCCCACAGAAACGATCAAAATGATGATATATGCTTTGATTAACTTTCTTAGCTGTATATTCCCAATTACTCTCTCTGCCTTCTTCTTCACAGAAGTGGATAAGTTAGTTTCCAACTTTTTGTTAAAAGGCAAGAGAGCTAGAATCTCTGCTAACATATTGAAACTGAACAAGAAGAGTGCTGGCATTAACCTACCGGACTGCCCAAGATATCAATGCGTCTTTCTGGCAGCCCAAGGATCCTGGTGGTTTGGAGACCTAGATGACCTCTCCCCTCCGTGGCTGTTGATTAAAACATGTTTAATCTACTGCTTACCTCTAACTTTGGTATTAACCATCCGATATAATAGCTATCCTGTGGCACAACCATAGGATTAAAATGAGCGGGAAAGCAATGTTTTAAGACCTCTGCGCCCCAAAGGTTTAAATAAAATTGGTGACCTGGGCACACACTCAGCCCTATTCCATTCTCTACACTACTGGCCAACCACAACCTTCCTGATATAGAATTCTATAATTTCCTAAAAACGACAGGTCGTCATACAGAAACTGCCTTGCAGACACACTCCTGATTCCCGCCTTACTGGGCAACTTTAGGAGAATAGGACACTCTCCTTCACGTTTATGCAAAGCAAACATTATTCTGTCAGAGTGGAAATCCACATCAGTTATCCCATTCAATAAAAGATGGAATATATTATAATCTACCAGAATTGTTGACAACATGATGTATAAAAAACTACACAACATATCTAGCACACGTTGCTTATGGAATACTTTTTATGTATATCTACAGTGCTCCAAAACACCCTAAGGGGAGTTCCAATATACAGTCCCTACAAAGAGGTTGGTTCCCTATTGACTTATACGGAATACTGTTCGGGTTTTGGCGATAGCCAGACGCTGCACATCGTAGAGTAGAGTGAGAGCGGAGTACGAGGAGGCGGAGGACGCTGCCTCTCTTCTCCTTGCTAATTCACCGCTTTCACCGTTTCGCCCGGCTACCCCCCTCCGGGGTAAAACTCCTTCGAGGCCCGCTGAGGCTTTTTGCTGCCGCTGGTGATCTAGGATTCCCGCGGCCCCTGCATCTTGGAGGTCACAGCTGCAGCAAGGCGGCACAGTGGCGGTGAAGGCGAACCAGCAGGGACCAGGTGCCAGGAGTTGAACAGGTGAAGGCAAAGGCATAAGGTGAGGGGGCTCCGTACCAGTCCCCCAGAAGGTCATTAATAACAACAACAATAGCAACAGAAACAGCCCCATACCTCTGTAGTTTCGGGGGTCCTGGCAGTCCTGACAGTCTGATCCAAAATTAACAGGCGTTTATAGGGAGTGCCTGAAAAAGTGGGACCATTAAAGGCACTCGAGCAGAAAGAGGATAGTGAGTGCAAGCGCGGCTGCCTTTAGTACGGCTGGCCGCAGTGAGAGTGGCCCTAGGCAAAACCGCGGCGGTAGCCTGATTAGATCAGGTACAGCCTGTGATCCTGCCTTGTGTGCCCCGCTTGCTTCAGCACGGCTCAAATCCCCACCCTACTTGTTGTGCTATCTTTGGATGTACTCTGGCCGCAACAGTGTGCTCATTTCTGTGCAGGTGCAGTGAGCAGTGAGCTGCGGGAGTAGCGGCAGCCTCTGAGAGCCCCAGGAATTTGAAACTTGAAACATTTATTGGCCTTGACACCGATATCAGCTTGCAGCTACGTGCTACCTGTCCACTTTATTAGTCATGAGGTCGGGTGAGTAAGAAGGTCCATTATAAAGCCAATACCAAAACACAAAAGTGAGGCTGTATTAAAATATGGTGGTACCACAGCAGCCTCAGACAAAGACCCCAGTAAAACAACCAACATCAAGGAAGATGAGGATGTCAAAGACACTAACATCGGCAAAAATATTTGTAAAGGCATGAGCTCACGTCAGATGGCTGGCATAGACGCCAACAAAGACAACAGCTTAGCAATTACAAAAGGATAAAAAACGCAAACCAATCAAACAAGACACTTAAGAGGGAGAAAAGAGACAGAACGGAAGAGCTCATAACCATAGAAGGAGAGCCCTCTAGAAAAATCTCAAACTCCTACCAGCCAAAAATTTACACCAACTTTGCATTTCTAAAAGACCCTGGAACAGCAATTTACACAAAAAACGAGAACATAGAGTACCAACCCCATTGGAGCCCGGGAAGACAAAATATCCTTCACTCCAAATACAAAGAACATTAAAAACTGTAAATATCACAGTTGCGGACATACATGTGGATGACAGTCACACGGTGCAAACCAAAAGTTGGCAAGAAAGCCAAGTGGGGGAAGAAGGCACAGGAGGAAAATTGACAGAATGGGCTGTGGAGGCCAGTAGCCCAACAGATAACCAACCAAAAAGACCTCAAGGCAAGGAAACATCACCCAGCGGGGTTAAAAGAGACAGGGCCATAGAACCTGCAAGCACTCCAGAATACCAGGGATCGAAAGACTGGGGTGACCAATCAACACTTCCCCCCAGAACAAAAAACTCAGAACGAACTGGACGGAAGGACTATATCACCTCAGTCAAAAAGCAGTCCCTCACCGATGCTGAAGAACACACAAGCTGGTACCTTAACAGCCTCAAAAGAGCAGAGGGAAATCAGCCAACTTAATTCACCCCTGAATCAGCTACAGGAGGATTCGCACACCACAAACAGCGATATGACCTTTCTCGCATCACGAGAGTGGGAACATTTAGTGGCCTCATATAATCTAAAACCCACCAAAAACCTCAACACAGATGAACTCACCAGCATGTACGGAGAAGGTAGCAAAAGCCCGTCAGATACATTTTGGGCAACCTTATTCAATTATCAGCAACAGCACTGCAATACCAATCTGATAAACTAGATATGCAGCTAACAGTACTTCAAACACTAGCGAATTCCCCTCTGGGATAGAGGAAACTCGGAGATCTAAATGGCCTCATTAAAAGGGGACAAGAAGCAGCACAACTCTCTGAGTTAGTGAGAACAGAATGCGTCTGTGCCTCAATAATAGACATGTTATCAACGTTTCTGACAATGTTAGGGAACCTCCTGGCAAACTTAAAACCAAACACAACATCAGATTTAACAGCTAAAGTCAATGCGGGAAATACAGCCCAGAACGAACAAGTAAAAGGAATTGAAGTCAAGCAGATTAGACTGCAAAAAGAGGAGAACTGCCCTCTCAATCCTAGCCAATCCTCAGAAAACTCCATCTTAAGTAACTCAAACTATGAAAGAGACAGTGCAGAGGCACTTATGAACGCACAAACTCGCCAGAAACAAAAAAGGAAGGGCAGGAACAGGAAAATGACAACAGTAATCAACAAAGAGGAGAACCAGCCAAAGGAAACCCAGGGACAAGTAGAACAAGTAAAGAAAGTGTCAACTTCCACTCAGGTTGAGCAGACTCCCCCCTTGGATAAGAAACTGAAAACCACAAGGATTTCAAATAAATTGAAAATTCCAATGCCAAAAGAATTATCAGACGACAAGCGTATAACCGGGGCAAAAGGAGGGTAGAATGGAAACAAGCACGCAACAATGGGAAAGGGCTGAGCCAGAAAGTGATTTACGTAGTAGAGAAAGGAAACTGACAGATAGTCAGTCAAGGGAAAGAATGCAAAGCGGGAAGCAGCTGGTTCCAGAGCAGGCACCGGAAGAATCCAACAGAGCCGAAACTGCCACATCAAACTGCAAAAATAACAGCCAACTCTCCGACAGGGTCAAACATCACGAGGTAACCTCAGCCCAAGAAACCAGGGCCATCGCATCAAAGGAGACAGACACTATACTATTTGTCCCCCAATACAAATCCAGAGGAAGAGTGGACACCTTTTTTTTTTTTTTTTTGCGCAAGACCTTTATTGACAATCAAGCATTTGACACAGCAAGAGCCTACAACCCGGAGGCCGGCTCGCTACGTTTATTCCATTAACCATCATCGTAATCCAATGCCACACATATTCCAGAAAATTACAGGGTATCGCACGTATGGTTAATAGCTGGCATTCGAAACTGAGTCTCACTTTTTTCACTTTTTATAACAATAACAGTAAACCAACATACCCCAATTTGGCCGTATCATGTAATCCTAATGTACTACCCAGCAGTCGCGTCGATACATCTAGGGTCCCTCTCCCCCCGCCTCCATCGCACACTTGTCCCATCAACACGCATGCAGTCCTGCAACCCATTCAGTCCGTGTGTGGAAGTTCCTCATTATCCTGCTGTGAGGTCAGATAATCTTCTAGATAAACCCACATGTTTTTTGGTCGCGACTTAGCTGGCATCAGTTCCTCGTAAGTTTGTAACTTGTCACGGCAGGTGGACATGTCGTGTAACCACGTTTTTAACTTCGGTACTTTGCGACTATGCCAGCATTGTGCCACTTGTCTCTTAGCCAATAAGAGTGCTATCGCACAGAACTTCTTTTTCAAGGCTCTGAACTGCGGTATTATCCCCAATAAGCAGATTTTGGGTGTGCAGTGTACCTCCTCCTCCAGCATGATAGATAAAGTAGTAGTCACCTGCCCCCAGTATCCTCCCACCTTGGCGCAGTCCCACGCTAAATGTGCAAAGCCCGCCCCCTCCCTGTTGCACCTTTTACATCTGTCCTCCTCTTGAAGCCCAAATTTAAACAATTTCTCTGGTGTGTAATATACTTGATGGAGGAATTTAAAGTGAATCAGCCTCAGATTACCATTCGGTGTGAGTATTTGTGTCAGAGCGCATGTGTTAGCCCATTCTTCATCAGATAATGGCTCGTCCAGTAGTGCATCCCATCGCCCTTTCGCTTTCAACCCTTGTCCATCCAGTTCCAATTGTGCGGCTGAATACAGCCTAGACACCAGGTGTGATAAATCATTAGTTGTGATTAACAGTTGCAGTGGTGCAAGGCATTGCGGCTCTGACGGGAACGTGGGGTAGTGCTCCCTCAGGGCTCTAGTGAGTCTGTAATACGTGAAGCGAAACATGGACGTTTGGTTACTTACATAACCCAGGTTGTCCAAGCCCACGAACTCCCCATCTCGGAACACGTCTCCCATCCTGTCGATACCGGCTTTGGCCAGTAGAGACATTCCGACGCTCTCCCCAGTTACCGAAAGCTCCTGGTGGTGGTGTAGCATCATGGCTGGTGCATACAGTGGGGTCTTGTGTGCTAGTTGCCCTAACTTATGCCAAGCTTTGACCGTGGTATCTACCGTGTTAATATCTCTAGCATGTAGCGGGGGGCGGGTGTGTGAGATGATTGCCGTGAGTGGAATAGGGTGTGCGTCGCTCTCCTCTATAGCGGTGTGGGTGAGGTAAGGAACTGCGTGATACCAATACGCCGCATATTGTGCCTGTGCGCACAAGTAATACAGGAGAAAGTCAGGTACCCCGAAGCCGCCTCTTGCAAGTGGAAGTTGCAGAGTCCGTAGATCCACACGTGCCTGTTTACCCGCCCAAATCAAAGTCCGCACCAAGGAGTTTATATGTCGGAAGACAGCCTGCGGTGGAGTGATTGGTATGTTGTTAAACAGGTATAACAGCCTAGGCAGTATGTTCATTTTAACAATCGCTATCCTGTCTGCCAATGAAAGGGGCAGACGTATCCAGCGTTGTACACTGTCCTCCAGTTTCGTCAGCACCACTCCGTAGTTCGCCCTGAGCACCTCATCCGGATCTCTGTGGTACATGACCCCTAGGTATCGTATAGGGTCCAGTTGCCAATCCAGCGGAAAGTCCACCACAAACTCAGAAGTGGTGTCCGTGAGGGGTATTATAGACGATTTGGACCAATTTATGGCTAGACCCGAATGTCCCCCGAACCGTATGTATTCCCTGAGTATGGCGTTCAAATGAGACTCCGGGTCCCGGACGTATAGCAACATGTCATCTGCATATAAGGAGATGTGAAGCGGCCTGGCTATGAAGTGCAGTGCCGATTCCCTGTAGTTCTGTCGTATCAGACACGCCAAAGGTTCTAGTGCTAACGCAAATAATAGCGGCGAGAGTGGGCAGCCTTGCCGCGTCCCTCGCTCAATCGCAAATTGGTCCGAAATGTATCCATTGATTCTGACCCTAGCATGTGGTTTCGTGTAAAGCAGGGTGACCCATTGCACAAAACGTTTAGGGAACCCCATTCTATTGAGGACAGTGATCATATACTTCCATTCAATAGAGTCAAACGCCTTCGCCGCGTCTAGCATGACCGCTACAGCTTTGACTGAAGGTTGTAGATAGTGCGATAGAGCAAATAGAGTCCGGGTATTATGTGCTGTTGACCTGGTGGGCACAAATCCGGACTGATCCGGCAGTACCAGACTAGTCATCAGTGGTGATAGCCGCTTGGCTATAAGCTTAGCAAGAATTTTCGAGTCTACGTTAATTAAAGATAACGGTCGGTATGAGTCACACTCCTCCGGATCTTTAGATGGTTTCAGAAGAGCGATAATCATGGCTTCGCGTAGCGTGGGGGGAAGTATGCCTTTCTCAAAGGAGGTGCCATACATATCTACTAAGTGTGGAGCTAGTATGTCTGCATATTGTTTGTAAAATTCCGGGGTGAACCCATCCGGGCCAGGTGCCTTGCCATTCGGAAGTGAGCCTATGATCTCTTTAACCTCATCCGCCGTGATAGGCCTTGCTAAGTACTCTCTGTGTGCATCTGATAGCCACCCTATCGCTACGTCGTGCAGGTATGCGTAGGTGTCATCCGCCGGAGCAGTGGGTTGGGATTTGTACAGGGAACCAAATGAGTTCACAAAGCACTTCAGTATGTCATGAGCATGGGTTTGTGTGTCGCCCTCCCCGTTCTTTACCCTAAGTATCACGGTTTGGCCCCGACCTGTGCAGATCTTCTTGGCTAATACAGCCCCCGGCCTGCCTCCTTCCCCAAAAGCTCTAGCCACATGCGTGCGATTTAAATATTTCATTTCAGAGTCTAGAAAGGTCTCATGTTCTGTGTGTAGTTCGCGAAGCTTGGCCAGGTGCGTGATATCCTGAGTGGATTCATATAGGGATTCCAGGTCTCTCATTTGCTGTTCGCATCTGCGTATCTGAGTCCTGATATCCTTCAGAACCCCTACCGTGGTGCCTATACAGACCCCTCTTATCGTGGCCTTGAATGCTTCCCAGAGGATGCCAGGATCATCGGTCGATGGGGCATTAAGGTCAAAGTAATCTCTAATCGCCCTCAGAATCGTGTCGGCATAAATGGCATCAGTTAGCGCACGTGCGTTAAAACGCCATTGGAAGGGGGGGGGCGTGTATCGTGGAACGTCCAACTGTAGGAGGACAGGATTGTGATCAGACAGCGTGCGAGGGAGCACCTGCAGGTGTCTCACCCATAGTGCCAGATCAGAGGAGCCTAGCCAGTAGTCCAATCTTGACCAACTATTGTGGGAAGCATTAACGTGCGTGGCCCCAGGCGCGTCAGTGTACCTCAACCTCCAAAGATCCGCCATACCCAGATCCTTCATCATGTGTCCCACCATTGTGCGTGAGTGCTTGTGCTGTTCCACCGAATTGGTTGACCGGTCTAGACCATCACAGAGTGTTACGTTCCAATCCCCACCACATAATATATGTGCGCTATTGTGTTCCTGTAGGTGTCCCCATATCTCCCTGAAGAATTCCGGGGCATCTGTGTTAGGACCGTATACATTCAGCAATGTAACTTTCTGCCCCCTCAATGTACCTGAAACCATTAAAAACCTGCCTTCAGGGTCCTGTGTGACAGAGTGACTCACAAAACCCACCCCTCGTTTCACCAGAATGACCACCCCTCTAGAGTAAGAAGAATACGAGGCCCTGAAAACCCCCTCCGCCCATCTTGCCCCCAGGTGTGTTTGTGAGTGTGGGGCCAGGTGAGATTCCTGTAGGAATGCTATATCCACATTCCACCTCGTCAGGCTCGCAAAAATCTGTCGTACTTTACGCGGCTGTGAGAACCCTCTAATGTTCCAGGTTAGTACGTTTAAACTGCGTCTATCCACCTCCCTAGTCCCCATCAATTACCAATGACATAATGCCTGAGCGTTCCATACAAATCAATTGCATAAGGATCAGGAGCAGCTCTCTATTAGGTGCTCCAGTCGTCCCAGCAGCAGCGGGGACCAACACGACATCGGTACAAAAAGACATTACACATTCTGTCGGCCTAACAGTACAAACATACATCCCGCCCCCCCAAAACCCACCCACTCCAGCAACCCCAACCTGCCGAAGCCATTCCCGTCCAGTGCACCAATGCAGAACTCCCATAACCAGTAACATAGTGCCAGAACCAAACTCTTATCGGGTAATACCCTTGTGGAGGTCCGCCAGGGGCACAACTCACCACCTGATGTACAGGTGTGGGCGATGCTAAAGATGCTGTAATAAGCGCAGTTCAGGTGCATACCCGCCGCCCCCCCCCCTCCCCCACCCCCCGAACAACCAACAACCAAGCCACCGGCTGAGCAACATGTTTGGCATAGTGTGTACCCATTGCAGTGTCAGCCGTTCGTCATCAAGGCACATTATTCCTCCCTTCACACCCTTACTGCTCGCCGCACAGAGTGTATCGGGGCTCACCCACAGTTCGTGACCGAGGCCTCCCATAGTGCAATCACATCAAGCAGAGCGCTTCAAATAAAGGGGCAGTTCTCGCCAATCGTGCATTTGCCTGCAGCAAGCGATCGCCTCCGGGTGATAGTGTCACTCCATTGCGTATGCCAACATCGCCCTGTGTGATATGCATGAGTTGCAGTGCATTCTCAGCGCAAAATTAGTAGTGAGCCTCTTGTCCGAACAGAGGCCTCTTAGCCCCAACCGGGCCTCCACACCCAGGCTCTCTGCGCATGTTGAGTCAATCCCACCACCGGGCATACTGGAAAACAAGTCTCAGCAGTCTAGCAAATGCGGAAATCAAAGGCCATGCTAGAACGCATGATTTAATAACTGAAGTTTACACTCACCAGTGGCATACCATGAAACAGCCCCTCACCGTTAGTCCGAGTCCTGTCGTTGGTCATTTTGCAAATTGTCTCTGATCTCCCGCTGAACCCTTTTGACAAATTCTTGCGCTGCTTTCGGAGTCGGTAGTATTGTCGCTTTTTCCTTCCATACCACTCTGAGGCGCGCTGGATACATCATGGAGTAGACTATGTTCATCTCACGCAATTTGGTCTTCACTGCAGTATATTCCTTCCGGGCCTGCTGGACTGCAACTGTGTGGTCCGGATAGAATTCCAAGGAGTTCCCTTGATGCTGGATCTTCCCTTTCTCTCTCGCCAGCCGAAGGATCGTGTCCCTGTCGCGATAATTGAGGATACGTGCAACAATCGGTCTCGGCGTGGCACCGGGTGGTGGTTTCGGGGCCAGTGACCTATGCGCACGCTCCACAATAAAGAGGGGCGACAGGGCCTCAGCTCCGAACAGATCCTTGCACAGTGTTTCCACGTAGGTTTCCATGCGGCCTGTGTTGGTGGATTCCGGCAGGCCCGTGATCCGTACGTTGTTGCGCCTTGAGCGCGCTTCTAAATCCTCCTCCTTAGCCTTGATAACCTCCAGTAGCCTTTCCATATCCGCGCACTTTGAGGTGGAGGCCCGCGCCTCATCTTCGACCGCAGATATCCGTGTTTCGGCCTCGTCCAGCCTCTCCCCATGCTTTTCCTGTCGCGCTGCCATGGTGTCCATTCTACAAGTTAAGTTATCTAACTTGCCATTAATATCTTGCAGGTTTGATTGTATCGCTAGCAGGATCTTTTCGATGTTGTTGTTGGGCGCCTGACCTGCCTCTTCCTCCAACACCCCGTCAGAGGACTTCTGCGTTTTCTTCGTCTCGAAAGGCAGCTTCTGTTGGTGTTTGTCCGGTTTGCCCATGCTTGCGGTAGGGGAGGTTGCCTTCCTGTATGTGGACCCAGAAGCCCTCGTCTGTCTGGTCGCCGACGCCGTGTTGAACCTCACCCTTTGGGCGAACGCTGCCTAGCCGACCCTTTCCTCGTGGTGGACTTCTGGCCTCCCAACCGTGCAGAGTGATGGTCCCAGCGCGGCAGTCCGCAGGGCAGTGGATATCACAGGTCTTCCTGGTCACCCAGGTGGTGTGTCGATGTTCTATAGGTAGCGCGCTCCCCTGACACTCAGTGGTTTGGGCAGATAGCCATCCACGTTGGTGCGATGCCTCCGCAGATCAAACGTGTGCCAGGCGTTATCTCTCCGCACAGTCCGCGCCGGTTTGTAGGGCCTGGGTACGCGAGCGCCCCACCAGGATGGGCCGTCTTGCACGTGGTCGCCGTGGATGACACACTATACACTGCAGGCACCCACCTTGGCGCAAGAACAAGCAGCAACCTTCACACTTGGGCTGATGGGGTCTGTCAGCAGTGGCCACAGGTCTCCTTTGTATAGGCTAGCCTACGCAGATCATTAAGCAGCACTGTTCACTGTAGAATGCTCACTCCTCATAGCGCTAACCTCCAGCAGCCAGCAGCACTCACCCTGCAGCAGCGCGGAGACGTCCACCTCTGCGCCAGCGCTCCACACTGTGCACAACGCTGGATACTCGTTCAGTAGCTGATCTCCCCTCCGCTGCAGCAGGCTACCGCTGGTGTCTTGCCCCTGCCCCAAGAGTCAGGGAACACTCGATTCTGCCCGCGTTTTTCGTGTTGCCGCCGCCATTTTGTCAGGCAGCGCCTCCAATGCCTGGAGATGACGACCATGAGCTTCTCAGCGCCACAATTTCGAAGGCAGGGGCAGCGGGGAGGACAGCCCTCAGAGTCCTACCTCCGCCATTCGTCTCCGCTCCTGGACAGCAGTGTGGCGATCCGTCTCCGCTCGCTCGCTGTGTGCCTGTCCCAACACGGCGGCCATCTTGTCAGGCGCCCGATTCCTCGCCGCGGTTAATCGCGAACTGCAGGGTCGTCTTTGTTCGCCGGTGGCTGGATTTCATCCCGACATGTGCTCCGCCTTTTCGCACATCCTGCTAGGTGATCGGGGGGCCGGTTGTACAGGCGGGAGCGGCGAAAATCACCACAGTTGGCGATCGCCCGACGGAGCTGCTTCTCAGGCAGCCATGTCGCCGTGCGCCCCCTAGCGCCTGAGAGAGTGGACACCTTAATAGAGGAAACATATTAAAACTCGTCCACTCAAACAAGGGACTGGAAGACATCAACTCAACAGACTTGCTTGCTATCAAATTCCAATCTACATGTGACCCCCATAATCCAGAAACGACAAAGACAACATGGATATCAAATGAGTTGGTTGATCGGATCCTAGGAGAAATTAACACATTTTCTCAGTGGGGAATAAAACTGGAACTAGGAAAAAGATTAGCCTAGCCAACACCCTTTTTAGAGGAAAACAAAAAAGAACATTTTCATACATTAACTATTCTAAAAGGAGCTCTTAGCCAGTCACCAGGGCCTCACAGAAAGCTCTTATACACTAAAAACCATAATAACACAATCATCTGTCCCCACCCTTGCCAACATACAGCGAACAATAACAAACGGGGGCGGGCAATGACAAGGGTTACCCGCCCAGACCACACCACATACCGTTCCGACTAATCTTAGAATATGTATCTGGAATACCAACGGTCTGATGAACAAGCTGGAGGATCCGGAAACATTAGATTACTTAAGGTCATTCGACCTGATATTACTTCAAGAAACCTGGGAAGAGCACGAGATAGCCCTTAAAGGATACCAAAATTTCTCATGAAACAGCTGATCTTACTTCATACTAACACCTGGGTCAAGATCAAGCTGGGAGATGGGACGCATCTCTCAAGGCGGATTAACACCTCCAAAGGCTTGAAACAAGGGTGCGTCCTAGCCCCCATGCTGTTTAATATCTTCTTAGCAGACCTTCCAGGAGAATTGGACAACGCTAAATCACATGCCCCACGACTGGGAGAAATCTCCCTGTCCAATCTCCTATATGCTGATGACCTAGTCCTAATAAGCCGGACTCCAATTTATTTATTTTTTTACTTATTTATTATTGAGATTTGTAAAGCGCATACGTATGCCCGTGGGCGTCTTAGCGCTAAGATTACTATTAGGATCTCTGGAGGAGGCTGCACAGTGGCAAAATGACTCATTACTGGTTAAACAACCACGTCTTCAGCAGTTTCCGTAACTGGAGAAGGGATTGACCCGATCTAATTGTTAACGGAAGAGAGTTCCAGAGTCTGGCTGCTGTCACTGTGAAGCGCTTGTCTCCCCAAGTAGCTGTCCTGGTACAGGGTACTGCCAGTAGATGCTGTGACATAGATCTCAATTGTCTAGATGGATAGTAGGTAGTAAGCTGTTCTCGCAGGAACATTGGGCCTTGGTTATGGATGGCCTTAAATGTCATATTTGGCCTCCAGCACCTCCTGAACACTACCAGTACATTCTCGCATTGCCTCAGCTTAAGCATCAACTTAACAAAAACAAAAACCATGACTGTGAACTACAATTCGACCAGAAAAATCACTTGGCATTTGGAAGGGTGGAACCTGGATCAGGTAACAAGCTATAAGTACCTTGGGGTACTACTCAACAGCAGAGGCTTGTTTAAACCTCAATTAGAGACCCTGCATTGAAAGGGCACAATGAGCTATCTCGCGATGAAGCCCCTGAAGAAAGTTCTACCAGAATGTACCCGTGACCCCCTCCTACAAGTAATCATAGCACGATTACAGCCCATGCTGATATGGGAGTGAACCGACACACAGAAAAGATGCGTTGATTCTAGACAAAGTGATTAGCAGTACATATAGAGCAATTTTTCAGCTACCCAACTATGTATCACCTGCCCAATTACCCCTCGAATTTGGCCATCAGAAGCAGACAGTGGAAAGAAGGAGCATCTACATAAAATGCTGGCACAAGATCCGAGACGCAGAGCAAGGAACTCTAAATGCCCATCTTTGGACCGAGCTGTTACAACGAGAGCAATCACCAGCCAGAGAGTCCCTGCCGGAATCACAAGAGAGACTTGAACTGACCGATCTTTGGGAATCCCCAGTAGATCATTAGAGCTTTAAAAAGGTTGTAACCAAAGTAACGAAAATTATATCTTTAACAGAAGACAAGGAAACTCTGGCAAAGAGGGCACACGGCTGGACAGTGTTGAATGACTACAAAGCACATAAGCCACAAGCTTACTTAAAAAGGGGAATTAAACAGAAGATAAAATAATTTTTTTTAAAGCTGCGGTTTGGTATCTTACCAATTCTCCCTCACCTGGCACCTTGGAAAAGGAGACAAGAAGAGCAGACCTGTCGTCTCTGTAGAATAGGATCCGAGGATCTAATACACATAATTTGTATTTGCCCAGGCTCAATGGATAAAAGGCGAGCTTTATTATGAGTTAAATGGAACCAGAAGGGCATCAGGACTTGCAGGCAGGCAGTCCAACTGTGTTTTAACCCGCAGGAGACCCAGTTAAACTGCCGTCTCTCAAAATACTTTGATACAGTAGCTGGAAGACTAAAGCATCAGCAAAATGCACACCTAATCGAGTAACCTATTGGGACTCTGGCTCACAGAATAACCCCGATAAACTAAACTGAAAACATGAATTTTACTCACTAACACATAAAGCGAGACAACGCTGACCTATGTATTTTAAAGTTTGAAAGTTTTTCATTCTTTTTAAACCGTGAGTTTTAAATTGTGAGTTTTAATTAACTGTACAATAAAGATTACTTACTATTGACTTATGCAAATTCTATTGTGCATTCTCCATTGGACCTACCGACTCAATTAAACCGTCTTTCTTCATTCCTTACCTTCCCCTCTATCTTCTTTTATCTCTTGTTTTCGGGCTATGCGCTTCTCTCCTTTCTCTTTCTGTTCCTTTCTCTCAGTTATTACACAGTGCACTTGACTACGATGACTGGTGTGAATAGTTTACGAAGAATCACCTACTCAATGTTGTTACCTGTCATGATCATTCTTACGACTGCTCATACCACTGTATTCAACCCTTCTGCATATATGTTGCGCAACATGTATATGGGTATTGCATCTCTTTCATTGTCATAGCTCTTTAACTCCTCGAAAATTGCTATTGATTCTTATAGAAATGACGCTGTGTATTTTTCTGTTTTATTAAAAACTTCAATAAAACTGGTTAAAATAAAAACTTTTTTTTACTGATGAGGCTGCTTTGCTGCTGATTTTATTTTTAAAGAAACACTTTCAGGTGTGCTATGCATTTTACTACTATTTTTCGTTAAGATGACAAGACGAAATCACCCCCTAACCAAGCTGTCAAATTGCAGGCAACTACAATGAGACAATAGGGGCATATTATCAAGCAGCTATAGCCGAGTTAATAGCACTTTATCGCAGCCAAAGTCACTATAAATATATCGCCCCATTCCCAAGCTGGTGCTTACAGCCCATAGCCCCAGTTTACCTGCGATAGCAGCCGCAAAAAGCATTGCCACAGATGACCCCCGCAACTATCACTAATGAGATGCAGAGTAGGTGTTACCAAGCAAAAAACCGCGACAACAGCAATATTCTCAATAACCAGCCACATCAGTGATAAGATCACAAAACATGCGATAATGCCCGTTAGCAGCAGGGAACTAACACCTGCTCTGACCTGGTGTAAAGTTGAACCACGGCCTGCACCACAAAAGGGAGCCCAGGCCAGAGCCACACCTGAAGGACAGCAGATGCCATGGAGCCACTCATCATGCAGCTGGGCGCCCCAACAGGGCTACAACACCCACCACCACCACCCCCAGGACCCCCCTCCCCGGGCATCCCCCCAGGCCAAAGACATGCCACATCAACCACACGGAATCATGTACCAAATAATCCACCTGATATCGCATAATCACATCTGGTGACATGCATGTTTCGTCACAAAAATGAGCATCACACATTCACCTTTGAAGCAACCTCAGGGGCGAGCTTTATGAAGCCACTCTGAGTAGTCAGTCGTTCTTGTCTCTGAGTCAGGACTTTGGTAATGTCAGCCATGGTTAGTTGGAGATCACGGAGCGGACTTTGGGTGTTGGTTAGGGACTGTGAGTGGTCCCTGATGGGACTTAGACACCCACATATGACATCTGGTTTGTCTGCCATGCAGTTGAAGCCCACCTGCGCCTGGTCAGCCAGCTGCTCCTGGGATCCCAACACACGGCGTTGGAAGGCCATGTGTTCTTCATGGGGGTCCTGGGAGGCAGCAGTGGTTGTGGGTGCTGCCTGCTGTGTGGTCTGTGCAGGTGGTGGGGTGTCCTTGTTGCAGCTGGGAAGCCCTGCTCCTGGAGGTGGGCTGCGGAGGCTGTCAATGAACTCTTGGAGGGCATCGGAGTAGAAGCTGTGGTGGTCCTCTTTGTCATCAGAGAAGATAGGGTGGGGCTGCTCTGCTGGAGGTGTTGATTGTCCCTCTGCAATGTGAAGGGGAGATGCAGTTTAACAATGTGTTCACATGTGTGTTGTCGCATTGTACATGTTTACATATAGACTGCATGGTTGTGTACATCATGGATGTTTGAGAGGAGATTCCTATTTGATGGGGGACAGTTGACATTTCAACAACAGACGTGTGTGTTTTCGTACTTGTACATTGTCGTCTCACATTTCCCTGCTATGTCACTTGTGCTTGGCCAGTGTCTACACCCAGTCGGCACCAGTTGTGTCCTGTGTTCTGTTGTGGATGTGTTGCAGTTTGTGCAATATTGTTGTCAGTGTTGCTGTGCTCTGCATGTTATGTTTGTGTGCTTCATTTTGGGTGTGTGGCCCCTGCAGCTCAGTTTTGAGGCCCCTTATCCCTTTCCTGTGGTGTGCCTTTGCCGTCTGTGCTTATACAGTGCTGAGATGGGTCATATTTGGGTACATTGGTCTCTTGGTGGGTGTTGGGGGTCTGGGGCATGGTTTGTCCGCAGATGTGCTCTACTTGATTGTGCATGTGTGCCATTTTGGCCATCTCCCCCATCCCCCCAGTCCCTGGTCGTTACTCACCCTGTTGCTGTTGTGTCCGGTCCTGTTGAGCAGTGTCAGGTCCCCCCGACTCCAGTCATCGTCTCCTCACAGATGACTGTGGGCACCATTTCCTCCATTTCGTCCAGCTCATCCTGTGGCGCAGGACCCCCACCTCCAGTCTGCATTGCTGTCTTCCGGTTGTTGGCAAGTTTCAGCTTGGTTTTGCGCTTGACGTCATTCCAGCACCTCTTGACCTCTTCCATTGTCCTCTTCAGCACTCCCACTGCATTCACCTTGTCCACGATGGACTGCCATAGTTCATTTTTGGTTGCCAATGACACAGTTGGAGGTGACAAAAAGTTGTTGAGGGTGTTCGACCACCTCCATTATCAGGATCCAGCGGACTGGAGTGCTTCATCTTACTCTTCTTTTCTTAGGCCTTCCCTGACCCCGAGGTCCCAGGTAAGTCCTCTGGTGGGGGCTTGTGGGGTTCTGGTTCTCTTCCGTCCTTGCTTCGGTAACGTCCATTGTGCTGTCCATTGTGCTTCGCTGTTATTTGGCATTTGTTTGTCAGTTTTTTTTCCTACTTTTATGGTCGTTTTTCCCACCTGGCATCTGTGACTTGAAAGCCTGTAGCTTGTTTTCGCTGACTTCAGTATGGCGATTGGCCTCATGTCAGCTTAGTTTGCGTTTACGTTTTGCATTTTTGCAGTGTGTCGTTGATTTTAACGTGGTCAGTTGACGTGTTATCTGGAGACTATCGCATAGTACCACCGTGTTGAGAATGCTTGGTTAACACTGCATAATTTTCCCACGATACACTGCGATGTTGGAAGTTGCGTTAAGTAACTTTTGCAATTGTTATCACACGTTCTTGAGAATATGCCCCTAAATATTTTACAACAGCGACTTCAAAAAAAAAAAGGGAAATCCCTCTCCATCCAACTAGGCATCTGAAGGGTAGGCAAAATATCCAGCTGTTTGCTTAAGATAATAAAAATAAAGTTAAAAAATCACAATATGAAAAAGCTTTATCACTGAAGAGAAAGGAACTATTTTGAAGCAGGTGTGCACATGTGAACAAGTTTTGTGTACTAACTCATATAGCCAATAATGAAGTGGGCTGACCCGTTCCTCCAGGTTGCATTCTTGTGATGAGTGGCAGCAAAATGGGAATGACAATTCAAAAGACCCATGCATGAAGCCTGGTGACCGAAAGTCTTTCTGTGTATTTGTATTATGTATGAATCTTTTGGAAAACAATAGTCTGACGAGGAGCTGTCTCTAAGGCCAGACCTAACAATAACCTTTATTATAATGTTTCCATAGGAAATCAGATACAGAAACCTTTCACATTTCTTGTACTGCGATTTGTGAACTCCACAGAGGACTGAGGTCTATATAACTTCATTAGTTTTCATGTGGTTATATTTACATAGTAAGACTCATTAGAACATGTTGGTGATGAAAAAAAACCTACTACAGGTCAAATCTATAGCTGTGTCTATATAGACTGCGAGTCTCCACAATGGAAAGACATGCACCCGCACTCATCATAATATGCAAGGCACCCCCACCATATTTTGGACCTTTTCCGCCCGGCATGCAATCGTGATGATTGCCTGCCGGCTGAAAAGTGGTGGCCAGTCTTTCCGTCTGCCGCGGTACCCCCGCCATGGTAATATGGCAAGGGTTATATGGCGGTCAGGAGGGGAGTTATGGCGTGCGGATCGCCACCGGCAGTCAGGCGGTGGTGATCCGCACACCATCATAATAGGCCCCTATGTTAGGAACCCAGGCATTTTCTCCTAGAGGGAGATTTCCAAGTTTAAAATTCATATATACCGTCTTACTTTTAGTTTAAGATTTGTTTTTAAGTAGAACTTAGTTTCACTAATTTTCACAATGGTGTAACTGAGATGTAACACAATGTAAAAAAATAGTTCTCATACTCTTTTGTTTAGAGATAATTGTTCAAGCATAATTTCATAAAGTTTAGGCTGATTCAGATTAAAATATTTACTTTGGAATTTCTTTTCCTTCGAGGTCCTATGAAATTTCATCCCAGATTATCTTTTTCATGATGACTGAGGAAGAATTAGAAAGCAATACAAATAGCAGTCATACCCTTTCACATCTTAAGCTCTCAGCTACTGTTGATGCCCCAAACTGAAGTATGGCTTTCACAGTTGTGATTGTAATGTATTCGTCCTTTCTATGACTATTATAGGATGAGATTCAGTTACATAAAGTGCAGATGCTGGAACATCCAAGAGTTACATATATATTAAGGAAATACTATCTAATTATCTCAAGGCCCTGAAAAATTGGGGCAAGTCTATAGGTACAGACCTAGCTTTAGCTGATTGAGTTTTAAGATGACTAACCAAGATAGAATGTTGTTGTAGCTCCTAAGTGGGTATAACCTTTAATCTAACTGCCTCAAGACAATTATTAAACTGCCATTAATGAGAATTATCAATCAATTATTATTATTATTGCATTTCTTATATAGCGCCAGAATCGACCCCCGAAGGGGTATCTCCGCGCTTGCCTTGGGAACCCGTCCTGGTTTTTCCCTGTGAGATAGCCCCTACAGGGCATCCCCAAGGTGAAAGCCAGGCATCCCGCCGCAGGGGGGCCGTTGTGGAGATTAAGCAAGCTTAATGCCCAGAGTTGCATAGTGTGAACCCATGATTAGGTCAGGCACCGAAGCGAGAATTATCGAGTCCGTGGACATTTGAGCTCAACACCCTGCCGCGTCGGGAATCGAACCCTGGTCCCGGGTCTGACCTCTGCTTCAAGGTCTGCCTGCTCTAACCAGTGAGCCACACTTCTCCACAATGTGCTCCCACTATCATTATCTTAGTTTTATTTTCATTTGCCAATCAATTATATGAGTTTGAGTAACTGCCTAATGCATCAACTTTTGCTGCAAGACCACATGGATGAGACCCATCAGTATTAAACCATCACCATATGTTAATGTTGAAATGTTATGATCCTCCAGCTTTGGAAGGAATTGTTGAGATAATTTTATACAATTAGGAAAGTCACATATATAAAGAGAGAAAAGTAGGGGTGTTAACACACATTCTTGTTTTAAGCCATTTACAACTGAGATTTGAGATGTAAATTCTAACTTCGACCCCAGTAGTAAATTATCCCATTATCTGAGTGCTACCTTTTTTCTTCATTACTCATGCCATCGTCAGATGCAAGGTGCATTCCATCGAGGATTCACCTCGCTTTTCTGCACCTGTGATTCCTGAAATTCTGACCTGTATTTGGACAAAATATCAAATTGTAAATATTGGGTTGCAGATAAAAACATTTTTTAGTGTGATGGGGAAATATTGTGACACAGAAATATTGTTGTCACGAATATTGATTTTTCAGGTAAGTAAAATCGTTTTGCAGAATATTATTGTTGTTAATATTGTTTCAATAATATAGTTGTACAAAATATTGTTTTTTAAATTATCTTTATGTGTTTCAGTGTATATATTAATTTTATGTGTTATTATATTTTGTATAATTGTTAATAATATTTGTAAACAGTCTGTAATTTTAAGTGATTTATAATTTTAAATGTATTTGCTAATAGTAATTTATATTGTCCTAGTGAACTGTTAGGTTTGTACGGCTGTAAGGTGGAAAGTTAATTAAGTATAATTATCTAACAATTAAGTATTCATTTATAATTAATTAATTTGTTGATTATTAATTATGTTAATTGTGTCATAATTATATTTTTGTTATCTATTAGGAGAAGGCAGCTGGGTTTGTAGAGGTATAGGGTGGGAAGTTAAGTAATATTTAGTTATTAAACAATGAATTCCAGTTTGGACATAGCCATATGCAAATCACTCTTGACCCTGCGCCCAATGGAACAGTCAAACCTGAACTGCCATGCCAAGTCCTCCCTGCCAGGCCTCGCTGCTGAGGGCTGTTAACCTGAAACCAGTCCCAGGATGATTTTTTCTGGTCCAGGGAAAACATGGCTTGGCAGTTCGGGCTGGACTGTTTCCATGAGGCACAGGGTCAAGACTGATTTGCATATAGCTGTGTCTGAACTGGGGTGGCAAAGTGAGCTAAAGAACGATGATGGATTCAACGCAGATCTGTGACTGGGGGTAAGTGTCTGAAAAGTATCTTTCATTCCTGTCAACATGATGCATCATACTGTAAATATGACGCATCATTGGTGTCTCAAGGAGGGCACACTGAGAAGTGTTGCGTTGCTGCTTTCATGCAGCGATGTGCCACTTCTCATAAATGAGGCCTCATATTTGTGCTTGTTTTTTACTTATATTATTGTGAAACTATATATTTTTTTCAATATTGTTGTACTTACCATTATAAGTAAAGGGAAACAATATTTTTGTAATCGATGTTTTTGACACAATGTATATTACAATATTGTTGCGATCGATATTATGTCAGTGAACCAATCTGACCATAGTAGATTTCTGTTGGTCAGAATCAGCACCGTAAAGTGTGATAATCAGACTCGCCCTAGTGTGTTATGCTATTGCACCCTCAGATTTTCCATGACCGCACTTTGGGCCTTATTAGGACTTTGGCGGTCCTACAGCAGACGGTGCAATGTGTTGTTCGCTGTAGGCCCTACAAAGCTGTGGTGTGACTGCCCTCCAGATTTAGAGCTAAATCTTGGTCTGGTGGGTGGTCCTGCGGTGGTCTGACAGCGGCGGTCTGTTAGGCTCATAGAAGAGCCTAACATGCAGATGGCCACTCTCAGAGTGCTGACTGTACCTTCCTGCGCGGTGTGGCATATATGACACACCGTGTAGGAGCTGGGGGTGCAAAACGAGGGGGCCGCTACATTTCCCCCCCACATGCACCTCCAAATCCAGGAATGGTAGGGGGCCTTGTAGCCTCTCCACCACCCTTTACATTGCGGGCGCACCACCATGAAAAGGGCGGTGGATAGGCAACTCTTTATATGCTTGGCAGCATATTAGTGCTCCTGACGGCTGCGTGACTGCTGCGGGATCCTTGATCCCGGCAGTTGTAACGGTCCTGGGGTGGTGCTACCGCCACACTCATGGTACTGCGGTTGGGTCCGCAGTGTGGAGGTGGTCGGACTACCAATACGGGTTTCTGCGGTCCAATGGATGGCTGAACTGGTAATAAGGCCTTTAATAAGTACTGCTTTTGTTGCTGCAATGACAGCCGATATCTGTTTTATGATGCACTCTTTCAGCTTTCGCCACTTATTAATTGAAGGTGACTTTGGATGAAACCAATGAATGCATATTTCTATTCTGGTCAAAAGAACCATATAGAGCATAAGGCATCTCTGTGAGGGGCCTATATAGGAGTTAAATTGATATCCATGCAAACAAGAATCGTGTTACGGCCTACTTTGACTTCCACTGTGAGGCTTTGAGATCAATAGTACTCATGTAATCTCAATACTGCTTGAGCGATGGGCAGGTTACCAATATATGTTCATCATCAGCGCCAACCTCAACACATCTTCTGAAGTGTCTAGTAGATCCCTGTGCAGGCTATAAACGTGTTTTTCTCTTTAGGGGGCAGTGTTTAAGTGTCATAAAGAAGTCTCAAAGATACTTGCCAGGTATTCTCTAAGTCCGGTGCAGGCAAGTATACTTCCCAGATCTGGTAGGCAGTTTTCATCTTTTAATCTTCGGACTTTAGCAGCTCCCAATACCATATATCCGAGTTCAAGCTGATTAAACCTTGTAATATACGTTCTGAGATATCCAAAGCTTTTATATTTTGCCAAAGTTTTGCTTAATCAATGCGATCGAAGGCGAAGCAAAAATCCATAAATGCAACATCTAATTTCAATTTTCATATTTTCACTTATTTTTCTCCTAAAATTTGCGAACCTTTTTTGACACATTTTTAATTGAGTTTTAAAGTTCAAACTTATTATAGCAAGACTAGATCACTCAAGCAATCAGCATTTGTACAGAGCAGCACTGTCACCTCTGGCGGTGTCAAGGCGCTGGAGCGTGAGGTCTCTGTCAAAAAGCCCAGTCTTGAAAAAATGCCAGGAAGAGGGAAGAAATGAGTAGAAAAGGGCAAAACAGAGGGCAGAAAAACAAGCGAGCAAAAAATGCAAAACAGAGGACAGAAAAACAAGCAGAAAAGGCAAAACAGAGGGCAGAAAAATTAGCTGAAAAGGCAAAACAGAGCAAGAAACAAGCAGAGAAGGCTCAAACAGAGGGACGCTGGTAGACAGGCAGCAGAGGGTAGTGGACTACGGACAAGCTAGACAGGAGAATTGTTGCAGGGGGAGCTGGCACGAGGATCTGCTCCTAGATGGAAAGGGCTAGATATGGGTGGTGCATTGACTGAGGATACATGAACCTAATAAATGCACTAAGATCCCAAATTTGTGGAACGGGTCATTACAGTCAGAGGTGAATGGTAAGAATGGAGTGATGGGAGCAACTACTTAGGACAGCTCGATGTCTAACTTTTTGTGGAATTGTCAAATAATGTGCAAATTGAAGGAATCAGTACATGTGTGCATTTGTGTAATAAACTAAATGTAAATAGCTATAACCATTAAGTTGTAGTGGTGGTAGTGAAACTAAATATTAGTAGAATAATATGGGGTCAGTTGTACGAATTTTGTGAGTCTCTAATTAAGATCTTTTGTGACTCGCAATTAGAGACTCTCAAAATGTAATGTACTAACGAGTCTTAGACACATTCGCTATTCCCAAATAGATGGCAAGGGACCGCCCTCATCAATATTCATGGGGTAGGTCGCAATTTGCGACCCATTGGGAATGGGCAATAACCCAGGCACGATGGCCTGCTGGGGACAGCAGCCCACCATGTTTTTGCTTTTTCTTTTTATAAAAGGGAGAGGAGTTGGCCTTAACGGCTAGGGCGGCTGACCTCGAATCTGGGGAACTGGGTTCGAGTCTCGGCAATGACGCTGAACATCCTGTGATTCTGGGCTAATCACTTAATCTCCCTGTGCCTAACAAAAATTAATGTGACCTCATGTAATGCAACTGGGGCTATGTAAAGCACTCTGATACCTAATTCAGGTCACGTTCAAGCTATATAAAACTCTGTAAAAAAATAATATATTTGAACCAAAATGCCCTGAAGCATTGGGAGGGCTCACGACAGCGCTCTGCCAGCAGGCTATATGATGCAGTCTGCCTTTCTTGTCCACCTTGTATTGCTCGGGCCAACGCGTTTCGAGGAAAACCTCTTCTTCCAGGGCCGCAAAATTCACAACTCAGACTCGCATTATTCTTTCATTTCCGGTTTATTTAAGGTAAGTTCAACCCCCAGTGGGCGTATATATGGTACACCGTCTCTTGATGCCTGATGGGATATGAAGTCCCTAATGCGAGAGTAGTTGCGGCACTGGAAGAAGAGGTTTTCCTTGAAACGCGTCGGCCCAAGCAATACAAGGTGAGACTGGCTTACTACCTACTTGAAGTAGGTGGTAAACTGTGATTGTTTCACGACTCCATTCCGGTTGCAAAAACATTGTAAATCCCCCTGTGACTCGCTATTAGGAAGGGATGCCCTTGTTACACCCCTGCCTAAAAGCGACTCATAAACCTTATTTTGTGAGTCTGTAATAGGTAACTGACTCACAAAATGGGGTTTGTACATAGAAAAAGGCGTTTTACCAGTTGCAAATGGCCTTTTAGGTCATTTGCGAGAGGTAAAATTCCTCGTACATCTGGCCCATGGGCCATGTTTACAAAGTGGGGAAGAAATTTCTTGGTGGGGGGCCTTGCTAGCTAGGCTATTTTTATGTGGAGTCCCACAGTGGGGGTGAGAGGAGAGTAAAGTATTGGGGTTGGGGGAATGACTGCAATAAGTGGGGGTGCATGTGGTGGAGGTTTTGGGTGTTGGACCGCACCTTTCATGGGGGTGGAGAGTGGTCTCAAGGTTCCTCCCCAGGGTAGCCCAATGTTTTTCCCAGTCCTCGGACTCGAATATTTGTGGAGGTGGAGGCCTTTATTCTCTTCTCTATGTAAGGCCTTTCTTTCTGCCTGGGATCAGTGTAGTATCGCTGAGCTCCATGTTGAGAGCAAGGGGGCGACTATCATTTACAAGTGTTTACACATTTGGCTAGCGGAAGGCCAAGGATCAGGCAACGGGTTACAACTCTGCGGTGGATGATTCCTAGGGCATCTATTTCCAATATAGGGTGAAGAGGTATGTCGGTATTAATAGACACTGTGCAGAAGTTCTGGTCCCAGTAGGAGGAGAGAAACAAACAAGTCCAGATCATGTGTTGGAGATCCGCCTTTGTAAAGGAATGGCAGGGGCAGGAGGTAGAGGCCCCCGGAAATATCTTATGTAGTTTGACATGGAGAGGTATGCCATATGTAGATAAGGAATTGTGGGTAATTCAGTGCTTTTTTTATTTACAGAGTTTTATATAGTGCAAACTTGACCCAAAGGTATCGGGTATCAGAGCGCTTTGCATAGCACCAGTTGTGTTACATGAGGGCACATTCATTTTTGCTAGGCACAGGGAGATTAAGTGATTCACCCAGAATCACAGGATGTTCAGCGTCATTGCCGAGACTTTAACCCAGTTCCCCAGATTCGAGGTCGACCGCCTTAGCCGTTAGGCCAACTCCTCTCCCCTGCTTCTGCCAATTACTACTCGTGCAGTGCTCTCCCAACTTCCCATTCTAGATCTCATGCAGGCATTTATGGGGCATTGGGAGCAAATCCATTTGCAATTGTAACCTAGTAATTCAGTGTTTGGCATTACCGAGATTGTACATGTAGTGTGTATTAGACTTGTAGGCTCTGAAAAGAGTAGAGTATGACAGACTGAAATATGTCTCCCGGGGACATATTTACAAGATAATGATGCAGTGCAGTGCTGCAAGCCATCTTGCTGCACCGAGCTGCGTCATTAGGAAAGTGCAAGGATGCATCGTATGTATAGCAATTTGACGCATCCCTGTGCGTTCCTCTATGCTGGCGCACAATAGGCTCCCTAGTGCCAAGGCAGGCCCCCTTGCACCATGGTGCAAGGGTGCCTGCAGTACAGGGATGATTGTTTTTGTGCAGGAAGGGACACCTTCCCACACAAAACCATTAACTGAGGCGTTTTCCTCCTTCTATGTGTGCTGCAGAATGCTGCACACATAGAAAGAGGAAAAAAACAAGGGAAAATAAAGGGATTTCTCCTCGTTGTTCCACTTTTGCACCTCCTCTTGGAAGGCGTTAGAATTTGACGGATTCCCAGGTTAACAAAACCTTGTAAACCTGGGAATGCATCAGAATCCATACAACACCCATGGAATGCCCCTTTCACGCATAGTAATGAGGGAAAGGGGGCCATATTTAAAAGACCATGAAAAGCCATCTTGGGTGGCTTTGCGTGGCCTTGTAAATATGAGCCAGCACACTGCGCCATCAGAGCGTAAAAAAAGTGATGCTCCAATGGTGCAAGGGGCTTGTAAATATGCCCCCTAGGGTGTCCAATCCTGCTGCCCCCAAAGCGTAAGGTGCTTCTGGTCAAGGAGCAGATGCTGCGTTGAAAGGACTAGGAAGCAATGCCCGGGCATAGGTTAATTGGTTTTGTGCAACAATACGGAGCCATGCCAAGCATCACAAGTCTACTTAGATGAGACATGGATCGGTCGGGTTCAGCGATAACTAATTGTAGTATTTCAGAGATCCGGAGTGGTCTATCCACTCCCCCTGTTTCCTCCAGTGCCATCCCAGAAAGCCATCTGGCCAACCACTGCAGTTGGCCTGCTAAGCAATAAGGCTTAAAGTTAGGGGTCGCCAGTCCTTGTTGAACCACTGGGAAACTCTGAGTGTGGGGAGTGCCACCCTTCTGCGCCCACCAGCCCATATCAGTCCAGCAGAAGTGTGTCCAGATCCCTAAAAAATCAGCAAGTAAACGGAGCAGTTGGCAAAATAGTATTTGAGTCTTAGGAGTACTACCATCCTTGAGTAGGCAACACACCCCATGACTGAAAGTGGAACCGTTCTCCAGAAGGATATCTGGGTTCTTAAAGAGGAGGCACACGTCCCCAGGTTCTCCCTGCAGAGCTCCAGTTCAACATGGTATATATTGATTCCTAAATATCAAATTGTGATGTCCTCCAAAATAGGCTCTTATCTCCAGCGAGCCAATTAAAGGGAGGGCATCATGGGGTAGGGAGAATAGGTGGGATATCCCTCTATTAACTCGGAATCCAGAGGCATGTCCGAATCAGTCTAGTTTGTGAGCAACTCATCTGGTCCCTCTCAAATAGAGGAGGACATCATCCAAGCAAAGTGAAGTCACATAGACCCCACCCGAGAGGAGCACCCCCATTCCCATCCCACCAGCGGCACTTGTATTGCCAACAACTCCATAGCTAAGAGAAAAAGGAGCAGAGTTAGGGAGAGGCCCCGTCTAGTACCCCTACCAACTTTGAACAATTTGTATATGCAAGTCCCCAACAGGACTCTTGACAGAGGGTCTCTATAAAGCAAGTGTAGAAAGCAGGCTCAAAACACAAATTAAGCATATCAAATACTTTCTCCAGATCAAAAATGACGGTTCCCATCTCTAGCCAGAGCCTTGGGGTAGCATCCACAAGTCTTTAGAACCTATGGATATTACTGGAGGTCCTCCGGCCCGCAACAAAGCCATTCTGATCAGGGTGGATCCGGTGTACCAGGACTCCTTACAACCAGTCAGCTAGGATCTTGCTGAGGATCTTGTAATCAAAGTTGAAGTTGACAATTAGTCTATAAAAGAAAGCCTTGACTGGTTCCATCTGTGATTTTAGGATAAGGACAAAGGAGGGAGCATCTGAATCAATCAAACACTCGGCTTGCTTGAATCCAGTGGCAAAGTGAGCAAGGGACTCACGTCTGAGCATACCCTGCCACACTTATGGCGGCCAAAAGCGGTACGAAAGGGGGTGGTGATGGACGGAGCATCTACAGCAGAGGGTGGCCTTGGCGTCCCCAACTATGGGCATACTATTTGGAATCTCAGCTACAGTGGTGAGCCGCTGGTTTACTGAACGCCACCTGGAAGATACTGCTTCAACCCTTCCCTCTTAGCGACTGGGCAGCTTGCTGGGCCTGTTCTACCTGACATGGACTGCTGCTCCTCACCTCCTTCGAGTGGCATTTTGGTGTTTTCGTGGGGGTATGGGCATCACCGTCTTTGCTCTACCTTTTGCTTCAGGTTCTGTGACAGATTAAACCCTCTGGAGGCCCCTAGGCAGTCGAAATTTCGGGGCCCCCCTAGAAAATGATCTCCTAATACCCAATGCACTAGATTTCTTTACAAAATGACAGCTGCCAGAAGATGAGCTTTTAAGAGAAAATCTGTAATGTGAATCTGATGTCTGGTTTATATACTTTAAGTTGTTAATGTGTACATTGCATTACTACAGGATTTTCTCAATAGAGTCTTTAATGTAAAGTTTCAGTTTCTTTGAGTTGATTCATTTTTTCTATCTTTTGGAAACAATTTTTAAGAAAGCTTGATTGTATTTTTCGTTCAAGATCTTTCAAGATTAAATCGATATTGTCATGATCCATTGTCGTGGGGCCTCTAAAAGAAGTGGGCAGTAGCGGCTGCTAGCTTAGAGCGGCCGGCCGGCCGGCTGGCACCTCCCGTGCATCTTCTTCCTTCCTCCTTTCTGCAGTCCGGCTGGCAGTTGGAAGCAACCAGCACACAGGTGCCACACAGGTGCCCTAGAGCCAATCTCAACACTGCGATACAGCGTTGTGATTGGTCTGAGAGCCATGGATCAGCGCTAAGACTAGAACAGGGAGCCTGTGCATGTTCTTCACCAGGCTGTGTGATGCAGCCTGGTGGGGAACATGCACGGCTCGCCTGAACTGTTTGGTTGGCCTACTCCTCCCCTGCTCTGGCTAGCCCGCCCCGCCCCACACAGACCACTGACTGCATTCAATCAAAAAAATAAAACGACAATAACAATACGTTATTGCCATTTTATTTTTCCTTTTTGCGCAGTGAGGCAACGCTCCTCTACCTTAGTGGAGGAGCAGTCACTGGGAGTGGGGCCCATAGGCCGGAGCATACTTTGCTTATTTGGTAACCTGGAACTGTTCAGCTCTCCCCCATCTAGTCCCTCTGGGCATTTGAGTGTTGCTGTCGACCTGGACACTTATGGGCATATTTACAATAACTGGTGCATCCCTGCATATTAGCATATTAGCAGGGATGCACCAGTTATTGTGCGCCACAGCTCCGACATCATGGATGTGTGCATTTACAATGCGGCGCACCATGGGGCAAAAATGACACAGATGCGTGTAACGACCTGATTTTCGGACCAGATAGAATCAGCTCACCAAGACACCACCAATCCAGCCGAAACGTAACCATCTCCCTCCTCAGGACCTACTTACCAAGGCACCTGGGTACCTACCTGAGGATGAGAAATTAGCAATATACAAGCTAATATCATCAAAACTACTAAATCTATAGGATTACTAGGAATACTCACTGATTACTAAGGACTTCCATGCTCTACACCTCACTCATACCTTATAGTCTTGCGGCAACTCAGACCCAGACTATGCTACCCTCCTACTCATAGTGAAGGGGGCAGTTCCGATAACTTACCATTACACACTGACCACAATCAGTGCTCACTCAAGCCACTATCCTGTGGGTATTTACTCAAGCCACAATCCTGTGGGTATACACATTGTCCACAATCAACGCTCTCACTTTCTCACACATATACACATTGACCTCAATCAATGTTCTCATTAATGCCACTCTCTCTCTAGCAGCAATCTCATTACACACTGACCACAAACAGTGCTCACTCAAGCCACAATCCTGTGGGTATACACATTGATCACAATCAAGGTTCTCACTAACGCCGCTACACAACGACGATCACTATCCTATGAATACCTTTAACTCTCTCTCTCTCTGTTGGGAAGTTTCTCCATATATCTAATATCTACTGGGGATGTCTCTTCAATCCTCTCACACAAGAATGGCCAAATTATAATATGCAAAGGTTATTCTCTGATTCAAGTGCTCCTCTGCTCCCTTGCTCAGTTACCATTTACCCGGACGGGAGACGCATCCGTCCACATAACAGCATCTGACTAGAAAAAAGGTTAACTTTATTATAAGAAAACAACAGTTACACAATGGTTCACTAAGAACTGGGGTTCCTTTATTACACAATATCAAATGATAACATCACAATAACTAGCAATCTAGACATAGCCTGAAAAGTAAAGGGGAATAGACACATCCAAGGAATAAAGCTTTATTACTAACACATCTACATGTAGCTGACAGGAACTGTAGATAGCTAAAAAGGGAAATGAATTATAACAGACTGCACACCACTGAAAGAAAAAGGATTAATCAATGCAACAATACAGTAGGGAATATAGCTTAGGAAATAAAGAACAAGATTAATGATTAAGTGTAAAGCAAACTAGTTTAGAATACCTCACCCTATAAGAAAGGAATGCTTCTCTCTCTCTCTGGTGGAATCAGGGCTCTCTCTCTCTCTCTATCACCACGGCTTCACTCCACTGGCTCCAACTGCTTCAATAGCTCCAACTGGCAGCTCCACCTCTTTCATCTTATTGGCAACTGCTTCAATACATTCTGATAAACTGGCAGCTCCAGCTGACAGTTCCAACTTCATTCCAAGATTCATCTGACTGCTCTCTCTCCAGCTCCAGCAACCATCTGAACTCTACCATTCAAAAAACCGACTGACCACTCTGCCTCTCCTGCACTTCGCTAATATGGAATGCTCTCTCCTCATGGAAATTTCCAACAGAGAGCTGCCTCCCACCGAATTCCTGTGCCAGCTCCGAGGCTCTCCGCGCAGCTGCAGTGACCATCTGCATGTTATGTCTGGGCCCAAGAGACAAACACATTCTTTTTGATAAGATCCAGTCTCCGCTGGTTTTCCTCTAGCACACAACAGGCTTAACTATAAACATCACCTTTACCCTGCAAGCTCCTCAGTCAGCAGAGGCAGAAAGCAAAATGGAGTCTCTCTAGTTCTGGGCCTTGTAGGCCCGAAAAGGATGAAATAGACACTTAGCTCTATACACAAACCCTACCAATAGGTAATATAAAGTCAGAACTACAGGATCCACCCTCTACTATAGGTAGAATGATGAAAGGACACATAATTATGTCAAAGCCAATAGGCAATAGATGGATTAGAGTCAGAAATAAGGGATCTATCATCATATAAAGTGGCTATCCTCTAGTTTATGCTTCTAGGTCTGAAAAAAGGCCTGAAAAGGACCAAAACAAGCTAAGAATAGGGATCTAGGATGGTAGCAAGCTTAAAGTCACCATCACTCAGAAATAGAACCAAAAACCCAGTCAGCACAATGAGTCACGCATCTGTGCCGTAAAAGTGGCGCATTGCTGGAGTTGCGTCGCATGCGCGACGCAGCTCCAGCAATGCTCTGGGGGCCCTATCTAGTTAATGCTGCGTCAATCCTTACGCCTGCTTCAGGCAGGCGCAGGGTTTTGACGCAGCATGGGCCTAAAAGTGACTGAGTGAAATCTTGTAGATTTCACTCAGCTACTTTTAGGAGGCGTTCCCGCGCCAGAACGCCCCCCCTGCGCAGGAACGCCTACATGTGGCGCAGGGCTTTACAACGTGACGCATCTCCCAGATGCGTCACGTTGTAAGTACCCCGCACCATGGCGTAGGATTTGCGCCGCCGCTGCATCACAAAAGTGACGCAACAGCGGTGTAAATGAGGCGCAAGGGGCTTGTAAATCTTCCCCTGAATGGATGGCAGGCTGAGGGAAAACTTTAACAAACTGGTCAAACAATGCAAAATTCCCATGGTACAATTCTTAACATATTACGCTCTGTCCCATGCACTGTGCACCACTTGTTAATTAAATGTATAAATTACCTTTTTTTACACAGAGCTTGCCACACCCTGGAAATAATTAAACTAAATGTCCCTGTAACGGATGCCGCCTGCCCCCTAAGTAAAGTCCCTGCTGCCCTTACACCATATACTTTAAGCATGCAGGTTCCTCTCACAGTACTCAGCAGAGGTAACTACACAGCTCATATAACTAAGGAAGTCCGCACCTCTCCACACCTGGGAGGCGTGCGCCCCGAACTGCTTCCGGAGCTCTGTGAAAAAACGTACTGAAGCACTTTTCCTGGACCTAGCTTTAGTTTTGGTGAAGCGCATCATTATGTGTGGGATTCTCTACTGCTTAGATTCTGTTGATTGGCAGATGACGGCTCCTCCTCTGTCCCCCTCCGCGATGGGAGCGCACTCTGTGCAAAACATTTTTATTTTTTTTGCAATTTTTTATAGCGTGAACTCGACCCAAAAGTATCGGAGCGGTTTACATGAGCACCAGTTTCATTACACAAGGACACATTTATTTTTGCTTGGTAGGCAAGGAGAGATTAAGTGATTTGCCCATAATCACAGGATATTGAGCCGACACCGAGACCCGAACCTGGTTTCCAAGCTCTAAAGTCAGCTGCTCTAGCTGCCATATTCCGCTATGCCTTATGTAGCGCTCTAGCGTTTCCACAGGGTCTCGGCTGAGCCCCGGAAACACATGCAAACAGTGTATCACCTTCTGGCCAGGCGTGGCCAGAAGGCTATAAATAAAAGGAATGGAGTCGCTCGGGACTTCCGGTCCACAAGAGCATTACTGTGTGTGTATCATTTATTTCACTTATTGCCCCATAGTATAAGCCTCGAGCTGTGTCCCTTTTCTGCCACTACAGTCATCTGCCCCAATCAGCGAGCGACCCCCCCACACTGGCGAGGAGGATGGGATCGCGATAGATATACATATACAGACAGCAGAAATTTCAACAAGTATTGATACCAGCAAACAAACCTAAGAGCACAGCATGTCGAACCCACCAGGCGCCGTCGCTGCTGGAGCACAGCAACCAGGAAACCCACCAGCCATTGCAGCAGGTGTACAACAGCAAGGACTACCCCCTGCAGGGCCACCTCCCGTGCAACAAGCAGGAACACGGACGCAACAATCAGCGCACTCCCAGATTCAAGCGCTGCCGCTGGTCAGTGAGCTCATTGACCCATCAACAGCAGCTCCAAGGTGGGCAGTCTGGATCGGATGTCTAAACAACTATTTCGTAGCCACCAGAGAAAAGGATAATGAAGTTAAAAGGTCGCTACTGCTGCACTTCGGTGGCGATGAGATTTACAAGCTTTTTGCACACCTCCCAAACACGGGAGCAGCCACCGACTACGATCCCGCTGTTTGAGCACTGAATGCCCATTTCGACTCGCAACTCAACCCGCACTACGAACGCTTCAAATTTTGACAGTCAAGGCAGAGAGAGGGTGAAACGATGGATGCCTTCCACGCCCGTCTAAGGGAACTGATCAGCACCTGCCCGGAAGATGACCAGATGAAGGAAGTAACCGCGCAACTGATTCAGGGATGCCGCAACAAGCAACTAAGAACGCTAATATTGCGCCAGACTCGAATCACGCTAGAAGAAATATTACTTTTAGCCCGGTCACATGAGCTTTCTGACGTCAGGTCCACAGCGATGGAAGCAGCCCTCAATCCTAATGCAGAAGCAGGAACAACGGTGAGAAAACGGAGAGAGTGGATGTCATCCAGAGCTCCGGGCGGAATGGGCGAGGACGATGGCCAACGAGGACACCACGACGTTCAACGTGTGGGTACTGTGGATGAGAGGAACACGCCCCCGGTAACTGTCCTGCCCGAGGGAAGACGTGCTCGAAGTGTGGAATACTAAACCATTTTGCAAGTGCATGCAGAGGTGGCGTCCTCGGAAGAAGCCAGTCGGGAAGGAAGACGCTATCCGGAGCAGTTAGACACCTAACCATGGACGACACACAGTCATCACGCTCAACCAAATCCCAACATCACCACTACGAGCGCCTAGATGACTCTTCTACTGAAGATGATGATGAGTGTTACTTCGTCTATTTCACCAGCAATCTGAAAAGACGGCGGAGGCCACAACCCAAATGCCAGATTCAGATTGATGGATCATCAGTGATAGGAGTGATTGACACAGGTGCCACAGTAAACGTAATGGGGATACAACATTACAAGGCCCTCAATCCAAAACCGCGACTGATCCCATCAACAGTCTGGATACTCACATATGGAAGCCACGAACCGCTTCCCCAGCGAGGCAAAATGCTGGTGCAAGTCAAAGCCGAAGATCGAGAAGTAATGACGACATTCCACGTCATCGACAAAGAGGCTGATCTCCTAGTTGGAAGTCACACGGCGGAGGACCTCAACCTCATTGCGTTCGCCTACGCTGTGAAGACCCTGCAAACTGAAGACATCCTTCAGATGTTCCCGTCCCTGTTTGACGGTCTCTGGACAATTAAAAGGGCACCGGTGAAGCTTCACATAGACCACGCCATTCAACCAATCACACTGAGGCACCGTAGGATCCCATTCCATCTGCGAGCAGCAGTGGAACAGGAGCTGGCCCAACTGGAGAAACAGGGAGTCATTGAGAAAGTATCTGGTCCAACGCCATGGGTGTCCCCCATGGTGATCACAGAAAAACCCTAACAACCAGGAAAAATAAGGATCTGCATTGACATACGTATGCCTAACAAAGCAATAAAAAGAGAGAGGCACATCACACCCACCGTAGATGATATCCTAGCTGACCTAAACGGAGCCCAATGGTTTTCTAAACTAGACCTGAATGCTGGATATCACCAGTTGAAGTTGGCAGAGGAGAATAGGTATATTACCACGTTCTCAACGCACCTGGGGCTCAGAAGATATAAAAGACTGAACTTTGGAATATCTTCAGCGGCTGAAATATTCCAAAACACCATCAAAGAAATATTATCAGGTCTACAAGCCGTGTTAAATGTCAGTGATGACATACTAATACACTCTAAACCAAGCGAAGAGCATCACCGCAGGCTAAGACCCACCCTTAAAAGACTAGCAGAACACGGGGTAACTCTACACAAAGACAAGTGCAAGTTCTTTCAGAGGTCCATAGAGTTCTTTGGGTATGTGTTCGATGCCGAAGGAGTCAAACTAGATCCCCGCAAGTCTCACGCCATTCGACATGCGCCTGCCCCTACGACGGCATCTGAAGTAAGAAGCTTCCTTGCATGGCGCAGTACTGTGCAAGGTTTATTCCAAACCTAGCAACCATCGCAGAACCACTACGCAATCTGACAAAGAAAGACACCCCTTGGAAATGGGCCCAAGAAGAAGAATAGGCTTTCAACAAAGTGAAAGAAGCCCTGCTGGATGGAACCACCATTGCCTATTTTGATATCACAAAGCACACTGAGATTTTGGTAGATGCCAGCCCAGTCGGCCTAGGTGCACTACTAACACAAGAGACTGAGCCAGGAGCATGGGCCCCGCTGGCGTTTGCCAGCAAAGCGCTCACAGCAATAGAAGAAAGATACTCCCAGATAGAACGGAAAGCACTAGCGGTCAAGTGGGCATGTAACCATTTCCATTTGTACATCACGGGATATCCGTTTCGGATGGTAACAGATCACCAACCACTACTACCACTATTCAAGGGCACCGCTCCTCATCCACCACCCCTGATTGAGCACTGGCCAATCCAAATACAACAGTACCAGATGGACCTCGTGTATAGATCTGGATCGAAGAACCCAGGTGATTTTCTATCTCGCCATCCCACAACAGGAGAGATGAGTGAACAAGAACAAGAGACACAAACAGAAGAATTTGTGAACATGATTTCTTAGTGGGCCTGCCCGCAAGCCCTGTCAGCTCACACAATCGTAAGCCAGTATGGTAATGATGCAATCATTCAACGCATCACCAAGGCTATACAAGCGGGATCCTGGGAAGGATTCCTCCGCAACACCCAAGATTGGAATGAGGGGGAACGCATACAACTGGGGAAGTTCTGGAAAGTACACAACAAACTCATCACTGCCGAGAATGGGCTCCTACTGAGAGGACCTCGAGTGGTGATACCTCTAGCTCTACAAGGACAAGCGACGGCACTCGCCCATGCTGGGCATCAATGCACACGAAGAATTAAGGCCAGAATGAGAGAGAAAGTATGGTTCCCTGACCTCGAAAAAGATACGGACACAGTTGTAAAAAATTGCAGAGCGTGTCAGTTAACAAGTGCACCTGAAGCTCCTGCGCCTGTCATCACCGAAGACCCAGCACCGGCTCCTTGGTCATGGGTCAGCCTGGACTTCGGCAGTTTCCCTGATCGTAGAATCACAGTAGTCCTCATTGATAGCTACACCAAATACCCAATTGTGGAGGTGGCTGCATCCACGAGCTTTGTGAACATCCAACCAGTGCTAAACAAAACCTTCGCTATGTTTGGGATTCCACATGTGATCAAGACAGACAACGGACCCCCATTCCAGGGGAGCGAGTTCAAGGAATTCTTAAAAGGACTAGGAGTGAAGCATCATCGAATCACACCTCAATGGCCTCAGGCCAATGGAGAGGCCGAAAGGTTCATGAAAACCATCAACAAAACTCTACGGATAGCCACGGTAGAAGGGACTGATCCAGACGAGGCACTCCAACATTTCCTTAGGGAGTATCGGAGCACCCCTCACAGCACGACCAAAAGATCACCATGGTCACTCATGCTGTCTGGGCCACGGAGGGACCTCCTTCCTATGGCAGAAGACTGTAGGCCGGCACCTTACTCTCCCGAAGCCACTCACGAGAGAAGACGGAGGAACAACAACAAGACAAGTCGGAAGCGGAAAGCTCACGACCGAGAACTCGCACCCGGAGACTCAGTATTGATCCGAACCAGAAGACCCTGTGGAAAGTTCTGCACCCCCTACGAGGCCGAGCCCTGGGTAATTACATCAACCAGAGGCACAGCGGTGACCGCACAACGGAATGGGGAGAGGTGACGCGAAACATCTTGTGGTTCAAGCGGATATCATCTAACCCTAATGGCGAGGAGCGAGTGGATGAGCCTCCGGCAGGCGAGACCGCTGAAAGTGGAGAGGGGCAAGTTTGTCCTGAGTCGGCAACTGACCTATCGGAGGCCCCAGAGCAGTCACTCTGGAGACCCTGTACTGAACACTTACCTATCAGAGGAAAACAACAGTATGATCTCCGACCAAACCCAAGACACAACCAAAGACTTACTGACTTTGCCTGCTGAGTGATCGTCCAGTTGGACATTGTCAAAAGATTAACTTGAAAAGAGATGTAGCACTCTAGTGATTCCACGGGGTGTCCGCTGAGCCCCATAAACACATGCAAACAGTGTATCACCTTCTGGCCAGGCGTGGCCAGAAGGCTATAAATAAAAGGAACGGAGTCGCTCGGGACTTCCGGTCCACAAGAGCATTACTGTGTGTGTATCATTTATTTCACTTATTGCCCCGTAGTATAAGCCCCGAGCTGTGCCCCTTTTCTGCCGCTACAGTCATCTGCCCCAATCAGCAAGCGACCCCCCCACACCTATCACAACACAACCCCTGTTCACCTTCCCTTGTGCACCTTCATGTGCTGACTCTCTCCCCATCTGCTTTAGGTGCCCACTGCCCAGAAGGGATCCTATTCCTAATGCAATTACCTAAGCTGCTCCAAGCACATAGTTAGCCTTCCCCAATGACCATCACCTCCAGCGATACTTGGTTTGGAATGATAGATGTCTTCCTTCCCTGCCTTAGCTTTTGCCCATCCAGCCTGTCTCGTTGATGTATCCCCTGCACCCCCTTGTTGATGCATCCCCGCATCCTCTTGTTGATACATTCCACACACCCCCTCGTTGATGCATCCCCGCACTCTCTTGTTGATAATACATTCCACGCACCCCCTCGTTGATACATTCCACGCACCCCCTCGTTGATGCTTCCTTGGGCCCTCTTGTTGATACATTCCACGCACCCCCTCGTTGATGCATCCTTGCACCCTCTTGTTGATACATTCCACGCACCTCCTCATTAATGCATCCTTGCACCCTCTTGTTGACAAATTCCACGCAGCCCCTGGTTGAAGCATCCCCCACATCCCATCCCATCTACTCCCCTGTTTCCCCCCTTCTGGTTTACTATTTGTGATATTTTATACCTATCTTATACTCTATTTTCAAAGACGTACCTATCTACCAATGTCAATATACAGTATTCATATTGTTGCGACAAATTTTTGTGTAATCACATCTCTACCCTTACACGTTATGCCATTGGTGCTTTGCTAAATTACATATTGTTGTTATTGTTGGTTTGAAAAACAAATCCCAATATATATATATTTTTTAAGTAACGCCCCCTGCACGCACAATCAAAGATATATCCCCAGAAGTCATTGGTTCAGTGCTCAGATCGAGGCATTGGGTGATACTGCTGCTCCAGCAGGGCTGGTTGCATGAGTCTTGGAGAAGATAAAAACAGGTCCTTCAAGCTGCCTAATCTTTTAGCCTCTTATGCACACAGCACTTTATCCTGTTTCTTTCAACCACACAAAGATTCATAATTTCTAGAATCATTTCTGGATACTGTTGAACCTAGGATGGCCAAAAATCTTTATGTACAATTCAGGCTTGGTATGCTGCCTCTGCGTGCATTTATACCGGGCTGGTCAGGAGTAGACAACTCCAAGGATCAGAGCTGCCTTAGTTGGGGCATGACAAAGCATCAGTGCCCCATTTGTTTTTTCTCTAGCCCATTTTATAGCAAACCCAGGTCTAAATGGCTAGCTCCTATTTGTAGGAGTCTGAGCACCAGAAACCACGAGGTGGCTGTCAGGAGTTTAATAACTAACCCAGCCCCCAATTTGGTATTTGCAGTTTCAAGATTCCTCATGAGTTCTTGGTTTTTAAGAAGGCGTAATATTCCCACATAACCAGAGCCAATTTTATATGTGATTGATTTCTATTAAGCTCATGGGAGTATCAACATATGATTAATTTCAAAATTGATTTTAATGAGGTTTTTCTAGTTTATACCTAATGAATGTTTTAACTTATGATTGTATGTGTAAAGTTAGTTATGTACCTCTTTTATGGTATCACAAAAACTGAAGTAAAGAGTAATATGATGGTATATTGACACAGGTAGCATCACACAAGCAAGCACTATCTGTATGTATAGAACAGGTCACCCAATATTATTCCCACTGCTGTCCCTTGAGGATAATACTTACCATGCTAAGGGGGCAGGAACTGATGAAAGACAAGGCCCTGCGGCCAAACAACTCTTTTGGTTGGGTGCAGGGTTAGGGCACATTTGAACCCCTGCAGTCAAGCACCCAACCTCCACTGTGGACGGCCAGGGGCCATGTGCTCTAGGGTTCTGTTACTGTAGTAAACATGTGCTCCTCCCAACATGGCCGCCTGCGGTCATTAGACCTTCCTCTATCTTCTCACCTACTAAGCCTCCCAGAATTCCTGTGTGCATTCTATGTTGTACTTGAATGTTCCAATTAATTACAGTTACCCGCTGTGAGGTTGGTGCTGGGCCTACCCGCTGACAAGGCCCTGCAGGCAACCCCCCTAACCGTGCAGCAGGATTTAGCGAACACAGGACTTGGTCGCCCTCAGCGTGTTAAGAGCAGGGCTTGACCGTAGGCCGTGCACAAAGCGTGTTGGAAACAAAATCCCTCATAAAGAATCCTAGAAAGTGAATGAACAAAACAGTTAGAACTTGAATTGAGATTCTTGCTTCAGCAAAAAAAACTTGCAAAAACAACCCACAGAAATTTGCCAGTTATGTTATGGGACACACACAACGCACACCATAAATCATGTCACTCACCATGCACAAAATACTAATTTGTCAATGGCCTAGGGGAAAAACAAGTCTATCAAGAGTAAAACATGGTTGGTGACGTGAGTTATGACGTGTGCTGTGTGCATTGCCTACTGTATCTGACGAATCTATGTTGATTTACACGCTTGAGTCAGAACCATAACTCAATTTTTAACTGTTATTTTTTTTAATTGAATATATGTTTACATATAAGCACTCCAACTTCAGAATCGAGCCCAGAAGCGCCTTGAGACCCTCCGGGTGAGTAGCGTGCTATACAAATGCCTTGATTGATTTATTGATTGACTTACAATATCTACAGCCTATAAAAACTCCATCATTAGTAATATTGTGTTTGTTGATTTGCGCAGTTGCAATTTCCATGCACTCAGTATCTCGTGCAATGTGGTTAAGATAGGGATGTTGAAGTGAATTTACGCAACAGGCCTGGCCATTAACAGGGCAGACAGGCATTAACTGAGGGGGCAGGGGCTGGGACGCCCTGCTGTCGGAGGAAGAGCCACCTTGGGGTATCTCTGCTTGTACTGCTAATCAAATAGGAGGCCTTGTTTGCAACCTCTTTAGGTTATCTCCTTGTACTGATAATCAAATAGGAAGGGCCTGTTGTCAATTTATGACCAGACAAAATGCACTAATACACCTTTATCACACGGGAACCATTGTAAACCGGAAGAGAACCCTTATCCGATAAAGGAAGTCATCCTGTCTCTTGGATGATGTTTTCAGCAAGACTCCAGGCAGGCAAGAGGTTTAGAGTTGGTAAGTATGCACTGCTTTTCCACATTTTGATTTCTTTGCAGTGATTACTACCACAGGAACAGCTGCTTGAAGCCTCTCTTAATGGGTGGGGAGGGCGCTATCCTAACCATAGAAAACAAAGTGTCATTAATCATTTTGTGAATGTTTACATTACATGGGTATACAAGTGCAGTTATCATGAAACACCATTTGGCTGGTTTACAAGAAGCAATGTGCAAGGGAGTAGCTACTCGATAGTTATGATTGGTCAATAGGTCAACTGATTTATTCCTTTACTAATAACTTTGGTGCAGTTTGAACATCTGCTTGAGCTTTGGCAGCAGCTTATTTGTGATTATCCAGTCAAGCTGCAGCCAGATTGGTGAAGGTGATCCAATAGTAGCGTTTGTCAGTATAAGGCCAAATGGCCAATGGGATGTTTTACTTCCTGCTTCAGCACAAACTGCTAAGCAGATGAGCCTCGCCATGAAGGTAAAACCTTTTCTTGGGCTGGTGTTAATCCAAGCAGTCCTTTTTAGATATTTAAAACCCAAAAAGGTGCTAATTAGATGGGCTGCAAATGTTTAATCTCTTTTATATTTTGGTAAATATTTCAAAAAAGGCGTGGAAAATGCAATATTCCTCCGGGCAAATGACTATATTTAGTCCAAAACTATCTAAATAGTCCGTGTAAAATATGCATTGGGTTTCTTTTCACACAAACTAGTATTTCTGTGATGTAGTAGATTTATTTTCAGGCATAGGCTCTCACTCCCGTTTCCATGGTTACTGCTAGTATTCTTAGAATGTTGATGTTAGATGTTGTCAACAGTTGGTGAGTCACTCAGTGTTTACCTGCGTGCGCCCTGGAGGTCCTTATCTTCTCCCATCTTGTCAAAAACTCTTTGGAAAAACCTTTGGACTCGTTTACTATGTAAACATAGACTGAGCTATAGCTCTTCACCCTCTGACTCTAAGCCAAACACCTTCCCCATCCCTCCCTTGTGTTAGTACGTACAGCTCACAGTTCTGATTTGTGTGTGTGTGCGTGTGTGTGTGTGTGGCAGAGCTTTCAGATTTTAAATTCAAAAGGATCAATTGTTATGTATTTTCCTGTTCCTCACATTAACAAGTCAGGGAAGGGGGCCTTTCTACTCTTTGCAATGGCTAGCTTTCTGAGTGGCTCTGCGGCTATAAACTGTTCTGTTCAGCTCGATATCAAAAGAACTGTTAATATAGCCTTAAAGCACACCGTAGCAAGTAGTGTGCTCTACCGGCCCTCCAGTATTTAAGGCCCGAGCTGAATCCGAGGTCCTTTAACAAGGGAACGGGCCTTTAATGACCGGTAGAGCTCACTACGGAGGGCTCTGAGGCTATTAGAGCATTCCACGCCTAGAGGGCAGAATGTTCTAATTTGTAAAATATAGGCCTCAGGGTGCCCGAGGGGATGAGGCCTTTGTCCACAGCAACAGCTGTGAACAAACATTGGAATCTTGATGCTCTGGGCTTCTCTTAGCAATTAGAAGCCCGGAGCGCTCCTTTGTCTTCAATATAAAGCTCAACATTCCAATGTTCTAATATACAATAGCTCTTTCGATATTTGAAAAAGAGTACTTCCTGTTCATCGTTCACTGGAACTGAAACAAGAGTCAAGCGGGAGCGGACCCCTCAGGACTCCAAAGACTACTATGTAATGGAAAAGGAATAAAACGCAGATTTACCTGTTGCTAGAGGGATGCTGAAAGCCAAATCTCCAAATTCAGGCTTTTTGGCATAAAGACATTCCAAGTTATACATGGTTCAGCGTAGATATTCCAAACAATCTAGACTGCATACGAGCTACTTATAACATAGGTAGGAATTCAACTAATTGGCATGGAGAAGTGAGATCAAATATGATTAGAGTGCATTTATTCACTATGGGCCAGATGTAGGTAAGTTAATTTTACCGATTCATAAATACCGAATTTTACCGATTCGGTATTTATGAATCGGTAAAATTGAGGGGGGGGAGATGTAGAAAGAATCGGTATTTGAATTACCGAATCGGTAAATACCGATTCGGTAATGCCCATTGATTCCTATGGGCTTCAATGCCCATAGGAATCAATGGGCATTACCGAATCAGTATTTACCGATTAGGTAAATACCGATTTTTGCAAGGGTGCAGGGGGTGTCACTTTGACACCCTCTGGCACTTCGATTTAAGGCATGTGTGACATGTGGCACACAGACATGCCCTAAGGGCATGTCCGTCTGTCACATGCCATAGGTGTGCATGCACACATGTGCATGCACACCTGGAATCGGTATTTCACCACCCAATTGGATTGGGTGGTTAAATACCGATTCGGTAAGGCCTGTGGGACACAGAAGAGTCCCACCTACATTTCAAAATTACCAAATCGGTAAAAATACCGATTCAGTATTTTACAGATTCGGTAAATTTACCGAAACGGTAAAAAAGGGCCCCTACATCTCAAATGACCATTTACCGGTCGGTAACAGCCGAAATCGGCCGTTACCGGTCGGTAAATGGACACCTACATCTGGCCCTATGTCCCCAGTTATTAATAATCATGGCAATAATGCATACTCATATTATTTGCAAGCGAACAGCTCGCAGTAAACATTTGTCTGTAGTAAAATACCATTACTTGTATGTGAATTTATTTCAGGGCTCTGGGAGACACTCTGCTTTTTACCTGCAGATGTGAGATTTTCTGACAGGCTCGTCTTACTTCTAACATGTCTGCTCACACAAGTGATTGCTCATTGAGAAGGGTGGGAGACCACTGCCAATTTTCCCTTTCTCTGAAACGGTCACAGTTTCCTTTTTGGAGCTTAGGACACAGGCGTGGCTGGTACAGGTAAGAGAGATGGGGCGGGAGAAGAAGTCAACAGACGACGGGATAGGGAAAATAAAATAAATTAATTAATAAAACCACCTACCTTGCACTCAAGGTGAGTGGTTTTATTTATTTATTTCCCCTAACCCGCCCTCTGTCAACTTCTCCCCTCCCGCGCCCTACCGCCCCACCTCTCTTACCTGTACCGGGCACACCTGTTAGGACATCTACTGGATGCTGGTTCAATAATTTATGGGAACTGAACACATATGCCTTGTCCCCAGGAATCATAGTTACTATATATACTGATGTGGGGTAGCGGGAATGCAGGAGCATATGGCAGTAGTCATTCTACAGCAGGATTTTGTGGGAGGAACAGGGGTACTGTGTGTGCCAAGGCCTTGCCCTACATCCAGAAGCCGCTGTGCATGCCTATATGCCAGGCGGAGCTCCGGGGAGAGGAGTTGGCCTAACGGCTAGGGTGGTCGACCTCGAATCTGGGGAACTGGGTTCGAGTATCGGCAATGACGCTGAACATCCTGTGATTCTGGGCAAATCACTTAATCTCTTCGTGCCTAACAAGAATTAATGTGTGTCCTCATGTACAAAGCTGGCCACTAGGCACAAGTATAGGGTGCACATCAAATCCAAATGACTTAGGTTTGCATTCAAAGTCTAGGGTGCATTGGTGATGTCTGTGCTCAGGATGCTCTGGGACCAGGCACTGGGTACAAGGCATTGCTGAAGCATCCTGCACCCGTTGCCCAACATGTGCTACGAAAGGTTGTACAAAGCAGACTGGAAGTGGTAACAATGAGCACTTAATGAATCCTTAAGAAATGCCTTGAACCAAGAGCCCATGGATACCTTAAATAGGATCATAACAATACTAAAATGACCTGTGTTACCAAAAATAGATTTCCCTATACCAAATCTTCGGTAGAGGAGCTGACATGGTCATATCCCAAAAACTCAAAATTCACTGAAACTTGCCCGTTACTGTCACATCCACAAACACAACTCCTTTAATACACTGTTCCTAACCTCTTTCATGAAAATGTTTGCAAACCTCTAAAGTTAGAAGGATGTAAAATCTGAGTGCCTCAGTTACTGACTACACCAGAAGTTTATACATACCCACATATAGTTTGCAAATGTTTTAATCCACATTTTTTTCATGCTGATTGACAATTGACTTTCACTTGCAATACGAAGGTAATCTCCTAACTGTGGCTGAAGGCCTTTCCCTGCACCCATTGTCCACTATGCATGAATGAAATCAATGCACAGTGGGTTGGGTGACAAGGAGAGTGAGCAGAGGGCGTAGGCGAAGTATTAGCCGTGGACAAATAGCATGTAATGCAGAGCCAAAGGGTCTTTAGCGGGAACGTTAGAGAAAAGTGTATTCGAAACAGACTGTGAGTCTGTTGGATGCAGCTGGAGACTGTGCAGAGGGGGCTTTGGGAACAGAAAAACCTGGCATTGGGTTTGGCCACATCTATGCCTCATGCCAGTGTCTGCTGTGCACATTTAAAGACTGTGTGCAATTGGAATTGGGTGCAGGTGAACTAAGTGCACTGTGCTTGAAGGCCACATCTTGCACCCAGATCTCACTAATATGACCAATGCCCTAATGAAAATGACATTGGCGGGCTATGGGTGTCCTAAAAAATGAATCCATGCATGTCTTCCGTTATGGCGGGGGAGCGTACCCCAATAGGTGGCAGCAGATTTAAACATATGACAAATAAAATGATAATAAACCAATTTTGTTATTGTTTTATTTTTATTTTTACCTCCTGTAGGCTGCCGATGAGCCACGTCATAGGCTGGGGCCATGCAATCTATGTGCCACTGTGAGGGGGAGGGGTGATGCGCACCTAGCATTTCTCCGCCCGCCTGTGTTGTACAGCCGGGTGGAGAAAAACCACAGGCTCCCAGGCACTGTCTGAACCAGCAAACCAGGCTGCTGAGACTAATCCCAGCACTTCATTCAAGCATGAGAGCAGCGTCAGGTTTGGCATTTTCTTGACCCGACTGCATTATTTTAAGCAAGGGGAGTTTGGCTTGAAATATTCAGTCACTGCTGTCCCAAGGTTTAACGTGGATTGTGTTGAAGAGATGTGATGAGACCTGCACCCTGGCGAGCTTCATTTGTCAATATTGCTTCTTGGGCATAGATTGGCCTAATAAAATATGAAGGGATCAGTATGTAGTAAGTGCTTGACTCAAGAATACCTTATAAAGTACATTATTGCCAAGGTACAGAGCAGGGTAGACGTGGTCCATACCGCAGTCTTTCTCCAATCAACTGCGTCCCGGCCCCCACATAACAGTCTCAAATCTAAAATGCATTACAAACAATATACTATATACACACATGAGCCTACAACACATTCTCCTCCTTTTAACAAAAAGAGAATAACAGTTTGATTGTAGCAAAACATTAACATTTCTACACCACACCCATCCTCCTCTTTAAATGAAGAGAGACAAGCATGATATTAAGATTCTAAGACATTACTTTACTATCCAAAAAAAACTTACCACTAATCAATAAATTTATATCTTAAAATAACCTACTTACTACCTTCAAGAATACAGCCTCCTAACTACTTGGGGGGTTTCCTAGTCCTACAGTGTGCATTCAGACCTGCACAAAAAGACCCACCCTCCTCTTGCCTAGTTGTAACACCCACCTCCGGTATTTCTCTGGTATCACCCTCATCATGCCGCAAAACATCCTCAGAAAAATTAACCAAGGAATCTTTTTCCAGAGACTCGCAATCCTCACACAAATAAGCTTGGGTGGCTATCCCACAAAAGGCATCTTCTTAATCCAACCAATCAAATTCCTTACTCCCTTTGTTCTCCTTCAAATCCTTCCATTCCTTAATGTTACTCAAAGGCACATGCTTAAGGTTCCAAACCTTGCCATCACTCAGCCGGACTGCATTGTGCAACACCTCCACAACTTCCCCATGTGCATAGGATTCGCTGTACCCCTTAGTTATAACACCAGGCTTCTTTATACAAACCCAATCCCTAACATGAACAGATGCAGGTTTAGTACTATTCTTAGAAACATAGTACATTTTACTTTTCAAATGTCCTTTGGCTATAGTGGCTCTGACATCCTCTACAAACCATGGCACAACACAAGTGTCAACCACGCATCCAGGGTTGTAATTGGTTCTTGAATTTCTCCCTCTCATTATCAAAAAAGGTGACAACTCAGTGGTTGTATTCCTAGTGACCCTGTAAGCCCACACAGCTTTCATCACCTGTACCTCCCAGTCTTTGATGTTTGTGCAAGCTGCCTGAATCACACCATTAATGACACGGTTGAACCGCTCAGCCATTCCGTTGCCACTGGGATTACATAGTGAGGTCGTTTTCTGTCTTACTCCAACTTTGTCACAATACTGTGTAAAGGCAGGAGATTTGAACTGCACCCCATTACAACTTAACATAGTGTTTGGAATTCCCTCTGAACAATAAACTTGATCCATAAAGACTAAAACTGCATTGGAATCAGCATTCTGTACAATTTTGACCACTGGCCACTTAGAAAACAGATCCATGACTACAATAACATACTTTTGTGTTGGACCCACTGGTCCAATTACATCAATGATAATGGACTCTCACTGATTTTTTGTACCAATGTTATCGCTCATTGGTGGGCCTGAGAGTTTGGACATGTCAGCTCCAGAACATTCCATGAACTCTTTGACCATATGCTCAATATCAGAATCCATGACAGGCCACCAGAACAATCTCTTAAACACAGCTTTGATATGATTTATAACAAAATGTCCCTTGTGACACAAAAATATTTTTTTTATGTGAAGGCTGTGGGGGGAAAATGTTCTTTCACCCTCAAAATCATCCCACTGTCCAATGACAGTTCAGATTGACTTCCAGAGTGGTCTGATAACATCTGCCAAATCTCTTTCATTAGGCCACACTCACCCAGTAAACTTTGCAACCTCTTGTAATATTGTGTTACCTCTATAGTCTAGTTCCCATTCTTCCTTTCTTACTGCAGGTATACCATTGTCGTATATGAGAGACACATGAAATCCATTCCATTTTTCGTCTTCGCACTCCTCTAACTCTGTTGGCATTCTAAGCAAATAATCTGCCCCCACATTTTCTTTTCCAGGCATGTATACAATTTTATTGATGACATTATGCATGCAAATGGAAATTCTAGGAATCCTGGCTGAATCAAAAATTGGAAACAACCATCTGGGGTGATAAAAGCTATGTATTTCCGGGATTAAGGAGTCAGAAAAATCTGGTTATATGAAGATGATAAATCGATAGCAGAAAGCCACAGAGCATCTTTAAGCAATGTTACCATCACATTGATTTTAGATCATGGAAACTCATGTATGATAATGTTATTGTTCAGATGGCGGAGATCAATGCAGAATCTTATTTTACCATTACTCTGTCGAGCTAGCACCATCATAGAAATCCATACAGATACCTCCACAGGTTCTATCAACCTAGACAACATCAACTTTTCCAACTCCCTTGGGACTTCCTCTCTTACAGACATTGGCACATTTCTGGCCATGTGGAATTTGGGGCACACTCCCTTCTTCAAGCGAATCTTGGGTTCAAACCCCACCAGATTACCCAGCTCTTACTTAATCATGGCTGGAAAATCTTCAAACAACTTGGACCCCATTGGTCGAGCTTGACCTACAATCAAAACTTGCTCTTTGCTATTAGAGTCAAAACAATAGACAAATCTTTCTGATCCTGCCAACCCAAAACTGCAGGACTCTTTTTAACCATGTACAACTTACCATGTGACTTCATGTGTTTAAATTTGAAAATAAGCCACCTGAAACCAAGTATATCTATTTTCTCACCACCATAACCTTTAGACTCAATGTAAGATGGAATCAGAGATTCACAAATCTTTTCCACAAACGTATCTCTCCAGATTCCCTTATTGATAATGGTGTAGGGGGACTCAAACCAGAAAAAATGGTCAATCCTACCCCACTAATAGTCATCTTACACTCAGGTTTCCCTTTGCATGCATCATCATGTATATTGAAAATGAGCTTTTCTTTAACATTCGTGACAATATTTCATCTATCCAATCCTGAATCCTCCTCTGAATCATTCTATTTTGCTGTCTCTCGTTTATCACAGATACACTTACCAGATTTCTTTTTTACACAGTTTAGCATAATGACCCCAGATTCCACAATTACTGTTTTCCGGATTAATAGCAGAACAACATTTGCTATAAGCAAGGTGTTCTTTGCTGTCAAATCTATAACATCTACCTCTTTCACACACTTTAGCTTTTTCCTTGCAAGAGGATGCACTATTTTTTGTACTATAACTTTTAAAACTTCTGTTCACAGACATTGTTTCCTTATCATTCTGCTTCAAAGCTACTGTGCTCTTTTGTGAAATCTCAGCTTTCCGCACAATAGCCAAGATAGTATTCAAAGGGGAACCGCCGTTCACCCACAGCCTCCGATGTATGGGCTGGTTGCTGGTGTGCATCACAACCTGGTCTCTTAATAAATCATCCTGTAGAGTGCCAAACTTACAGCTGCCTGCTAACTTTTGCAAATCAGCCACATATTCTACAAGAGTCTACAATTGTGTTCGTTTGCCCTGAAAACCTTGTCCCTATCCTATTTATACTAAGGAAAATTTAGGTTGGAAATGCTTATCCAAATCATGAAAAACAGCAGTTAAAACATTCAAATCACCCACTACTGGAAATTTAGACAGCTGGGAATACATTTTTCTAACCCCATAGGACCCAATGAATGTAAAAGGATCCTTTTCTTATGCGCTGCCGCCATTTTTCCTGCACCTCGAATTGATTCAATGTAGTTCATAAAGTATTCCCTCCATTCTGCCCACTTCAAAGCAGGTTCAGAGTTCAATGACCTGCAAGGCTGAGGTGAGCAGATGCTGAAAATTTGGTTGCTCATGTTCTTAATGCAGTAGTTCAGAGATGCAAAGTACAGTCCAATCTTCACCATTAAATAGACCTCCAAACTTGGGCATAGATGCATCAAGCTAAACACCCCTCGCAAAAGGGCAGATTCTCAGAATCCGCCCCTTTGCAACCGGTATTTTTGCATTTGGGATGCATCATCCCAAATGCAAAAATCGCAATTAAAGAAATTGCAAAATTGCGATTACTTACATTGCTATTGCATTTAAGGAATCTCAAATTGAGATTCCTCAAATGCAATGCATTAAAGTTAAAAAATTAGCGATTAGGGGGAGCAAATTACCATGAAGTTGAACTTAATGGTAATTTGCAAAAACTTTGATAAAATGCACTAAAGTGCATTTTTTAAAGCTCCATTTTACACACAAACATGCCCTTAGGGCATGTGTGTGTGGAAGATGTACCCATATGCAGATTTCAGGGGTGCAACAGGGTGTCCTTTTGACACCCTGCACCCTTGAAATTGCAATCTCAATTTGCGATTCTCTAATTGAGAATCGCAAACTGAGATTGTCTTCCCATTCATACCTATGGGCCTCTAAGCCCATAGGAATGAACTTGGAGGTATTCCTTAATTGCAACTCGCAATTTGCGAGTCCAATTAAGGAATTTTAAGAAATCGCTATTTTTTAAGCGAGTTCTACATGCATTGCATTTTGCCAATCTTTATTAGCGAATCCTTATTTTTCGCTAATAAGGAATCGCAAAATGGATGTTTGATGAATCTATGGGAAGGTCACTTAAAATAGACTACGCTTCATCACAAGTTATGGGTTTTAAAAAAAACAAAAAAACACCCTTACTTGTGTTCCAGAACTTGCTACTCTTTTTCAATATTGTTCTTTCATCGCAATCTTACCCTTTCAATGCTGGTAAAGATGGGGCTAGAGAATTGACATGGAAAAAAGCATTGAAAGTATCAAACTAAACAGGGTTGACCAATCCAGCAGGGCTGCTCAGAAAATAACAGGTTACCAGTTAATAAAACACCACAAAACCAAATGAAAACATGTTCATTGGATTTAGTTGCAACACAATAAAGAGACCAAGTGTCATGTTTTTTTTCATGAACACATCCACATCCCACTTACTTACATGTAACCATGAATAGCATCGTCCTTTTCGTGCAGCTGCCTTTTCAATGCATTGACCCTGCGTTTGCTGCCCGCGGCGTTGAACGTACCAGCAGGGAAGGGGTGCTGGTTATTCCTTTGGCCTGCCGCTCCACTGCAGCTGCAAGTAAGAGTGGGAGGGGAGGCCCCTGTCCTCAAAACTCGTACCACCCGGGGCGAACCACCCCCATTGCTACGCCACTACCTGCTACCAATTATATGATCGCTATCTAAGACTATGTTAACAAGATGGAGTCAGTTTAGGAAACAGTTCTTGCTATTAGCAGTGCAGAATGGCATTAATTAACTGATTAAACAGGGACTAGACTCCTTGTTATTTGTGACAAGCTTGCTCCAGGGTTTTGGCTTGTGCCACTAATTGAGTAAGAGAGCCTGCCAGCTGACTATGGGCAGGAACTGCATAATAACATCTTGATAGTCAGAGAGGCATTTCTAGTTTGGAAGAAAATGCATGTCCCACTTTGAAGTCTTCTTGTCTCTTGGAGGAAGAATTAACTACTAACAGTCCTGAGCCGCACCCTGATGTATTTTTCTTGTCTTCTTACCACTATAGTCAATCTTTGACAAGTTAAATAGGTCTTGCCTTTTAGACCTATTGGCTTTGCCAGTGGTTTGAGGCAGAGTACACCGAAACTGTGGAAATTAAAAAAACAAAGCTTCTGATGCAGTCAACCATGTCATTTTGTAGGTGCACATCTACAAAATGTCGCCCCCGCTTTGTTATTTTTTTTTATTTTTATGTGGATTGGTAACAACAAAGGAAAAAGTGGGTGAACTTTTTTTTCTAAAGCAGCTGGTGGGAGCACACCAGGGTGGGCACAGTTGAGAGGCGGAATTAATGCAGAGGATGAGGGGTGGAAGCAGCACAAAGGCACAGGTGGTTGGAAGGTTTTTAAAGTGGGTTGTGAAAGTAACAAGTGGTGTAAGCAAAACGGGGGCACTGGTGAGGGTTGTGAGTAACACAGGAGAACAGATTGGGTAATAAACACTTAGGACATGGGTGTTGGAATCAAATGGGCAAAAAAAGAGCAACATGGAGCTGGCTGCGAGAAACCACACAGGTGAAGGGGAGTAGAGGGGAAGCTCATAGGAAATAGAAAAACAAAACACAGCGGCTGGGGAACGATAACATCATGAGGAAGACAGTGGGGAAACACATGCACTGTAGTAGAGTGTGTAATCAAAAAGAAAAAAGCAACAGAAAAAGCAAGCAGTGGAAAGACATAGAGGCTTCCATGCTGCAAGGGTGAGACAAACCCAAGAAGTGGAATGAAAGCCCTCATAGCTAGTAAATGAGAAGCAAGCAAATGGAAATGAGAGTCACAATGAAGCTAACCAAGGGCAAGCAATGGGTATGCTCTAAGCCCACTGTAAGATAACAATATGTCTTGCATCAAACAGCATATGCAATGTCTTACTCAAGACCTAAGAAGCGTGGCAAAAAGGCCCAATCATGTAGCCACTGTAGCTGATAATTTGCCCTGGCATGTGCATGAGTGGTCACGTATGAGCGCATGTGTTGCTGCATAAGTGCATACATGGGCACTGCCGCTTGCACTATTCATTTTGGTTTCTTTAACACCTCAAGATTATGGCTGCTATTTGCCACAGTCAGTAATAAAATATGTCATTTTAGTGGCAGGAATACACTTTTTGTACATCACATTGCTGATGTATATGACTCAATGGAAAACAAAAACTGAGAACTACATTGGAGAAACCAAATCATGGAAAACCAATTTTAAGCAAAGACAGTTTTAGGGAAATACAAAAAATCAAAAATTAAAGGACATTTTTTAAAGGAAAGATCATTTTTAGGAAAAATTCTAAAGTACATTAAACTTGGGTGGGCTTTAGGGTGAGGAGGGTTTTTTAGGGGTCAGGAATAATTGGAGTTTGGGCATAGTAATGGATTTTTAGGGTTCAGAGATGGGTGGAGTGTAGTGGCGGTGAGGGTTTTTTAGGCTTCATGGGTGAGTGTTTTTTAGATGTGTGGGGTGTTTTTTAGGGTCAGAGATGGGTAGAGTTTAAGGGTGGTAAGTGGTTTTAAGGATTCGGGGAGGGTGGAGTTTACATGAATAACGGAGTTTGTATGGTACAGTGATGAGTAGTCTAGGGTGATGAGGAGTTCTTATGGGTCTTGGAATGGCTGGTATTTAAGGGTGGTGGGGTTTTTGTAAGGTTCAGTGATGGGTGTAGTTTGGATGTGCTGAGGTACTCTACGGGGTATTGGTGGCTGGGTTTAGGAATGAAAGGAGTTTTGAGGGCTTTGGAATGGATGAAGTTAGGAGTAGTGAGTGATTTTATCGTTCAGGGAGGGTGTATTTTCGGGGTAGTGCTGTTTAAGTGTGGTGAGTGGTTTTAGGGGGCAGGGTTTGACGGTGTGTTGGGGTTGTGAGGAGTTAGTGCTGATGGTTTTGTGGTGATAGGTCAGCGAATTAAAAGTATACAAAGTAATTGTTTAGCAATGTAAAAGATATAAATATGATACAATGGCCCGAAGTAAAGCACTGAAATACATATCTCCAACAAAATTGTTTCTGAAAGTAAGACCTACAACCATTGCATTTACACATCTACAAATAAGAATTCAAAAGCCAATTTGAACCAAAAAGACATTCTATAAATTGGTATCTACGAAAAGGTAAATGCCATTCATTCTGAAAATTTCCAGTAAACGGTTTAGATGAAATGATTTCTCAGTAATGGTATTCTATGAATTTGTTTTCTCTGAAATCACATACAACCGCTCAGCCTAGTAGTAAATAGCAGCTTCTAGGCCTTGTAAAAAACAAATAAAAAAGTGTAAATGTGTACATTGTGGGCAAGAAATTTTAGGAACAACTAGTTCCATAAACAATGGCAAACCATCGTGAATGAATGCAATACACCATGCAAACAGACGTTTCTTGAAAGAACGTATTCCTTTCAATACTTGTAAAAAAGCAGCACAATGTATAGGACTTCCATTTACCCCTATCAGATCATCACCCTGTAAAAATGTAGACAAATCAACTTACAATTCAATATCTTTTTCAAATCTCAAGGATATGTCCCATTGTCTTGCAAGTGTGATCTATAATTTTCAGTTTGATACCACTGTAAGCAAGAGATTCGTATTCTAAGTCAATAACCAACAGTCACAATTTGTGCATTTTAAACATGTTGGTCAAACCCAATACCATTGAAACAAACATGTTTTAGCGTATTTGACAACGTTTGTAGGCTATTGACAAAGTGTTTTACATACGGGAATGAGAGATTTGGCGACGAGAAAATGGCTTCCACAGATTTCAGTACAAAGCACTTCAGAACTCGTTTTTGCTAAGTTATTTCAAAGGGACGACCCTTTTTCCAATTCCTTTTAACTCTTCTCTAAAAAGGATAATTGACTCATAAAATATTTTAATTTTATCTTTAGAAAAATGCACCTGGCTGACCAAAGCTATGTTTTCAGTGTGTTCATCAGAAAATATACTTGTAGGAGGCAGCACACGTGCAGTTCTTAGAATATTGAGCTCCGTGGGTTAACACACCTGATTTCGGGATGTGTGACTGAGAAGTCACGTGTTTGATTCCTAATGCAACTTCCGTTACTCCTAAGATTGAATAAGTGAGTAATAATCAGTTGGCAATATTACAACCTGTTAATTACTGTCCCAAAGAATCTATGCTATCCTAAAGCAAAATAAAAAAGTTGTTAACACCCCCACATTGAACAGTTCTCATATATGATAATTTAGCTACACCCATGCCTAAAGCCACCAGGCCTAAAGAACTGGCAAAAAAATATAATTGTCTTGAAATAACTTTGCAATGACCGGGTCAAGCAATCAAAGTACATCATTCCTTCAACCTATTGCACAAACAGAATGAGTAGCTGATGTCCTGTAAGTAAGTCACTTCAACAAAAAGCAGAAATTCGGCCAATTAATACCATATGTTATAAAAACAACAACTAAACTTTCAGTCCCGTTCTGAAACCCCCAGCACACCAGCAGCCTGATTCACAATGGTAAACTTATACTTCTGTGTAAGTTTACAATTCTTTGCTATTCACAAAGGGTTTTTACTAGTAGTATCTTTATGACAGCAGTCTCTGCACATAAGAAGATATGACACTCCTATCTTTTTATGTGCTGAGACGCTGCAGTCGTAAAGATACTACTCGTAAAATACCTTTATGAATAGCAAACAATTGTAAACTGACATAAAAGTGTAAATATATTTTGTGAATGAGCCCCAAAGTGTCAAATCCATTAAAATATCAATGTTGTTTTTAAGTCCTACAGGGGTAATGTGCACTATAAAATGCAACATTTGTTACATATTTCTCCAAAATTCCTTTGGGAAGAATGGCCATATTCTGTATAATGGTTGTTCATAAATGTCTACACTAATTAGAGACATTTTACTGCCCTGAGTAGAGAACGGAAAAACCTTGAATGGCACACAGGAGAGACACCAAGCAGACAACCCGCTATTGCAATGTTACAGCAATTAGTGCACAAAGTATAGTATTCATTGTGTAGTGACATTCCATTGGTAACCTATTAGTAGGCTTTTCTACTTTCCGTTTGTATACGTTGTGAACTATGATGGGGTTTAGTCAGTTTTTACAGAATTTTTGGATACTTGTGAAAATGAATGATATCTATTTTAACCCTTTCTTGTGCAACAAACAATAATGGGGCAGAGCCTTTCCAGTGCAAACAGAGAATCTTTCTTATTACTGTTTGTTTATTATGCGCTCTGATATATATATATATCGTGAGCAAGGAGACTTGATCTCTGAAACGCGTTGAGGAGGTTGCTGCTGAATTAAAGCACGCTATCTCAAAACGGATTGTGGCCTGGATTTCGTCTTTTGTATGAAAGGTGCAAGAACGAAACTCTGTGGATATATATATATATATTCACTGAATAAACCATAGGTTTCACAATTGTTATAGTTAGGAATTAGCATTTAAAATACCTTTGAAATTCACTGAAAAAACCATAGGTTTCACACCAGTTATAGTTAGCTGAACATTTTACTCATACAAAACCTTTGAAATTCCCACGTTATAGTTAGTTGGACTCACTATAACTCGCGCGCCCGCAATCCACTGCTGATGATGTCACATATTACATCATTCATGACATGGTCAGTGACATCACTGATGACATCTCAAATGACATCACTGATGACGGAAGGGGAGTGTAGAACTAAGAGGCAGAGGGAGTAAGAGAATGAATTAGTGAAGTAGAGTAAGGAGAGTAAGGGAAGGGGAAACAGTAAAGGAATAAAGGAAGGGATGTGAGAGGAAGGAAAGTAAAAGAGAAGGTCTCAAAGAAGGTGAGTGTGGGAGTATGGCTCAGTTATAGAGAGTGAGCGTGATAGAATAGGAGTGAGAGACGAAGAGGACGGAGAGAATGGGAGTAACAGAGAGAGAGTGAGAAAAGGGGAGTGAGTAAGTTAGAGGACAGAGGGATTGAGAGAAGGAGTTACTGAAGTGGAGTAAGGGAAGGGAAAAGAGTGCAGGAGCGAAGGATGGGAAGAGACAGGAAGGGAAGTAAAGGAGAAGGTCTTAAAGATGGTAAGTGTGGGAGTATGGCGGAGTTATAGGGAGTGAGCGTGACAGAAGAGGAGTGAGAGACTAAAGGGACGGAGAGAATGAGGCTAACAGAGAGAGAATGAGGGATGGGGAGTGTAGAAGTAAGAGGATAGAGGGAGTAAGAGAAGGAATTAATGAAATGGAGTAAGGAGAGTAAGGGAAAGGAAAACAGTGAAGGAGTAAAGGAAGGGAAGAGAGGGGAAGGAAAGTAAAGGAGAAGGTCTGAAAGAAGGCGAGTGTGGGAGTATGACTGAGATATAGGGAGTGAGTGTGACAGAAGAGGAGTGACAGACTAAAGGGACGGAGAGAATGGGGGTAACAGAGAGAGAGTGAGACAAGGGGAGTGAGTAAGTTAGAGGACAGATGGATTGACAGAAGGAGTTTCTGAAGTAGAGTAAGGGGAGTAAGGGAAGGGAAAAGAGTGAAGGAGCGAAGGATGGGAAGAGAGAGGAAGGAAAGTAAAGGAGAAGGTCTGAAAGAATGTGAATGTAGGAGTATGGCTGAGTTATAGGGAGCGTATGTGACAGAAAAGGAGTGAGAGACTGAGGGGACGGAGAAAATGAGGGTAACAGAGAGAGAATGAGAGAAGGGGAGTGTAGAACTAAGAGGACAGAGGGAGTAAGAGAAGGAGTTAGTAAAGTGGAATAAGAAAGTAAGGGAAGAGAAAAGAGTGAAGGAGCAAAGGAAGGAAAGAGAGAGGAAGGAAAGTAAAGGAAAAGGTCTGAAAGAAGGTGAATGTGGGAGTATGGCTGAGTTATAGGCAGTGAATGTGAAAGAAGAGGAGTGAGAGAATAAGGGGATGGAGCGAATGAGGCTAACAGAAAGAGATTGAGGGAAGGGGAGTGTAGAACTAAGAGGACAGAGGAAGAAAGAGAAGGAGTAAGTGAAGTGGAGTAAGGAGAGTAAGGGAAGGGAAAAGAGTAAAACAATGAAGTAAGAGAAGAGAGGAAAAAAGTAAAGGAGAAGGTCTAAAAGAAGGTGAGTGTAAGAGAGGAGTGTGAAAAAGGGGAGTAAATGTGGGTATTCAGAATAAGTGAGGAAAGCGCAATTAGGGAACAGAGGTGTGGGAGCATCAAAGAAGAGTAGTGAGGTTAAGAAAAAGAGTATAGGGAAATACATTTTATACATCAAACTTACCTTATAAGTAATGTAAACTTAATTTCATATTTCCATTAAAATTTATATCTGTGAAAGACAAAAAAAGTTAGAATATTTATAATATATATTTTACAATACAAGAGACAAAGTAGGACATTAAAAGTAATAACAGGTTAGTAAGAGATAAAGTAGAAGTGAAGTAGTCAGAACGAAAAACCAAGGAATGGTGAAGGACGGTCAGAGAGAGTTAAAAAGAAATAGAGAGAGAGCAAATTGCTAAAAGGATAATTACATAGATACTACTATAAATAATACTTTTTCTGCCCTTCAGGGTCCTTCTAGGCCCCCCTCAGTAAACCTAGGGGGTCAGGGGGTGTCTACCTTGCCCCCTTCAAATCATTTCCCCCTTTTTTTTTACCTCAGGTGTCTCGATTTTCCCGAGACACAAGATGGCGGACTCTCCGGACTGTTTAGAATGTTGACAGACATCATACAACCAATCAGCTTTCCGCTCGCGCACTCCTGTAGCGCGCCGGGTGCACTCCCAGGTACGCGTACCGGTGAGCGCTTGGAGCGCGCCTATTGATATATATGTTTTTTTGAAGTTGCCTTTCATAAAAACCACAGAAGAAATTTCAAAGAAATATAGAAAAGGCCCTACTACATACCAGTACCTATCATTTTGCCAACTTTGGTGTAATTCCATTCATCCATTCAGGCTGTAGGCATGTCTAAATGTCCTATGGAAAATTGCATGGGGAAAACACATTTGAAAGTATTGAAATTTAGAACCAATCAAAATATTACTTTAGTTAGGATTTTTTGTGTGTGATGAAGTTTGATTGGTTATGTATATATCTTAAATGAGAGGAAAACACGGCCATGTTGTAATACCCCAGTCTGAGGTACTTCTGAGAGAAAATTTGGGTGCTCAATTGCTGGACTTAGAATAACACAGTACTACCTCTTCTATTTTCAAAAAGGTGAGTTGTTAATTTGTAAGGGGAACTATGTTGTACACTTTAAGATAATATGGAAAATGTTTTCCATGAGTTATTTACAGTCCTTCTGTTATAAATATTGTTTAAGATTGGCTTCATCACATGCAGTGCTTTATATTTCTATTTCCTGTCTGATACTATACACTGCCCAATTAATTTTAAAGAACTAAATACTTGATTAGGCTACTTTTATATTATGTATTACTAAAATCGATAATTGAAAGTGATTACTTTTTTCTGCAATTTACAGCAAGAAATTTGAAATGAAAATGGAGGACAACAAGGAATTTTTTTTTGAAATTACATCAACACATCTTGAAAATGAAAATGGCATAGACATTGAAAGCACCATTTCATCACAAAGAGAAGATGACTTAAAAGATGTTTTGAATCAATCCATAGATGAAGAATTAATTCAATGTTTGGATGAAATAGAATCAATGAACAATTTTCATGAGGACATTAAATATATGAATGATGATGAAATACCAGATGAGGACATGCTACATGTTCTATTAAATTATGAGAAATCTGAACAATAAATTATTTATTACAAATTAAAAATTAGGTGACATATTATTCATTTTTTATTTCTAATTTATGAGGTAAAAGCAAAGTGATTGTAGTATAATGTAATACTTATAGTATAGAGTGCAAAATGTTTATGTTACATAGTAAGTTTACTCATATTTACTGCCCTTCTCCCACTGTATTATTACCAATGTATATTTGATATCTCTTCTTCATCTCCTGCCTCCTTTCTCTCACTATCTGTCTCTGATACACCCTATCGCTGCCATTTTGTGTAATTTCAGAAAAGAGTGAAATGTAATACTTCAAAACTTGAAAAGAGAGCAGGGTGGAGTGCCCCTCACCCCAATTCTTTTTTAAAACGATTTTATTTCACTGTTTTCCCCTTGGTGCGCTCAGGGTGCGTGTACCGGAGAGCGCACCTGAGAACACACCCAGCGGTTACCCCGCGAAAATTTCAACAACAAAAAAATGTTTTTTTGCCCTTCAGGGTCCTTCTAGGCCCACCTCAGAAAACCTAGGGGGTCAGGGGGTGTCTACTCTGCCCCTTTTAATTATTTCCCCCTTTCTTTTTCACCTCTTGTGTCTCGATTCTACCGAGACACAAGATGGCGGACTCTCTGGACTGTTTAGAATGTTGACAGATACCCGACAGCCAATCAGCTTTCGCTCGCGCACTCCCGTAGCGTGCTGAGTGCGCTCCCAGGTACGCGTACCGGTGAGCGCTTGGAGCGCGCCTATAGATATATATGTGTTTTTGAAGTTAATTTTCATAGAAACCACTGGAGCAATTTTCACCAAATATAGCAAAGGCACATCTGCGTACCAGTCCCTACAATTGTGCCAAGTTTGGCGTAATTCCATTTAGCAGTTCGGGCTGTAGACTTGTCAGACCGTCCTATGGAAATTAACATGGGGAAAACACGTTTTGCGACCCCGCTTTTTTCTCAGCCCCCACTTCACGAATCCCCCCGAAACTTTCAGGGAAGGAGCGGAGCGGAGCAGGCCAAAATTTTGGAAAATTACAGGCAGATCCCTCAACCGGCGCAAGAGTTATTCCCAATAGAATGTTGCCGATTTCCTATGGAAGCTAGGTCCTAACTATAACTACCTACTGGCGACCGCCAGTAGGTTATATATATATATATATATATATATATATATATATATATATATATATATATATATATATATATATATATATATATATATATATATTTATTTATATATATATAGATGTTACAGAGTGGCTGTAGCAACTGTAGTTATAGTCAGTGTTACCAGAGAGAAAAGCATACAGCCACTTACACATGCAGTCATGTACTCATACAGGGACTCACACACCTAGTCACACACCCATACAACCACTCCTACACCAACTTGCAAACCAATACAGGCACTTACATACCCACTAACACCCTCACAACCACTCACACATCCATAGAACTACAAACGCATCCACCCGCTTACACGCACAACCAATTACAAAACGACTCACCACTCACACAACCACTCACACAGCTGCTCAGAAACCCACTCACTCCCCTATTCACCACTCATACACTCACTCACACACCCGTATAGGCATTCAGACACATGCTCACACTCTGACAGAGACAGTCAAATAGATACTCAGATCACATATGTTAGAATTAGCATCACTCTTTACTTGTACACCTAGTATAATAATCTGTTATAGGTGGTTAGTATATATGTTTAAAATCATAAATTTGTAGCAAACACTTCCATTCACTTGATGATGTCATCAGAGATGTCATTTCAAATGTCATCAGTGATTTCATTGACCATGCCATGAGTGATGTAATATGTGAGGTCATAAGCAGTGCATCAAGGGGGTGTAATTTACAGTTACCTTAGGTAACTATAACGGCTGAATTTCAATGGTTTTGTATGAATGAAATATGAGCCTACCTACCTACCTATAATGTCCCTGTGACCTTTTGTTTTTTAAGTGAATTTCTCAAGTTGTTTCATTTCTATTTCCTAACTATAACATCCCTCTAAACATTAGTTTTGTCAGTGAATTTCTAAGATTCTTTCAATGTTTTTTGCTAAATATTATGCCCTTGTAACTTTTATTTTTAAGTGATTTTTTAAAATTTTATTTCCTAACTGTAACCTTTGTGAATGAGTGTGTGAGTGAGTGCATGAAGTTCTCAGTGGATGTGTGAGTTGGTGTGTAAGTGTCTGAGTGGGTTTGGCTGCATAAGTGACTCACTGGGTGTGTGAGTGGGGGTGTGAATGTCTGAGTGGGTCTGTGAGATGGTCTGTGAGTGTCTGAGTGGATGCCTGAGTACGTGCGTAACTATCAATGTGGGTCTGTAAGTAGTTGTCAGAGTTTTTGATTGGGATTACGGGTCACTCCATGAGTGTGTGAGCCAGTCTGTGAGTGAGTGAGTGCATGAGTGTCAGAGTGGGACTGTATGTGGATGTGTGATTCTCTGGATGGGTCTGTGAGTGGGTATGTAAGTCTTTGAGTGGGTCTGTGAGTGACTACATGAGTCTCTGAGTAGGTCTGTGAGTGAGTGTGCCCTCCTTCTTTTTCCAATATGCCTCCATGCTCCCGGGACCTGGCACACACGGGGGCTATAGTCTAAACAAGCATAGGAGACTGGGCTTGGGATTTTATTTTTGTCAAAGATTCTTAACTCAGTCATGATTTCAATGCAATGTGTTTTTTTTTAAAAAAAAAGCTTTTTTTGCACTGGTGGGGTCCCAGGGGGAGCCCAGGACCAGAGCTAGGGGGTCAGGGTATTCCTACCATGACCCTATTTATTTTCTTTTAACAATTTCTTTGGGGTTAGGTGAAGCCGAGTCTCAAGATGGCTGGCAACACTTCCTGGATGAAATGTTGGCAGTCAATCAGATTTTAGCACAGGGACTGTCGGATGCACGGAGGAGCCACTTCCCTTTATATACAAATTTGGATTTCCTTTGATATCTCAAAAACTACTTAATGGATTTACACCTAATAACAAAAAGCACTCTTTTTGGATCAAGAGCTAGCTTTCTTCCAAATTTGGCGTAATTCCATCCAGCAGTGCGGGCTGTTGTGGTGTTCGAAATTCCTATTGGAATTAACATGGGAAACATATTTTTTCCCATCCCCTTTTTCTTGGCTCCTACTTGACAGATTGTCCCAAAACTTTCCATGCACAACAAGGCCCAACTGGACACTTTTTTGGGCACATTTGGTGAAGATTCGTCAAGTGGCCCCAAAGATATAGGCAAGTCAAAACACGCTTTTCCTATGGAAACTCGGTCCTAACTATAGCTACCTACTGGCAACTGCCAGTAGGTAAGATATATATATACCATTGGGGATTGCCACTGTGTACTTATGTTATAGTTAGGTCAGTTTTTCTACAGACAAGGTATTTTTTAGTTTGGTAATATCTGTGTTGCCGTTTGACGAATCTTGACAAAACTTTACAAAAACAATTCACCTCAGTACATTCCTGAAAAGTTTCAGGGTGATCATCCAGCAAGGGCTGAAAAAAATGGGGGAGTCCCATAAGCAAATTTTCCCATATATTTTCCATAGATGTCTTTAAGTGAAGCATACGCAAAAACTGCTGAATGGATTACACCATATTTGGCCGGAAATTTGATCTTGGTGCATAGAATAAAAGTTGATGTTAATCCATTCAGTAGTTTTTGAGAAATTAAGGATTAAAAATATTTGTATATCTGGGCATTTGGATCTGAGGGACTCCTGATAGACTCGCAGGAGCGCAAATTAGAAACTAGAGCGTTCTGATTCTCCCAGGGAGCTTTTCCCTTGGGTCAATTTGCTCTTGCTGGAGTCAGACCCCCGTGGGCGTAAGTGCTCTGATTGGCTGCCATCAACATTCTAAATATTTTGCTGGCAGTCAATACAGAACTTGAATACTCAGTCCACTATCCTGAAGTTTTAAAAAAGTGGTATGAGGGGCAAAGTAGAGATCCGTGTGGGTGGGGGGCCCAGAGGGACCCCTCTGGGGCAAAAATTAAAAACCATCAATTTCTGCCTTGACCCTCAGAGATTTCCATGGGATGATGATAAAAAATTAAGAAAATGGTGGCCGCCATTTTTTGAACCATATATGGAGAGGGGGTGTGAGTAGAGCCCCCTTCCCGAGCCTGCATAGGCATCGAAGACTCCATCCTCTAGGTCAAAATCGATAAAAAGGCAGAGAGGGTTATGCAGCCCCCCCTCCCGAAACTTAAAAGTCCCAGAGGACCCCATCCCCTGGGGCCCAAAATACCTCAAAAGGGAGTCGTCCTTGTGCACCCCCCTCAGCCTTTAACACCCCCTGGCAGGAAAACATCCCTTTGCTCCCACATGGCAGGGGCATTTTAAATTTCCTGCCAATCAAGAGCAAACATGCCTTCTTTGCCTGCAGTAATGTGGTACAAAATGCAAGTCTGCTCCCAACCGGGTCTGAGTGGACTTCTTTTCTGTTTCGATATCCAGACTCCAGCGGGCATGGAAACAGAACACGTTTTGCTACCGCCCAGAAGGAGCCAGGTGGGAGCAATGCCAGCCCCTTTGGGGGGCTGGCTGGGGCCATGGTGGCCCAGTGGCACCTGCCATGGCACCCAACATGTTGCTTTGTGGGTGCCCAGGGTGAGTACCAGGGCACCCAACTATAATAAAGAGAGACCCCAGGGATCCCGAGAAGGCTCAGGAGTGGGGCTGCACTGCCCGGTCCCTTTACTTTTAAATATCATACGGCTCATGGGATCAGTTCACGGGGGATTTCACGGCCTGCCTCTCCTTTTTGATTGGCTTTGGCCCCGGCGGGGTCCCTGAGTCCTGATAAGGCTCTGGGAGGGGGGACACATGGCCCCCTTCCCTTTTTTCTGCAGTCCAACTTTGGGGCCCTGATAAGCTTCGGGGAATGGACCACAACGCCCCTTCCCTTAGAATTTTGCCCCAGGGAGGATGTGGTGACTGGGGCCTCTTAAGGGCCACATGGATCCCTCCATTTAATAATATATTTCAGCCCCTGGGGATGGGGTCCCTGCACGCACCTAATAAATCTAGGGATGGGCCCCACACAGCCCCCTCTGCTTTTTATGGCATTTTGCCCAGGAGGATGGGGTCCGCATAGCCTCAATAGGCTTGTGGAGAGAATCCATGCGGCCCCCTCCCCATAATTATTGTAATCGGTCCCGGGGAATGGGGTACTTGTGGCCTTTTAAGACTCTTGGTGACCTTGTGGCCAACTCCACGCCATGCATAGCCAAGGGCTGTTCACGTTATGGGGCTGCTTGACAGCAAGGGGTTGACCACAGGGCCTCCTGGCAGGCCATACCCAGAAACCAACCCCCCGCACAGGGGTTGAGTTTATGTATGGTAATAATATTTTATTTTGTTTTTAAAAAACTAGAAATTCACTGTAAGAAACAAAGGTTAAAGTGTCTATATAGTTTGGTGAAAATTTCAGTGCCAACTGAGGGGCCGATTAGGATGGAGGATTTTCCGCCTCCTCCGGGCCGGCGGAAGCCACCTCCGGCCCGGAGGAGGCGGAAAATCCATTGCGGGCTCACCAAAGACCCACCGCCACATTACGATGGCTGGTGGGTCTTGGTTTCTGTCCGCTGCTTTTCCGCCGCGGTCGGATTACAACCGCGGCGGAAAAGCTCTCATTTGGCTGGCAGTGTCTATCAGACACCGCCGGCCAAATTAGGAAGCATTTGAAAACATGCTTTTCCGCGGCGGTTTTTCCGCCGTGGAAAAGCATGTGTACTTTTGATTTTGGGGGCCCGTTGCGGGCCCCCAGGGTGTTGGTGGGTGGGGGGTGCACATGGGGGGTACCTATGGTACCCCCCAGCATTTACATGCACAATGCGGCAGGCACCACGCGGTGCCTGCCGCTTTGTGCATGTAAATGTTACACATGCACTTTTAACATTGCGGCGGGTGCTGCTTCAAGCAGCACCCGCCGCAATGTTAAATATCCAGGATGTGACCGCCAGGGTGGCGGTCACATCCTAATCGCACATGAGGGAACGCCGCAGCCCATGCGGACGTTCCCTCATACTCTGGGGTCGCGGACGGACTCAAGTCCGTCCGCGATCCTAATCGACCCCTGAATGTTTTCAACAACAAAAAAACCCACAAAAAATCCATCTGTTATGGTTAGCAGAGCTAACTACAATTTGCACCCCTGCCATGCGCTGCTTATGACCTCACTTATTACATCACCCATGACATTTTCTATGACATCATTTATGACATCACTGATGGCGCCCCCTGGTGCCAAACCACAATAAGTGCAGCATAATGCTGTGTTTTTCAGTCTCAACTGCAAAACACATTTTCACTGTTTGGATTTTAGCAGTTACAGTCATCTTGGTGAAAATCCACACAAGGCACACTCTAAATCAAATTTCACATATGTCTGACAATGCACTAAGATAAACTGATCATAGATGTGTTAGGTGGCAGAGGTCTGCTTCTGGTTATACATACATTATATGTTAAGGTTTCTAATAGCTAAGCTATCTCCCAGCCTACTCATTGATCAAGTGCCAGACACCTGAACTATTCTTCAGATGCCTCACAAAAGGACAAGAGCCATATCCCATCATTAGTGTTTGATTTCTTCAAAATTGCCACCGGCCCTGCATTTAGTGCATGAAACACCTACTAAATATTTTGAAAAGATATGCATACAAGATATGACTGTTACTGATAATTTCATAAGACATTGTCATAAGACGTCTTGGCACTGAGCTGACTAACACAATCGGAAAAGATATGACGATAATTAACAGAATAGATTCATTTTAAGAGCCTTGCGAAGATAGAATGGTCCTCTATTTTGCGCCCATTAAGAAAGAGTATGCTCCAAATAGAGGAAGCAGCAAAACATTAGGAACATCACCTCCAAAAGGATGAGGCTATAGTTAGTGTCTGCCCTAGGGTCCAAGTTTGATGACCCCTTCTTTCCATCCATTGTGAACAGTGCCAGTTTTAGAGTCTGGACTGGATATACATCATCTCAGGAGACCAACTTCATGGAGGTAAGCAAGGAGAAACCCCCTTCTCTTCCTTAATTATTGGGAAAAATGTGGGAGGAGTGACAAAAATGCAACACAAGACAAGATTAAACTGAAGCTGGGCAATACAATTGTGAATGTCCTTGATCTTCTCATACAAAAAAAGAGGCTAAATTGTCACAAACATCTCCGGAGAGGTGTAAGAAATTGGGGTATTGGTTGAGGCAAGTGTAAGCCCCACTCAGGCAATAACCCCAATCTTTGTCAAGGGGAACCACCAAAAGTCTCTAGATTAAGGTGGGCTTAACACTCTGGTAGCTTGGCACCTAAGCAGTCAGGCTAAACTGGTAGGCAATGTGTAAAGTATTTATGCAGCACAGAAACAGTATTAAATTGGAAACACAACAAAAGAAAAGTCCAAACCAATTTAGAAAATCTATACTACTATTATAAAGAGAGAACTGTGTCCTTTGAGCCAGGTAAACTCGAAAAGTACACCACCAATCCAAACACCCAAGACATCTTTGAAAACCTCAGGGCAAGCAGAAGGACATAGGCTATATAAAAAGAAAAAATATACGTTCTTTAAAAAATTTAGGAATAAAAAAAAAGTAGTCCCTTGCACGTAGCGCCGGCCGTGACGTGCGTGATGACATCGGGAGCACGGGGAGGAGCGGCGTTCAGGAGCAAGAGGAAGAGGGGCGGACATGAGCGCGGGGAGGAGCTGCGGACAGGCAGGGAGGAGTGGCGAGTGGCGGACAAACGGTGAGGAGCGGCGAGAAGTGGAGAAGCAGTGGAGCAGTAAACTCAGCAGCGCAGGGAGGAGCGGCGGCTGAGGTAAGTGAAGCAGCCGCAGGTGCGCACCGAGGGACGGCCGTAGGGACGGGCGGGGGCCATGAGTGCTCACAAGCCTTTTACTCAAAGTCGGGACGTCGGGGGAAACAGCGGACAAGAGCCGCGGGTGCGCACCGAGGGATGGGCGGGGGCCATAAGTGCTCGGAATCCTTTTCCTCAAAGTCGGGACGTCGGGGGAAACAGCAGACACGAGCATGGGCAGAAGCGGCCAGGACCAACAAAACCAGAGCACACTGTAAGTACGCTCTGCTGCTCCCGGCCGCTCTGCTGCGCATCTCCTGCTGCGATGCTGCCCCCAGCCCCCTTCTGCCCCGGGCAACGCCGGGGCGGGCTGCTGGTATAATATATTTTAATAAATAAAATTATACTAAAACAAATTCAATCCAATCAGTAGAACCAGAGTTATGACTTGTTAAAGTTTTTAGAGTGAAAGAGCACTTAAAAGATCAAATCTGGTTGCACAAGACCCTGCCAAAGTCAAAAGTTAAGACCAATCGCAATGGAGCGCTGGTGGGATGCAAGGGGTGGATTAGGCCTGCTCTCACCTTACCTTCAGACTTATAAAAATCCTGAAGTAAATTTCCTGAGAAGTTAGAGTTTAGCAGGGCAAGTCAGCAAGCTGCGTCCAAGGTTGAGTCGTCGTCGTGGGAGACCTCCTGGACAAAGTTGCGGTTTTTACCTTTGGACTAAGACAACTTTTTAGAAGTCACAAATATCCAGCAGGACGGGTTTTAAGTGTATTTATCTGCATAGTTTGTTAAAACCGTTGCAATACAAAAATATTTCATTTCAAGACAATCGATACATGTAAAACTCCATACTTCTAAAAACATTAAAATTCTTTAAAAAAACTGTGCTATAATTATGAAAATGTACAAATCTAGTGTCAAGTTTTTAGACACATTATATCCGGCGGTGCACATCTCATTTATTCTCCAGGGTATCTGATTTAAGTCTGCATATTCCTTTATATATCAAAAGTTAGTACATACAAAAATAAGGTGCTTGTGGATCACGAAAAGGGCTCATTAGTGCTAGACATCGAACTCTTCCTGTTCCTACATTTTTCCTGTGTAACTGGGTTGGGTATGCAGTTTAGTTATTATCAATAACTAGGTCTCGTGCATTTTCTTTTTGTACACCCTCAAGAACTTTACCAAGGAACAGTTCAGTTGAGGGTCGCTGGGTGTGAAACATGCCAGAACAGCCTGCCTCTTAGTTCGAACCCCTCGCTGGTTAAATTTAACTCCGTTCTTGTGAAAGTTCTTTACAGGTGCATAGTAGATGCAACAGATTTTCTGGTGCTGTACCACATAAGTGGCACCTAGGGTCCGCCTTCTCCTTTAGCCAGGGTGGAAGATGCTGTATGCAGGGTAGCAGGCCAAATCTGTGCTTCATAAAAGTAATTTTTGTATGCTTAGCCCAAATTAAAATACTTTTGAGCAGCTGGCTCGCATTAGGTATTCAGAGTCATCCATCCGTGAGATCTTTCTGAGAGTGAGGCTTTATCCTCCAGCCACGAAAGATGTTTGTCTGTTTTCCAAACCAGTTTCTTGAGCACGCTGGTATTTGTAGGTGTTTCCCAGAGTTGGTTCAATCCCAATTTGAGTACGCCATTTTTAAGCTATCTCGTTGCGAGTGAAGAGGGGTGACGCGGGGTGACGTTCTATTTCTTTCCATAGCTGTTCATTTAACATTCCCTGATGGGCTTTCTGTATTTTATCCCAGGCTATGAGGTTTGCCCCATGTCTCGCAATAGATTGCTTCTGTATGCCAAACTCAAGTCTGATTTGCGAGGGTGAAGTATATTTGGACAACCAAAATATGACCCTATACGTCATAGATACTGTGGAGTCAAGTAGTTTGGCACTTCTTCCTTTCTGCGCCTCACTGTCATGAATAATTGTTGGCAGTAGCTTTGCACGAACCACCTGCACTATAGGCAGAATCGATCGAGGGTTTAGTTTAGAGCTCAGGGCTTTTAAAGAAGTTGCCAGGGCAATGCCTTTATACCTGATGCTGTTCCTCTGCGCAAGAAATTGACCGCCTTTGTCTATCTTTAGGCTCAGATATTTATATTCCAAAGTGTCTTCAATTCGGGTGTCCCCCCAGAACCTTGCTGCAAGTTTTTCCCTTTCTTTTACTGACTGTAATGGTTCTTGTTTTGTCAAGATTTATCGTTAGACCATTTTCTTTGGAATAGTCCTGTGTAGCATTTATAAGCTGTTGAAGGCCCACTTTCGTTTAGCTGATTAGGACTATATCGTCCGCATATAGGAGACATGGCAATAACATGTCTCCCAGTTTTGGGGCATGTGAATTACAGGCTTTTAGTATCGGTACAAGATCAGCTATGAACAGATTAAAGAGTGTAGGGGCTAAAACACATCCTTGTTTAAGCCCTTTGTCCGTTGGTATGTGTCTCGACAGGAATGATCCATTGCCCAACTTAGGACTTGATTAGGATGGCAGTTTTCCCGCATCCTCCGGGCCGGCGGAAGCCACCGCCTGCCCGGGGGATGTCGGAAAACCGCTGCGGAGGCACAGAAGACCCACCGCCAAAATAGGATGTCGGTGGGTCTCCAAATCCGTCCACAGCTTTTCCGCCACAGTCGCCTTCCGACCGCGGCAAAAAAGCTCTAACATGGCTGGCGGTGTCTGTCAGACACCGCCAGCCATATTAGGATGGCGAAAAACATATGCTTTTCCACGGCGGCTTTTTCGCCGTGGAAAAGCATACGGAGATTGCCTTCGTGGGCCCGTTGCGGGCCCCCTTGGTGACGGGGGGTGGTGGGTGCACATGGGGGGTACCTATGGTACCCCCCTGCATTTGCGTGGACAAAGCGGCAGGCACCGCGCAGTGCCTGCTGCTTTGTGCACGCAAATGCCGTGCATGCATTTTTAACATTGTGGCGGGTGCAGCTTGAAGCTGCACCCGCCGCAATGTTAAAGATTGAGGATGTGACCGCCACCCTGGCGGTCACATCCTAATCTGCACGGAGGGACCTCTGCAGCCCCTGCGGACGGTCCATCCTACTCTATGGTGACGGACGGACTCAGGTCCGTCCGCCATCATAATCGGCCCCTTAATCGAACCCAAGTGTTGGTATGCAGGTTTATCAGCAGATTTAAAAGGGATTGGGAGAGGCCCCAGCTATGCAGTTTGGACCATAGTCTGTTTCAATTGACATGATCAAAGGCTGCTTTATAATCGATAAAACATGGATGCAGGGGCCTCCTTGATGTTTCTGCCTTGTCAAAGAGCTTTGCAATAGTTATTATATTTGTGGTTGTCCCCACTTCTTTCGCAAATCCAGTTTGGTTTAATGGGATAGCGGATTTCTCTTTTGCCCATGCCTGGAGCTCCTCTAGTAGCATTCCAGCAAATACATTTGCCTTGTTGTCCATTAATGCCACTAGCCGATAGTTCTGTAGGGTTGACCTTTCCCCTGATTTATGAATTAGTGAAATAATAGATCCTCTCCAAGGGCCCGATTCACAAAACTAACTTAAGACAAAATCCTAAACTTACTACTTTTGGTATTCACAGAAGTTAGGATTTTGTCTTAAGACAGACTTAAGACAGACTTAAGTTAGGATTCTGTCTTAAGTCTGTCTTAAGACAAACTTAAGACAAACTTAAGACAAAATCCTAACTTCTGTGAATACCAAAAGTAGTAAGTTTAGGAATTTGTCTTAAGTTAGTTCTGTGAATCAGACCCCAAGAGTCTGGCAGGATGTTTGTCGTCCTTATTTCACTGGACAGTGGTTCTAGCACTTCAGCCCAAAAAGTTGACTCTTGCTTGTAGAGTACTGGTGGTATTCCATTTTGTCCAGGTGCCCCTTCTCTCCTGCACTTGCCTATTTGCCTTTTGATGACCTTGATTCGATTTGTTTGTAAATCCTCATTTAAGACATCTCCACCTGCTTTCCCTAGTGCGGTCTGGTTGCTTTTTGCATACGCCATACTGATGGTAAGACCTTCTGATACAACCAAGGAGTCTTTCCCGTTTACACTAGACTCTGTGTCTTGATGGAAATGAGACCAAAGATATTTTGCCCATGCTTCCTGCGAGATGTTTGAAGAAATCCCATTGTGGTTAGGATCAACAAATTGATTTATGGCTCTCCAAAAACTTGCGCTGTTATTTTTTGGGATATCGGCATGTCATTTTGCCCAGAGAACGTTCTCTGCTTCTCTGTTAGCGTTTCTTTTTGGTTTTATCCATAAAACCTTGTTCTTTCATAGTAAGTTTAATTATATTGTGTCTTGTGGGTTACACTGTAGCTGTCTCAATGAGCGATAGACGGAATTCTTAGTGTACTTGATTTCTTTCTTTGCGGATTGCGATATAGACTTCACTCCTCCAATTCTCTTCTGGGTTTGGGGTTTGATCTTAGTAGCGTAGGCTGCCATAGAAGGACAAAGATTCAGGCTGTAGCCCAAGAGGGCTCCACAACGCCGGATACCTTTGCCAAGAGGTCCCATTGAGCAGCATTTGGCACTGCAGAGAAGAAAGTAGCAGGAGCTACCGCAAAGTCAGGCACTGCACCTTGGGCAGATTGGTTTGGCACCAAGTCCAGCTCCTTTGTTGGTTCTCAGAGCACTTTTTGGCAAAACATTTGTTAAGTCCCAGGTTTTTGGAGAAGTGCCACTAGCACTACTTCCAAAGATCCAGGACCTCAGGGGAACCACAGTAGAGGGTTAGAACTCACTCCAGCAGAGGCTAGCAGCACGGTTCAAAGTCTCAGGTGCTTGTTTATCCCTGTAGATCATGCAGGAGGTCAGCCAACCAGCCCTTGGAGTGGTTTCTGGTGGGCCTGGTTTCAAGCAGATGGCCCAGTTTTCCTTCAAGCAGCAAGGCGTCCTTCCAGCAGCACAGCAATTCTCTTGTAACAGGTGGTCAGTCCTCTGGAGACAGGGCAGTCCTTCTGAAGTCTTCCTTAGGTTCTATAAGTCTAGAAGTGTACTGAAGAGGAATTCTGAGGATCTAACTTTTATATCTTTATACCTGGTGCCACCCTTTCTGTGTGGGGAGGACCCTGTCCTACCCCCACATCTGCTTTTGGAAAGTTCTCCCCTTCCCTGTCAAGGCTTCAAGAAATGAGGGCCAAGCCCTTTTAAGTGCATGTGGGGCAGGGAACAGCTCCACCCACAGCCTTGTAGCTGGATGGCTCATCCTGTCCACACCTAAACCCTTCTGTGTCACTATCTGGGAAGAATACACAAAGCCCAACAGCAGAGCCATTCACAATCATGTGACCAGGACACTGGCAGATGGGGCAAATGGTTAGGACACGACAAAGCCATTTTCAGAATTGTGAGTTGGAATCATCTGACTTTATTAATAAAGAGGATTTTAAATTACAATTCATTTAAGCCTAAACCTGACATCTTAACCTGCTCCAAATCTACATTTAGCACTTATTAAATGTAATCCGTTAACCCAGTGTTAGTCAATGGGAGAGATAGGCCTTACAATAGAGAAAACAAATGTAGGTACTTTTCACTATCAGGACATGTAAAACGTAAACTCACATGTTCTTTTTAAATACAAGGCATCTCCCTATGGGCCTTTAGGCCTAGCTGAGAGATGGCTTTTATATATTAAAAAGGAAGGTTTAAGCCTGAAAAAAGGTTTATTTTTGCCAGGCCAAAATTGCAATTTAAAACTGCACTGCAGACTGCAGTGCTAACCTGAGACTTGTTTTAAAGTGCTACTTTAGTGGGTGGCACAATGAATGCTGTAGACTGACATTTAATTTAAAGGCACTGGGAACATATAGTACAATATTTTACAGACTAATACCAACAAAAACACATTTAGAAACAGGAGGATGAAGGCAAAAAAGTTGAGGGAAATACCATGCCAAGGATGCCAGGTCTAACAAGAGTGAATAGTAATTTTGACACAGGGCAAATTGCTGAGATTGAAGACTGCTTGAAAAGACTGCCCTGGAGGAGTTGGAGGCCTGACAAATAGTATTTGAAATAAAATAATTCTTAATAGCAGTAGCAAACAATTTATATGCCTGAGTTGTTGATTTTTATGTTATGTGGTCTGATGTGTGTGTGTCAGTCAGTCATAAGCTTTTATTCGATATGCAAGATATCTTATAAGCACATTTATAATACAAACATTGGCATTGTACAAAAAATACATCACTTTAAGAAGTCAGTATAAATTCATGTTAAAAAGAATAAAAAGGACATAAAATGCCCGTAATCATTTATCTAAAAAGGATTAAACCGCTACTGACAGTCTCTTGCAACGAATAAGCCAAAACTGTTTTAAAAATGTAGCTATTCCACATACAACAGGAGGGGACGTGTCCGTCATTAGGATACGTAGAGCTAAGTAGCTGCGTGTGCCCATGTTTCGGCAAAGAGGTTTCAACCAAAAACTCCTGGGCTTTGCATAGTCCGGGCATTCGAACAGGACATGCGAGATGGACTCTATCCTACTCGGACAACAAGCACAGTTAGGGGACAATTGAGCCGCTGATTTCCAATTTGAAACCACGGCTCCAAGTGGTAGAGAGCCAACTCTGAATTTAAAATATAAAGCTCGGTCAAAAGGGAGGGTAATAAGGTCCAAGTAGGGCTCGAATACCACAATGTCTTTAACTAATAGGAAAGCGGCAGTAGACTTACAATGGTTCGGGTTTGTAATTAAGTGCTCCGCCGTCCATTTCCAAAAGAGTCTCTTGACAACCTCCTTCGGAGGAGCTGAGCGTGATGACCAGCAATCCCCCAGACCGATTTTCTCCAGTAATTTTTTAGTGTCTCTCAGCCATTTTATTTTTGCCCAGCCACCCATGCTCATTATTTCCCCCAGGCCATCCGCGTAGGATTTTAGCTCTTCTCCTCTCCAGATTCGTGTCCATAAGAGGAGAGGGCGAAGTTGGGCTTGATCTGCGATGCTTTTGCAGCCTGTATCCAGCAACACTGGTATGGACGGTGTGCTCAGGGGGATGGCGATGATGGATTTTAATAACTTGCTCTCCGCTGTCGCCAGGGTGTCCATACGACAGTGCCCCCACAGTTCTGCCCCATACAAGGCTGATGTGACTACCTTGGCCTTGTAAATGTCGATTACTGGGGTAAGCAATCTCCTGGATGAATCCCGATACTCCCTCAAGAGAGCTCCTCCTGCTCTCTTATGGTTAAGGACCATCTTGTCTATATGTGGTGCCCACGTCATTCTGTCCGTTATCCGAATTCCGAGGTAGTCGAATTCGGATACTTTCTCTAGGGCAACAGAGTTAAGCATAGGTGGGCGGCCCAGTTTCTTTGGGGGGTTTAGAACCAAATATTTTGTTTTGACCACATTAATTACTAAACCCTTTGCGGCACAAAATTCCTGAAAACGGGTTAGCAATTTCTGGAGGCCTTGTGGGGTCTTCGAGATCAAAAGCGTGTCGTTTGCAAAGAGCAGGGTGGGGATCCGCACTCCTCCAAGAGAGGGGGTATCGGCTGGTTCTGATTGAAGATATTCTACCACCCCATTCACATATAGTGAGAATAGGGTGGGCGCCAAGACGCAGCCCTGTCTTACACCCCTGGACACCGGTATTTTTTCAGTGAGCTCTCCGTTTTTTCCCCAACGAACCTGTGCGAAGGTATGGGCATGAAGGTTAATGAGGAGGGACAAAATGTAAGGGGGTAAACCCAACTCGTAAAGTACCTTCCATAGTTCTTCCCGGGGGACTAGGTCAAAGGCAGTCTTTAGGTCTATAAAGGCCAAGTAGAGACTGCCCATGCCTAGTTCCACCACCTTCCACCCCAGAAGTGCCAACCTAAACACCTGCTCTATTGTCCCCATTCCTGCCCGAAACCCTGCCTGAAAGTCCGATAGTATCTTATTCTCCTCCACCCAATGGAGTATCCTCCCGAGTATAGCTTTACCTGCTATCTTTTGGGTGGAGTCTATCAGGCTTATCGGGCGGTAGTTCCCCGGGGATTCTCTACACCCTTTTTTGTAAATCGGGACCACCACCGCCCCTTTCCAGGATTCGGGTACTAGCCCTCCCATCATGATGTCATTGAGGAGAGCGGCGATAACCCTTCCCCACTCCGCTGGATAAGCCCTCATGAGGTCCCCCGGGAGGCCGTCTGGGCCAGCTGCCTTGCGCGGGGCTACCCACCCTATTACTTTTTCAATCTCTAAGGGGGTAAAGAGGTCATAGGTGTGAGGTTCAATTACTAGTTGGAAGTTCATCCTGGCGTTTAGTTCCTCTTCAGGCGGAAGGTATAGAGCCCCAAAGTGTTTTACCCAACTTTGGGGGGGAATGTTGCAGGGTCTAATAGCTCCCTCTGGCCTATTCCGTTTGGCTATCGCATTCCAAAAGGCCCTTGGGTCCCTACATTTACTAGCTTGGAGCAGGTCATCCCAGAATTTGTCTTCCCACTCCTCCCTAGCAATTTTGAGGGATCTATTGTATGCCTTCCTTGCCTCCTGTATATCACTGTGGGATTTATGCTTAACTGCCTCTACTAGTTTTGCCTTATGCAACCTACATACTTGGGTATACCAGCCATCCTCTAGGTTTTTAGATTTCTTGTTACCTGATTTACTAGAGTGAGTTGTAAACACGTTTGTCAGGGCCTCCACTAAGGAAACAAAAAGTCTACTTACTCCACCCACCCCTTCATGGGGGGACCCCAGGGTTGACATCGCATGATTTAAAAGAAATAAAATTTCCCCAACCTTTGCCTCAGAGAGGACCAATTTGGCCCATTTTAGGCGTCTACCACAAGGCGAGACTTCAGACTCATCGGGGGGTACAACTATCAAGTTATTATCACCCTTTCTTACTGGTCGCCACCAATAGTCCATGGTTAATGAAAGTGAGTTGTGATCGCTTTCAGTCGTGGCGACCACCAGCATATCCCTCACATGTTTCCATAGATATACATCTATTAGCAGGTAATCTATCCTGGAGGTATGTCCTGGTCTATTATATGTATGGGCCCCCCCCCTGTCTGAGATTGTCCTCCCATTGGCTGCCCTTAGATTGAATTCAAGGGTCAGGGAGTATAGCTGAAGTGCCACTTCTGACCACCTCCTGACAGATGGGATGTCCAATACAGGGACCCCCAGCCTAGAATCCTCCTCATCTTGGTCAACGGCAACGTCCGACCCCAAAGGCTCGAACGTGCAGTTCATATCACCCGCTACCAGTGTACACATCTTGTGTGGGGTTTTATTTAAGAGGGTTTCAAGGAGAGATATTACGGGTGACTTTCTCCCACCCTTAGTCCCACGGGCATAGATGTTGAAAACATTTAGAACCAGTCTTCCCCTTTGATCTGTTAAGGTGATGTTTTGGATGTCAGGGCAGCCTGTGTAAAGCTCCTCTACACTGCAATCAAGGGAGGCTGCAACCCAAATGAGTAGGCTGCCCGACGGTCGCCCTCTCCCTGTTTCCGAAGCTCGTGCAGGGACAAAATGGGAAGAGAATCCCACCCTGTGTGCCGGCACCAGGCTCCACGTCTCTTGGAAGATGCACAAGGAGTGCTCATCCACCCAAGCGGTAAAATCGGGTAGAGCCAACTTTCTTGCAATCCCTGCGATATTCCAGCTGAAAACCTTAAAAGATAGGTCCGTCACAAGTGGAATGTCGCTGGACGCAAGAGAATCCCTGTCTATGACCCTCATCACGGGTGCCTGAAGGGGGCAAGGATCCTGGGGAATACCTTTAAGGGTTGTCAACTCGCTAATATCGTCAATTGAGGGAGGGACAGTTAGGGGGGATGGTACTTCAGATAGATCTACTCTACTCACAGATTCTTGATTCCTACTTATCCTGGGGTCAGCCTCCTCCAGTCAGTGGGACCCTGGTATCCACAGGGGATTCGCCTCTGGACCCCCAACTGCTCCTGCCCAGCATGTCTCCCAATTTTGGCCAAAACTGGGGGGGCTCAAACTTCCTCCAGTTAAGCTAGCAATATGTCTGGGGTAAAAGTAGGATAAATCTACTACTTTAACCCCCGGAGCCCCCATATTCCTAATTGGAGTACAGATGGAAGGGACTACTCTAGAGTCTTGAAAATTTATTATTATACAGTCCCCCTCCTGAGTTTTTTTACCCTGTCCTACCCACTCAACCCTGCGAACACTTAAGATGATCCCATCCACACCCAAGGGGATTGGCTTGTTTGACTTTAGCCAATGGATACACTTATTTTTGAGGGATTGATGGTTTTCCATTTGGCCTTCCTTGAGGGGGGGTACATTTACCAGGACAGCAACGAAGGGTTGACAGTCTGGCGGGAGGTTTACTGGGGGGATCCGTCGTACTGGATTTCTAGGGCTAGATGTGGTAGTAGTTGGAGCTGTAGGTTGGGGGACAGGTCTAGTAGCTTTCCCTGGTGCTTGTTTTTGGGCTTTTTCACCTGTGCCTGATGTTTGGATGTCTTTCACTTTACCGCTAGCTGTCTGTTGTTGTTTTTGTGGAGGTGGCTTAGAATTATTTGTAACAGCCTCTAAGTGTACTGGAGGTCCCTTAGGTTTTGGCCCTGCTAAGGAGGTGGAAGAAGTTTTGGGGGCTGAGGTTTGTGCTCTATTACTTTCAGCCTTGTTTAAACATTTTGAGGGTTTAGGATCTTTCTGTGGTGGTAGTTCGCTCCCCCTTACACCCATATCAAGGTTTTCACTCGCTCTGGCTAGTTGTTTGAAAGTAGTTTTGAGTGAATGGAACCCGTCAAGGGTTGATTGTTCAAGTTTATCTATCCTTACCCCCAAGCCCTTAACCTGTATTAGTAGGGGCATCAGGAGACTATTTACCTTCTCCAGAATATTTTCAATAGTTACCGGGTTAGTGGGCTTGGAAGCTTCGGAGAGATTAGCGGAGTTATCATTTGTAAGTGGCCCCTTTGGAGAGACCACAACATCCCCTTCTATGTCCGCTTCATTCTCTGTTGACAGGCCCCTTGGGGTTTTCACACCAACTCCAGGAGGCTTTTTTGCTCTTTGATATAGAGCGGCCTGTCTCACCAACCTACCCTGTTTGCGTTTTCCTGCCTTTTTGTTTACGGACCTTTTATCCAGCCTAGTTTCAGGGGTTTGAATGTTAGGGGACACCCCTTCTGGCACCTCATCTGGTATTACTATGATTGGAGTGGGCAGTATTGGCGATAGGGGCTGGCTGGTGGCTACGTTTAGGGGTTTAGGTGATACTGGTGGCAATGGTTTACTACGACCACCCTCTTCCTCAGTGCCACTAGGTAGAAGTGCGGCCAGGAGTTCCAGCCTGTCTATATTTTGGCCTATTTCGAGCAACTGAGGAGGGTCTGTAGAGTCTCCAGAAACGCCAGCGGGGGAGACGGAGTAAACCCGCTCACTGGCAGGTGTAATCGCCTGAGCAGCAGCCCCCACGGAAGAACGTCTAGCAGGGAGGTAGACCTCCGATAGGCGCCGCTCAGACATAGCAATTTCCTTTTCTATTACAGCCGCCACCCTGGTAATGAAGCGGTCCATGGTTCCAATAACAGGGCTCCCAACAATGGCTCCTCTTTCACCTTCACTCCTGAGAAGTTTACCGGAGCGGGTAGACATAATTGCAGGGGACCCCAGGGGGCCTCACACAGACCGTATGGGCGCACTGAGTTGGGTAGGAAAGGGACGTGGCCCAGCCCAGCCTTGACAGCCCCTGACTGCCACAGACTGCCCGCCCTTTGCTCGGGCTTCGCTCGGTATCCCGCCAAGCGTCAGGCTGTTCGTAAAATAGGGGGCGTTGCAGGCGGGGGCGTGTCTGGAGGTGGGCGCGTCAGCCTGTGCAGCTGGGGAAGCAGGGACTCCTGGTCTTCCGAGTCCCTGCTTAGCGCCGGCTTGGTGATTCTTCCAGGCGCCTCCCAGTGTCCAGTGACCTCGCCTCTCCCTCTTCACAAGCCGCGAAGCGGCACCCGCGGAGCGGGTGCGGCGAGAGGCAGCGGCAGCGCAGGACAGCCCAGCAGGAGTCCGACCCGAGAACACAGGGTCAAGCGGCAACCTCCACAGCTTTCAGGTGAGTCCCGCCAGGTACAGAGAACACGCGCCTTTTCTCCTGGTCAGGCGGGGGCGTGTCTGGAGGTGGGCGCGTCCGCCTGTGCAGCTGGGGAAGCAGGGACTCCTGGTCTTCCGAGTCCCTGCTTAGCGCCGGCTTGGTGATTCTTCCAGGCGCCTCCCAGTGTCCAGTGACCTCGCCTCTCCCTCTTCCCAAGCCGTGAAGCGGCACCCGCGGAGCGGGTGCGGCGAGAGGCAGCGGCAGCGCAGGACAGCCCAGCAAGAGTCCGACCCGAGAACACAGGGTCAAGCGGCAACCTCCACAGCTTTCAGGTGAGTCCCGCCAGGTACAGAGAACACGCGCCTTTTCTCCTGGTCAGGCGGGGGCGTGTCTGGAGGTGGGCGCGTCCGCCTGTGCAGCTGGGGAAGCAAGGACTCCTGGTCTTCCGAGTCCCTGCTTAGCGCCGGCTTGGTGATTCTTCCAGGCGCCTCCCAGTGTCCAGTGACCTCGCCTCTCCCTCTTCCCAAGCCGCGAAGCGGCACCCGCGGAGCGGGTGCGGCGAGAGGCAGCGGCAGCGCAGGACAGCCCAGCAAGAGTCCGACCCGAGAACACAGGGTCAAGCGGCAACCTCCACAGCTTTCAGGTGTGTGTGTGTGTTTTTCTAAATGGAAAATGATATATTTCTTACTTACAAGGTGGAGGAGGGGTTGTAGCCCTGTTTCACTTTCTCTGACCTCAAATGGATATGCCTAAATTACCTCCTGCTTGTCCTACTCTCTAAGAAACGAGGCTTTGCTGTTTATCAGATTGTTTTTTTGGAGCTTACTTTAGCTCCACACACAGTATTCTGACAGCAAATACAGTAGTGAAAACCAAAGGGCATCATTTAGAGTTTGCCAGAGAGGGAAAACCGCCATAACTACAGTGCTTCTGCCCTGCAAGCTCGCCGTTCCACTTCATTATTTAGAGATGGCAGGTGGGCCATGCTCACACAATTGGAGTCTCCTCTGGTTCTGCTAGTGTAAACCTCTGACCTGGTGGAGTATTTGGCAAGGAGCTGCCATGTCACAATGATGGTCTCCAAACCATGTTGACAGTGGGACTACTATCACTTATATTTCACCCCTTCACTCCTTGAGGTATGGGGTACACATTAAGGAAAAATATAGAGAGGCTTCCACACTCAGGGAGAGTTCTTCCTGAGTGTCATGCCCTGTGGGCTTTGCATTGAGAAAGCAAACTGTGACTTTGAGAGTGTATATCTCCATACAAAGAAGTTTGGTGAATGGGTGCTTTACAGATGGTGCCAACTCAGCAAGTCTGCAGTGCTCTGAAGGGTGCAAAAACAACAGTTCATGGACAGAATGCAGAACAATGTCATACATTCATCCCAGTACAGAGATCTGGGCCTAAATCCCTCGGTTTTTTGCTCTCCACACCACCCCACGGTTGCCCTAACAGCAAAAGAATCCTAGCCAGGCAGTTGGGTTTCTATAAATTGGGTGGAGGGTCGACAGTCTGAATGGCAGAGGCCATGAGCTTATCCACTATGGCAGATATGCTGACTTTACGCCCAGTCCTAAATGTTCCCCTAAGCATAGTCTACAGTGTTATCATCGGCAGGGCATTGGTACATATGGTGAGTCTTGTGGTCTTTGTGTACCATCAATACCTATGGATGATCTTGATTATGTAGTTAAATGGTATGATGTTATTATAGTGTGTGACCAAAGACAAAGCTGGTGACTACAGGACAATGTGTAGAATAGATGGCCCCAGCACTACACACACCAGTCACACCCACAAACACATCCTCCTCCCCACACTACACCTACCCCTCTCTACCTTTCTTTTTTTTGTAATGCCTAGTTGTTTGAATGACAAATAGAGAGTTGGGGGGTTATTACAGGCTATGAGGTTATAGCAGGTAGAAAAATTGGCAAATTAGGTGAGGTTTGTGACTCTAAACTGAGACTGATATATTGTAAGATATTTATCTGTAATGGATACCATCACAATAGAAGCATGAAGATACACTTGGAGACTAAGGCCATGGCACCAAGTTATAAAGAATCAGAGTGAAAATTAGTGCACACAATAATCATAGCTACCCCGGTATGGGGTAGTTAATTGGGAACAAAGTTAAGCTCTCCTGAGTTCCTCGCCTAAGAATGAAGTGTAGCATGTGGACTCCATGTTTACCACACCTATTACTACAGGTTTTAAATTTATATCTTAGCATGTTATCCTATTAGATTTCTATCTATTTGTGCAAGCTTCAGTAAACTCAACTTTCAATTAGCACCGAAGTAATCTGAATGTTAACAGAAGGCAGGTGTAGATTATGTCAATAGATTATTGCATAGCTCTGTACTACTATGATTTTTGCATAGCTCTGTAACCCTATTGCAGTGCCATAGGGTTTGATTATGTAGTAATGTCTTTTATATGTTTTATGCAGGGCTTAATACTCTTAACATTTGCAGAGGTGTAGCACGTTGGTCCGTGGGACGCCATAGATGGTACAGATGGTGTTTGTGGTGCAACCTGTATTGGGAAATTTTGAAGTCATTCACTAGGACAAGAGTTATTCTCCTAATAAAGTATGTTGCTATGCCTCTGCAGGATGGCTTATATTTGAAGCTGACAGTGATGAGAGGGTCATTAACAAGCATGTAACTGCACTTACACACAGGTGTAGGAGAGATGTGTGATGATACACATGACTGGAAAACCAAATGCCTGCAATCGATGGGGCTAGCAAGTACATTCCAATCAACCCCCAAACAGCTTCTGTGGAAGGAGAAAGCCAAATGAACTTCACAGTACAGCAGGCCTACAGAATTCACAATACACACTGAATAAGGCAACAATTATTTGGGATTAGGAAACCAGACAGGCTTTGCCACGCTGGGGCATGAATTACAATCATTGCTAAAAAAATGATGACAGAATATATCATTTTGTCCACTTTAAATGGTGCCTTATGTTATGAATTGTTGCCAATGCATTAGGAAAATAATACAAAGCAACGTTTCTGCCTTATCTGCACTTTGGGATTTTTAAGGGTTAGTAAAGTGCTATGCAAATGACAATACCATGCAATATCACTGCCTTCTCCCTATTACATTCAGATGGAATCTTGCTTTCTCTGTCTTTTGTTGAAGTTAAAGTGTGGTGAAGTGTCCCTGCTATGTACACATTAATGTAGTGAGATGATGACTCGGCATTTCATCCCCGTTAATCTATCCCCAGGCACTTTAAGTAGCCCTCTATGGCCCGGATTACAAGTTGCATGGTACTGGCTGGGTGAAAACCCTGATCCAGGAATGACTGTGTGGACCCAAATTTACCAGGCAGTATTCCACATGGTATTCCATTTCCTGTGGGAGTTTACACACATGTTTACCACCTGCTCACAGTATGTGGTAAAAGTGTTCAGGGGGTTGTTGTAAGGCGGGGTGGCAGAAAGAAGCAGTGAAGAATGTTGATGGGAAGGGGAAACATGTAATGTTCTCCCAGGTCTTATCAGACGTTTGGGTAATGGTTAAACAATCAGACTAGGCTACAATGCCGCCTATTACCACAGTGATTTTACTCGCAGGATTTGCGGGTGGTAAAATTGAGTGTTTGGTTCCCGCACTAAATAAATCTAGGTAAATGAAACCAACACCACACCTCTTACAGTGTGGAACGAAATTCCACATGGACATTCCACCCCACCCAGTTCCTAATCAAGGCCAATGTCTTTTATGGGCGCCTTGCAAGTGGGTTGATTAGGCAGAGAAAGCAACACAATAGATATTGTGAGGAATTTAGGGATCAAGTTCGATCCCACACTATCTTCCCACAAGCAAACTCTTGCTGTGGAAGGTTTGTGTTTCCACACGATAAAGATCCTGAGAAAATTCCTCGATCTACTTTCTATTAGCACAAGAAAGGCAGTCGCCATAGCATTAATCCTGTCTTGTCTGGTTTACTGAAACAACCTGTATGCAGGAGCTAAAAAGACTGTTCTGAAAAGATTACAGGTAGTCCAGAATGCGGCAGCTAGGTTAGTACTCAAGCTACCTAAGGGTTCTTCTTAAGCAGCAGCACTAGGAACCCTGCACTAGCAACCTATTCACAAAAGGATTCTTTTCAAAATACTAATAATCATCTACAAGGCCACCAGGGCAATGGGACCAAAATACCTAAGGTCCAGAATCAGTCCATGTACCACCCAATGCCTTTTGCAGTCATCCTCGGGAAACTTTTTAGCATCCCCTACCTTCCATCTGAAATCTAGATATGGGAAGGCAATGGCTGTCCTGGGAACGAAAGCCTGGAATTCCTTGCCCTCCCAGTTGAGACTTGCACAATTTTTACCTATGTTCAAAAAACTGCTACAAACCTGGATCTTTGCTGCCTCAGACCACACAGTGCTATCTCTCATCTGACACATATTTCATGTGTTAGCTTAACCTGTCCCTACCACAGATCTACCCTGCCCATTATGCTAGCGCCAAGATGCTCCTTGGAGTGAACGCCGCGCTTTACAAATACACCCATTCATTCACACCACTAGTGACAAAAAGCAATGAAAAAAACACACAAAGCATTTTCTGGCTAGACATGGCTTTTGAATGACTTCAGTGAAGTTGGCAATACCTTTTGGGAATGACAGATAATGCGGCCTTCAGGTGCATCTTGATAAAGGGGAAGGGAGGGGGTCTCTCAATCTGGGAAGCAAAGGGAGCAGCAGACAGCAAAGGAGGACACAGTCCTTCTCACTAGAAGGCCTGCTACCTTGGCAGCCAGTATATGGCTTTAATTGATGGAGTCATTTAAGACTTCATGGTGACAAAGATTTATTATTTTTGAGAGGTGATATAGGGGTGATTTCAGCTAAGTTAAGGATTGTGTTCTAATGGAAACATTTAAAAAACGGTTTGCACTAGGTACAGTTTGATTCGGTAAATATATATTTTTAACACATTTGGTTTATCTTAAACACACAGGGCCAGATGTAGGTAATTTCATTTTTCCGATTCTTAAATACCGACTCATACCGAATCGGTATTTCAGAATCGGAAATTGTGATGTAGGTAAAAAATCGGTAAAATGTAAGGATTCGGAATCACTCGGAATCTGAAATCGGTATTTACAGAACCGGTAATTTCCGAATCGGTAAATTCCGAATCGGTAAAACCCATTCATTCCAATGGGCCTCCTGGCCCATAGGAATGAATGTGTTTTACTGAATCGAAATTTACCGATTCAGAAATTACCGATCCGGTAAATACCAAATCGGAAATTTGAAACTGATAAACATGTGAGCCTGTGAACCAATCAGAAACACCAACCACACCCAAAAACAAAGCTACAGTGGAATCAACCAATCAGAATCAAGAACCCCTCTCCAGTACCTGGGAGTGGCCACACCCATGCAGGTGCAGAAACTCAACTGTCAGGAGAGCAGGAGGACAGACAGAGGAGCAGGCTTCCCTGAGCTTACCTGAACAGCACAATGGAGACCCAGGATGGACAGAGGGATGCAGCAGAGCGCAGGAGGAAACTGAAATTGAGCCCTGAAGAACTGCAGGTGCTGGTTGAAGAGGTGGTGAAACACTACTGCAAAATCTTTGGAAAACAGTCTCTGCATGTTGCAGAGTCTGTCAAGCGCACTACCTGGATTGATATCCAAGCAAAGGTAAATGCCATCGGGGTCACCCACCGTGAAATTGACGATTTAAAAAAAGGTGGTATGACCTTCGCATTATCACCAAAAAGAAACTAGCTGCCCACAGAAAAGAAGCTGCAGCAACAGGGGGAGGCAGAAACTGAGCACCATGACTCACCGACATTGAGGAGCTAGTGGATTCCACCCTAGAGCCGGAAAGCATCCATGGCATTGGGGACGCTGACAGCTCCGCCAGAGCTGCAAAGAAACAAGGTAAGATGCATGGACATTATCATTAACCCATTTACCTGTTCCCCTTCCCCACTCTGTGTGCCTACATCACACTCCAGAACAGGTTTTACTAATGCCTAGCAATGCATCATGGGAGACGTAGTCATAGGTAGATAAAGCTATGTCAGCATACCATACAGCAAGGGATGCAACACACTACTAGCAGAAGCAAATGAGGAGCAGGCAAATGTGTGATAGTAGTGTGATTTAATCAAGACACACAGGTGAACTACTCCACTGACACAATGTCCATGTCTGTCCACAGGAGAGTCATTGCGCAGCACAGCAATGGATAGGGAGAAGAGGAGGGAAGAAGCTGGTCCCAGCACAGTTCAACGAGGGAAGAACACAGAGCAGGCAGCCAAGACACCTGAGGAGACAACCACACCACAGCCTCAGTCTCCTCTTTTGTTTGGGACTCAGGAGTCAGGAGCAGCAGCACAATCCCCCACACCAACAACACCGTCACCTGTGCAGGAAAGGGCAAGGCTCCTTGATGTGCCCCCTCCCCGCATTCTAGAAACATCTGAGGAGGAAGAGGAGGAGGGTGGCATGGCAAGCAATCCACCAGAGTCAGGCAATGCTGAGCAGCAGCCCACTCCAAGAGCTGTGCGGGCCAGTGTCCGAGGACGAAGGGCACGGGAGAGAGCTGAAGAACAGTACGGTCAGGGGGTCTTCTGCGGTCTGGAGGCCACCATGGTGAAGGTCCAGCGCCTGCAGGCAAAGGCAATGATGGATGTTCAGAGGCAGGCGCGCAGCATTAACAACAAGCTGGATAACATTGACAAGGGCATAGGGAACATTTCAGACAGCATGCAGTCGCTGGCAAATGGCATGACAGACATGACTCAGTGCATGACTGTCCTGTGCGAAAAATTGGACAGGGACCACTTGGAGAGGCAAAGGCTCGTGTGGATGCGCGCCAGCAGACCAAAGCATTAAACCGTTTTGAAACTGCAACCTCCCCGCTGTGCAGACGGTCAGTAGCGATGCAGGATGCTATTGTGCAGTGCTGCACCAATTTATCTGTGGGGATGCGCAGAGTGACCTCTGCCATGGAGCTGATGCTTAGACAACAGACAGCCCCTAGAGGCGACACATGTGTGGTTGAAAGTGAAGAATCCACCAGCAGGAGTGGAGCAAGCCCTCCTGTCCCGGAAATACGCAGGAGCGGAGGCGTCAATCCACAGAGCCAGGCAAAACCGAAAGCCGTGAAACACAGCCACATCAGTCCCACCCTGTAATCCGTGGATGGAAACATTAACTATGCCCTCCACCCAAAGGACAGGTCACGGTGGGGTTAACTGTGACCACCCAGTCATGGACATCGATATTTTGTGTAACCATTGTGTGGTATTATTGCATAGGCGTAGTGAAAATTAAACTACGTACATCATAATCTTAGCCTGTCTGTGTCTCATTACTCACTCAGAAATATTGCTGTGTGATCTCTGCCCGTCTTAGTCTCCCATCTGTAGCTGGTGCTGCTACTGTAGCATAGGGCTCTGCCTGTTCTGTGTCATCATCAATGTCCTCATGATGTGTGATCTCCACCTCTGTGCCTTCCTTGGTGGCGAGTTGGTGTAACATGGCACAGGTCGCAATGATTTTGCAGCACAGGATTGGAGTGTACTGGCGTGCCCCTCCACTCTTGTGGAGGCAGCGAAACCTGCTCTTGAGGAGTCCAAGTGTGCGCTCCACAACGTTGCGTGTAGGTCTGTGAGCCACATTGTAATGCCTTTCACTCCTGGTGGATGGGTTGAGGTAGGGGGTGAGCACAAAGGACCGCAGGGCATATGCACTATCGCCTAGGGGGGAGAAAGATTGCCATTAGTTGCATTATCATGATACATTCATCTACTGTGACTGTCAGGGTGTGTCAAATTCATTTACCTAGCAGGTATCCGTTCCCAAAATCTCCGGCAACTAGGCGTGTGTATATACCACTATTCTGGAATATGTACGAATCATGGGTACTCCCAGGGAATTTCGCCACGATGTCTGTGATGATGTTGCCAGTGTTGCATATGACCTGCACAATTATGGAGTGCGTTGACTTCCGGTTCCTGTATATGTGTTCTGTGGCTGCAGGTGGGCAGAGTGGTATGTGGGTGCCATCTATGCAGCCTATCACGTGAGGGAAGTGTGCCAATTGATAGAAATCAGTCTTGGTCTTTGCAAGTTCCGCAGGTGTGTCAGGGAATGAAATATAATGCTCCATCCTCTGCATCATGGCGTCAAGGAACCTCCGGAAGAAACGGGACAGGCAGCTCTGGGACACACCACCTACTGCAGCTATCACACTTTGGTAACTCCCAGAGGCAAGCAGGTGTAGGCTGCACAGCACCTGCACATGGGGTGGGATGGCGTGCGCCCTTGGTGTTGGGTGCTCCAGGAGTGGGTGTAGGTCCCTGATCAGGTTCAGGATGGTTTGGGGATGTAGCCTGTACCTTTGGAGTATTTCTGGCTCTGTCAGTTGGAAAAGTGTTATCCTCTGCCTGTACACTTGCTCCTCCCTTAGCCATTCCCTCTCTCCTGCTGCCTGTTTCTTTGCCGCCTTGCAATGGCGTAGAAAGCCGCCATTCTGGTTACACTGTTGCATGTTGGGCCTCATTTTATAGCCTGCACCTGGTTACCACCTGCATTCAATCTATGGTAACATTTCCTTAAATTCGGTATTTTTCGGGTTTCCTACATCTCCATGCCCATTATTTTACCATTTCTTATTTACCGATTCGGTAATTAAGAATTTGGTAAATGTGAATTCAGAATATTCCGCATCGGTAAAATACCGACTCATATTTTCCGATTCGGAATGATACCGTCTCATATTTTCCGATTCAGAATAATACCGACTCATATTTTCCGATTCGGAAAAAATTACACTCCTACATCTCATTTCCTGGATACCGGTCGGTAATGGCCGAAATGACCGAATTTCGGCCGTTACCGACCGGTATTTGCCGACCTACATCTGGCCCACAACAATCTTGTAGCAGAGTGTGGGATAGCCTGTCTTATAGTGTCTAATACAGTCTTGAAATAAAGATTTGCATATTCACAGTACTTTGAGTTGCAGGATTGGATCCTTTAGCATTATAAATACATATTACTATTCCCCAGTGCACCTACCAAGATTACGTACTGTGACTGGGTACACTTACAGATTTCAGCTGTGATCACATTAACCAATTGAGCTTTCATAACATAAAATAATGCATTTCCAAACATTTATTTTTTATTTATGGTGTGTGCATTATATTTTATATGCATTTACCTGTAGGTGCACGGGCAATAGAATAGTTGCAGAATATATTTCAGCCAGGTCTCCGTCCCTGTCCCCATTGTATTTGTGATTACTATTTCTATACTTTTCTTTGATGCACTTGAACATCTTGTTGAACTGCAATATACTTTGCAAGAGGATGTCACATTGGTCCATCTCCAGCTCAGCCCAGCACACCTCAGCTAAAGATGTGCGAGTTCTGGAAGTAGCAACAGCCCAGACTAAGATGTGGGGGAGGCTGTGGGGGAGCAGAGGTGGGTCTAAAGCCCTTTCACTCCACCCTGAGTGCATTGTCCTCCTTCCTTATGTGGATATGCTGGGATGAGTCAGTCGCATCTCTATTCAATGCATTTGTACATCACAGACTCTATACTTACCTTGCCATCCTAACATGGCGCGTATGTGATGGGTCATGGGTGCCTGGCAGGCTCTGTCTATGCGTCTGCAGTATGCCCCTCTCTATATTTCAGAAAATGGTTAGTTGAAAGGTACATAATGTGCTTTGCCATCTACCTTTGATTGTACATTCTTTTATTCTGTGAATGACTCAGCCATTAAATCTGTAAATACTAAGAGATTCTATATCTCTACCGGAAGCTAATGTTTAGCTGCTCGTCCAAAAGTTATGAAAGCCTACATTGCTTTCTGAAGCAAGAACATCTCTGACTCTCAAAGGGCACCGACGCTCAATACAAAAGCATCATTTTGCTATTCTGAGTGAGGAGGACTGCTTTTTCTATTCAATGAAAATAGAAATCACTTCTCAAGTATTGTATAAAGTTATTACCATCATGCCGGAGAATCGTGTCCCCACCTTGTGCCGATTCCTTTGTTTTAATATGCCATAGGTCCAAGCCTCCCACTTGTTGATGTCTGTCATTTCTGGATACTTGTTGAGTTAATTCCAGTGCCTGTTCCCACTCTTTGTCGTGTAAAGCCAGTCCTATATCTTCCTCCCATTTGCCTCTCAGGGCTGCCATTGGGGAACCCTGTGTGTTCCCGTATGGCTCTGTAGATCCACGTTATTAGGTGACACCCGGTCCCCATGTGCAGTAGAGTCTGAGTAACAGCGAGTGTTGGGGGCCCTTCATCTTGTGTGGACCAGAGGATCTGACAAGTATTGTGCAGCTGCCTGTATGTTAGGAACTGTCCACTGGGTAGAGCATATTCTGAGATAAGTCGGTCAAAGGTGAGGAGGTGTCTATCGACAAAGAGGTCCCCAACTGTGTCTAGGGATCGCTCATGCCAGTTCCCCAGGTCAGAGGTGGAGTGGGAGCTGGGAAGTATGATGGAATATGGCACATGATGTAGTAAACCCTAGTCTGGTGTTTGCGGGCGACTGTGACTTGTAGGGACCAAGTGGCCTGGGGTGTAACCTTGAGGGAGCAGCACATTTTGAAGCATTGACAACGTAATGGATCCGGATCCATTTCATGTCTCTCTCATGTGCCGCCCCGCTAACCAGTGGAACACCCACTATAGTTGTGCCGCTACGTAGTACACCTCAAAAGATGGAGCACAAATTCCTCCTCTGCCAACTGGCAGCTGCAGTTTTTTCAGAGCAACTCAATGCTGTTTATCTCTCCAGATAAGTTCCCCTAGAATGGTGTCAAGTTATTGAAAATGCTCCTTGGGGTACGACTGGGACTTTTATAAAGTAGCAGAGTAGCCAGGGTAGGATAATCATTTCAGCTAGGGCTATTTTCCCTAAGGGCAGTGTCTTCCAAAACTTTACCTGAGACTTAAGGACAGAAAGAGTTTGCCCTTATAGAGGTCAACTGGGGAACGATAGATTCAAACTCCGATGTAGTGGACCGCGTCAACTTCCCAATGTAGTCAAGTGTCTCCAATCTCACCTCACGTGGGGTTTTGTCTTGACTAAGCAGGTATATGCACAACATGGTCCAGATAACTTGGAGGCCTGCTACCTGAGCAAGTGAATGGCAGGTGATGAAGATGAGGGAGGGATCTGCATGAATGTCAAGGAGGTAGAGGAGCAGGTCGTCTGCATTCAGAGACACTGTGTGAATTGCATCATCTAAGGAGATTACCCACTCCCCACCCTCTAGGCGGAGCCTGGCAGCAAGGGGCTCCATGGCTATGGCAAATAACAGGGGGGGGCAGGGAGCAACCCTGTCTAGTTTCCCTGCCTACAGGAAAGGGTGGCGCAATTAAATAGCCCAGGTGTATTCTGAAGGTGGGGCTGGTGTATATGAGTTTGGTTGGGGAGGACACGGCTACTTTTACCGATTCTTTCCAACACCCGGAAAAGGTCATCTTATGTGAGTGTGTCAAATGCCTTTTTCAGATCTAATATCTGGCAGGCTGCATGTGGGAATTGCCTGGGGGCTTGGTCCATTATGTGGAACAGTTGCCGGATATTTTTAGACCTACTCGTACCCGGAATTAAGCCAGTTTGTTCCAAGTAAATGAGCTCGGTTAATATCGGAGCATATATCGATCAGCTAGGAACTTTCCCAGAATCCTTCTAATCTGTGCCGAGGATGGTGATTAGTCGGTAGGATGTTAATTGGGCCAAATCTGTCAGGTTTTAGGAGATACACCAAGAGGGATTCTCGAAGGGATGGAGGCAGCACCCCGATTCGCAGGGCTTCATTATATATCTCTACCAATCTAGGAGCGAGGCACGCGCCAAAGGTGCTAAAGTATTCTATCAATAGCCTATGTAGGCCTTGGGTTTTATTCTTGACCAGGTCCCGATTGGCTTGCTTGATATCAGAAGTCATAATGCATGTGTCAGTCTGTGTATTCTCTAAGGGCGCTAGGGATTTGCGGGAAAGTGAGGACTGCCCGGAATGTGTTAACTGCGTGGATGTCTGGGGAAGTTAACGCTTTGCATATGGAGTGATGCTCGAAGAAGGCATTCAAAATGTTGTGCTGTGCATGCAGGTTGACTCCAGTAGACATGGATAACGCCAGGATCGGGTTCAAGCGGATGTCTTGTCCAGCCAGCCACACAAATAGTAGACCAATTTGTCTTCCTCTTGGTGGGTCTTGGTGATGTAGGTATTGAGACTGAAGTAACAAAGTCATTCTAAGAGGGCCGTGTGGAGGGTCCTGGCCTGGACAAGCTCCAGCCCTTGGATGCATCCCGAATCACTGCTTTTGCAAGTGTCAGCACAAGTTTTTTTTTAGCTACTTATATCTCCCGCTAGATAACTCTGCGGACCCCCACCACCTCCTGCAGACAAACCCCTCTTATGACCACTTTAAACGCATTCAGTTCAAATGTTCTGGTAGATACAGTGGCACTACTCCCCTCAGTATGGATACGAGGGGACCGGGACGTTCAATGTCATGTCCACTATGTTAGCGTCTTTGTCAGAAACAATGCGTTCCAGGTAGTCGGCTTTCACAATTGTGTCTAGGATGGAGGAGGAGCAGAGTATATGGTCAAGGTGATTGTAGAGGTTTAACTGGTGCAGAGTGGAATGAGTAAAGCTGAGCATGTGAAGACAGGGTCCTACAAGCGTCGGCAAGTGCCCATTAACGAGCCCATCCTGCAAAATGCTCTGATTGGGTGTATGAGGGGGGGTGGAGAAGAAGAGGATGGAAACGGTCTAATAGTTTATCAAGTACACACTTGTACTCTCTGCCCAGTATTCATGGCATTCCAATTCTGTATCCCAGTACCCCAGAGAGTGTTGCCCAGATGAGCTCTGATCAGCGTTCAGAGTGTAAATACTCTGTAAGATGATATGCAAACTGTCTAATCGGCCCTCAACCAGAGCATACTGCCCTCCTTGTCTATAACCACGTCAAGCAGCTGGAAGAGGAAACCTTGCCGTACCTACACTTTTACTCCACCTGCACTTACCAAGTAAGTGATGGTGAAGACAGTCCCCCTCCAGTGCTTTTGCAAGCGCTGCAGTTCAGTAACTGTGGTGTGGGTCTCCTGGAGGAATATGATGTGTGCTGATGTTTGATGTAGGAGTAGACTGAATACCGCTTTCTTGCCATGGTCATACCACACACGTTTAGTGTGAGAAACTTAGTCTTAGCGGTAGGATTCATGACGTGTGGGTTTGCAAGTTCCTAGAAAAAGGTTCTAGCCTCCTCCCCTGATAGTCCCCCCATTTGTGATAGTGTGGCCACCCAACTACTGTTATAAGAGAGGTAGCTCTCCGCCTGGTACACTGGGTGAACATGAAAACAAACAGAATCGACAACTGACAAGGCCTACTGCTAAGGGCAGCACGCCCAACCGGACTAAAGCCCTAAACTATTTAATAAGACAGGATAGTGGCTTAGCGGTGAAGAGCAAGATGTGAAGAAAACTCAGCCCCTGCTTCCTGATGTGGCCCCATCTCCCCGGCATCTGTGCACAAGGTGGGGCCCTCATAAGTTCATAGTTCTGGGGTAATTTGTGGATTCTCTGGCACTGGGAAACAGTTGTTCAGTGTCTAGTGTGACTGCATTTTGCAATTGCCCGCTCTATAGTTTATCGTCCACTGTCTGTGGAGTCACCAACGGTGGAGTTGGTGAACTTGGGTAGGCCTCGTCACAGATGGGTGCTTACCTCAGCAGTATCTGACAACTTCCCTGATAGGGGCAGAGCGTTGTAGAGTGCTGCTTTGGGCCCTCTGGTCTCTGGACCTGACACCCCCCACAGTGCTTCCAGGTGGAGTCGGGCGTCCAATGGGACTCCCATGCTTGGTGCTGGTTGGCCCTCGGGGGCCTGTGTTGTGTCTCTGCTTGGCCTAAGCCATGTCCCCGTCAGGGGCCGTATTCTACATCTGCTCGGCTGCTGTCAGGTTGCATTGTCCTTTTCCATGGGCGTGCGGCCTCCCCATTGCCCACTGCCGCTCCCCTGCTGCTGGTGCAGATGCGACGAGGGACGGGGCTGGCAGCTCCATGTACCGGCACCCCTGCTTAATATGACTTCTAAGGGGGGGCTGACTGTCTGTAAGTGGGGCTGGTTGGCTGCAGGCCCTACTGCGCTGTCACCACCGCCAGCCCCAGGTTGCTTTTCCACCCACCCCAATGGGGGCACTCCCAATCAAGGAGATTGCGGGCAGCCAGAGTAGATTGCTGATGCTTAACCCTTGTATGTGGTTTTGTCAGATTATGGGGCAGATGATGCGGAGCTCTAGCAATGAGCGACTGCCTTTTTGGGAGCTAAGCTCTGCATTGACTCACTTAATAAGAAAGATAGCGAGATGCCAATGCAGTACCTAGTGGCTTCCTATTTGTTTTCTCCTTCTCTTTCCGTTGTTGCTCTCCATCTTCTCTCTGCTTTATATTGTGTTACATTTTCAAAGAGAATACTGCACTTCTGGTGTGGCTATTTGTAGCCTAAGCAGCTATGTTATCTGTTTAAAGGATCCTGATTACTGGGTGCAGTTAGTCATTGATGCATTTAGTATCCAATCTCTTAATCACTTTCAAAACATGGGAAAGTGTTTTGCAAGTCCTTTACCACAGCAACAGCCAGCTGTTCATGGAAGTATGATCTAGATGGCAAGGAATTGCCAATGAGAGCAAGACATGATTTCTAGTCCTCGCATATTCACTTGTTACTTTAAAACTCAGGCAAATAACTTTACTCTAGTCCTCCAATAACTGAAACCTTGGGCTACCTTGAAGTTTCATAAGCCTTCACTTTCTACATTATTCATTTCAATGTCTCATATTACCAAAGAACTAGGAATCTCACTTGAGCACAAAGAATATAGACCTTTCTAGACTGAGAACAACCTGCCAATCTTCTCCTATGAATTTGTTTGGAAGCAAAATACCAGCCGGTTTCAGGACTTCATTTGACAGTCCCTTTTGATTTTCATCAAATAGTGCTCTATATGTTTCATCATTAATGTGGTTATTGTCAGGACGCTGTTTCTTTATGTGTTATAGATTGCCTTTCATAAGCTCAAATAGAGGAGAGTTTTTATGACTGTGGACCTGTTTGACCAATTCAGTTCAACAAAAGAAGAAGTGATGATATCCAACCTGTAGCTAGAGTTTGGCTTCCCTAGGGTAGTACTGCTCATTTATCATAATACTTTTTATAGTTCCTACCCCAAAATGTCCTATGGTATAAAACCAGACTAAAGACAGAACCCCTTCCCTGTTTCTCCTTTTGAGTTTCTACCAATTCTCTCCTCTCTTACTGCTGCAAGTGTCACAATTCCCTGGTATGTTGGTGAATCAAATGTGTCTATGTTATACCGATAAGTTATTTGATGTTGTATAGCTCAAAGGTATTGCAAACTATTATTTTTTAATTAGTTTTAAGACAGATTCATTCACCCACACTGTTCACTAGTCCCAACAAAGACTAAATGAATCTTAGGTTGCTTCAGTTGTACCTGGCCTGACAGTTCGGGCTGGACTATTTCTATTGGAGCAGGTCGAAGCTAATTTGTATATTGGTGGGTCCAAACCGGGTTGGCATGGTGTGCAAAATAACGATGGACTGGGATGCAGCTAAAGTAATTACCTGTTGCTGATATTAATCCAAGCATTTCATCCAGCAATTTTTTGTATACTTCAGTCTAACACTCTAATTATGACAAGAATGCCCAGAAGTGGGTTCCATGCTCACTGTGACATTGGAACAAAGCTACACCCCACTTATTGGTGAAACCTATTGGTGACACCATTCCTGGGGTGCTTGTGTTCTGGTTCAGAAATGACCCGGCCTAGAAGTTCAGGGTGAACTGTTCCTATTGGAGCAGGGTCGAGACAGCTTGCCTACAGCTGGGTCCAAATTGAGGTGGCATGGTGTGAAAAATAACAATGGACTGGGATACAACCCCAAATAATTACCGGTGGCTGAGTTTAATTCAAGCGTTCCACCCGTCACTTTTTTGTACGTCTTCCTTTGTATGTCTATGAATAGCAGATTCATTCTGTGTGGATATCGTTAAACCACTCCGGACTTCTAGTTATGATTCTGCCTCTAACACAAGTGCTTTGATAACTTAGGGACTCATTACGATGGCAGACGGTCCACACACCGACAGGCCGTCAGTCCGACCTCCCCATTACAATGCTGTTGGTCGGACCCTATTCAGTAAACCAACCATTCAATAAACTTAAAAAATAGCTCACATATAAAAATGTTTTTCCAGTTAATAAACAGTATAAAAAGGCCATGAAAATGCACAACAAAACTCTTTTAAAAAAAATATCACAGCTAGACAGCGTCAATCTTCCAAATTGCCAAGCTACAAAAGAAGACTGCAATATTTCAGTGAACCACTGCAGACTACAAACAAAGTTTAACAATCAATGAAAGCTATTAAAATATATATATAAATAGAAGTATTTTAATATGTAAAATGATGCTACACGTTTATTCCTACAGATTACGGGCTCATTCTCTACAAGAAGGAAAACTAAAAAAAAAAAAGGAAAAACGACACAGATACTTGGGGCCAGATGTAGGTGGCCCATTACCCATCGGTAACGGCCGAAATTAACGAAATTTCGGCCGTTACCGACCGGTAATTGGCTTTTCTTATGTAGGGGGCCTGAAATTAAGGATTCGGTAATTTACCGAATCGGTAATTTACGGGATCGGTAAATTACCGATTTCTTAAATACCGATTAAGTAAATTACCAAATTCCTAATGTAGGGAGCACTTAAATGAGTGCTTATCCCAAGTTGGCGGTAAATAACAAAAAAAAAAAAAAGCTATTTAATGTAAATTGCTTCAGTGCCATGTTGCAGATGTATGCAACATGTGCACCCATATACAATTGAGGGGTGGAACAGGGTGTCAAAGTGACACCCTGCCACCCTTCACTGTTTTCCCCCTTTTACCGAATCAGTAAATACCGATTCGGTAATTACCGAATCTTAACGATTCAGTAATTTTAACAGAACTTTTAGCTACATTGCATTTACCGATTCGTAAATACCGAATCGGTAAAATTCGGTATTTACGAATCGGTAAATACTATTTACCTACATCTAGCCCCTAATGACTTAAAATGTTAAAAAAAGACTACCTTAAAAGTAAGTATAGACCCCAAAGGAAAAAAGTAACAATAAAGGAAAAATAAGGATTTAACAAATTCAAAATATAAAATAAAATAAATTAAGCCAAATTAAATTTCAGATAAAAAAAATAAAGCAAGACAGCTAACAAGGGTTTTCTCCCAAGGAGACTGCAATAAAAGAAAACAGTACCAAAAGTAACACCAAACCGACCCACAAAGCAAATTTCATCCAGAAAGCAAGCTAAGATATGCAACTGCCAATCAGAAATGGTATTATATAACTTCACCTATTTATTATTTTTTATAAAAATTAATGTGTATTTTTTTTAGTCTAAAACCCCCAGATAAAATGTCGAAACAGCAAAATACATAAAATCAAAAAATATGAAACTGTTACAATAAGGACAACATCACCAGTGACAAAACACACTGGAAATGCACCAAATAATATTTCAAGCATTGTGTGGGAAGGTTATCAATAAAAATGAAATTATTGAAAGCATTAGGAAACATAACCATCCCCCACTATTAATGAAATAGAAGTCAAAAGTAATTGACATGATTGAAAGTAAGTATTGTTCCTGTTTGCTCTTGTTAGCTCATAAGCTCACAAGAGCAAACAGGAACAATATTTAAAATAATATATTAAACGTTCCTGAATAAGCAACAAGCCAGATTCCTAGCATACAAACCCTTTGAACTTGGCCCTCTCTGCAGAGTCACTACCGAACCTTTTTCCTTCACCCCTCCTATTTTTGCTGAATTCATTTTTGTTGGCCCTAGGATTCTGGTTACTTTGCCACTGCTAACTAGTGCTAAAGTGCTTGAGTTATCTCCTCTAAATGTCGTAAAATTGGCTTACACCTGATTGGCATATTAAATGTACTTTTAAGTCCTTTGTAAGTAGTATAACATATACCCAGGTCCTGCAAATTAAATGCTACTAGTGGGCCAGCAGCACTTATTGTGCCACCCACTTAAGCAGCCCCTTAAAAAATGCCCTGGCTCTCTCACTGCAGCCTGAATGCAGTTTTAAACTGCTGATTTAACTTTGCGATATAACCTCCTGACCAAGCCTTAAACTCCCTTTGTTTTGCATATAAGTCACCCGTAGAGTTGGCCCCAAGCAACTCTACGGGTGACTTATATGCAACCTTAGGCAGGGTGCAGTGTATTTAGAAAGTAGGACATGTAGTTTTATGTTTTACATATCCTGGTAGTGGAAAACTCTTTAATGTGTGTTTCACTACTGCAAAGCCTGCCTCTCCTGTAGGATAACATCAGGTTTCCATATTTATTTATTTTGAAGGTTTTATATAGCTCTAGCTCCACCAAGGGTATCAGAGCGCTTTAAATTTGCATGGTAATAAACAGGAAAGAGCAAGTGTTGTTATCAGAGAAACACATTTACAAGGTGGTCTAAAAGAGTATAATGAAAAATTTAGAGTACGTAGTGAAAAAAGGGAAGGAGAGGATAGTCAACCAATTTTACCTTTAATAAGTGATAACTTTCAGTTGGGAGCAAGTAGACAGATCGAGTTTGGTGTCTAAAGATTCAGAATTAAAACCTCTCTTTAATGGGAAAGTAAGCTTTTAGGTCACAAATTATACTTTTAGAAATTTGACATATTCTTGTCCTAACCATTTGGTGTCTGCAACCTGTCTCTGTCTTACATGACTAGATGTAACTGGCAGTTGGCGCTTGTGGATTGTTCCCAGACAGTAGACAAAGGGAAGATAGGAATTTGACAGGATGGGCCACTCTGACTTAACATAGATGTGAAGCTGTCACCTGCCACTCATGCACATCACATAGGCCCTGCATAAACACACTCACAAAGGGTTTGTCACTAGTCTTTTGTGTCCTCAGACAAGCTGGGACCAGAGCAGGGAGGAAAGGGATGCTTGACACCTCATAGGCATGGAAACATCCAGAATCTTCTCCTACTTCAAAATGGGTACCAGATATAAATTATGGACCCTTGGACCCAGCTTTCCTGTACACCACTGGACCTGTGGAAGATTCAGAAGGACTGCTGTGCTGCTCTGCAAGGACTGCTACTTTGTATCCCTGCTTCCCTGAAGCCTGCTGCCCCGCTGCACAGTTGCCTGAGTGAAGGACTGGACCTAGATCTAGTACCCCGGACCACTGCAGAGACTCTAAGGGCCAGTTGGTTGGCCTCCTGATCAGACCCTCAGGGACAAAAGAGGTACCAACAACCTTGTACCCAGCACCTGGATGCTGCTAGCTGTGAGTCCTGTTGCCACAAGTGGTTCCACCCCAGTCCTGTACCCTTGGAAGTGGACCTGAAGGTGCTCTGCCAGCCCATCTGTGGTCCTAGCAGACCTGACACAGTGGAATGATCGCCTCACAAGATAGGACGGCCGCTGCGCAACACAGCAGACATTGCATCACCTCAGCAGGTCCTCAGAACCACCTCTGTATGATGCATCTCAATGCATGAACCTCGCCTCACCACAGCATCTCCTTCACAACTACAGTTGCGCAACGGACCTCGGATTGTCTCTGCCGCATGACGCATTCTCGATGCAGGACTTCACATTGCACTTTTTTTCAGCAGTTCTAATCTTGTCCCTGTAACTAGCCCACACTACATCATGGTCGGCTTGGTAACCACAGTTGGCGCTTTGTGCTTCTAATTCCTTGAAATCCAAGGTGCTACAGATTAGGATTTTTGTTGTTTTCTCTATATTTCTGAATTGACGTGAGATTTTTCTTGTGTTCTGTTTTCAGTCTAATGCTGTTTGAAGTGCTGCATAAATACTTTACATCTGCCTCTAAGTTAAGCCTGACTGCTTGTGCCAAGGTACCAAAGGATTAAGCACAGGCTAATTTTAGGCTTGCTTGTAAACTTTACCCTGACAGGAATTCCCACAAACTGATTAATCGTCAGAGTACATAGAACAACCAGAGAAACATCAGTTTACTAACACTTACTAATCACATATAAAAAAGACATTGTTTACCAAATAACAACCAAAATACCAATAAAAAATGTCAATCATATATGCTACCAGTAACAATTTACTAACCTTAACCCAATGTAACAAATGGATGATAGATGGCCCTTTTAATTCTTGCCTTTCACTATTCAGTGAGATTTACACAAAACATGGTCAATGCTTGGTCAATATCTCAGTAGTTTATGCACTTTTACACATCAAAGTACAACTTACAATGAAATGCTAACAGATCCCACTAACAACTGCAACCCACAAAAAATCGTCATAGATTTTCAACAGGCAATGATTTTGACTATACCTAAACTATACCCCCACACTCCACTTCAGAGGTGCTACTACCACTTTCACCAGAGGATATGGAACACCTCTAAAAATTCACACTAGTCATAGAATAAACAACTAACCTTAGATTCCAGACAAAATTTCTAAAAACTAATAGTTTTAGCATATGTCACTATGGGCCTGATTTTGATACCGGTCGGACCGACCGCTGGCGCTGTCCTCACGAGCCCTTTCCGACAGCTGAGGCCAAGAAGCTTCCCCCTGCCATATTACGATTTGACCGCTGCTACCACTGCGGTCGCAGCTACTGAAGAGCACATATCCCGGAATATGTCGATGCAAATGTATACAAAGTCACTGAAAACATGTGAATTGTACACACATGCATGACATATGTGAGGATAAGCCTTGAAATTCATGTACCCCATTGTTGGAGTGTGGTGGAATGTGACCAGTCCAGTCAATGGGGATACATACCGCAGAAGGACTTACCTGGATTCCGGCTCACACAGGATCATAGTCATCAAGGTTTGGCTGCCCAGGTGTAGAGGGACCTGGAGGAAAGGATCCACAGCAGGGTCTAATGGAGAGAAGCAGATTGGGGTGAGTATGCATCCCAAATCCTTTGTTTTTGATGACTCAAAGCAGCCGGTCAAACCGTCACAGATGGGTCATCGGAAAGGCTCATCGTAATCCGGACGGCAGTCGGAGATCCCAGTACTGCCTAATGGATACTGTTTTTCTCCCACTGCCATCTCGGCGGTCAGAGAAAGACTGAGATCGGTGATCTTACAGCAGTCAGTCGGAGTATAGGATACCTGCATTGTAATCTGGAGGTTGGACCAACCACTTCTGACGAGACCACAGCGGTCCAACTGCTTCCGATAGGACCGGCAAACTGGCCCGTCCAGCATCATATTTGGGGCCACTAAACATTATCACATGCTACTTGAATTCCCCTATTATTAACAATGTGAAGGAAAATTATCTGCACTAATGGATTTTTTTAGGCTACTTGGGTTGGTAGCCTGCAAAGTTCAGGCCATATATGCCAATCCAAGTATACATTCTATGATAGAACGTCTATAACTGCACCATGTCTCAAGAGTCAAAGACAAATAATCCAGTTAAATGGTGGCACAATACCTTCCAAGGAATGCTTGGTAGAAGCCACCCTACAGACTCAGATATTTTTTAAACAACCTTATTTTTCACTTATTCCATAATTGTTTGGTTGTGGATGGTTTTCTTGGATTATAGTAATCTTTATGGTGTTACCATATTTTTATCAGTGACAGAAAAGTGTTCAATTAGTTTAAATAATGTTGGTTGATTGTTTTTCATTGTATCTTTATATATTTATTTTAAAATATTTATTCTAGGGTCGTTTCAATTATCAATCTGGGTTTTTATCTTTTAAATTATTTTGTATTCAGATTTTTATTTTACATTTGCTTTAAGAACATTTCGAAATCTATACTACTATTATAAAGAGAGAACACAAACCTTTGAGCCAGGTAAACTCGGGAACCACAGCGCCAATCTACACACTCGATACATCGTAGAAATTGTCAGGGTGTGCAGATGGACATAGGCTATATAAAGTATAAAAATATTCGTTATTTAAAAAGTTAACATTAAAAAAAAAAGTAGTCCCTTGGAAGTAGAGCCGGCCGTGACCTGCGTGTTGACGTCAGGAGCGTGGGGAGGAGCGGCATCTAGGAAGGTGAGTGACCTGCAGTTGGGGTTCCAGAAGCGGCAGGTACGTGCCCCTGCCAGCATGTCTAAATTTCCGCCAGCTGCTGCCTAAAAGCCACCTCATGTTTTCACTGAGTCTGCCCACCAGACTCGAGTCTCTCTCTCTTGGCGCAAAACACTAAGGGGCAGATTTATGTTGTGTATGCGCCACGTTTGCGTCACGCAACTGTGGCGTAAACGTGGCGCATCCCTATGACGGATTTACAACGTGACGCATCTAGGCAGATGCGTCACGTTGTAAAGCCCTGCGCCGCTTGTGGGCGTTCCTGCACAGGGGGGGCGTTCCGGGGCAGGTGCGCCTCGCAAAAGTGGCTGAGTGAAATCTATAAGATTTCACTCAGTCACTTTTTGGCCAATGCTGCGTCAAAACCCTGCGCCTGCTTGAAGCAGGCGTAAGGCTTGACGCAGCATTGGTCAGATAGGGCACCCCCGAGCCTTGCTGGAGCTGCGTCGCGCTTGCGACACAACTCCAGCAATGCGTCACTTTTACGGCACAGATGTGTGACGCATCTGTGCCGTTTTTGACCCATGGTGCGCCGCATCATAAATGCGGCGCACCATGGGTGGCGCAGCTGTGGCGCACTGTGGCGCATGTTAACTGGCGCATCCCTCGGGATGCGCCAGTTAACATAAATCTGCCCCCAAGTGCAGTCGGCTCAGTCAGGCTGGCCAGTGGGAGCAGGGCCGGACCGCCGGGACGAGAGTGCCAACAGAGCCTGGATGAAGAACAGGCTGCAGAGTGCACCATCGATGTAGCAGCAGTCACGGACCGGCATAGTCTCCGACAGTGACAAGTAAGTGATTTATTTGGTGACGGGGCACTAAGGTTAGCACGTGCATACATGCAAAATTGGTAGCGAGAGTGGCAACTAAATGTGGGAAGTTAGTAACCCTGAGTGCTGAGCAAGGCTGTGTACACGGTACAAAATAATACATCTCTCTGAAACATTTTTAAAACTATCCCGCCCGTCGGATCAGCTGAACTCCCCACGGACTATTTCCCACAAGCATACACCAGCGGGGGCCCCCTCCTATGCAGCTACTGCTGAGCTGCACAATTTAATCATGCCCGGGCCAGTTCTTACTGCGGTGGAAGTCATTGCGGCGAGGTGCTGGCAGTGCCTGCACAATTGACATTACTCAAATCTACTCATTAAATATGTTGTGCTTCAGTGAGGTATCTCTTTTCAGTGCACTCTACATTTTATTAATAGCACTAGCGCGCCAACAATGCTGCCCCCTACTTAACGTGGTCAGTGCCTGCCAGTGTGTGTCGGTGTAGTTACTCTGTGACAGCCCATAACTGGAAACAAATATATGAAGGAGCCCCTCTGTTAATCTGGGCAGTGTCCTGCTCTGTATTTGCATTTCATTACGCCAATGCAACTTAGACTTGTTGTAGAGGGCGGCCTGCTTTGAAATTGTTTAAGACACTAGCAAATTTAAATTGATTAGAATCCCCTTTGTTATGCACATGCACTGACTGCATCTGATCTCCATGACCGCGTTTTTGTACAAACGTTTACATTTTATTTTCAACAGGTTGTTTTCTTTAGTGCGTTATGGCGTCTAGAGGTCACCTAAAAGCGCTGGGAATTCTGGAGTCAGTTTTCATCTTTCAGAGTGTTGTCATCCTAACGTGGTGTCCTGCTCTCCACAAGCGGCCTTAGCAGCATATTGTTTGTAAGACCTGAACGCTTCTGTTTAGACAAAACATTTTTTGAAAAGCAATATGAAAACGGAAAAGGCAGAAATAGTCCAATCTTAGAAAGTGGCTTAAAAGTCTTTCCAACGCTTATTTTTGTTTTAAAGGGCATTATTTCTGATATTTAGCTTTTTCCATGGACATAAGTGCTTGGTTTTCTTGTGCCTGTACGAGTGCAGGGTGAGTGGTGTTCCAGTGTGAGTGCAGGGTGAGTGGTGTTCCTGTAGGAGTGTAGGTTGTGCAGTATTCCTGTATGAGTGCAGGGTAAGCAAATGTGCCTGTATGAGTGCAGGGTGAGCAGTGTTCCTGTATGACTGCAGGATGAGCGGTGTTCCTGTATGAGTGCAGGGTGAGCTGTGTGCCTGTATGACTGCAGGGTGAGCTGTGTGCCTGTATGAGTGCAGGGTGAGCAGTGTGCTTGTATGAGTGCAGGGTGAGCCGTGTGCCTGTATGAGTGCAGGGTGAGTGGTGTTCCAGTGTGAGTAGTGTTCCTGTATGAGTGCAGGGTGAGCAGTGTTCCTGTATGACTGCAGGATGAGCGGTGTTCCTGTATGAGTGCAGGGTGAGCTGTGTGCTGTATGACTGCAGGGTGAGCTGTGTGCCTGTATGAGTGCAGGGTGAGCGGTGTGCCTGTATGAGTGCAGGGTGAGCGGTGTGCATGTATGAGTGCAGGGTGAGTGGTGTTCCAGTGTGAATGCAGGGTGAGTGGTGTTCCTGTATGAGTGTAGGTTGCGCAGTGTTCCTGTATGAGTGCAGGGTGAGCAAGTGTGCCTGTATGAGTGCAGGATGAGCAGTGTTCCTGTATGAGTGCAGGGTGAGCAGTGTTCCTGTATGAGTGCAGGGTGAGTGGTGTTCCTGTGTGAGTGCAGAGTGAGTGGTGTTCCTGTGTGAGTGCAGAGTGAGTGGTGTTCCTGTGTGAGTGCAGAGTGGTATTCCTGTATGAGTGCAGGGTGAGTGGTGTTCCAGTGTGAGTAGTGTTCCTGTATGAGTGTAGGTTGCACAGTGTTCCTGTATGAGTGCAGGGTGAGCGGTGTTCCTGTATGAGTGCAGGGTGAGCGGTGTTCCTGTATGAGTGCAGGGTGGAGCCAATAGAGTAAGTGAGTGGTGCCAGTGAGGAAGTGGGTGGAGCTGGGGCAGTGGGTGAGGCCTCCTACAAAATGTGAGCACCTGCACTTAATATTTTACAAATTAAGCACTGGGTGGCAGAAAGATAACCCCTCCGTGGCTCTGTTGGGATGTACAAGGAGGGTCAAGGACATGCCAGCTGGATACCGCTGTGAATTGCTTTTTACCCGTAAAAGGGATGCGTCGCTGGAAGCATGCAATTGTTTTCTCTCACAAATAGGCAACATTCCTCTCCAGGCACCCAGAGTAGTGTGCGCAAATTTATCAGAAGCATGCTACAGTGCAGGTAGTTGCATTCTGCAAATCAGTGTGGAGATTCAAGGTGGCCTCGCTCTGTGGGAATCTTGGTCACTGAGCAGTCCCCTTCTTACACCCCTTTGCCTTTCATGAATTATAGGAAGGCCCACTGGAGTTATGTGACTGTGGGGCTGCAGGGCTTTTAGCATAATTGTACATTTGCCGCATTTGCCACATAATCCATCCATCATCTGCCTCATTTTCTGCAGAGTTTAACAAAAAAGTTTCTAGCCCAGTTGAAAAGTTAGAAAAAACACAGCGACATGTTGCCGCGCGGTGGAAAGACCTTCGCAAAGATTAACTGGTCACCTTTCTATAACTTATTGCTATATTTGAGTGTTAAACTGGAAGTAATGAGGTACAACTAATGCACAGACACTGCTATCAAGTTTAAAAATGTCAAAATCTATACTACTATTATAAAAGAAGAACTTTGCACCTTTGAGGCGGGTAAACTCGGGAACCACAGCGCCAATCCACACACCCAATACATCATTGTAATCGTCAGGGTGTGCAGATGGACATAGGCTATATAAAGTATAAAAATATGCGTTATTTAAAAAATTAACATAAAAAAAGTAGTCCCTTCGAAGTAGCGCCGGCCGCGACCTGCGTGCTGAGGTCAGGAGCGCGGGGAGGAGCGGCGTCCAGGAACGCGAGGAGGAGTGGCGGACATGGCGCGGGGGAGGAGCGGTGACGAACGCCGGAATGGTGGTGAGGACCGGCAGACAGGTGGGAGGAGCGGTAAGCGGCGAGGAGTGGCGGAGCGGTGATATGAGGAGCGCGGGGGAGGAGCGACGGCTGAGGTAAGGCTCCGGGCAGGTGGGGGTCGGGGCAGGTGGGGGTCGGGGCAGGCGGGGGACGGGGCGGGCAGGGGCACGGGCTGCTTGACAATGTCGGGGCGGGCGGGGGGCCGGGCTGCTGCACAATGTGCGGTGAAATGAGGAGCACGGGGTAGGAGCGGCGGCTGAGGTAAGGCTTCGGGCAGGCGGGGGTCGGGGCAGGCGGGGGACGGGGCGGGCGGGGGCCCGGGCTGCTTGACAATGTCGGGGCGGGCAGGGGGCCGGGCTGCTGCACAATGTCGTGGCAGGCGGGGGTTAGGGAAGCCTGATTGCTCCCGGACAAGGTCGGGACGGGCTGCTAGTGTCAGATAAAAAGTTGTCCAACGTAGAAATCAATGGCAAAACATATATATTTTATTTGTTAGTCTGTATAAAATGCTGAATAACGTGCAAAAAATGGTAAGCCATTTTCCTAGGTTCACAAAAATGTACACATTTGTTTTATGTAAACATGTGTATTACAAATACTGATAGGAATATATGACCATTTTTTTCAGAACATTTTACATTTAATAATGTTTACAAATATAAATAAGGTAAAGAATGTTTGTTAACAATAACTGTACAACACAGTTAAAAAAGATAATAAACCATTAATAATAAATGTTTAATACAGTCATATTGTATAGGTACTTACAAATATTTTGAATTTTAAAAGGTTTTCTTCTTGGAAAACATATTCCAAAAAGTTTGAAGTAATTATTAAAAGGTACTGTAAAGTAAAAAGTTATATATATGAAAAGAGATGTTTAAAAATGTGAATAACACTGCAGACTGAACTACAATAGGAAAACTGTTGGACCTTGGTTTTTTTAGATTAACTTTTCCCACTCCAAATCTAAACATATTGGGGAAAGTGTTGAACTTTGAGGAACGGGAGGGATAAAGTTTTCCATTCCCATTCCAAACATAACCACACTGGGGTAAGTTTGAGGGGCTGATTACAAGCTTGGCAGTGCTGCACTGGCTTTGTGCCGGCACAGCACCACCAAAGCTGTGCATGGCCTGCCCTCTAGATTACGAGTACAACTCATGTCTGGCAGACTTCTCTTTTGCCGTTCCTACAGCGGTGCCCTGAACATGGGCACAACAATGGGAACGCAAAAGCAGTTCAAGCACAGCATGAACTGTGAAGTCCATGCTATGCTGGAACTTTGGGTGCATACAAAAGGGGGACACATGTTGTGCCCCCCTGAATGCATCCCCATGGCGGCAGGGGCCTGGGGGTGTTTCCCATCCACCAGCCTTTTCATGGCAGGTTCACCAACATGAAAGGTTGGAGGTGGGGAAACACCAAATATGCTTGACAAACTGTGGCGGTCCCGCCTTGCATATTAGATACCCCTGTCCGCTGCATCATCACCAGGGAACAGCAATTTCCTTTGCACAGCCGCACAGCGGTGGCGGTCCAAATGGCTGCCTCTGAATAGGACAGACACCGGATCGCAAACACTGCACCACAACGAGTCTAGCAGCCAAAGACCACCAGACTCGTAATCAGCCCCTTAGACTTTATGGGGTACAAATTACTTTTCCCATTCTAAACCTAAAACATTAAGAACAATGCTATACTTTTAAATTAAAAAATTAACAAATACTAACATTTATAATATACATTACACTGAATAGACTACATTTCAGAAATACATTTCAACTGTCCAATAATTTAAAATTATGAGTGATTTACTATATACAATTACTAAACGAATTGTAATTTTTTTAAAAAATAGGAAATGTAAACATACAAAATTAAATAACAGAAATTCTAAACTTCCCATATACAAAATACTAAAGCTCCTTAACTACAAATCAATGAATTTATCATAATTAATTTACTTCAATTATTTAAATTAATAGAAAAAATCGTTTACATTCTCAAGGAAAAATAATATTGTGATAATATTATAAAACAAAATTAAGTCTAGAAATTTGACAGACTATAACAACCGTAAAAATGATTAAAAATTGTATTTTAAAATGTTTACAATAAAAAGATCAATTATGCAAAATTAAAAAATTAACTACAATATAAAATGTCATAAACAAGAATTATAAAGAAACAAAATTCATTCAGAATATTTTAACACAAACATTTTAAACACAATAAACTTTAAAATAAAAGCACTTAAAATAATCACCACCCCGTTCCCTCCCCGTTCCCTATAAACCGAACATCCCTCTCTGAATATTTTTATACCAAAAAACTAGTTTATAAACAAATACAAAAAAAAATACACAAAATACACTGAACAAACAATATAAATAAGAATATAACACAAAATGCTATTTTAATTATTGTAAAGCATATTTAGAAAAGTATAATCGTACCTGCAATATTCTGAGCCACGATATTTTAGATACCATCATATTTAAGATAAAATATTTTGTCAGAACACCAAAGCACACGCCTCAAAGTGGGGTCAAGGTTTCAGGACTTGGGGATTGTTTTTCAAAAGAACTTACTTGGAAACTACAGATCGATTCAAACAAAAAATCATTGCATTTATTGGCAGGTCTCCTGGAAAGTTTTCTTTGCATTATGTGGATTATTCACTAAGCATCTTTGAGACAATTATTGTGTAGCAAAAGCTATTCTTATATTATAAATATCTCCTCTGAGCCCTGCTGCCAATTCTCTGATTGAGGGTCGAATCTGGCATACATTTTTTGATCTCAGTCTGTGTACGCTTGTAAAATTAATGGGATTGGAAATTGGTTTGTTTTCTTCATGGACTCATTCAATGAAAGGTACTGTAAATTGGTATTGTTCAATTGTTCATGAAGCACTGAACACTTTTCTATCTTCATTGTGTTGTTAGCTGACAAAACTTAGCAGTAATCACTATTTTATTTATTTTTAAGTGGTCTAGCTTGGTTTTGATAGACTCGGGTGACAAAAGATTTTGCAGATTCACTATGGCTGATGAATCGTTTAAACCAAAAATGAGGGTAGTGATTTGGCTAAACTCTCTGCATGTTGATCTATTCATCTAATATTCCAAACTGTCTTGTTCTGCTGTTGTTTATATGTATATCTGTGTATCTTCCTTTGATTTCTATTATCATCTGTACATTGTTCTAAAAAGATTTATTTAATGCAAATTTGAATTGAATATGTTCAATCTTGACAAGATCAGCAAATGGGGGAAAGTCTCTATTGTGTCGGTTTATATAATTTTAAGTCTAGACCATGATCCATGTTCTTTTCACTTCTACTCCTTTCACCCTTTTTTGAGAACATGGCTATCCCTATTTAGGATGGGGTAAGCATCATAGATTTTCCCTGCCCTTGTCTGACATAGCATGCACAGCGACACAGGCAGGTAAAATGGAGAAAGGCTCATATGTGGAAGAGAGAAATTTCTCTGCACGTTGGTTCACATGTTTTTTGTACTGAGAATACAAATCCCCATCTTGGGGGTTTATTTTCTTAGTGCAAAATAATTTGCCATGCAGGCAATTTAAACATGATGCCCTCTTAGCAAACTTTCAGTGCAGCAAAGAGAGCCATTAGAGCACCAACTACCTTCATAGCACAGAGATTCCTTCCATAGGCAGGAAAAGTTCCCTCAGTAGGGTGGACGGTCATCCACCGTGGTGACCCAGACCATAACCTCTGCCATTCTGTCCACCAGGATCTACCTGTTCCTATCAATCTTGATATATAGGTTACAATATAGTAGTTTTTTTACTTAATAACTCTATTACCACTTCTGTTTAGTTTGAGGAGGTTTTATGATGCCACATATTTCAAATAGTGCGGCAAGTAGGGAATGAATGAAAATAATTAAAAATAAAAGTAATTATTTAAAAAAAACTCTCTTTGGAGCAGCGGCGGCCGGGGGGAAGTCAACAGACGATGGAATAGGTATTATTAAATAAATAAATACTACCTATTCTGTCATCTGTTGGCTTCACCCTGCCACGCCCTGTCCCGCCTCACCACACTTACCTGTGCCAGCCACCACTGGTATGAAGCAGCTTCTTTCACCTCCAGTACCACATTCACTTTTAGGAACTCCCTCTTTGATGTCTTTCATTGCATCCTCACGAGATTTTGTTTTAGTGACAAGTTCTCAAATAGGAGAAAGGCACCCAAGGGAGCCTTGAGAATGGGATTGCTTTGAATAAGTAAAACATTATTGAAATGGTTCTGGCAGCTTGTTATATAGGTAATGTTTTACTTCAAGGTGAATGGTTGCTCCACAAGTTTTATTATGCACAATTTTCCTCGACAAAGAGCTTCTTAAATTTGTAGTGCATCATTGAAACTAATAGCTTTCTTGCTCCATTGCAAAATGCAGACCTCATGAGGGCCATTCAATTAGAGGCTCCTACGAAGGTTTTGATGGTCCGCATTTCATCTACTTTTCTCTGCAGTGACCCTTAAAATTATGAATCCAATAAAATGCATTTCAAATGGATGTTCTTGTGGGGCAGCATTTAAATGTCAGTGGAGGTGAGGGTATATCTATTAATCGCACTTTAACTAAAAGACTACAGTATCTCCCCAAAGCCACATCAACGTACATGTCAGAATGAGATAGTGCTACTGGTTACAAGCCTTTGTCATATATGTTTGCACATAAATAATTCCAAAAAATGCATTGACACATTAATGGGGTTTCCTTTTTAGGTCTCACATACCAGGCATTGCTAGCTGTATGTTGGTGAAAAGACCTAGGGCCATATTATGATGTCGGTCGGACGAGCATCCGACCTACATTGAAGCGGAATTTGGACCGACCGGCAAGTAGTCGGAGGTCCCACCTGCCAAATTATGATGCGATAGCCATGTAAGCAGCCAGAATCATAACTTTTTCCATTACGGCTTGTGTTGCGGCCCTTTGCTGCACTAGCCACAATGGAAAAAATGAATATTTGAAACATCCATGCTCCGTGTGCCAGTCACCATGTGGTGTCTGGCACACAGGGAATGGATGTTTGGGGGGGGGCACCCCATAGCAGAGGCCCATAAGGGACGGAGGTCCTGATAGGGGTCCCAAAGTCCCATTCCAAATGCCTTTTCAAGACGGTCGACCGCCATGAAAAGGCAGTCAGAATGGGCCATCATAATCCCTACAGCAGTGGCTGGGCAGGCACCATGCCTATTGTAGGGTATTACGTTCCGACTTATAGTTCGATGGGAAGCGTCGCTTGGTCCCTCCGCCTGCTGCCTCCGACCGCTGTGCATCATAATGCGATGGTTGGCCCATGACATCAGATGTCAGATGGACTGCCACCGACAGGTCGTTAGTGGCGGTCCATCTGACATCATAATCGGGCCCCTATTGCCTACTTACAATGGGCTTGCAGCCTGTCCATTGCTTACCATTGGTTGGCTTTATTTTCACTCTCATTTTTTTTTATTTGTCAGCATGGGTGGCCCTTACTTTTCCTTTTAGGTTTCTACCTCCCAGTGCATGGAAGCGTTACTTGTGTCTTTTCACTGCTCACTGTTGAAGCACTACTTTTTTCTTTTTGGTTAAGCACTTCATAAGAGTGCATATGTTTTCAAGCGCATCCCTTGTGCACTGTTCTTCCACCCTTCTCCCTGTGTTGCTTTCTCAACAGTGACCCAACAGCTCCACGTTCTTCTCTGTAGCCCAAGTGCTTCTCTTCCTTCCCATGCTCCCAGTTCCTCTGTCTCCCCTGTATTGCTTCCTCCGGCCTCTGCACCAGGGCTGTTTTAACAGCATTATAGGCCCCCGGGCAAAGCAGTCTACTGGGCCCTGCATACACAACCACTCACAGGAATAAAAATGCTTACCAAAATATTTGTGTTAAATTTTGGAGTGCATGGGGCCCCTCTGTTTGTGGGGCCCCCGGGCAACTGCCCAGTGTGCCTAGGCGTTAAGACAGCAGTGTTCGATTCTACGGGCCTTATTTATGAAGGACTTGCGCCGCCGGTGCGTCACTTTTAACATGGGAAAAAGTGACGCACCGGCGGCGCAAGTCCTTCATAAAGAAGGCCCTACATTTCTTACCCATGCTCTCCCTGTTGCTTCTGCTTCCCGTCTCAGTGTTGCTGCTGCCCTTCGTGTTACATTGCCCCCATATTGCTTCCTTCCCCACCCACCAACAGCCATGCCTTAAAAATAAATGCTCTTGTGCTTGTTTTGCAAAACAAAATTATGTACAGATCTTACTGGGATAAATAAAATGAAAAACAATCACCTCTGTTATTTCGTGGGCATGCGCATATGTGTTGCGTGAACCTACAAAATGAGGCAGGTGGACGCAACAAACAAATGAACGACCAAACAAATGGACAGAGAAATGTAACCTTATTTGGTGCATGGAAGATTCGGGTTCAATGTTAGCCCATATGTAGGGTTAATCATATTTGAGATAGGGAAAGTAGTAGAATATTGTCACCCATTCATTCATTGGCCTCCCCTGGGTAACTCACTTCTGCTGAGTTGGCAGATTCCAATGTCTTTGTCAATTCAATCCTTCCCACCTTTGAAATGAACACCAGCGTGAAATCGTACAGTGCACTTAGCATGCCCATTCCATACCTGGCCCCTTACGTAACATCATCTATAGATAGCTCTGCCATTTAATTTCTCTCCCTGTAGTATTTACAAATCTCAAATTCATGGTTGGTAGACCCCTTCATCTACGCTGCACACCAGCCTCCCAGTTTTGGACTTTTCTTATGCATATTATTATTTTTAAATATGTTACTCCAAAAAGGTTAAATGAAACAGAGAAAGATTTGAACCCCATAATGCACTTTATTGTTTATTGAAAATCCAAGACCACCCAATCTGCATCTATTTTTGTACATGTTTTGTGAGTGTCAGCGTAGTTTGCACCAGTGGCGTCTCCTCTGCAATGGTGGAGGAGCGTCGTTCAACTGCCTGGCTCAGAGGCAGCAAATGTAAAATAAAACGAAGTTCTTGAATCGTTTTATTTTACATTTGTCGGCTCTTAGCCGGAAGGGGTGGCGCTGAGGCATGAGAGGGGGGAGTGGTAGTGCTAGTGCACTCCCCTTCCTAAGTGCCCATGTGTGTTTGGCCGGCCGTCTAAGGCTGGCCAAACACACATGCGCACTCAGGTTTTCTCCAGCCCAGCTGCATTGAGCAGCCAGGCTGAAGAATCCCCATAGACTCCCTGGTCTGAGCAGGGCGTCTTTCCTGTCTGCTCAGACCAACCCCGAATAGGACAGACAGTCTGTCCTAGGGGCTGCTGGGACCTGCAGGCAGGAAGAGGAGAGTACAGTGTGACGAGACGCTGGAGGCAGCTCACACAAAAGGTAAGTTCATTTAATGTTTTAAATATTCTATCTCCCCCCGTGCGACGCAGCTGGGTTGGAGAAACCTAAGGGAACATGACAGATTGGCCGGCCTAAGCCAGCTGGCAAAACGGTCATGTGCACTTACAATGTGCACTACTCCTCCCCTGCTGACTGTGACGACAGCCAAGCCCCACACTGCCAAGACTTGTCTGGCTTCCAAGGGAAGCCGGGGGGGGGGGGTAAAATGATAATAAATTGGTTTTATTGTCATTTTACCCCTGCTATGGTGGAGGAGCTTCGCCTCACCAGCCTTCTGAGGGAAACGGGAAAAATTAAATGATAATAAATTGGTTTTATTGTCATTTTACCCCTCACTTCCCTTGGAAACCAGCCAAGTCTGGGCAGGGTGGGGCTTGGCAAGGGAAGCAAGGGGGGGGGGGGTAAAATGACAATAAAACCAATTTATTATCATTTAATTTTCCCCGTTTCTCTCAGAAGGCAGGTGAGGCGAAGCTCCTCCGCCATAGCAGAGGTACAGGCCCGGACTGGCCGTTGCGGGCACCGGGCAATCCCCCGGTGCGCCGCAAGGGTGGGGGCCGGTTTTGGACCCCTGGGGGCCGTTTTTGTTACAGGGCCGTTTTTGCAGCATAGGGGGGGGGGAGCACTTTACCAGGGGCCGGTTTTGCTTCCAAGTCCGGCCCTGCAGAGGTACCATCACTGCATACATTAAAGGAGCCGCTAGCTGAATCACAAAGGGGAAGCTGTCTCCATGGGACAGCTTCCTTTTTAGGAATGGTGTCGGGCAGCCTCACTGAGAACAGACAGTGGTTCAGAGAAACCACCCTCTGCTTCCCCGATGTCCTCCCAAATGGCAAACATTTTTTTAATTCGAATTGTGCTTCCAGTATGTTTGGTTGCATCCCCCTGTATGCACTCTCATTAGAATTTCATCGTCCTGCTCTTGATGGGATTCTCAAAAACATTTTAGTATAAGGTCAACATTTCCCACATTATTGTATTTTATAATGCTGAATCTTCTACTAAAATGTTTTTGAGAATCCCATCAAGAGCATGATGATAAATTCTAATAAAAATAAACAAATAAATACCTAAAGGAATCTTGTACACGCAAAGCGTGGAAGTTATTGAAGGTTCTCAGAAGAGAACAATTAAGGAGAGTGCATACAGGGGGATGCAACCAAACATACTGGAAGCACAATTCGAATTCAACACAGGACGTAACAGGGTGGACACTTCACCCCTGGAGCACCCCAGAAATTCAAAACAAGTCAAACAAAGAATCCAGAATAAACCACATAGGTTGTGCGCTAGCTATTTATTCAAACATTTTTTTTAAAACACCACCTGCTACTTTAAAGAGCACAGGTTGCTTGAATCAATCTTCCATTTGAGAATGTAAACACGGGATGTATGTAGGCCTACTATCCCTTGGACATCACCATCCCTACATTTGTAGCCAATCGCAGGGGACTATAGACAGGGACCTGTCCAGGTAGTATTTTTTTGGAAAAGGTGTTTTACAATCATCTGCGAACAGACAATTTGATTTGTTAGTGCATAGTTCACGTCACAAAAGACATCCCTGTGTGCTAGCCAGTGAGTGTGCAATTTACACATTCCTGGTTTGCAGGTGGGTATGTTGGGCCCAAAGTGTCACACAACATAACATGTATTTGTGAAGGGCAAGTTCTCCCAAGGATATCCTGGTGCTGAAAAACAGATGTTTATTGTTATCCAATTGAATGGTACTCATTTATTCGACCTCAGAAGGATGAAAGGCTGAGTGGCCCCGCTGGGATTTGAACCTGAGACCACGAGGTTGAACACAGTGGATGCGTCAGTCCACTAATCTACCAGACCCAGCTATGCACTGGTTTATATTATTGGGTGCAGTAGCTGCTCGCTTTCCATTTTTGATCTTTGAGGATGAGATTCCATTAATAGAACCCCAGGCGTGAGGAAGGAAATTTAGTTAATATTAAATACTGAAGTAGTACCTGCTGCTTAAAAAACATTTATTTTCCATTCGTGAATGTGAGCACAGGGGTCTGGGTCTGCACTTTCTTACACACCACCACCCCTACATTTTTAGCCAATCACACGGGGTCATAAACAGTGACCTGTCTAATTAATATTTATTAGAAAAATCGTTTTTCAATCATCTGTGAATAGACAATTTGCAATCTAACCAATTATATACCTTTTTTACATCACAAATGACATCTCCGTTTGCAAACCAGTCGGTGTGCAACTTACACATTACTGGTTAGCAAACAGAAATGAAGGTCTTAGAGTATTGTCTGCACTCATTTATATTTCTAGTTCCTAATTGCTTTACAAGTTTTACTCTTTGGGGATGAGATTCAATTTAATAGTCCCCAGTTGGTTGAAAGAAAAATGGTTATATGGTTGATATGAAACTCCTTAGATAAATTAAAATAATTATAGAAATCATATCAATTCATGTTAAATCAATTCAGAAAAGTCATGATATGATTTTGGAAATCTCCAACCTTTACTGATGTATATTTAAGGGGTAAGGTGCTTTTAGACAGTAGAACTTGCATGAACAATCAATAGATGCTGCTGTGGCAGAAGTACTGTACTTCATCATGTGATAGGAAGGTTGGCCTTCTGGGCATTTACATCCATGTCATACTAAGGGGGAGATCACTTTGCTTTAATACATATAGAATCATGTTATTGCTTCGTTCTACTTCATATCATTTCTACATTTCCTTTGCCTTTTTACGTTATTTGAATACTAATAAAGCTCAATAAAAGTATTCAAAAAAAGGTCATAGGCTAGGAAATTGATTCTGTGATGTTCTTAATGAAATTTACATGGTAATAGAGTATATGAAATTCATATAGTGGGCTACTCGAGTGCAAAAGCTCCTTTTTCAGGAGTTTGTTCAGAGTATGAAGGTCATGCCAGAAAAGTCACACACCGACCCATGATTTTAATGGTAAATTTGCTATTGTGTATAAAATAGGACATATAGGAGCACAGTGTCAAAAACAGTCACCAGAGTTGTATATTTGATTCTGAGCCTTAAAAGTGTGGGAACAACACAACTATAATATCAAATCTGAAATTAGGCTTTATGAAACATTCTTACCAATTTGCAAACAAGTAGCATTGAGCAGGGTACAGTGGAGGAGCTAAGATGTTACAGTACATTGTCCTGTTTTTTTGAGACCAGCCTTTCTCTGATGTTCTTGAAATCCATTGTAAGCAGGAAGTTGTAATGACCATAAACAAAGTAGGGGTTTGTGAAAAGACCTGGTGAGAATCCACTCTTCTCATTGAGCGTTTTGAGAAGGTTTTTTTAACTATCACCAAATCAGTCCAAAGAAGAGCAGTCCTGAGTATTTTGGAGCCCAAAACATTGATCTAGTCCCAGAATAAATGTGCTAGAAGCTGACAATCTCTCAGAGAAAAGAGAGAGAGACTGGATGGATGAATAAAAGACAACAGGAGAAAAAGATGGACAGACCTTGCACTACAAGACCTTTGGTCTCTATCCAAGGATATGGAAGTTTGATAAAAAATAAAATCCCCAGTTACTCAGCCAGCAGGTGATCAAGAAGCTAATTAAATGAGAATTGGTGGTTGAAGGGAGGCAACTCAGTTATCCAGTATTATCATGACAGTCTTGTCAGCCAGGTCCACATTTGCAAGGAAATCATTTTGAACATTTCCTGGAGCTGACCCAGACATTTGTCAAGGTCAGCAGGTGGGCTGGCATAGGAAAAAAGAGCCTTTTACAGCATTCGCGAGTGCAGGCATGAGTGTGTTACAAATTGCGGCAGTGGCACTTTATTCAAATAACAAGCGGGAAGACACTTGGACTAAAGCAGTTTGTATCCTTAAAATTTCTGCAATCTGCACAATAGTTGCCAACATCGAACCTTACCTGAACTGTCAGGTTCATAATATTGATACATCGATCACTGTCATTAAGTGAGCGTTGTTGTTCTGCGAAAACTGCTGATCTGCATTGTCCAGCCGTCAGTTTCAACCCCCAGACAACCAGATGCACTGAGATATTAAGGGCTGTATATCTTGCAATACCTGCACTCTTAAAGCACAACAGATTTGTGAGTAACTTTGTAATATAGATGTCTCTGGGTACATTGGAATATGCTTCCTTTTACAAGGAGTTGCATAAATATATGAGAGAAAAAAAAACATTATTTAAAGGTCTATTAGCAATATATAAACAGTAGTAGTGGTAAATTATTCGCACCTCTCGAAACACACAAAGTAAACAGTGGGTACTAGTCAAAATTCTGATAAATGTTGGTGCTCATGGGTTTGACAACACCCTTCTACCAAAGGTGTTAGTTACAGTTATGGGCCCGAAAACCCGATGGTCTACTCAATTACAATGACGGTCAACCAAAGCACTCAATCTGTATTAAAAACAATTGAGAAGTTCAAACACAAAGGTAATTGAAGTAAAAACACGGATTATTCAGCACATAAGAAATAGCGATGTTCATCTGTACAATCCATTTGTTAACACTATCGGTGCGGTGCATTTTCCCGCTGTGCGTTGAAGTTTTAAAAATCCCGCGGTTCATGACGAGCTCAGCTCGTCATGAGCGTACGAGAGGTGTCCTTCATGACGAGCTGAGCTCGTCATCAGCGTCGAAGGGGTTAAGAAGTGCTTGCTTCAGAAAAACAGCGGACAAGTGTTTCGTTACCAACGTGACTTTTTCAAGGTTTGTCAGGTATAGGGTACTCTCCATACAGTATAGATCTTTGTCCGAAGAGTTGATAAGAATATCCCAAATTTACGAGGTAATGTACGGTCCTTACCAGTCTAATCAATAAAACACCAATATACGGTAGGAGTTCTCATTGAATGTAGCCGGAATCACTGAAAGAACCGTATTCCCAAATACAGTGATAATCCATAAACAGTAGAAGTGATTAAAGTTCCGGTGCCACTACTACATTTAATGTAGATAGCATCCCCACATGAAATGGCCAGTGGACGGAGTCCATAATGAGTCTGCCTGTTCAGTAGAGACCGGTAGAGTCTTTCCCGTGTCTGTGCAGGTCCTATAGATTTTAATCCCTGACTTGATCCATTGTCTAGCTCATGAAAATAAAAGTATGTTGACAATAGGAATTCCCTGTGCTTTACTAAATGTAAATTGATACTTGTATATTGCACTACTCACCGCAAGGGTCTCAAGGCGCTTGTAAGAATAACGCAGTGGAACCCATCCTGGCTTTCCCTGTGAGGCGTCCACTCCTGGGCACCCCCAAAGTTACACAGTTAGTATCCAGGCCAATATGTTCCCAGAGGCATGCCCTTGTTACGAGTCAGAACATTAGGATGGAACAAATGCTTGATTTGAGAGAGTCGCTAACTTTACCCTAGTAGTGTCTTTGTATGGTCTGATGTGGCAATGGTGGGTTATAGCGATGGCACAGGTCTTTGGACTTTAGTGTCTCCACAGAGGTGAAAGAGATATCATAAAATAGGAGGGGTTCCACGGCCGTAGCAATAAGTGGAAAGAAAATAGGAAGGATAATGAGTTAGATAATTAGCCAACTTTTTGAGATGCTAGGCCTGCAGCCCGTAGGCTATGATATTACTTATGTCAAATACTGTTTTTGATGCAATGCTATGTACTCCCAAGAGCTGCAAATAATAATGGAAGTTTCTGTTATCCTGTTTATGGTGCTAAGATTAACCCACCTCAGAGGTATGGAAGATTGACTCTGTCTTGCTCGAATTTAGTCTTCCGAATGCCAGAACACCACATTTATCGGGGATTACCATTCAGATCACTGATCCATTCTTCAGAGGATTTGTCATCTATAGCACAATAACTGACCAAATTGCTTTAGTTATCTTTGCAGTCCTGCTCAGTGAGCTGCCATGTGCCAATCTAAAATCTATGTGGCATCCTAGAGTCAGTCTTCTATTAATATGGTGGGTTTTAGAAATTGGGTTATGTATGTATGTATGTGTGTTCTTATATAGCGCTCGACTTACCCTAGGGCATCTCGGCGCTTGCATTGGGAACCCGTCCTGGCTTTTTCCCTGTGAGATAACCCATACTGGGCATCCCCAAGGTGAAAGCCAGGCATCCCGCCGCGGGGGGCCGTTGTGGAGATTAAGCAAGCTTAATGCCCAGAGCTGCATAGTGTGAACCCGTGCTTAGAGTAGGCACCGAAGCGAGAATTATCAAGTCCGTGGAGAATTATTAGTAGCTGGGTGTAAATACCCACCCAAGCAATAATTACAATCCTTGCCAGGGTGAAACGCTAATTCCTAAAAAAACCTGAGCACAACGCCCTGGTATCTATGGCACAGAGAAGACAGGCTTAAGTTAAAGGCAAAGTGTAAAGTATTTATACAGTACTAAAAGAGAAATAAAGTTGAAATGAAAAACAATACAAATCCAAAAACTGATTAGAAAAATATAGTACAATACAATAGATAAAATGACACCAAGATATCTTATATCTAATTTGGGGAACCGGAGATATGAATGTTTAAAGTTTTAAGTAGAAACCTACAACCGGCACCTCAATTTGCTTCCCTTTACCCAAGTCAGCCATTAGTTTCTTGGCCCTTTCGACTGCGTTGCCCCTGCTGCAGGTTGCCCCCGCTGCGTGAGACCAATTCCCCAGCGTCTCCAGCCAAGGGAGCACGGCCGCCAAGCTGGCTGCTATGTCTGGCTGATCTGGCATGGCCCCCCTGGACCTTCCGCTTGTGGGAGCACTGGGGTACTAACCGGATGTACCATGTTACAACGCATACCGTTACAACTACCTACCATTACAACGCGACCATTACAACGCATACCATTACAACGCATAGCGCTTTGGGGTGCTGGATAGTGGTAAGTATAATTTACTATTCTAACTCCAGTCCCCGTGGACCCTAGGGAAGGTGTTGGATAGTAAATTATACTTATTCCCTATCCTATAGCGCCCCCCAGCGCAATGCGTTGTAATGGTATGCGTTGTAAAAGTTGTGTTGTAATGGTAGTGCGGAGTAACGAATGCGTTGTAACAGGTGCATACCGTACTAACCTGGCCCTTTGTTGGCCCAGTGGGCACCGTGTTACTTGGCCCCCCTCGACATAAGGGCTTGGCGTGGGTGCAGGTGGAACCTGCACCACCTCTCACTGTGCCGCCCCTGGCCTCTCCCGCCAGGCTTGTGCCTGCTCCGTTTTGGCAATGGCAGAGAATAGGTTCTAGGCGGAATAATAGGCTGCCTGGGCCTCCCCTCTGGCACTTCTGGACCCTCCACCTTATCTTGTAACCTGTTGAGGATCTGCCCCATTACCTGTACTTATTGCATCCGAGGCTCTAGCAAAACGTCTGTGCGTGACCGCTTCTCATTCCACCGTACCTTAGGGGCCATGGCAGATGAGACTTTTTTTATCCACCAGCAAGCAACCTGTCACACGCGAAGCCCACAGTCCCAGATAGATGACGTGTCACCTCTTACCTCCAAGAAGCTGCAGTTCCAGCCAACCCTTACACCCATGCAACCAGAGCCACGACCTACTGGCTAACCCAGTAGGATCAGGTGGGCTGCCCGCTCAAACCCTCTGTGGCTCCCAGAGGCGATGAGATGCTGGCTAGCTGGTGCTGCCCAAGCGGGATCCTCCACTGTCCACCAGTGACCTCCCTGAGCAGAGCAGGCAATTGCCTCATCCTCCCAGCGATTGCGACTGAGGGAAAATAAGAATACTGGTTTCGCTGGGCGAGCCCCTGCGTCCGACCCACACACAAACCTTTAACTATCCCCCCCAAGGCGAATAGTACCTTCTTGTTATTTAAAGCTTAGCTCCTGCTTGCCCTTTTTTCCACAGCAAATACCTGCTACTGGCCACACCTGTTATGCCACCCCAAACCTATACAATTTGTTGATGCTGGAAGTGTTAAAATTAAAATGGGGTGCTTAAAAATAACAACTGGAAAAGCTGATCTGAATTATTAGGCCACCCACGATAACAAATTTCACTGCTTTTTCCAACAAAACATGTGTGTTGTAATTGTAGGCTAGCTAAGAAACCTCCGCGCTGCCACACCCCAAAGCAGGGTTTGCAAATTTGCCACCTTACGACACTTTGGCTCCTTATGCGCTCGAAACCGTGGAGCCTCCTGTTAAATAAACATCCCTCACATAAGGTAGGATCCGGACCCACATGTGCAGAGGGCAATAGATGAGCAGCCCATACGCTTAATCACTCGACCACCTCGTCTGCCCTACAGAAGCGCGCTGTTAAATGTTGCGCTTCCTTTTAGGTAAACACCCCTCTCAGAAGCGCACTCCCGGTTCGGGGGTGCAGGGATGCTTGCGCTTTTCTTGCAGCGCTCCCCTGGCGTACCGATACCTAACTTAGCGCTCTCATTTGCGGCATTCCTCCTGGCGACCGACTTCACACCCAGCTAACCAACGCTTACCACGTATTGATGGTGATAGGGGCCACACACCGTACCGAGCTCCTGCTGCCTCCTTCGCCTTGTCAGGGAATGGACAAAAAAACTCCCGCCTCCCCTCCACGATTGGGACATGCAGGGGAACAAAAGGAGACACTGTTGACTGGTGGGCAGTCTGGTCACTCCTGACCTTGGGTGACCCCACAGGTCAAAAGTATTTCTGTAGATTTAAAGGGCGATACTGCAATAGAATGCTACTGCTTACTCAAAGAAGAAGAAATCAAGTTTAATATCTCACCCTGGAGATCTGCATGTTCTAGCCGTGGGAGGAACAGGTAACTGTCAGGAGAAATGGGGTCTCAATGCGAGTTCCTTTATAAGATTATGAAACTACTAGGTGACTTGCAATAGCCTCATCATTTGCATCAGGGAGTTCTTTATCCCATATAATACATGGTCACACCATCACCTTTGCCACAAACACCTTAAAATCTTGGTGGGTAGCTCATTCATATGAAAGAGTGCGTGTGTTTGCACAATGAACAATAAAAATAAAACATCTAGTGCAAAATTAAACACATCAAAACCTGTTACTTTATGAAAACAGATATTAGAAAGCTCAAAACAAGTCAGATTTTTAAAACAAGAATAAAAGCTGCACTATCTCCGAATGTGTAGAAACATGCAGAAAGATTCTAGCTTTTCTCTAACCATCTAAACAATGCAAAAAATAAACATATTGGGGCACATGCATCAACAGATTTTGCATTCGCAAACGGTGCGAATCGCAAAAATCGGCCGTTTGCGAATGCAATATCTGAAAATGAGATGCATCATTTTTTTGTCCATTTTGGAATCGCAATTACTTTTGCGATTCCTTTAAAAAATGCAAAATCAATTGCGATTCCTTAGAAACTCGCAATCCTTGTTGCGATTCGTTAAAAAATCGCAAATTTTGCGATTCCTTAAAAAAATGCGAAAAACGGAATGCATCAATTTTCGCACATGTCAGTAATTCTCAGAAAACACATTTAGGAAGTGCAAAAATAAGAAGAAGTGAGAGCAGGTGGTAAATTTTTTTTTCAAACCAACACATGTTGAAATGATTACCAACTTATAAAAGGGACCTCAGAATGACTCTGGATCCCTTCCAGGATGGCAGCAGCAATTTTCCTAGCACGTAGATGGCGGATGAGAGCAGCAGGGAGGAGGAGAAGAGAACTCAGTGAAAGGGTTTTCAGGTTGCGCATTACTTTGCTTGGGCAGACACAGGCTGACATATATGATAAGTATAGACTGAATGCAGACACTATCATTGATTTAATTGCAGAGTTGGACCCCTTACTGCAAAGGCAGACGCGTAGAACTCAAGCCATACCCACCCATGTGCAGGTTTTATGTTGTCTACACCTTTTAGCCTCTGGCTCCTTCCAAGGGGTAATAGCAGTTGCAGGGGGTGTGTCACAGAGTGCATTGTCTAGATTCTTCAATGACTTCCTGAATGCAATGCTCCATAGGATAAATCACCACATAATTTTCCCCTCAACGCATCAGGAGTTAATGCAGACCAAGTTAGACTTTTATAACGTGGCACACTTCCCACATGTCATAGGATGTGTTGATGGTACACATGTCCCCATTTGTCCACCAGCTGCTAATGAGTACATTTTTAGAAATAGAAAAAGTTACCACTCTTTAAATATACAAGCAATCTGTGATTCCAAAGGAATCATCACTGACTTAGTTGCCAGCTACCCAGGTAGTGCCCACGATTCTTATATTTTCAAGCATAGTGCCATTCATGATCGCCTACTTGCTGGAGAATTTGGAGATGGATATTTGTTAGGTAATTATTATTTAATTTAATGCAAATTGTAATGATTCTGACATCCATTGCAATGTCTGTGATGTTTTACTTACATATGTCATCTATCAATGTAGGAGATAGTGCATATGGATTGAGGTCTTACATTCTCACTCCATACCTGAATCCAACTACCCGCAAAGAACAACTGTACAACAAGGCCCATATCTCAACACGCAGCATAATAGAGAGGACGTTTGGGGTCATGAAGTCCAGGTTCAGAATACTGCATAAGACTGGAGGAGCCTTGCAATATCGGCCTGATGTGTGTTGCAAAATAGTTGCAACATGTGCAGTGTTGCACAACCTAGCAACTAGGAGAGGCCTTGAACTACATGAGGATGATTTGCTACCAAATAATTTCAACCAGCCACAACAACGACATGCAAGAGTTCATGGACCGGACGCAGCGGAAGGGAGAAGAAGAAGGGAAGAAATCACACAACATTACTTTTAATAAAAGGTAGGAAACATATTTTGATGCTTCAAAAGGTGAACACTTTAATAAACCATGTTGCACACAGTAGTAGTTTGAAAACAAATATTCAAAAAAAGACTTTCTTAAAAGATAAACAATTCAAGAAATTGGCCTAATGTAATTCTTAGTCCATATCATTGAACATTGAAAATGTGTAAAATAAAATTCAACAATTACAAGTAATCACTTCTTCCTGCCACGCAAACCTAAAGCTTTAGTTTTCACGGATTCAGAAACCATGCATGGGGAAATATACATTTCTTTTCCTCTTTTACTACGCCTTTCACACACGTCATCTGTGTGTGCAGCAACACTGGTTCCTGCAGATTCATTGATCACATTGCCTTCAAAAGCTGTATTCTTGCTGTCATCAGTTGGCAGCACATGATCCCCTCTTTTAATATTTTTCAATCCTTCACATAGTTCAGCACAACACTTTTTGATGCCCTTTTGCATGCGCATTGTGTGTGTTATGACACGTGCATTGCTGCTGGTCACCCTATTCAGAGCCCGGGCATATGTGTGCATACTTGCAACAGCTCTCAAATGTCTATTGCAGTTGGCAATGTTTTGACTGTGAAAAATGTCAGTTAATGTGACTAATGCATTTGCTACACGCTCTGAATTCAGATTTGAGGCAGTATGTGCACCTTCAATGACCTTGCATAATGTTTTCAAGCTCTTATTGATTCCACTCATGTCTTCCACTATGTGCCTCATTTGTCCCTTTATCACTCTCAGGTCTTTCCCCTGAAGACGCTAGACTTTCAATAATTTGAGTTCTACTGTACTAGCATGGACATCATCCACTGTGGAGTCATTTGGATTTGTAGTGCGAGGCCTTCTTCGGTAGAATTCTTGGATTTTTCTACGACCACTGAAGTTTTTTTTGAAAGTGGCAGCCTTCTCAGAATCTTCAACCACATATTCCGTGACATTGGCATCTTGCTCAGACTCTGATTCAAGTACTTTCCGCACTGACTTTCTGATTTTTTTAACATGCACAGAGGGTGAGGAACTCATGGTGTTATTGTCTGAATGGCTATGTACATCCATGCTGTTGTCATCAAAAGGGTTTGCCTCATTAGCCTTTAGTACATCTATAATTAAAAAAATGAAGCATGAAATCAATGTAATGTCTTCTCAGAAAAAAGATTTCTAATAAAGACAATGTTTTCTAGAAGAAGGACTCCTTTTAAATCTTCATTTACCATGTGTGTAACAATTATTTGATAGGCAAACTGACAATGTACATATTGCATTGATGAATAATGATTTAGACCAAAAAACTACAACTCCCATGATGCATTGCACTGTTCAATGAAATTGCCTTTTACACTAGTGCTATGCAAGTTATGATGTAACAGAAGATTACAATTATATGTTACTACATCAAACACATGACTAAATACATCCTGCAGCCCAATTTAAGTTAAGTTTGCATTTGACCAAAATAATTGATCTTACCTTGAGAAGTGCCAGCATGCTCAGAGGTGTCTATGTTGGTCACTCCAACAACAGCTTCTGCAACAAGTGTCCCCTCAACCAAATCCTCAAGGGGAGTTGTGACCTTATTGTCAGGGGAGCCACCACCAGTCTTCAAACTACTCTTCATTCTGGACGCTATACTGTCTTTTGCTCGTGAGCGTAAATCGTACCAACGCTTTTGTAGGTTGGTGATGTCCCGGTGGGCAACCCCCACAGCATTCACTTTAGCCTGTATGGCTAGCCACACTTTCCTTTTTGCAGCCTCAGGGACCTTCAAAGACAGCTTTCCAAACAGCTGGTCGTGGTGTGAAGTCACCTCCTCAATCAGTATTTCCAGTTCTTGCTCACTGAACTTGATTTTCCTTTTTCTGACTTGTACATCCTGACTGGCAGTTTCTGGCTCCATTTCTCCAACAGCAGCACTCCAAAACACTCCTCCACTGCAGACAAACAGAGCTGAATGCACCAACTGCCTGTTTTCAGTTTGAATCTGCTTGGCAGGTGTGTGCAATTAGGCTCCTGGCTTCCTGGGTGTGGCTGGGCTGTGATGCATGAAAATGCGAATTAATTGCGAATTCGCATTTTGCGATATCGCAAAATGCGAATTCGCAATTTATTCGCATAAATTAATGCGATTCGCACATTTCTGCGATTTTTACCGAATCGGTAAAAATTCGCAATAATGATGATGCATTCCGTTTTGCGATTCGGAATTTGCGATTCTCTATTTTTCGCAAATTCCGAATCGCAAATCAACACATTGATGCATGAGCCCCATTCTCCCTGCTTGTCATTGTAAGCGAAAAAATGGAGCAGAAGAAAAGCAGCATTCTGTTTTCAATGCTTTGAACAGCTTCTCCAGCTACACTCAGTGACCTGGCCTGCCTTTTACCTTGGCTGCTGGTAGCAGGCATTGTGATGTGAGAACTCGACTGTAATAACTTATAATAGCCCCTTTTCTTTATAATCACCGGCAAGGCGCATCACAATTTGTCGGCTATAAAGAGATTAGAGACTTTTGTTTGTACAGTGATCACAGAATCCCATCTATTCCAAAAGTGTTATGTCACTACTTGCTTAAAATAATTATTTACAGGAACGAGTGTCGCTACTGTCCTGATCCTGGCGCACACAAACTTGCTAAACATCAAGGCTTCACCATTCCAAGCAGGTCAAGATGAGTGGATTGGGGTACAGAAGGCCAACATTGTAAGGGAGCTTCCTGGATACTCCATTTTCAGTGAGAAAGGGCAGTGAGTAAGTGCATAGCAGGCAGAAAAGGCTTCGCTCAAATATTATATGAAATAAAGCAACCGCAACTGTCCATTACCTATACCCTCGTCTGTTACATCCTTCACATACTTCCTTTATGTCTATTCTCCCCCTTTCATTTCCCTTCTTTATTACTTCACATGGTTCCTTGCCAGCTTTGGCATGCACATTGTTTTGTGAAATCTGACAAATTCGATGTACATAGACAGCATTCATTTCACTTCTTCTCCCACTCCTCTCCTTGTGAGCACCATGGATACTGTAAATTATTGACTATATCACCCTGCCAGTAAGAGCCCGTACCCCTGTGTATATGCACGGCCATTCTAGGCACCATGGCCCTTTTTACCCATTAGACTCCCCAGCTTCCCTCCTGCGCGTATCTTGCACCCCCTCTCTCATGTATAGGCCATGAAACCCGCTCCCTTTGCGCGACCCTGATGTGAAAGGTAACCCTCCTGCTTGACCCAGGCCTTCTCCATTCCCCTCTCGAAGAAGCATCCTTCGCCTCAGCTGACATGGCCCCCCCAGTTGTATCTGGCTGCCCCTGTTCCCCCATGTACAGGTCGTAAGATCTCTCTCTCTCTCTCTCTCTCCCTCTCTGCGCGGCTCTGGTCCTGCACGCACCCCGTCCCCCCTCCTTCTCCTCACATGAACAAGTCATAAACCCTCTTCTTCCGCAAAGCCTTGTCCTTGAGAGTCACGGCCGCGCCTGACCAGCACCTCCTTCCCTTCCATGAATGCCCCTCTATTGACGAGCCCTCCCTCCGCGCTCGATTGTCCACGCAGGCCTGAATACCACTCCTTTGATGACCCCTTCCCCCGAGTCCGGCTGACCACACATGTCCGAGGCCATCGCCTAAGCCAGGAGATACCATTTACTGCCCTTATTGTATGCCTAGCCACCCCACCCCCTGGGCCATGATCAGGCGCACACATCCTACGGCACACTCAGCTGCATGATTGCCCTCCCCTCTTATCAGCAGGTCAAGGGTCCCCATTGTGAATGTATGTGGAATAGGATCATCACGAGGATTACAGGAATGTTTCCCTTTTGCGACACATTGACCTGATTGTATCATCAAATGTTCTGCAAATGTATAAAAGCCGGAGTCTCACGCTCACTTGTTAGAGCACCTCCCGAAAGACACTGTGTTTCGTGTCCGAAATGACATGCTCTCCTCATGAGAATTAAACTCTGTTCTTGATTCCTGCTTCCAGCGCCCGTCTCTTTATTTGGTAACTATTCAACATGGGAACTAAGAGGCGGTTTGCGCCAGCTACCTGGGCATCGTTAGAATTATGGGCTCACTTTCCACAATTGGCGTCCCAACGCGGGGTCCATCAGTGACATAGGGTTCGGTAAGAGAGATCCAGACGAAAAAGTGAACGTCTAAAATGATCGGGGTATGCCTGCCTTGAGAGGGCCCTCGCCCGGCTGCCGATCGACAGAACTTCACCAATTCTGAACGGACCTCTCTTGAGTGACCTATTGTCCTGACTGGAATCCCACAGGAATGCTACATGGAGTAAGAGAACGATCGGGCGCTGGAGGAAGGAGTCGAAGAACTGTCCGTATGGTCCGGTCCGGGTAAGATTAAGTAGGGTGTTTTTACGCCTGATTGGTAGGGTGGCTCTGTCCACCTGATTGATTGATTGTTTGTATTGAAAACCGGTATTTGTATACTGGCATTGTTGGTATTGGTTCATTTAGCTTTGAGGGCTACTTGACATATTGGTTCTCTTGTGAGAACGAGACATTCTCTGTTTGCAAACAGCGGCGAATAGGAACGTCGCCCCTCTTTGCAGATAGAGAAGGGTAGGTAATACAGACTTTTGTCCCCGGTATTGATCCGTCATGCCTACTTTTCTCCCCACTGTTTGAAGTCGATTGATAACCGATGTTATTCTTTAAGAATTATTGAAGTCGGTTGATAGTCGATGGTTGCTCTTTGAGATCTTCCCTGTCTACAAACTGAGACGAGTAGAAATATTCTGTCTTCCTTTCTGGATAGCGAAGGGCAGGTAATTTAGACATTTGTCCCCGTTGTAATCCGTCATGCCTGTTTTTCTCCCCACTGATTGATTGAAAACCTGGACATTGTTGTTCCAGGCATTGTTTCGTTTGAGGTATTTTCTGCCTGCAAACAACGTGGAATAGGGACATTCTATCTAGTCTTTGCAAGTAGAAAAGGGTAGGTTATGCCCCTTTGTGAATTCGTCAGTCCTACCCACTCCCCACTGGTTGGTTATTGTGGGGTAGCTCGCATGGTCCGCCCAGGAGACTACTCTTATGGAGGACATATGCTCTCTACTCATGGGCCATTTAGTAGAAATAGACCGACTGGTCCGTCCAGGAGGCTACCCTAGTAAGTGGAAGTACATCGCTCGGTCTGTCCAGGATGATACCCTAATGAAGGAATATATGTTCCCCTTTTGATCGATAATCTCGTTCCACCCCGGACCATTTATTGGAGGGGACTCGTCTGGTCCGTCCAGATGTACCCCCCTAGTGAAAAGGACACATAAAAATATGAAGTGATCACCGTTCCCTACTAACAAAAAGCTTTAGCTCGAAACACGCTAAGGAAGAGAAAGAAAAATAAAAGGAAATCAGGCTAAGTCAGTAACCCCCTGATGAGCATATGACTTCACCAAAAATAAGAAACATTAGAAGTAGTTCGTAATAAGAAATGTAAAATGGCGAAAAGATTCGACATCAGAACATAGCCACGAGGTAGCTAGGCTTCACTGCCTGTTCCTGTTCCCAACATGTCTGCCTCATTGCCCACCACGCCCAAATAACGGTCACATGAAATAGAAACAACTCAATAGGTACCTACCCCCATTCCGGAAGCTCCCGAAGTGCAACAGGCCCGCGGTTACGCCCATCCGGAAGGCGAGGCCTGAAGGCACGAGGGACTCGCCTGCCCACGGTCAGAAGGAGACGATGTTGGGCAGGCGGTCCAAAAAGGATGACAAGGACCTCTCCGTCTTCTCCCTTCTGCCGCCCTGCAGGCCGCGGGGAGAGAGGGGGCTGTCTTGCCTCGGCCGCCGACCACCCCTCTCTCTCACCCGATCCGGCTCCTGTTGAGGGCCGGAGCCAAGGCGAAACGACAGCGAATCAAGTAGTCCCGCCACATTTCAAATTCGCCGCATGCCATCATCTGCTGGTCCAGAGCCGAAGCCAAGGCAAGAACGGCGGCAGATCAGATAGTCCCGCCACATGCCAAATTCACCGCCTGCCTTCATAGGTATAGGCGGTCCAGCCACATTCCACGCTCCCTGGAGAGTTGAAGGTAGTCCCGCCACATGTCGCCGAGGGAAGGGGGGGGGCTGTCTTGCCTCAGCCGCCGACCACCCCCCCCCCATCATCAATGGCTGGCATGGCCGATGTCGAAAACTATGGAGCCGAGGAACGGCGCGGGGTCGCTGGAAGGGGGAGGTGCCGCGAACGGCCCTCCCCCACCTCCCTCCAGGTGGAGGCTTCCAGCGACACCCCAACACTCTTCGCTTAAGGGTCAACATCAAAAAGAGGTCCTCTGCCCAGGACGGGCACACGCTCCATATCGCCTCTCCTCGACCTTGAAGATTCTATAAGAGCCGGGGGGCCCCCGACCCCCTGCACGGGTGCCCCCGTCCCCTTCGCTGGGAACCACGACAGCGGTGCTGCTCCTGCCGGCACCAGACTTGGATCGGAAATGGCTAAGATGCCGCCACGACACAAGCTTGTTCAGTTCCGGAGGAACACCAGAATGACCCGGTAGGAAAATTGTTGCCGCCCTTCCCACTCTTTGACTCATGGTCCATATTGTTAGACTGTTAACCACATTGCACGAGACTTTTCTGAACTGCCAATGGAAAGTTCTGGGCCAACCTTGCGAGACTAGAGACACTCTGACTATGCTAGAACTCGCCTGACCCCACCCAAAATGGCGCCGACGCGAAATGTGACGTTTTTTAATGAACTTTGTTGCACCCTGATCGCGCAACCTTTTTGCACCGAGATATATATAACGTTTGGATAATGAAAGTAAATATGAAGGGTATTGAGTATGTGCTTGAACAATGAATTGACTTAAGGGTGGGTACTGTTTATGAGTTGGGAAATGAATTGGTATAAATGAATGATCATTGGACGATGTATTTATGAACGTATTTAAGATGAATTACTGACATGCATCATGCTTGCTCTGTAGGAGAGTTTAATATGATTTTATTGCACTGCCGCACTTTATACAATGAACTGCCACTAGCTTCGTTCTTCCCATGCACAGTTCCAATCTGCTCCGTGGCTAGCCCACCGGGTTGTAGGCCTGTATTTATGTGTCACCCCTCTTTATTAAAGGTATTTTGGAAACGAAAGCATCATTGTAGTGGATTGCATTAATGAGTTTTGAATGAATTACTACTATGAGCAACGAGAAAGTATGATGAAGGCTAAAGGTTAAAAAGGACCCGATATTTAGCAGCCACACTATGTGTGACAGGCAGCCGGAAAGGTGCTTTAGAAGCCCTGAAACGACACCACAGAAATGCCACCTGGCCGCCACCCTTGTACCCGATCAAAAGAGGTTACGACCAAGTAGCTCATGTCGCACAGATCGTCAACGATTATCTGTCTGACCTCTCTGGTCAAATCTGGGCTTAAACGCCGAGATGGTAAAGAAAGGCGGTACGTGAAGATGGGTCGAGTATGTGGTAAGTAAAAACATTTTCGGGCTACTACATGCTGATGTACTTTGAATGCTGCCACCCCCACCCCTTCTTTTCCCTCCCTTCTGCAGGTCACGTCGGAACGTCGGCTGAAGTGTGGAAGAGCGACGGTCAGACCACCGACGAAAAAGGAAAAGAGGGAATATGTGTGAAGTCGTTATAACGATAGGTTCTTAAAAGAAAAGACGTAGACTTAACATGACTGTTCTTCCTTAGGACATAACGACTGAGAGGATGGACTGACATAGAAACTGGACAGGTACTGAATGACGAACAAAATTTTGACTAGAAAGGACGTATTAAATAATGTAACCGGACGTTTGAATAGGTAGGGAAAGGACAAAGAAAACCGTACGTATAAGGGTTGCCACGGCGCCACCCGTCTAGGAAGTTAGAAATGTCGCCGATGTTCAAAATGCACAACCCCCTTTCTCACACTCTTGTAGATATAGCCAAGCTGTCCGACTGATCTCCCGATCAATACTTGCCGTTGCCTCAGCCTGGAGAACTTTCCGCCAAAAGAAGGAACTGAAAAACGGTTTAAGATCCGACCACGGGTAACTAGCACAACCAGGTTAATTTCCGATCAGCCAACGGAGGTGTGAGTATTGGTAATTGGGAACGCTCACAGGCGTGACAAACGAGAAGAAAAAGGGGGGAAAGGCAGAAAGAGCTAAGCACGTAGATAAATAGGATAGTAACGATATGTAGGATATATATATAAAAAGCAGATGTTGTGGACTAACAATTGTTTCCCGTCTTGTTGTGAATGTCTTGTCTATGTGTAATACATGTGCCGTCTTCCCTGTCTGAGTCTGTGTGTATGTAACGTACGAATTTGTGTCTCCCCTCTGTCTGTATCTATAGGTCACCTGACCTTTGCCGTTCTGTGTTGTGAGCGCACTAAATGACCTATTTTCGTACACGTCTCTCTCTCCGCTCCTTTTTGTCTCTTTCTCTATCTCTCTCTCTCTCTCCTTACATGTCATACGTGTACCGAATGGCTCGTTTAGACTGCGGACGACTCTCACTCTCTCTGAGAGCCTCCCTATTTTCTGTCCATCTTTTTGGTAAAATTGTGCCCCACCGGCACCACTCTGATTTGATACGTATTTGAACACGAAGGTGTTCAGCGAAATTGACCAAAACTAAAATGACTGTATCTTGCCATGTTACTGCCTCTCCTTTCTGCAAAATGAATGAACTTGAATTGGCTAATAAGGAAAGGACAGGTCAGACGACTAAAGTCCCCCAAATCAGGCCATTTCTAGGGGAACTGTATGTCAATGGCATCCTATGTCTGTTCTTCAGAGACGAACGCCAACGTCTAGATTGACACCCAATACCCAGATTGCCCCACCCCTTTGCACCCAAGCGCAAGCGCCTGAAGCATCCCCGCCCCATTTTTGATAGAACCGCTTCCGTTGTCCCCGGTATAAACATAAATGACCATGGGTAGCTGCTGACCCTTGAGGATATCTTGTTTTGCCCGACACTCGACGATAGCACCCCCGCCCTGTCTGAAAATGTTAGCCGGTTCTGAAGGGAAATGCTGCGCTAATGTTGAAAATGATGTAATGCACAGTTGATGGAAATATTATCTTGTCCTTACTTGAATCATAAATGGGCCAATGAATATACCTGCCATAAATTCAGTAGGAATGCTGACACATGCACTGCTTGGTAATAGACCTCTGACTGTGACCAATGACCATAAGGACTCAAATGCGAAAAATTGAGGGAGGAATTCACATGCGTAGATATCTTCTTCTGCCATTTCTCTAAAACATTGTCTTGTACCCATTCAAAGATTCACGATCACCGGAGGAGATGGGTCGGATGTGACATACAGCCTGGCTACAGATCTTGGGACACGTGTGACCTCGACCGAAGGTGGAGCTGCAGAGCAACAAGATACGGACGAGACAGCACTTTCGACGTGGAAAATGAAAAATGACGGGCTGCCCTGAAGCCCTCCGTCTGCTAACCCACGTGTGCCTGGAGTCTCCGTCCCCCTTCTTTGGGCCCGATTGATGGGCCTGCCTGCTTGTTATCCTTTGCTCCCTTGGTCCCTTTTGTGTGTCCCAGGAACTCTGACCCAACTCCGCTCACTCTTTCTCCCATTGACTGTTTGAACAACATTCACCCACCTTCCCACGTCACCTTTTGCCAAAGGAAAGAACTGCATTCATATGGGAATAGGGTGTTGCCATAGAACTCTAGGTGCCGAGCATAAGGCGCCGCCAAACGGACTGTTTAGGGAACAGGACTGTGGTCTAACAGCAGAGGACTGACCGCACCCTGCAACGCGCCAGGATAGAACCGAGCTGGACCCGTAGCTCCATCGCCGGTGCTCAACAGCGCCACCGAAAGTACCCGGATTAGAGCCTACCAGTGATGGCTCGCTGATAAAAAGACACTGTGACGAAGAAATACTGTGCATTGAACTGAATTCCACTCTCAACTGCCTGGTCAAAACTGTTCATTGGTCACATTTTTTTAGTTAGAAAGCCTTGTGCTATGTAATGCGTTTAACTGTTAGGAACACACCGAAAATGTAATTTCGTATGTACTGCATTCTTCCCTTCACCTTAAACTGTCTATGATTGTACGCCACATGTTAGTATCGACAAAGTGCTAATTCGTCATCGATGCTTGCCTGCCCGTAATGTCATCAGCTGTAAAAATGATTGCTGCTATGTAAAAAGGGGCGACTGTGAAATCTGACAAATTCGATGTACATAGACAGCATTCATTTCACTTCTTCTCCCACTCCTCTCCTTGTGAGCACCATGGATACTGTAAATTATTGACTATATCACCCTGCCAGTAAGAGCCCGTACCCCTGTGTATATGCACGGCCATTCTAGGCACCATGGCCCTTTTTACCCATTAGACTCCCCAGCTTCCCTCCTGCGCGTATCTTGCACCCCCTCTCTCATGTATAGGCCATGAAACCCGCTCCCTTTGCGCGACCCTGATGTGAAAGGTAACCCTCCTGCTTGACCCAGGCCTTCTCCATTCCCCTCTCGAAGAAGCATCCTTCGCCTCAGCTGACATGGCCCCCCCAGTTGTATCTGGCTGCCCCTGTTCCCCCATGTACAGGTCGTAAGATCTCTCTCTCTCTCTCTCTCTCCCTCTCTGCGCGGCTCTGGTCCTGCACGCACCCCGTCCCCCCTCCTTCTCCTCACATGAACAAGTCATAAACCCTCTTCTTCCGCAAAGCCTTGTCCTTGAGAGTCACGGCCGCGCCTGACCAGCACCTCCTTCCCTTCCATGAATGCCCCTCTATTGACGAGCCCTCCCTCCGCGCTCGATTGTCCACGCAGGCCTGAATACCACTCCTTTGATGACCCCTTCCCCCGAGTCCGGCTGACCACACATGTCCGAGGCCATCGCCTAAGCCAGGAGATACCATTTACTGCCCTTATTGTATGCCTAGCCACCCCACCCCCTGGGCCATGATCAGGCGCACACATCCTACGGCACACTCAGCTGCATGATTGCCCTCCCCTCTTATCAGCAGGTCAAGGGTCCCCATTGTGAATGTATGTGGAATAGGATCATCACGAGGATTACAGGAATGTTTCCCTTTTGCGACACATTGACCTGATTGTATCATCAAATGTTCTGCAAATGTATAAAAGCCGGAGTCTCACGCTCACTTGTTAGAGCACCTCCCGAAAGACACTGTGTTTCGTGTCCGAAATGACATGCTCTCCTCATGAGAATTAAACTCTGTTCTTGATTCCTGCTTCCAGCGCCCGTCTCTTTATTTGGTAACTATTCAACATGGGAACTAAGAGGCGGTTTGCGCCAGCTACCTGGGCATCGTTAGAATTATGGGCTCACTTTCCACAGTTTATCTTTCAATTACATTCCAGATTCTGCATGTGATGCTTTTAATAGAATCGTGTCTGTTGCCCAGTTGCATCTGGAGCTACTAATTGTTGGACTTACATTTCTGTGCTGAGAATAAATACTCATACAATTACTTGAATATTGGATTCATTTCTACACTCGTCCCTTTAACATAGTCACATAACTAATATGTGACTTGTCTTAGCCTTATAACATGCATTAGTTCATACTCAAATAAGGCAATAAGAATAAGTTCACATCCTTGGAAACAGACTTTGCATTATATAATGTGTAGGCAGCTGAGTGATAGAGAGATTCCATGTTATTTACACTTCATAAATAATGGAGACTTGATAGGCACGGCCTCCCGGGAAGCCTCCGCATGGATGCATTGATTTCATGCCTGGGCTGGTGTGCCTAAGTGTCTGTGTCATGGCTCTGCGTGGCGATGGCTTTTCCATTGATTTGCTCCCCGCAGAGATTCACAGTAAGATCAAACTTTAAAATGGAAACAGAGTCCCATCATGGCGACGGGAGGTCTCACGAGGGAAGATGCAGCATGCGCAGTGCGGTGCTTTACTTTCAAAATGGCCGCTATGCAGTGAAGTGCTCTGTGCTGTGGGCACGCCATTTGGATGGGTTGGTCTACACCAGTGATACTTAAAGTACAGCCCAGTGGCCACATGCGGGCCTCCTGACCTTTACATGCGCCCCCTTGGGCAGCAGCAGAACTGCTGAGTACTCAACTCAGCACTAACATCAAAAAGATGTTCAATAAACAGGCAAGGCTTTATCTAAAGGTTAATTGAAATTAAAGAGAGGAAGTAACTACGGTGTCCCCGCATCACTTGACTTTAGGAACACCATCATTTTTAAAGTCATCTTGCAGCAAAAGTTTAAAAATATGACAAAGTCTCTTCAAAATTCAAAAATGTATTTAATTACCAAGCAGAATCACCTTTTCGCCTTAGTACATCAGATTAGATCAGCGCATAGAGAAGTATTAATTTAAAAGTGATAGTTTTCAAACATTCATTTCGAAACATGAATTCTCCATCCCCACCCTGACAACAATTCTAATGGTGAACTAAAGAGGCAAATCAGTTGTTACAGGCATTCTTTGGGAGGCCTGTGTTCCTATTATACATGGAAAACATTATAGTTTAAAAAATCAAACACAGGGGAAGATTTAGTACAGGGCACATCCTGAAGTCATGTATTTCGAGATGCTCTAATATATGATAACTAAGAAAAAGGAGGGGAAATTAAACTAAACAATTGCCTAGGATCACACAATTTGGTAAAGTGGGGAAGCCGGGATTAATTCCATGTTTTCTGGTTTCACATTGGTCAATTCAGCCACTAAATGTATATGCTTTGCTCGCGCTACACCATCCTTACTGCTAATCCCCCTGGTACCCCTCTTGCCCGACTGCGACCCAGCTGGCATTAATGCAGCCCTCGGTCACATCACAGACCGAACTTTTTGGCCCCTGGAAAAATGTTTGCAAGTAAACATGGTCTACACAGTTTGGGAGTTTGGAAGATCTCGGGTCAGTGATTGTTTCCTGATGTGATTTCATTTTTGGTTGTCTGGAAACAAATACCTTCTGATGATTAAGCACACATAGTATTTTTTACTTTTATTTATATGTTTTATATATCGTATACAGGACTCCGGAGCATCAGAGTGCTTCATAGAGGACACTGTATAAAGCAGTGTAAAAAATAGGTTTAGAATGACGTTACCCCGCATGCTTTTTCCCCGCAGGCTTTTACCCCGCAGTTTTTACTTCGCAAACTCTTTCGCAACGCAGGGCTTTACAAAGCACTCCTTTACAAAGCATTCCCCATTGCAATGCAATTACTATTCTAACTCCAGGGGGGTATTACTTTGGGGAATGCATTGTAACAGTTTGCGGTGTAAAGCCCTGCGGTGTAATGGTTTTTGTGGAGTAAAAAATGTGGGGTAAAGGATGTGTCTCAAAAAAATAGTAGCTTAAAGCAGTGTACAAGGCCAGGTTAAAGCACACAAAAGTCAGCATAGTTGAATAATTATGTACAAAGAATTGTATGAAGAGTCCAAACAAAGACAATTGTGTGCATTGGATGGGCACAGTACAGTGTGACACCAGACTAGACACTCCTCTAGACTTCTAAAAAGTGAGTTAGGTAACTAGAGAGAGGATATAATAATGAAAGTGATCAAGAAGAAATAATGTTAGTTCTCTTTTGAATGCAAATAGGTGATAGTGTGGATAGGCTCTAACTGTGGTGGTTGAGGCCTTTTGCTCGTGTCCTGTGGCAAATCCTACTATGACCCTGCAAACTGGACCAAGTACAACCCTTCCACACTTGACTCTAGGGCGGATGAGCAGTCAAAGGCTTTTCTGGGAGGGAGTATTGAGGGCAAGAGCTCAGACCCCAGTGCATGTCTTTTTTTTTTAATCAAGTACTATGATCACCCAACAAAATTAAACATTACACATTGCATTTTAATGAACCAACTTAGATTGTATCCCTGGCTTTCGGTAAGTGCTACACCCCTGCCTCAAGATTTCCTTCTCATGTGGGTGACCCTATCAATTACAGAACCCATTTCTCACAGAGGCATGAATTCAGCCTATAGTAGCTCACTATTGACTTCATGGAGATAAAATGCACAACCCAGTCACCCTAAAAAAGTCTCAAGTCCTCTCACTTGACTTCACTTGAGCGCAGCTCAGGACTTTGGTCCGGTAGCAGCTGCGGCATTGAGGCTCCTACACTTTGATCTCACAAGCCAGGTACAGTGACTAGTGCAGCCTGTGCCTTCTGTTCTTGTGTCTGCCTCTACTCTACACCCATATGAGCCGAGGAGAGGCTCAAATTTCTGACACTACAAAGTTCTAGTTACACAATCACAATCTGGTAACACAATTAGTTCTCAAACTATGATATGCTGCCACCACCGCTCCATGTACTAAACCCATGACATGTTTGTCACCAAATGAGGGCATGCTTGGTCCATCCCTACAGGTCACAGAACAAGTCCAGGATCTATTCTTGTCATGGACAGGCCTAGGCCTCTGCGCCCACGCTAGATTAGTGTGAACACAGGCCCAGAAATCCAGCCACGTCACCAGATACATGCAGTTGGTCACCCATGGCAGGGGGCTGGCCAGTATTCCATGCAGGGGACATTTTGGGGCAGATTTATGTTAACTGGCGCATCCCCAGGGATGCGCCAGTTAATGTGAGCCACAGTGCGCCACAGCTCCGCCACCCATGGTGCAAAAACGGCACAGATGCGTGACGCATCTGTGCCGGAAAGGTGGCGCATTGCTGGAGTTGCGTCGCAAGCGCAACGCAGCTCCAGCAAGGCTCGGGGGTGCCCCATCTTTACAATGCTGCGTCAAGACCTACGCCTGCTTCAAGCTGGTGCAGGGTTTTGACGCAGCATTGGCCTGAAAGTGACTGAGTGAAATCTCATAGATTTCACTCAGCCACTTTCAGGAGGCGTTCCTGCGCAGGAACGCCCCCCCCTGCGCAGGAACGCCTCCTTATGGCGCAGGGCTTTACAACATGACGCATCTCCTAGATGCGTCAGGTTGTAAATAGGGCGTATTGTTTGCGCCGCCGTTGCCAAATAAAGTGACGCAATTGCAGCGCAAAGAGGCGCAAGGGCATCATAAATCTACCCCTTTGTTCATAGAGTTCGGGTGCCATAAGATTCAGTAAAAAAAAAAAAGAGAGTGGTCATATACCCAGGAATGTACCACTTATTATGCATCATCATATGCTATCATTGCACAAAGCTTTTAATTTACAATTATAGAAATTGTTTCTGGTCCCACAACTAGCTGGCAAGGAACTCAGAAGTTGAAAGCGAGGAGAGCAAGGATGTAGGTTTAATTTTTTTTTAGGCTTCTTGAAACAGCACTGATACCCTCAAAGGTTTCAAGGTGTCAGATAAACCACCGCTACTTCATTGCCTGCGTTACAGTTCACTTTTCTGTTGGCCAACTAGTCTCCCAAAAGACTATTGCCAAGACTAGTAAAACACAAACAATTGAAGAAGGGCCTGAGGGAAATTTAAAGACCTGCCCAGTTCGTATCCCCTAACTGTAATCCTAACAACAAAAGAACTGGGGGTCTATAACGGAGCTTCAAGTACTCCGAGCTGCTGCAAAACTCCTACATAAGTGAGTTAGGCGCTAATAGAGCTATATAAGTCTCTATATCAGAATGTGTGCCAAGACAAACCTGTCGGAGGACCTACTGAGATTGTTGGTAAGACCCGTACAGAGATGTGTTGGATTCCCATCAAATAGGTATGTAGATCAAATGTTCTCATTTGGTCATCCAAAAATGGGGTGGTATGTCTCTTGATCAATGAGACCCATCCATCGCCCTTACTCAATTGGGTCGCACCATCCATTGCTAAGGTACCCATGAACAAATGATAAAGATGGGATCGAGTGCAGTGCAAAAATCAAAAGATGTGTGAGTTAAAAACAAGGGGTAAAAGGATCAATAGGCGAAAAACTAATTTGTCCTTTCCCTCAAACAAACAAGAACAATGCAGAGGAAGCAGTCTAAACATATAACTGCATTTACAAGGCCAACATGTTTCAGCCGGTAGGGACAAGATCCCATGGCTTTCTTCAGGGCCAGAGTTCTAAGCATTAGCTACTGCATACATAAAGTGAACGTAACGACAATCTGTAAAGGATATACATAAATAGTCCAAAATCGTGTTCCTCTATACCAAACGGTGTCTCTTACATCTGTTAACAAGAAACAAGAAATAAATTGTAGTAAGTCCTATCAAAACAGGAAAGACCTGGCACTGGCTTCTACTAATTAAGCCAATTTATTTTACTAATGTTACTTACCTGAATAGTACAGGGAGTGTACCTCACCTCTCCTGGAACCCAGCTCAGGAAAAAGGAGGCCCCGCTCTGAGAAGGCAAGGAAGGGGTAATGAACGGAAGGGTGGACAGTACTACTCTATCTCTCCCTCCAATACATAATATAGCCCCTATAACAGTCAAGCTTCACAGAGCCACAAAAAAATCCTAAGGGTGGAATAAGTCACAGAGCCCATAAAAGTCCCAGGTTCCCAAGATCCATCACTTAATGTAAAAAGCTTTCCTCTAAATATGAGTGTCCTCAATAGGATGGAGCTAAACTGTAGCAGGTTTAGATCTGGGCTAGCAAAAGTTTGACAGACCAGGCCTGGTCTCATATCCCAGAAACATAGGTGAACCAGTCTATGCCACCCCAAAAGAAAAAAGGCCAAAAATAAATCCTAATGAGCCACTAACCTGTCCGGCGTTGTCTCATTGCAGGACCCGAGCTTCGTGGGAGGCAAAAATGGCTGCCCACAGGAAGCTTATAAAGGAGATAGGGGCAGAGTATCACGTACTCTCGCGGGATTCGATTGAACTACAGAGTGATGTCACAATCCACTGTGTTGTAGCTCACCCAAGAACTACAAGATGGCATCATTACGGCCATCTTTGTAGTTTGAACTAGTTAAAAAATAAAGGTGCTTTATTTAACCATAGCGCAAGTGTTTGCAAGCGCGAAATAGTCGACCGAGCTGATGTCTATTTATAAAGATCCATCAAAGTGGTCTCTGATAATGATCCCCAAATGAACCCAAAGAAAGGTAGCCATTTTGCCAAGACTAGCCAAAATTGTTGCAGGAGCAAAATGCTAAACCCCTCCCACTTCTGAACCTCTCCTACAGTTCTGTGCAAATTCTCCCCTAATACAGGACAACGCCTCCATTTACAGCAGCATCAGAGCAATCCTGATCATCCAGTTCCAATAGCATCCTCTAGAGCTGAATTGTCTTATTTAGTGAACTCCTTCAAACACAACAAATAAAACCTCAGATCTGCCTGTACCAACAGCCTCCAGCTGCATGCTGTGGTGCAGCACCAATGCTCAAGAGACCACCATTCCCATCATTCATGAGAAAGCCTTTCCTGCCCATACCACTTCTGTAGATGAAATGGAAGTGTCCCTGCAACCTCCTCAGCTCTATCTTATTTTCACATCTGCCTTCACTGACAACAAACCCTGAACCTCCTGGGCCAAGTTTTGAAAAGGCCATAGAAGCCTCCCTAAAAGACTATCTTCTGGCAGGAAACTGCCCTGCTTATGGTTCCTGTTTAGATTGGATTTGTAGACGGCCGGCCAGGTCGTGAAGGAGGCCCACTGCTGTGCGCAGGTCCACGTTACAAACCACTGCCCACATGCATCAAACTCCTGTTTTGCGATTCCTAATTTGCGATTTTTACCAAATCGCAAATAAGGAATCGCAAAACGGGATGCATGTTTGAAAGTGCATAATATTTGCGATTCGGTAAAAATCGCAATTTTTACCGAATCGCAAATATTATGCGAATTCCAATTTGCGATTTCGCAATTCACATTGATTGCTATGGGCCAAAAGGCCCATAGGAATCAATGGGAATTGCGAATTCTTAAATTAGAATTCGCAAAATGTTGATGCATTCCATGGGTGCAGGGGGGCTCCAAAGGACCCCCCCCTGCACCCCTAAAATGTATTTTGAAGTGCATGTTTCAAACACACATGTCCTAAGGACATGTGTGTCTGTAACATGACAGTGTATTTAAATGCAAATTTGAGCATTTTAACACATTTTCGCAAATTACCACGAGGTTCAACCTCATGGTAATTTGCACCCCAGATTTGCGAATTCGCAATTTTAAAATTAATCATGCATTGCTTTTAAGGAATCGCAAATTTGCGATTCCTTAAAAGCAATTGCATTTTTGGAATTCGCAAAAAATAGCGATTTCAACAAAAATGCTTGATGCATCCCAGAAACCTATTTAGGAATCGCAAACGGCTGAATTTTTGCGATTCGCACCGTTTGCACTTCCTAAATAAGTTGATGCATGTGGGCCCACATGTTGGCTGACCGGAAGAAGGAGCTGACGCCTACAGGGGGTGTCAGTCTCGTGCTTTCATTGACATCAATAAAGCAAGACAGTCTTCCGCCACGGCTTCATGTTCAACCCACTTGGATTTTATCAAAGTCTTTATTAAAGGCAATGTTAGCGCACCCACTTGGGCTTAATTTGTGCACACTACGGAATACCAGAAGGCCATGGCAGTGGCCACGCCCACCTGGGCAGGGACTGATTATTTAAAAGATGCGTGAACAATATGGGCTTACATTTCCTTATGACTATGCTGCTGAAGAAAGGACATTCCCGAAACATGTTTGCCATTTGTATTTGAGTGAAGATGTTTCTCGTGACTGGGAGCCTGCAGGCATACGGTCAATAAAATTTGCAAAGCATACTTACTTCTCGAGGCCTCTCTCGAATGGGTTCCTGTTTAGATTTGTATATATATATATATATATATATATATATATATATATATATATATATTACCTACTGGCGGTCGCCAGTAGGTAGTTATAGTTAGGATTGTTTTCCATAGGAAATCCTCAATATTCTATTTGGAATAACTTTGGCCCTGGTGTATGAGTCTTTGCGAATTTCTCAAAGAAGATGGCTAGGTTCGCTGCACTCCTTCCCTGAAAGTTTGGGGGGGATTGGTCAAGTGGGGGCTGAGATATAAGGGGGGTCCCAAAACGTGTTTTCTCAATGTTATTTTCCATAGGACCTTTAGACTCGGCTACAGTTCGAACGGGTGAATGAATTTATAAGAAATTTGCCAAAACTGTAGAGTCTTGTTCGCAGATTACGCTTTTTTTGGAATGGTGTAAATCCGTTCAGTAGTTGTTGAGAAAATTAAAGTTGAAGTCAATTATATATCTATAGGCGCGCACACGTGCGCGCACCCAAGCGGCTGCGCGCGCGAGCGGAATTCTGCTGCGTGACGTCTGTTAACGTTCGATTCGAAGGAAATCAGGAAGTTTTGTCCGCCATTTTGTCACTGCGAGTAAATATATTGTTCATTTCAAAGCGTTGAAACATGGAAAGGGGAGAAGGTAGAGATTGTCTTCCTGCGTAGGTTTTCTCGGGGTGTGCAGTAAGGCCCTTAAACGCAAAAAGATATAATTTTTCCCCGAAAAAAAAATACGGGGTGCGCGCACTCGGTCGCGCACACCTATTTACAAGAGTGTGGAAAAGGAGGTAAATCAGAAGTTTGAGTGCTTTGATATAAGGTGGCTCTGAAAAGAGCCCTTGTGTTAATTGAGTGTTTTCTGCATTTATAAGTACCGATGCAGAGCCTGATGTTGCAGAGGAAGATTCTGTTTCCCTCATTCGTGAAATGAACACCGTCTCTCCTATAGACGTCTTGCATGTGGTAGCGCAAGTTGTTGTGGTAAATAGAACCCATGCTATAATCTCTGAGGAACGCAGAAACAGATTTATTTACATGTCTCCTTGCTTTCTCAAATTGTGCACAATGGTGATTGGACCAATTCCATTTCTGTCTTTGGCATATATTGGAATATACCAAGGCAGATCGAGGAAAAAGTGTCATCAATTGTCGAAAGGTGTCTTTTAGAAGCATTTCCAGGCCTACCCCAGTGATTGTGCCTAGATCGTTCCCACCACAGTGCACAATTATAAGGTCTGGTTCTGGGAGATGCATAAAAGTTTTCACCAATGGAATCAATTGGTGACATTTCAATCCTCTTTTGGAAATCCATGTTATGTGTACATTTGGTAAGCTGAGGTTGCAAATTCGTCTGCTTACTGCATATTTTTCACTCCAGTGAATATAACTGTGTCCTATTAGCCAGACCTTCATTTTCAAGGGATTTGTAGTCGTCCTCCGATCGGTTCTGGAAGTGGAATGGTAGTTAGAAGTTGAAATTTTAAATAAAGAAAAAGGAAGAGGCTGGGTGTGGTTAAAAAAATAAAAATGACTGGTTGATTGTAACAAGTGGAGAGTGAACAGGTCAATGTTTATGTTAAACGAAAAGTACTATTGGGTGTGAAAAAACAAGACATGTAACAGAGTTGTGTATTGGCAGGTGTTTCTGGAGGGAAAATAGTGTTCTTAGTTTGTTGTAGAACGTTGAGACATGAACTTTTGACCTCTGCCTTCAGCAAGGTGCAGAATGAGGTGTTACCATGGAAACAGCCGGAGATGGCAGTTGGTGATGGGTTCACTCTTTGGTGCCTCTGCATCTGAGTCTGTTCTCTGGTGGCTGGAGGACAACTGTTTGTTATTGTGGCGATGAAAGGGTGATAAGGAGAGAAATACGACATAGCGTCTGGCCTGTAGAAGCGTGGGAGCAGTGATTAACTCTGAGTGAAGCGGAACTGTGTCGGTGCTTAGTAACAGTAAAAAAAAAATGTTAACAGTGGTATAACTGTCTTTACGGTGCGCAACCTACTAAGAAAAAGTTCACGGGCCGTAATTGGCTTGCAGGTTCTAGTATCAGTAAGTGAGGTCGAGAAAAGAAAACATTCAGGACTTTATTTATGAAGGCCTTGCGCCACTGGTGCGTTACTTTTTCCCATTTTAAAAAATGAGGCACTGGCGGCGGAAGGTCTTCATAAATAAGGTCCTCAGTGACTACAGTTAAGGTTATGTGGAACCCATGAATAGTTATTCAATATGAAATCATTTCAGTTGAGATTATGGATTAAAAGAGAAACCGTGAATATTTGAAATGTTTATTTAGAAATGTACTGTTTTAAAGGCAAATCATTATGTAATATGAGTACAGAAATTGCAAAAAACACAGTAATTGGTATTGTCAGTAGTACATGGAATACAAACGCTATAGTTGAAGAAAAATGAATATAGTTGGAAAAAAACATTGTACACTCTTATAAGGAAGTATATTATATTTTAATAAATGGAAGAAGGTCTCTGGCCTTTCAGTTTGGGAACGATATATGAAAATGCAAGTGGTTATACATCATTACTTTATGAATCAGCTGTCAAACAACACGAAATTATAATGTCCACTGTTAGTAAAGCAAATAGGTCTGTTCTTCAAAAGAAAATATGGAAAAGAACGTGAAGAATATAGAAAACCAAAAGGAAATGAGGACGTCAATGGCTTGTTTGAGAGTTATTGAAGCATTGTTTAGGGAAAATAGGTAGCTTCTGCTTGTAACAGGAAATCAGTTTTATTATTTGAAAACATGTCAGCCATCCAATTGAGAAGATGAAAGGAGCATTCATGATCTTTCATTATTGGAGCGTCTTTTACCATCATAGGGCAGCTCAGTGGGTTTTCGATGTAGCTCTCTGTTAGGAAATCTTGCGCCGCTGCGAATATATTCCAATGAGCCAGCACTCCTTGTATCGCTGCAAAGGCCATAAACCCTCCGGAAAGTATGTCAGCTATCCAATGGAAAAGAGTAAAGCAGTACTGATGATCTGTTATAATCGGAGCGTCTTTTACCATCAGAGGGAGCTCGGTGGGTTTTCGATGTAGCTCGCTGTTAGGAAAGAGTTAAGTGTCCATTGTGTAGGCAAAGTATGCAGCAAGTGCCTCTAACATGAAATCATTGTTATCATCTGAAAACATGTCAGCCATCCAATTGAGAAGATGAAAGGAGCATTCATGATCTGTCATTATTGGAGTGTCTTTTACCATCATTGGGCAGCTCGGTGGGTTTTCGATGTAGCTCTCTGTTAGGAAATCTTGCGCCGCTGCGAATATATTCCAATGACCCAGAACTCCTTGTATCGCTGCAAAGGCCATAAACCCTCCGTTGTAACAAAGCTGTTCATGATCAAGTAACGGATTCATGAGGTAATTGTAATTCGGTTCAGGAGGTACCAAATTGCAGAGACATAAATCCAGGGCCCACGTGAAATCACAGCTCAGGCAATGAAATACAGGCTGCACACAGGTGAAATGCGAATATCGAAATGATAATCGATATGAAGTATTCAAAGTCGAGAGTGGTAAGATGCCGTAGTAGTCAAGCATCCTCTGGCGAAATAGTTCTAAGTGGCCCGGCTCGTTTGCGAAGGCAGGAGGGACATCCATTTTGAATTTCCCAAGATGGTACAGGAAACGGCTCAGCACCGCTGGTTGTATAGCAACTCCACAGAATTAGGTCGTCGGCTATGCAGTGGAGAGGAGCAGAATGACTTGATACATTTTCTAGGAGTCTAGTCACTTATATATTGCTTAGTGGTTATTAAAAAAGTAGCTTTTTTTGAACTGGAGGATGCGTTAAAAAATAAGGGAGTGATTTGAGGGAGTTGTAAAGCAAGGTCAATTTTTTTTACATTAATGCTGTTTTCTGTGAATGTTAGCTTAGTGAAAGATATGTGTGTGACCAGATGCAACGTTCAGTTTTAAATGTGACAATGGCGCTCTTGTTCATGTCTTCCGATTCAAGGTCGGTATTCGCTGCCAAATACAAAGATTAAGAAACGCATGCGTGGGGTACATAGTGTGCATTCTTAAAGGAAAGTAAATGAAGGGTTATTTTTACCGCGTTAGCATTGTCGTTTAAAAAGTTATAGTGATTTCTATTGTATGTGAAGAAAGTGTCACTGATGAAGACTGAAAATAAATCCTTATAAATGATACGGACTGGTGTATTTTAGAAAAGGTTTGTAACATTACATGAATTGTGGAAAAAAAATAATGTAATTGAAAGTGTATGGTTTGAAAATGAAAAGTAGAGGTTTATAGTTCATGTTTTGAAAGCAGTTCTAGAGGGTCAGAAGAAAGTGTATGGTTTGAAAATGAAAAGTAGAGGTTTATAGTTCACGTTTTGAAAGCAGTTCTAGAGGGTCAGATGCATGATAGATTTATTAAAAATAGAACATGTTTTTAAATAGTATTTTGGAAAAAATATGTGTCTTTATGTACTATTTACATTATGTGCCTGTTGCGTATTCTTTGAGTTTTAGTAATCCTGTGTCTTATAAGTTTTCTAGGGGCGGTTTGAGGTTCATGGTGGGTTTGGGCAGGGAGGGTAGGTTGGGGGTTTGTAATAGGGGGTTTGGCTGGGGTGGAGTGCGGAGTTTAGTGAAAAGTGAGGGGGGCGGGGAGTTACGGTGTTTGGTAATGGAGCAGAGTCAGAGGACGCCACATTTGTGTTATGGGCTGCCACGGAAATATGTATTTATTCTCAGAGGTTTATTATATTAAGGATATATATTAGCATGGTGGCTCTTGTCGTTTTGTTGTTTTGTGTATGTTTATAATGCTGGTTCTGTAGTTTTTGTTTATGGACCTTATTGCGACACACAGGGGATTTACGTTGCACAGTTGGCGATCAAAGACTTAGGAAATAAAACTTTATAATTGTAAGGGCTGTAAGCGATAGAAATCGCCCGTTCTCGGTGTAAAAAATATCACCGCTATTGGTGGTATTTTCTACTGTGTTAGTACTCGAAGGAGACTAGTAACATATATGTGTAATAAAATTATGTAATAGGCTCAGCATTTTCCTTATCTTGGAGAGCAAAAGTTGATTTTACATAGCAATAAGTCTCTTATAATTAAGGGACGGAGTGTATATAGTGCTATTTAGTACTCTGCTATGTGATTGATGTCGAATATTTCATAAGAGGAGGCTTTAAAAGATTTACGATAAACTGGTTTTCTAGGGAAGTGGGTGGAGTGTTCCGTGTAAATTGCAGAATAGAAACTAGTAAGAACCAATTGGAAGTGTTGTTTTAAAGTCACATGACTGCACATGCGTGTCTCGACGCCTGTACGCGATAGGTGGGTGCGCGCACCCGGTCGCGCACTATAAGAAACCGGCGAGAAAATATCAGCTAATATGCTCTTCAAGCTTGTTTTGGTACAAAGAGTTAGTTCTGAAAAGAACTTTTTTTTTTTTTTTTTTTTTTTGGAAACAAGTGTTATGATGCTTTTTATTTCTTAAAGTTGCGACAACATTTTTCAGTATGTCATACTATCCAAATAAAGTGAAGAAATTTAACTTTTCTTGGAGCATTTATGACTCTCAATTATTTGTTTAATTAGAGTAAAGCTTTGCTCTCCGTATACAAGAAGTTCTCCACAGTTCGTGCATTTCATGTGCACGTTCTCCAGATATGGTCTCAAGTCCATCTCAGCACTCGATGGAGATACAGGTCGTCCACCGGAAGATGTGTTGATTACTTCTGATGGTAATAGCGTGGCCTCCGTTTTTCTTGTGAAAAGTGGTCGCTCATTTTCATCAGATTCGGAAGATGAATGCGGAACGGTAGCCATTGTATCGAAGTCTTCGGGAAGATGTTCGACGTTGTTGTCTCTTGAGAGTAGAAAAGAAAGTGATGGTAGTGGGTGGAGTGCTGCGTGTAAATTGCAGAATAGAAACTACCAAGAACCAATTAGAAGTGTTGTTTAGAAGTCACATGACTTCCCATGGGAGTGTCAGGTCCTGTACGCGATAGAAGGGTGCGCGCACCCGGTCTCGCACTAAAATAAAGCGGCGAAAAAACATCTTATAATATGCTCTTCGAGCATGTTTTGGTGGAAAGAGTTAGTTCTGAAAAGAACTTTTTTTTTTTTTTTTGGGGGGGAAAGAAGTGTTATAATGCTTTCGATTTCTTAAAGTTGCTACTACATTTCTCAGTATGTAATAGTTTGAAAATGAAGTGAAGAAATTTATCTTTTCTTGGGGTATTTGTGACTTTCAATTTTCAGTTTAATAAGAACGAGGCTCTGCTCTCCATACAAAAGAATTTCTCCACACTCGTTGCATTTCATATGCACCTTCGCAAGATATGGTCTCAAGTCCATCTCAGCACTCGATGGAGATACAGGTCGTCCACCAGAAGATGTGCTGGCCACCTCTGATGGTAATAGCGTGGCCAGGGCTCTTGTCGATGCTTTTGCATAATGCTCAGGATGCCTTTGTTTAACATGCCGCTGCATGGTGTGTGCAGAAAAGGAATATTTTTTATTTGGATTTCCCCTTGAGAGCTCCGAATTGCATATCGTGCAGGTTACTTTTGGCGCATTCACTTTCTTTTGATCTTCAGGATAAGTGAAAAATTGCCAAATGAAAGATTCCTTTTTTCTTCTTAACGGTGGTCGCTCATTTCCTTCAGATTCGGAAGATGAATCTGGTAGGGAAGCCATTTCAGCAAAGACTTCCGGAAGATGCTCGACGTTGTTGTCTCTTGAGAGTAGAAAAGATTGTGAGGAAAGTGGGCGGAGTGCTTCGTGTATATTCCAGAACAGAAACTACTAATAACCAATTGGAAGTTTTGTTTTCAAGTCACGTGACTTTAGATGCGCTTCTCAGGACGTGTAGGCGGTGACACTATGTAGTTATGAACGTGATTACATACTTAGGAACTAGCATTCAAAAAAACTATGAAATTCACTGAAAAAACCATAGGTTTTACACACGTTATAGTTAGGAATTAGCATTTGAAAAACCTATGAAATTCACTGAAAAAACCATAGGTTTGACACCAGTTATAGTTAGCTGGAAATTTTACTGACATAAAACCAATGAAATTCCACGTTATAGTTAGTTGGACTCACTATAACTTGCGCGTGTAATGCACTGCTGATGACATTACATATTACATCACTCATGACATGGTCAGTGACATCACTTATGACATCACTGATGACAGACCTCCTTTAAGTGTAATGTAACCCTTAAAACACATATTGAAAAATAGAAATTAACATTTTCAAAAAAATGGACATACCCATACCAGTTACAACAACCAATTCAGTAATTCCACCATCTATATACACATTCTCTCATTCACCAATAGTTCTATATAGTTACTCATACATATACTCACTCATCATATGTAGTGATACACCTATACATCCTGTTACACACCGACAATCATCCAAAAGTTACTCACACACATACTCACACATGCAAATAAACTATTGAACATCCATTTATTTGCATATAAACTATACACACTCAACCACCCATACAGTCCTGCACATATGGTGTCTTCTAAACACATACAAAGAGAGAGTTAGTCATTCATGCATCTATGTGATTAGTAATACCCCCATGAAACCATAGAAACACTCATACTGATACTAAAAAAAATCTAAGAACCCAAATACCTACACATGTGGGTACTCATCAACCCATGCAGCCAGTTATTCACAAAGTGAAACATTGATACATATATTTAAATATTTAAACATTACTCGCTAATATATGTATTCACTAAGGTACACTTAATAAGCCAGTTATCCAATCATTTCTTTTTGAAAAAAACATTCATTAAGACAATAATTTAAACATTTATTCTTTCCTCGACCTTTACATATACATATATAAAACATATTTATTTTTTAGAAAGACACACATTCACTGGATGGTGTCATAAGTGATGTCACTGACCATGTCATGAGTGATGTAATATGTAATGTCATCAGCAGTGCATTACACGCGCAAGTTATAGTGAGTCCAACTAACTATAACGTGGAATTTCATTGGTTTTATGTCAGTAAAATTTCCAGCTAACTATAACTGGTGTCAAACCTATGGTTTTTTCAGTGAATTTCATAGGTTTTTCAAATGCTACTTCCTAACTATAACGTGTGTAAAACCTATGGTTTTTTCAGTGAATATATATATATATATATATATATATATATATATATATATATATATATATATATATATATATATATATATATATATATATACATATATGTAAAATTCCAATATGCACATCCTGTTGAATGACTTTCGTTTGCAACGGCCTGCTGCTCTCTGCCAACGAAGGTGTGCTGGCCAAGCTCCAGGTTATTCAGAACACGGCGGCCCGCCTAGTCCTCAATGTCCCCCCGAGAACTGCATCTAAGCCCCTCCTTGAGCAACTGCACTGGCTTTCAATCCGGCAGAGAACTAAATTTAAAATATGTTGTTTGATACATAAATGTCTAAATGGACAAGGGCCCGCCTACCTTGAAAACAAATTTGTTCCTTATATTCAAACTCGATCTCTCAGGTCGAGCAATAATCTTCTTCTAGTGGTGCCCCGTGCTAAAAGGGCTAGACATGGGAGCAAAGCACTATCAATAACAGGACCCACATTATGGAACAAACTTCCTCTGTCTCTGAGACAGTGTACAGAACATTTCAAATTCAGGAGACAACTGAAAACCGTACTGTTCAGAAATGAGATCTAGTTCTTACTCTATCCACACCCTCTGTTCGACCGGCTCCAAAAGCGCAGAGATACTCCACTGGGAGTTGATTCAAGCGCTATATAAACCAGCAAATAAATAAATAAATAAACCTTGTATAGACGTCCTCTGCCATACCCTCCACCCCAGCATGAGTGTAGTCATGCTTCATTTGAGCCGGTGGTTTCCGGTGGCACCGGCACTTAATTTGTTTCCATTGCTCGCACCAGCACTTAATTGTCAACACTGACCTGACAGTCTGCCATATGGTGGCGCTGCCCTTCTAATTTAGAGATGAGCAGAACAACGGTTGTTTATGAATGCAATATACATTCAAAATTATTAATACCTGCCTCCCCAGCCATTCCTTCAGCTTTGGGGACCTGCAATAATCTGCACTGTTGTACTTGCAGGCGAGAGAGATGGTTAGCAGTTGTTTTGGTACGTCATTGGCAGCGATGACTGGGCAATGGGTGGGGCAACCTGCAGTGGCCTCCAGGTCAGGGCCCTGGCACTTATTATTTTACAAATTAAGCACTTGGTAGCATGACAGACAAGTATGATAAGGAAAAGGCAAACCACATTCTGTATGTATTTGGTACTTGCCTCATGAGTGACTTCCTGTGAAGCCACAAATCAATGTCTACTTTTCCAAGAACTCCCCTTGAGCCCCTTCCATCTGTGCCTGACATTTATTTCCATCTGCTTGATTCATTGCTGGTCTTCTAGTTCAGATGACCATTCTTGCATGCTCTGTGTAGTCTGATAATTAATAGGATATGTAAGATAAAGTACCCTATGCTACCTTTTATAAGGTCATGGAACTCCAACCTTACTTGCAATACCATCTAATATATGGATGAGGGTATTTTATTCCTATAACAAATGGTTACCTTTCCCACAAACTACTGAAATCCATAGTGTCTTGATCTGTCACGTTCAATGCAGATATGAAGAATAAACACATAATAAGTACTGCAAAAAAAAAGAAAAAACAGCAGTGTCATTTCAATCAGATTTTTTTAAAATACCGTGTTGAAACAAGCACATATCCGATCTTTCCTGCAACGGCCCAAAGAGTAGAATAAACGAATATGTTTTCATAAATATCTTTTTTACACTGAACTCTTTTAATTTCTGGAAAACATACCAGAAGAAGGAAAATGCAGTTCCTGTTTTCCTTGTTTAAACCTCACCTGTATTTATACTCCGTGTCCTGTCTTCACTCTGGCAGCTGGATCTGGCAGCAGGCATTGTGACTTCAGAACTCAACTGTAATATTTTATTACAGTTGAACTGCAACATCTTTTCCCTATTACAAGCAACTAGAGATGTCACAAGTGAACTGTAACGGCTAGTTAGAGATGGGCTTTTAAGCAGGAATTGCAGGCTCCCTTGTGTTACACAGCTGTCACATCCTTTGAAATCTGCCCTTACTTACGGCCACATGCATCAAGGTATTTAGGAGTCGCAAACGGTGCGGTTCGGTAAAATCGGCCGTTTGCGATTCCTAAGTATCTTTTTAGTATGCATCAATCATTTTTGGAAAAATCTCTATTTTTAGCGATTTCCAAGATTGCGATTGCTTCTAAGGAATCGCAAACATGCGATTCCTTAAAAGCAATGCATGATTGTTTTTAAAATTGCGAATTCGCAATTAGGGGGTGCAAATTACCACGAGGGTGAACCTCGTGGGAATTTGCGAAAAAGAATTAAAATGCTCGAATTAGCATTTTAAACACTGTCATGTTACAGACACACATGTCCTTAGGACATGTGCGTGTGAAACATCAACTTTAAAATACATTTCAGGGGTGCAGGGGGGGGTCCTTTGGACCCCCCCCTGCACCCATGGAATGCATTAACATTTTGCGAATTCTAATTTGCGAATTCGCAATTCCCAGTGATTCCTATGGGCCTTTTGGCCCATAGGAATCAATGGGAAATGTGAAATTGCCAATGAGAATTCGCATAATATTTGCGATTCGGTAAAAATTGTGATTTTTACCGAATCGCAAATATTATGAGAAAATATACATGCATCCCATTTTGCGAATTCCAAATTGCGATTCCCTATTTTTCGCAATTTGGAATTCGCAAACGGCCGGGATGATGCATGTGGCTGTTTGTGTTTTATCCATGTCCCTCATTTCTCCTCCAAAAAACTCTTCCTTTGCCATCCTTTGCCTTGACTTCCTTTCGATCTCGAGTCAGTCTCAGCAGATCTCCGCTTGTCTCCGGTGCTGTCTCTCACATCTAACGTCTCTCAAACCAGCTCAGTTCCCCAAGTGGTGTTGGGGGAATGGGGGTATATCTCATCATCTTCTGCCGTAGGCACCTACAAACTAATTTGATACTGGTGCCAGCAAGGCAACTCTGGACCCCACCCTCTGAGTCATAGTTCCCTTATATTTATATGTATACGTTTTATATAGCGCTAGCTAGACCTGTGGGTATCAGAGCGCTTTACAGAATTAAGAGCCGGGCAATAATCCAGTCGCCTAGTAAATTTGTTGAGGCCTCATTTATTTTAGAGAGGTAATGTTGACTGGTTCTCTTTCTTCCATTCGTTCATTCTACACAGAGAATCGCCTAGCTCAATCCTCCGCCTCTGGTATAAGATTGTCAATAACGCTGGTGCCTGATTCCTCCTCTACATCTACATGGCCTCTTCAGACCCCCCCCCCCCCCCCCGCCCCCCCCGCATCCTGAAATCTTCCCCTTGCCCATCAGAACTAGAGCCTCGTCCTTCTACATTTTGCAAAAAAAAATCTGCAATTTCATAAACCCTTATTTTTGGGTAGATGTTAATCTATTAGTGACGAAGGCTCAGCATCCTTAAGGTTTGTTATCAGGTTAAACACACATAAGCATTGACCTCCAAGTGGGTGCATAAGCGTTTAATGACATTACCTATTGACTTTGGCATTCTGAGCCTGTCCTTCAGCCTCAACCTTCCCCACGGCCTCCAAAGGCGGGAGATATTCCACACACCCTACCGGCCAAGACATTGAATTTGTCAAAGTCACAAACAAATGAATAGCTCTGTAACTAACAACCCAGAAAATGCCTGAGTTTTTGAAAAGGACGGATGGACAGACATTTCGAAAGAATCAGACATGACAAAAGGCGGACCTGCAGGGGCCTGCCCTGAGCCAGCAGGTCGCAGAGGTTGTGTTTAACGCACGAACTGTCCTTGTGCTCACGGTTGGCTGAATATCAAAGGGATGGACGGAAAGGTGGCTTGATAGAGTCCGGATGGGACGGTGAAAGCAATCATGTGCCAGGCAGGAGATATCTCTCGCCTGGTGCACACACCACCTGTGAGATCCATGCCTCCTGCAGGCTGAGGCTTCCAGTCCAGGCAAGCACAGCATTGCCTCTCAAAGAACTGGCCAGCCTGACACACAGAAGCCCAGCAATCCGCAGGGGAGCCGCGTCCTGGAATAACAGGTGTTGCTGATGCTCAACTCAGCGGTACTCATTCTAGTGATCCCAACGTGATGGAAGACGAAGGTGCCAATTCATTACTGAATGACGCAGGGATGTTTACGCTGCTTGCATAGCGTGTACGTGTGTGCGGCGCACTGTGGAATACACAGCGGTGGCTCCCCCGCTAAGGCGGAGGAGCGTCGCCTCACTGCTCACTGAGGAATAGGACACGTTACAACGCAGACATTTACAACGCATGCCTTTACAGCACAGTTTTTACATTGCAACATCCATTACAACGCATGATTTTACAACGCATTTCATCACAATGCATTTTTAGAAACTACATTTACAACGCATTCCATTACAACGCATATCAATACAACGCATACCATTACAACGCATAATACTTTTAGGGCAACAGTAGGGTAAGTGTTGAATAGTGTAAGGTAAAAATTACTATTCCCACTCTAAGGAGTGCAACAGTAGGGTAAGTGTTGGATAGTGTAGGGGTAAAAATGAGTATTCCCCATTACTTATCTTTTAATGCGTTGTAATGGCATGCATTGTAATGGCATGCGTTGTAGTGACATGCTTTATAATTGCTGCTTTGTAATGGCATGCGATGTAAAGGCTGTTGCTTTGTAATGACTGCGTTGTAAATGTAGTGCGTTGTAATGACTGCGTTGTAAATGTAGTGCTTTGTAATGACTGTGTTGCAATGGCTGTGAGCCGTTCAAAAGGGAAACATAAAATGATAATAACACATGATTATCATTGTATTTTTCCATGGCTCTGCTGGGTAGGGGGTGGGCTGTTACAGAGGAGCAGGAGGAGGAGTTGTGAGCACTCTCTCAAGTGCCCATGACTGTTTGGCCGGCCGTCTTGGGCCAGCCAAATGGTCATTCACACTTAGCATGTTCTCCACCAGGCTGTCCCTGTCTGATCGCTGAACCACAATGCCCAAACCAATCCCAATGCTGCTGTAACCCAGCGTCATGATTGGCTATGGGATTCTGGGAGACTGTGTGCTTCCTGCTACCGGAGAAGAGAAGAGGACGGAGGAGAGGCGGCAACCGGCAGTATCCAGGCAAGTTTTTTTTTTCTTTCTTTTTCCCCCCCTCTCTCCCCCTCCCGCCCAACCACCCCCGTTTGGTAGCAGCTGCTACTGCACTGAAGTGGACAAAAAAGTGGTGGATGGCACTCCTGAATGAATATACTTCACAAAAAATACTCCAATAACAGTGTATCAGGACAGAGTGTCTGGCAGTGTGTAATTTGAGAAAGACCTCACTATAGGTGGTAGTGAGGATTATTCACTTACCGACTTAAGTTGTGAGGGCCATGCTAGTCATGTCCGTGGGTGTGGGGGAAAGAAACAAGTTCTTTTTAATTACCCTCACACACCCTAGTGGAGTCATGCTTCATCATCGGGTCAGCCCAACCCCTAAAAGTCGGGGTGGCCTCAACCACAGTGTTGGGTAGCTCTTCAGATAGATGAAAGAAGGGGGACTTAAAGATAAAAAAACCTCAATCCGACCCCTGGTTTCCTTTTATTCTTGGGTCTGGCTGGGTCAATAAAATTCTAAAAAACGTGTCTCTTTGGATTTTAATGGTCCTAAGACCCTAGTGCCGACATGTTTCAGTCCAAAGGGGCCATGAAGGTCCAGGACTTTCTTCAGGACTGGAGATGAACCCCACCTCTATGTGTAGGGAATTAAAGGATGGAAGGTCCCTATCCTATTCGTGTGGCGAGGGAAGAGTAGCTTCTCCTCGTGTATGTTAAAAATGTCTCTGTGTTGCCAGGCTCCCTCCAGTTTATGGGGGCTTTGTGCTTCTCAAAGGACCGAAATATGCGGTTTTGTGGTCTCAGATCGAGATCTCACCCGTCATCTGAACCTGTTGCGGTCTCGGTCCCCGGCTCTGCGAGGTTCAGATGACGGGTGAGATCTCGATCTGAGACCACAAAACTGCATATTTCGGTCCTGGTACTGTTATTGGAGTATTTTTTGTGAAGTATAATCCCCAGGGAGGACATACTCTGGTTATTTCCCTCTCCAACCCCCCGACCACTGGTAAGTGCACCGGTGGCCTTTTGTGTTAACCGCACCTGAATGAATCTCAGCCACTGATAAGTACCCTGTTCACATCCCAGTCCATTGGTATTTTGTACATCATGTCACCTTAGTTTGTACCCAGCCATATTTCAAATCAGTCATGACCCTGCTCCATTAGGAACAGTCCAGCCCGTATTGCAGAGAATATGTGGCATTACAACGCCACATATTACATCACGCTAGGTAACAACGCAGACGTTACATCGTTCGCGTTGTTACCACGCATGGCATTACAACGCAAGTTGTTTCTACGACTTTCACTAGATGGCGCGCTAGATTTAGGAATGGTATACATTCCTATTCCTACTCCAGTTAGCGCAACAGCAAGGAATGTGTGGGACTTAAAATCCAGCACATTCCCTGGTGTGCAACGCCATCTAGCGCACGTCGTTGAAACAACTTGCGATGTAATGCCATGTGTGGTAAAAACGCGGGCGTTGTAACGTCCGCGTTGTTACTAACGTGCGTGGTACAGACAGCGTTGTAAACGCTGTCTCCCATTGCAGGGCCAGGTAAAAAATTAAAATATATCTTTTTAGATCCTTATTATGTATCATGAACTGAGGTACAGCAATCTTCAATCCACATAATTTAGAAAAGGATTATACACAATGGACATCATTGAAAGGTCTTTAGGGGTAGCAGCTGTGATCCGTGGCGAGCTATTTGCGACCCTTGGAACTGCTGTTGCGATCCGTAGCCTCAGAGTTGGAATAACCCATGCCAGTAACACAGTGACAGCTTGCCCTTATGGACGCCAGTCTCTTCGTACTATGTCAATGTTGTTAGTACACTAATAGTAAATGATATATTATATTTTTCACTATTAGTGTAATAGAAATGGAGTTCAATTAGCGGGACCATGACCTTTCCCGGCAGTTGAGGTAAGTAAAAAATGCTTTTAAATGTATGTTGAGTGTGTTCTTGAGGGTGAGAGTGTTTGTGTGCAAGAGAGAGTGTGTGTGTAAGTGTGAATGTGTAAGCATGTGTGCTAATGAAAGTGAAGCTCAAAAGGCATATGATGTCACTTTCGCTCCCTTGGTGATTTAAAATGAATTGATGTAAATTGCTTGCAGTCTGCCTCTCACTCCTGTTTCTACCAGAATGCAACAAGATAAGAGCATCACCCTGATCACTCATGCAAGGCACCAAGATGCTTCCCACATATGCCAAACTATAATTCAACACTTCCCTAGTCAAACACTCCCCACGGAGTAGGATGGTACCCATACGTTAATGTGCTTCTGTGCCAGCGATATATAAATGTAATTGAATACAAAACATTACATGATATATTTCAGTGCTCATGTTGGCTTTTGACTTAAGCGGGTAATATTATTTTGTAATCTGTCCAAGGGTTAACCAGGTAGATTTTTAAACTGTGCTACTTAAGAAAATTGACTATATTTGGTACGCGGATGCATACAATTGGATGGCAGTCTGATCTCTCCTGGGTGTGGAACCATAAGACTGTATACAAAAGATCATCATAGTTAAGATAATAATGCACAATCGTCCCCCTCTGGGACGTTTTTTGTGAATATTTGGGACTCAAGATTTTTATTACACAATATTATCTCCCTATGGTTTTGCAACTTTTGGCAGACTGAACTCTCTCATGCGCCCTTTCCAAACCCATGGACCTATTTTTAGTAAAGAATGCATTGGTTTAGATTCCCGCCCCAACTCAATGCCTTTGTGGCTTCATTGGCACTACTTAAAAATGTAAAAATAAATACATAAACAACTCCAGCTTTAGGCTTGTTTTCTCAGTAGGATTATTCTCTTTTATCATTGCTTTATTCAGCAGAATGATTTTCCAGTCTGAGCTTGTTTACTCAGTCAAATTAATCGACTGTTGTCTGATTCTCCTGCGTTTATGCATATTTTGTCAATATTGTTATTCTCCTGTGACCGTCCAAAGTTCATTTTTATAAGCTTTTGGACATTGCTTGTCACCAGTCCTTCTGTTCAGAATTCCAAAAATTGATAGTGTTGCATTACCCGGTAAACAAATTGTCGTCAGTCTTCCAGTTTGTGGCCACAGAAAAGAATGAGATTTACAGTGTGATGCCACGTCTTGTCACGTAATTGTTTGTGAAGCACAAACTCAACCATCTCAGTGGCTTCTTGGGATGTCACACTGAATGAGGCGTATGTACGTCAGTACAACGCGATCTTTTAGATCATGGTATGTTACAACGACTTGCGTTGGTGTGCGCGGATTGAGGATTATTATAATTTTAAATTCCAACACCAGCCCACGTAACATTAGGGAAGGTGTTGGAATATAAAATTACAATATTCCTTATCCAACAGCGTCATCCAGCGCAAGTCGTAGTAACGACTTGCGTTGTAATGGCATCGTTGTAAAGGTACTGCGGTGTAAACACCGCGCTGTAAACTATGTTTCCAAATGAGGCTATAGTGTAAACACCAGTGACAGAATGAATCTGATGCTTAGTCAATAGCCAGGTCTTGATCTCCCCTCTGAAGTCCAAGTGGTGATCAGTCCCTGACAAACTCTAAGTTGAGAGTACATCAAAATATTAATGATTAGATTACCTACCAGTGATCTCATTCATCTGTTAATTTGTCTTGTTTCATCGTGAGGAGGAAGAAAAGGTAACAACCTGCTTTCTCCAACCAATAATAGGAGTGTGTATCCTCAACCAAGAGATTCCTAATACAACTGGAAAGGGAGGAACATTGATCAGATCAAATGTTAATTAAACATGTCTGGTAAAAAGTTACTAGCAATACAAATCAATCAATCAATCACTCAATCACAGAAATTTGTAGAGCGCGCTACTGACCCGTGAGGGTCTCAAGGCGCTGAGGAGGGGGGTCACTACTGCTCGAACAGCCAGGTCTTGAGTTGTTTCCTGAAGGAGAGGTGATCCAGGGTCAGCCGTAGGTGAGTGGGGAGGGAGTTCCATGTCTTGGCTGCCAGGTAGGAGAAGGATCTTCCTCCGATGGTGGATTTCCGAAATCGTGGGACGGAGGCGAGGGCGAGGCTGGCGGAATGGAGCTGGCGGGTGGGTGTGTAGAAAGTGAGGCGGCTGTTGAGATACTTCGGGCCCATGTCGTGGAGAGCCTTGTGTGCGTGGGTGAGCAGTCTGAACATGATCCTCTTGTTGACAGGGAGCCAGTGCAGGTTTTTCAGGTGGGCAGAGATGTGGCTGCGGCGAGGGATGTCCAGGATGAGTCGTGCTGAGGCGTTCTCAATGCACTGGAGTCTTTTCTGGAGTTTGGCTGTGGTTCCAGCGTAGAGGGTGTTCCCGTAGTCCAGACGGCTGGTGATGAGGGCCTAGGTGACCGTATTCCTGGTTTCGGTGGGGATCCATCGGAAGATCTTATGGAGCATGCGCAGGGTGTTGAAGCAAGATGATGAGACAGCGTTCACTTGCTTGGTCATTGTGAGGGAGGAGTCCAGGATGAAGCCCAGGTTGCGCGCGTAGTCCGTGGGTTTGGGTGCGGTGCCCAGGGCAGGGGGCCACCAGGAGTCGTCCCAGGCGGTGGGAGATGGTCCGAGGATGAGGACTTCCGTCTTGTCTGAGTTCAGTTTCAGATGGCTGATCTTCATCCGTTCTGCGACGTCTCTCATTCCTTCCTGGAGGTTGGCTTTGGCGGTAACGGGGTCGTTGCTGAGGGAGAGGATCAGCTGGGTGTCGCTGGCGTACGAGATGATGTTGAGGTTGTGTTTGCGGGCGATGGCTGCGAGAGGGCTCATGTAGACGTTGAAGAGGGTGGGGCTGAGTGAGAATCCTTGCGGGACGCCGCAGATGACTTCGGTGGCCGTGGAACGGAACGGGGGGATGCGGATGTGAGAAGTTGGCCCGATATGCAGCGTTCGCTATTCTAGCGACCGCTATGTATCGTTCCAAACTACCCTTATGGTGATTGGTTGTAAGTCAACCTATAGACCAGCTATCCTAGTAGCGTGGATACGAGCAGTCTAAGGCTAAAGACTCGAGAGGGCGTGTTAAGCCAGCTGTTATACCACATATACCCCTTGAACACCAAGTGAAAGGACACCACACAAGTGTTATGAAAATAAACAGGATATTTATTAAGATTCACAACAGCCCTGTGCTCTTTATGAGAACAGGGTACTAAGCACAAACCAAATCTCTTAGGAAAATACTTCAAGTGCACAATTAAAACAAGTGTCCGAGGACACGGAAAGTTTAGAGGTCTCGGGCGGACCCGATAAGGCAAGTCGGAAGCGAGGGACTCAGGACCCTAGAGTAAAGAGGCTATGCGGGCACCGAAATGCCGAGTTACCTAGCCACGAGGGCTGCGGCTGCACAAGTCTTACAGGCATCGGGGTCTTCGCTGACGAGCCAGGAGCCGGAAGAAAAGGAGTTGCTGGCCGGCGACCAGTGATGAATAGTTCGTAGAGATCCAAGCCTGGATCAGAGATCGTGGACACCTGAAAGCAGAGGGGACCAAGTTCGTACTACTAGCCAGTAGTCAGAGGGTACCAGGAGGGCACCGGTTGGCCGTCACCTCGACTAGGTGAGTGGGCGACGCTAGGCTCTGCAGTCTCACGGACCAGGAGGCGTTGTCGGCGACCAGGATGGAGGTGCGAGCTGTCCCACGAAGGATGATGCTGTCGGCGTCGCTGGGCCCAGGATTGGGGCAACAAGCCTTGGCAGATTTCAGGGCCACGTGGTGGGCCTAAAATGGCGTCTTGAGGGGACCAGGAGGGTCCGGGGTGCTTCCCGCAAAGATGGGAGCAAAGGCCAGTCTGGAGCAACCAGACCAGCAGCGTTGGTTGTCGGATGTCGTCACAGGAGGGCACAAGCCAGCGGCTAGTGACCGGACAACGGGTTGAGCAGCGAGCAGAAGGGCCCCACGCAGATCGTGTAGATGCTGGGAGACTGCACTTCGGTGCTGGAGCGGCTCAGGGTCGGGGCTTCTCGGACCCCAGAGCACTCACCAGAGAATTACTTCGATGGTCGTGCTGGTTAAGAATGCGTGCAGGTTTTGATGATGACCGGTCCCTTGAGGTCTCGTTGCACCCACAGATCACAGCTGAGCTGATGACGTGGGTAGAGGTCAGAGGTGCCAGGGAAGCCGGTTCTCGTCGAGCTGGGCCGTCGGATTCCTGAGGAAGGACTTACAGCAAACCGCAGAGTTCTTAGATGGTGCCCGCTGATGCAGGGTGACTACTCCTTAGTCACAAGGGAGAAATCTTGAGAAGAGTCTTGAATGTCCTTTCGTAGAAAGTAGTTCTTGATTCAAAGATGATCTAATTTGGAAGGGTCCCCGCTCCCGCCTTTATTCTAAAGAAAGGGGTGGGTACATGACTAGGTCCTGCCCTAAGGGTGGGACCAGAAAGGGGGGTAGTTACACCCCTCTCCCCTGCCGGACTTTCCCCAGGCCAGGGCTGGCGCCCCTGGAACTGGTTCTGACCGGCAGATGCGTAGTGAGCGCCGGGGTGCCACTCCGCAGTCACCTTCTCGCAAAAAGCCCTACCTACCCAGAATAAACAAACCCTGTCTGGGACGGTGCGAACACCGCCCTCAACAGGAAACCCTTTGTCCAAGCGCTCCTCGCTGGAAGGACTCCCAGCAGCAGGAGGTCAGACTCGTGTCTGTGGTGGCAGCATCCATTTTGTGGAGCTGAGGCTTTAGTTAACTTTAACCGGGGTTCACAGTTACGTACATGTCGTGTCCCTCTAGAAGGGGGGAATGCCAACCTCATCGCCAGGATTGGTGAGGGGGCAGCATCCCGATTCGTATGACACCTTACTCGACATGTCTGGATAACGCGGTACCGAAGTTACTGATATGGTACGCGTTATCATGGAACAGCCATTGGGTCTTGGTTCCGCAAGCTGCAACCGGGCTCGGCTCGGGCCAGAACCCAGTTCACACGAGTCCACGCACTCTGCCTTCAGGATTGTCAAGGCCTGCCATAGGAGTGACTGATAGGAACTCGGGTGTCCATTGTACGGTTAGATATAGGGCTACTATACCTAAAGCAAAGGGTGATTACACGACTTTGCCCCCAGCTGTCATGCAGCCAGTTGTGTCAAATTTAGGAGGCCAGCCAGGGGTGGCACAATACATGCTGCAGCCCCTGGCGGCCCTGGGTACACCTATGCCCTGAGTTACAGGGTCTGATAAGGTGGCCCAGTACCAATTGGTAAATGCACCTAGGGTACATGTCGGAATTTAGAAAGAGAACAGCCAGGCTGTGGGTCTGATTGGCAGGCCCACAGCCAGAGAAAGTCGTAAACCAGTGAAACAAAAGCAAAAAATCTGGGTGATCATGGGATTGCAGACCCTACTCTCCTACATGACCCCCCCCCCCAAACGTTGGGACAATAAGCTAACCTTGACCAGGTGAGTCTTCTTGTTCTAAGTGTAAATATCTGGAGAGCCCATCGGCATTGCCATGATCAGTACCAGGTCTATGTTCCACTGTAAAGTCCATCCCCTGTAGGGAAATGGACCACCTTAGCAGTTTGGGGTTTTCACCCTTCATCTGATTTAGCCACAAGAGGGGCTTATGGTCGGTCTGAATCTTGAAGTGAGTGCCAAACAAGTATGGCCTCAGCTTCTTCAGGGCCCAAACCACAGCAAAGGCCTCCCTCTCAATAGCTGACCAATTCTTCTCTCTAGGGGTCAGCCTTCTGCTTATAAAAGCAATGGGCTGGTCTTGACCATCAAAATTCAGTTGAGAAAGTACAGCTCCCACACCCAACTCAGAAGCATCTGTTTGGACAATGAATGGTTTGGAGTAGTCTGGACTCTTAAGGATAGGCGCTGTGCACATGGCCTGCTTTAGGTCATCGAATGCTTTTTGACAGCCTGCTGTCCACTGAACCTTTTTTGGCATTTTCTTACTTGTCAGTTCATTTAATGGTGTCACAATAGAACCATAGTTCCTGACAAACTTTCTGTAGTATCCAGTCAGGCCCAAAAAAGCTCGAACCTGAGTCTGGGTGGTTGGAGGAGCCCAGTCCCTGATTGACTGTATTTTGCTCTCCAGTGGCTGAACCTGGCCTCCACCTACAAGGTGGCCCAGGTATACAACCTGTGTCTGCCCTATCTGGCACTTGGTGGCCTTGATAGTGAGGCCTGCTGCTTGCAGAGCCTCTAACGCTTTCCGCAGGTGGACCAGGTGATCCTCCCAGGTGGAGCTAAAGACAGCAATATCATCTAGATACGCTGCACAGAAGTCATCCAGCCCAGTAAGGACTTGATTCACCAACCTTTGGAAGGTGGCAGGTGCATTTTTCAGACCAAAGGGCATCACCACGAACTGATAATGCCCACCAGGGGTAGAAAATGCTGTCTTAGGCTTGGCGTCCTCAGCTAACCTGATTTGCCAATACCCAGCTGTCAGGTCAAACGTACTCAAGTAGTTGGCCGAAGCCAATCTATCGATAAGCTCGTCTGCCCTTGGTATTGGGTGGGCGTCAGTCTTAGTGACTGCATTGAGACCCCTGTAGTCTACGCAGAACCTCATCTCTTTCTTACCGCCCGGGGTGTGAGGTTTCGGCACTAGAACTACGGGACTAGCCCAAGGGCTATCCGAGGGTTCAATGACTCCCAACTCCAACATTTTCTGCACTTCACTCTTGATGCAGTCTCTAACGTGATCAGGCTGCCGGTAGATTTTACTCTTGACGGGCAAGCTGTCACCAGTGTCAACCTCATGGGTACACCAATTGGTTTGACTGGGTGTTAGAGAGAACATATGCCGGAAGGATTGAAGAACCTGTTTACAATCCTCCTGTTGATGTTCGGAGAGGCTGCTGCAAAAGACAACACCATCTACCGATCCATCGTCAGGATTCTGAGTGAGCAGGTCGGGGAGAGGGTCACTCTCCTCCTCCTGTCCCTCATCTAGGGCCATGAGCAAACTCATGTCCTTCCTGTCGACATATGCCTTGAGCCTGTTGACATGAAGCACCCTGTGGGGGCTCCGGGGAGTTCCCAGGTCGACCAGGTAGGTGACCTCTCCCTTTTTCTCCAGGATGGTGTAGGGCCCGGACCATTTGTCCTTGAGTGCTGCTGGGGCCACTGGCTCCAACACCCACACCTTCTGTCCGGGCTGGTAAACAGTCAAGACAGCCTTTTGGTCATGCCAAGCTTTTTGGAGTTCTTGGCTGGCCTTAAGGTTTTCTGATGCCTTCTCCATGTATTCAGCCATCCGCGAGCGGAGGCCAAGCACATAGTCCACTATGTTGGTTGCAGGCTTTTTGAGAGGTCTCTCCCATCCTTCCTTCACCAAACACAGGGGTCCTCTTACAGGATGCCCGTACAAAAGTTCAAAAGGGCTGTAGCCAACCCCCTTCTGTGGGACTTCTCTGTAAGCTAATAAAAGGCAGGGGATCAGGACGTCCCACCTACGCCGAAGCTTTTCAGGTAGTCCATGAATCATCCCTTTCAGGGTCCTGTTGAATCTCTCAACAAGCCCATTGCATTGTGGATGATAGGGTGTAGTGAACTTGTAGTTGACACCACATTCCTTCCACATAGCAGTTGAGTAGCTCGACATAAAGTTTGCACCTCTGTCGGAGACGACCTCCTTAGGGAAGCCCACTCTTGAGAATACTCCAACTAGGGCTCTTGCCACAACAGGTGCTGTAGTGGTCCTAAGGGGAATATCTTCAGGATACCTGGTGGCATGATCCACTACCACCAGTATAAACTTGTGCCCTGATGCTGTTGGTGGTTCCATGGGACCGACGATGTCAATCCCCACCTGTTCAAAGGGCACCCCCACCACAGGCATTGGTATAAGGGGGGCCTTTGTCGTGCCACCTGACTTACCACTGGCTTGGCAAGTGACACAGGAGCGGCAAAACTCCTTGGTATCTTCGTTCATATGAGGCCAGTGAAAGTGTGAGACAAGCCTGTCCCACGTCTTTGTCTGGCCTAAGTGACCTGCTAAGGGAATCTCGTGGGCCAAGGTAAGTAGGAAACCTCGCTGAGACAAGGGTACAACCAGCCTCCTGGTCATGCCAGGCTTGGGGTCTCTTGACTCAGTGTACAGGAGTCCATCTTCCCAGTATACCTTGTGGGTACCTGTGGCGTTCCCAGCAGCCTCAGCAGCAGCCTGCTGTCTGAGGGGTTCAAGAGAAGGGCAGTCTAACTGGTCCTTCCCCAGGTCTTCCCTTGAGGGTCCCCCTGAACCCAAGAATTCAACTTGATCAAGTCCGAACTCTCTAGGCTCAGTTTCCCTCAGTTCCTGTAGGTCAGCCTCCTCTGAGACTTGATCCATGACCTGGGGCAAGGGGGAAGGCACAGCCTTAACCCTACTGCTCTTTTTCTTGGAGGGTGTCTGGTCCATTGTTCCAGGATCCAGCACCTGTTCAGTGGGGCATTTCCTGACCTGTGACCTGGTCACAGCGAACACATGCGCTGGCAAGCCTAACATTTCCATGTGAGTCCTCTGCTCCACTTCTGACCATTGTGATGACTCCAAATCATTGCCCAACAAACAATCCACTGGGAGGTCTGAACTAACTACAACCTCCTTTTGGCCAGTTACCCCTCCCCAGGAGAAAGCTACAATTGCCATACTGTGATTGGTAGTGACATTGCTTGCATTGGTCACCAGGAAATGAGGGGCGTGGCTTGGGCGCCAATGGCGATGGTCGCCTGAGAGCTCGGCTCCGGGACTAAGCCCGGAATTATCCTGAAAATCGGAGGCTGCGGGGCACCCCAGACCCCGCATTCTGCTGAGCGTACCGACGGAAACCTGCCGGGGCCCCTGGTGAAGCTCGGGCGAGGGTTGTTCCGGAGTAAAACCGAAGTTTGCGGAGTTGCGGAGCGCGACCCAACATGGCGCCCGGACCCCTTTGTCCCCCTATTCGGAACTACTGAGTTAAAGAGGTGCCGCGGGTGGCGACTGGCGCCCTGCTTCGCCATCCCCGGCTGTTCTGGACATTGGACATTACTGGATTGGGCCTCTTGCAACGGATTTGCACTCGGTTGGACGGCCGGGCGGGTGCCCACGCAGCGGAGGGCACCGGGAGCGGACGCCCTGTGATCCAAGCGGTGGCCCGCCTCGCGACTCCGCGACTAGCTACGTCTTCCTGGCCAGTCCACCTACATGGGAGGCGCGACACTCTGGCGCCACAGATCACCCGAGGGAGTAGGTGGCCCTCACCCCGGGGTTATAGTGGGTGAACGGGTCTGCCCGACTCGACGACGGCTGTCTCCGCCCCCTCATCGGTGCCCTCGGACGCCGTGGCGATGGCGTGAGCCGAAGCGGCGGAGTCTCCACAGGCTCTGGAGAAGGAGGTCGCCCGGACCCGAATTGAGGACAAGCACCCGGGAAGGTCGTGGTCGACACCCGCACACGGAGACGCCTACTACGGGACCCTCACGGAGTGCCCCTGGAGGCATGGGGAAACCCAGAGGAGCCAAGGGATCCACCCAGACCACCTCGGACTCTGAAGCCCAAGACAAAGAGGAGCATGGGGACCCAAAAAGTTCTGGTGGCGCGCCGATGCAGCAACAGTTCGACCGTGTCCTGGAGGCGATAGAGACTACGAGATCAGCCCTCCAACAGGACATTGCTCAGGTGGCGACGAGCCTGGGCCTCCTCAGGGCGGACCATGGCAAACTTTCAGACCGGGTCAAGGAGGTGGAGGGCACGGTGAAAACCTTGGAGCCGGCGCAGCGAACCTTGGCTGCGACGATGAAGGACGCCCTATCCCGAATTGAGACCCTGGAACGGAGGGCGGAGGATGCGGAAGGCCGCAACAGGAGGAACAACATCCGAGTGGTGGGCCTGCCGGAAAAGATCGAGGATGGCGACATGGTGCAATACTTGGAGACCTGGCTCCGAGACACGGTGGTCCCGGAGGGACTGTCCTCCTTCTACACTCTGGAACGGGCCCACAGAGTCCCAGCACGGCCCCTACAGCAGGGACGCACCCCGAGGCCGGTGGTGGCGCGGTTGCTGCATTTCCGGGACAGGGACTTAATCCTCAATGCCGCCAGGCACAATGGCCCGTTCAAAGTAGCGAACAGTCAGGTGAACATTTTCCCAGATTACACCTACGAGACGCAGCGCAAGCGGTTCTCCTTCCTGGCGGTTAAGCGCGAGCTCAGGAGCGAGGGCATTCAGTATTCACTCCTATATCCTGCAAAGCTCCGCATCATTGTCGATGACAAAACCCAGTTCTTCGACACCCCGGAGGATGTCTGTGCCTGGCTCGACCTATACAGGACAGGGAAAGATGGCTTTGGCTCCTCGTCCCAACAAGCAGATGAGCCGGAACAAAGGCGGCGATCCAAGAGGGTCAGGAATCGCCGCGGCCGCACGGGAGGGCCCTCGACTGCGGAGACATCATCGGAACGGAGGGGAGTGCTGGAAGTATTGTCGGAGTTGTCGGGAGCAAGGGAGGAAGTCATTGAGGAGGAAGAAAACCCGGGAGATGAGGGAGCACCATCGGACTCGGAGGGATCAGTGGCTGATAGTGCCCATACACCGGTGATCACACCGAAATCGGTGGAGGACCTTTTGGATGGACAAGGGTAACGGGGCATACTGCTTTGTTTTGGGTGGGGGCCCGGCAGGGGGGAGGCGGTTGCTGTTCCTTACGGATGACAACGAGGGGGAGAGGGTTGGGGGGCCTCTGCTTTTGCCCCGGGAGGTCTTGGCACGGTTTGGGGCTTGTTATAGTCCTGGTGGCCTGGGCGACGAGGGCCCACTGCCTCCGCCCAGCCCGCACCTGGCCCATAAGGCCTTCCTACGGTGGCGACCGTAGGATTAGAGGGGGTTCTGGGGTTGACGGAGGACGAGGTTTGGATGGGATCTAGATGGTGTAGTTTGGGTCCTGTTCTGGGGTGGGTGGGGGGGAGTTTGGTTGGTTTTTGGGTTGCTTGGTTTGGGTTGGGGAAAATGGCCGCCATCAGCGCTGGGAGGATTGATGTCTTTTCTTTGAGGGGACCCGAATGGGGGGACTGTGCAAGAACAATCTGGGACAATGGCTGATGTTGCTAACTTGAAATGTGTTACTTGGAACGTAAGGGGGCTTCACACTATGTCCAGGCGCCACAAGGTCCACGCTTATTTAGTGCGTAGGGGGGTGCAAATGGCGCTGCTACAGGAAACTCATCTGAACAAGGCGGAAGGGGCGGCGCTTCAGCGTAGGTGGCGGGGCAGGTCTTTTCCACGTCGTACTCTGCTTATGCCAGGGGGGCGCTAATATGGATCAGGGCAGGGGTCCCCTTCCAAGTCACGAGGACAGTATTGGATCCAGAGGGGCGTTTCGTGGCCATCTCGGGCACTCTAGGGGGGAGGGACCTGAATGTTTGCTGTGTATACGCTCCTAATGTAGACCAGACTGCCTTCCTTTCCAGGTTATCGGGCTCGTTGGCCCACTTTTTCGCCGGGCCCCTCCTGCTGGGGGGAGACTTTAACTCCGTAGTGGATGTGGACATAGACCGCTCGCATCCCCCGCTTCCCGATTCCCCGGTCCGTCGCACGGCTAAGGGTCGTCAGGATTGGCAGACCCGCTGGGGTTTGACGGACATTTGGAGGGCGCATCACCCCGCAACTAGGGATTATTCATACTTCTCGAGCCTCCATGAGTTGCATGTCAGACTAGATGGATTTCTTGGATCGCCCGAACTGGTTTCGGCAGCGGTCCGATCGGAGTACTTATCGAGGACCATCCCGGACCATAACCCCCTCCTACTGGACCTTCGCTGGTTTCCGGGGACGCCGGCGGTGCCCACCTGGAAATTGCGACCCGAGATCCTCGAGGACAGTGTCTTCAAGGCGGACAGAATATCGGATTATTTTGCGTCCAACGGCGGCTCCGCGAGTACTAGGGCGTTAGAATGGGACGCTTTTAAGGTAGTGGTGAGGGGCTACTGTATCTCCAAGAAGGTGGGCATGAGGCGTGTCATCCTGGCTGATCTAGACACAGCGGACCGGGAACTCCGCGAATTTGAGATTCGACGCCCCGGACACCCGGAATTGCAAGCACAAACGGCGGAGGCGAGGGAGAAGGTGGCAGTGGAGGTCGAACGGCTCCGCTGTTTTGATTATAAGGCCTATACGGTCCGGTCTATCGCGGAGGGGGACAGGGCGAGTGCGTTGTTGGCGTGGTTGGCCAACCCTACGCGCCAGTCCCAAACGACGACAAATATGCGTGGGGCAGACGGAACCGAGGCATGCACCCAACCGGAGATTCTCAGTTGTTTCCGGCATTATTATGAATGTTTATACCGCAGTCGCTCCGCACGTGACCCAGACCGGCTTGATAATTACCTTCGCCCACTGGAGCTCCGCACGGTGGAGCAGGAAGTGGCGAAAACTCTGGGTTCCGACATTGAATTAGGGGAGATCCGCGGGGCCATTAAACGGATGGCGAGAAACAAGACCCCGGGCCTAGATGGCCTACCAGTGGAGTTTTATGCAGCTTACGCTGACCTACTAGCCCCTCGATTACTGGTGGTCTACAGGGAGGCGAAGAGGCTGGGGCGACTCCCGAGCTCGATGTGTGAGGCGCTGGTGGTTCCTCTCCTCAAACCGGGGAGACTCATCCGACCCGGGGTCCTACCGTCCCCTATCGATGTTGACGGTGGACTACAAAATACTGAGCAGCATCTTGGCCTCGAGGCTGCTGGGACACATGAGGTCTCTGGTGCATGAGGACCAGGCCGGTTTCATCCCACGGCGGAACACGACTATGAATATTCGTAGGTTGTTCCGTTTGCTAGGGGAACCATTTGTGGATGCCCCGTCCCCGGTAGTCTTATCGGTGGACCTGGAGAAGGCTTTTGATAGCCTAGAGTGGGACTACCTCTGCACGGTGTTACGGAGATTCGGCCTAGGGGAGGGATTTGTCCGATGGACCACGGTCCTTTATGCTTCTGCTTCGGCCAGGGTCCGAGCGGGCCCATTGATTTCATCGCGGTATCCGGTGGAACGAGGCACGCGGCAAGGGTGCTCCTTGTCCCCGCTTCTTTTTGCGCTGGCGGTGGAGCCACTGGCGCTGCACCTTCGCTCGGGAGCCCACTATACGGGCTTATGGTCGTCTGCGGGCCCGCATTATGTCTCGCTTTATGCGGACGACCTGTTGCTCTTCCTAGAGGACCCGGTCGACGCTTTACGAAGAGCGGAATTAGCGCTCACGGAGTTCGGAGAGGTCTCGGGCCTCCGAGTGAATTGGTCTAAGACCTGTCTTTTTCCGGTACGCAGGGGTACCCCCGCCCCTGCGCTGAGCAGGGAGATTAGATGGGAGCCCGACTGCTTTAAGTACCTTGGGGTATTCGTTTACCACGAACAACCCGACCTCCTAGATGGAAACATTACCCGCTGCATTCGAGCACTCCGAGGTTGCATGGACTTTTGGGCCACGCTGCCACTCTCAGTGGCGGGACGTATCGCCCTGCTCAAAATGGTGGCGCTTCCCCGGTTATTGTATTACTTCCGGACTTTGCCGATCTGGGTCCCACCGGCCACGTTCCGTCGATTACGCTCTATGGTGGTCGGATTCCTTTGGGGAACGGGCCGGCGGCGGGTGGCCCTCAATACCTTGATGAGGCCGAAAAACGAGGGGGGGCTCGCTGTGCCGGACTTCGAAAAGTATTATCTGGCGGCACAGCTCCAGACCTTCACCCAGGAGATCGCCAGGGAATTCCGGGGCCCGGAAGACGGAAGAGGGACAGGTATGGCCAGGCATGTTCTCTCCTTTATAGCGCTGCGACAACGTTTAGTCCTGCGGGACTTGTCGATGGAGGAGCGGACTGTCCGCCTGTGTTGGAATCGGGCCCACGCCCGAGGCCAACTGAGAACACCATATGCGCCTGAAATACCGTTGGGGATGCTGACGGCCCTCCCCCACGGAGGGGATTGGTCACGTTTGGCGACCTGGGAGGATTCCGGTTTACAGCTCGTAGGTGATCTGTACGAGGACGGCGCGCTCTTGTCCTTTCAGGATCTCATTGACCGCTTTGGGATCTCCCGGGGTGACTTTCTGCTGCACTCGGCCATTGTACGAGCGATCCAGGCGCACTGGAAGAACGGGCAGGAGGAACCCCATTTATCTCAGGTGTGCCAGTACGTAATGATGTCGACGGGCACGGTGAAGGCGGTCACTTGCCTATACGGCAGGTTGATTACCGAGGGATTGGCTCCTCTCACCACTTTGAGGACCCGCTGGGAGGAGGACATTGGTAGGGAGATCCTGGAAACGACCTGGTCCCAGTTGGTGAGACGGGCCTGGAAGGGCACACGCAATGCCCGTTTCCAACTGGTCCACTATTATGTTCTCCATAGAGCGTACCTGACCCCGGTGAAAGTCAGGCGTTATTTTGCCACGGCCTCGGCGGAATGCCCTAGATGCCCGGCTCAGGAGGCGGACCTCCTACACATGTTATGGGCCTGTCCAGGACTGACATCCTACTGGCAGGAGGTGGCGTCGACCCTGGAGGAGGTGACAGGGAGACTCTTATCATTGGATGCGGCGGTGGGGCTCCTACACTGGTTTCCCCATACCCCCAGGAATAAAATTTCCAGTAAGTTTATCGACCTGGGGCTCCTCCTTGCTAAACGAGAGGTGACTAGGAACTGGAAGGCACGAGCTGGTCCGGCGGGCAGCAGATGGCACAGTGAGCTTTTGAAGTGGGCGGCGGGAGAGAGCGCACTGAGATATCAACTGGCTTGGAGGCAGGGTAATGAGAAGGCGCAGGAGGCCGCGTTGGAGTGGGAAATGTTGGTGCAGGCCCTCAGGGATTATAGTGCCCCTAGCGACTCTGAAAGTGAAGAAGCGACTCGCCCCGAGTCCCGGTGAACGTTAGTACTGACAGTCCTATTGCCTTCCCCGTGGGTCCGATAGCAGATCCTATGTTGATAGCTCCCCGGCGCTGGTGGTGGGGGGGGGGGGAGGGGGGGGTTCTCTTAGTTAGTAGACATTCATGGGGAGGGGGTTTATTTTGGGGGTTTTAGGCTTGTTTGGAAAAGCAGATGACGGACAGTGCATTATCCGGACCAGCTCCAGCATCCTACTGACCCCCATTGCAATTCGCCGCCCGACCCCTGGGTTGTGGGCTGGTTGGCTGTGTACAGACTTTATGGAGGGGGGCCAGAGGGCTTTATTCTGTTACTATTGCTTATGATACCGTGCTGGTCGTTACTGTACTGATTTACTGATTCCTGCAATAAAAATATATTTAAAAAAAAAAAAAAAAATTGGTCACCAGGAATTCCGTACCTGGCATGATCTGTCCAGGGTCCACAAAGTTAGGCGTCACCATGGTGACACTGGCACAAGTGTCCCTATAGGCCTGAGCCATTTTTCCATTTATGAAAGGTGTCTGTCTGTATTTGCCCAAGGTATTGGGACTTACGTCAGGGGACATATCCACACCCCCTGTACTGACAAGGACAGCCTGAGTGAGTGTGCCAACTAAGTTGTCACACCCCTCGGAACCCAGGGTTAACCCTACTAAACCCTTGGGAGGTGCACTACCACTGCTGGCTGTACTAGGGGGCACAGGTGCCTTAGGGGCTGCAGTGGCAGGAGCCTGCCCTCCTCCTTTCTTGGTGCACTCACTAAACCAGTGAGATTTACTTTTGCAGTATTGGCACCATCTTTTAGATTGGCCTTCTTTCTTCTTTTGGGGAGCCTGACCCCCACCCTCTTTGGGTTGTTGGGGACCTGTCGAAGACTTCTGGTCATTTTGTTCCCCTTTTGAATCTTTACCCTTCTGGTCTGCTTTCTTCTGACCACCTTGATTCCGGCCCTGGTTCTGTTTAACTCTCGTTCGAACCCATCTGTCTGCCTTCTTTCCCAATTCTTGGGGAGAGGTCAGATCCGAGTCGACAAGATGCTGATGCAACAACTGGTTCTGACAATTGTTTAAAATTTGTTCTCTCATCATCAAATTATACAATCCTTCGTAATCAGTAACCTTACTGCCCAGCAACCAGCCCTCAAAAGCCTTAGTGGCACAATCGACGAAGTCAGACCAATCTTGAGACTGCGTTTTCTGGGTATCCCTGAACAGCACCCTTTACTGCTCAGTGGTTAGGCCAAACCCTTCAACCAGTGTATTCTTCAAGACGTGGTAATTATTAGCATCCTCCACCCTTGTGGTGAGGAGCTTGTCTCTACCTTTACCTTCAAAGGAGAGCCACAAGATAGCTGCCCACTGGCTCTGGGGAACACCTTGCACAGTGCAGGCCCTCTCCAAAGCAGTAATCCATTTGTGGATGTCATCCCCTTCTTTAAAGGGGGGCACTATCTTATTCAGGTGCTTTGTATCAAAACTCCTTTCCCTATTGCTAGGTATATTGCTGCCACCAGTGGGGACTACCCCACTTAACTGTTGCTCTCTAGCAAAGGCAAGCCTTTCTTTGGCCAGGGCGAGTTCTTCCCTTTCAATCCTCAGATTAGCTGCCCTTTCCTTAGCTTCGTACACTCTCCGCTGAGGGGATGTCATCCCTCTTTGAGAAGAGTTGTGAGAGCCATTGGTTTGAAGGGATCTGCCAGAGTCTCTTGACAGAGATCTGGCTCGTCCATTCCCAATGTTAAGCTGACCCGACAGTAGCCCTGGGGGTCCCCCAGTACCACTATCATGTCTGCTTAAGTTGGACCTGGTTAGTCTACCGACTTCTACCTGTCCCTTGTCTGCCTCATCCCCAGAGGGATCCTCATCCTCATCCTCCTCCACATTCTCATTCTCGGCTGAGAGGAGGATTAGGTCAGGGTCACCTCTGGTTCCCTCGAGGGGAGGCATGTCTCCTTCTGGATTAGAAGGGCTAAGAAGCTTCTCAGCCTTTCTGGCATCATAAGTCTCTAGGAGACCAATCAGAAAGGAGGTGGTGGGGTTAGCCCCTTGCTTAATCTTCCTAGAGGTACATACTTGTCGTAACTCATGGAAGTTAAGCGCAGTATATCTTGAAGGGATGACCTGTGGAGGGTCAACTGACGCAAGGGGAGACTCAGAGTTTCCTCCTTTGTCCGAGATACTGTTTCTAGTGTGGTGTAAGTGATGCACCTACCTACACTATGTGTTTCCCTACTGATCCCTTGCTAAGAGTTGCAGCCAAGGTGTGCTAAGCCTTGAGGAGCTACAACAGCTGGTTCAGTAGAACTCAGAGTATTCTAAGCTTAGTTATATGTACTAACAGTACTTATGTGATTTTTCAACAAGATATTCTTAGGATACGTGTGGTAAGCATGGGCGGAAAATCCGTTACGCTCGCGGATTTTGCGGATTTTCGGGAAATCCGCAATCCGCGAGATTTGCGAATTTCCCGCAAAATCCGCAAATCCGCGAGCAGCGGATTTTGCTCGCACTGTTCGCGTGAGTTCGCGCCCCGCGAATAAGTGCAAAATTGCAGAAATACGTTCTTAGCAAAACTGAAAGTAACTACTTACCAGGTTCAAAAGTTCAGGCACATCATTAGTAGCCATTTCCTGTAGTGCTTCCTGAGGGGCCCCTCCAGAGTTCAGTTGCCAGTTGAAACTATTATGTGACCCTGCTCTGAACCTCAGAATAGTTACACATATGCCACAAAGGTCCTGAATTACAGCTAAGGGAGACAAGCAGGAGCCAGGCTGGAAGTTAAAATCCATTAATCAGCCCCTAATTCATTATTGTCAGTTGGGGCAGGGCAGGTGTTGTAACTAATTTTGCAACAATGAAAGCACTTAGCAAGTGCAAAAGATCACTAATCAGGGCGCACTAAGGAAGCAGGTGCCAGCTAAAAAAATATTCTGTGACACATTAATCAGCCCCAAATTAATTCAGGTCACTTGAGGCAGGGAAGGTGTGCTTTGCTTTGCCGAAAATAATGTACACTGGACAACCAGAGGGTGTGGTGATGAAACAGAGGGTGGCATGGGTGGGCCAGAGGGTGGCATGAGTAGTCAGAGAGTGGCAGTGGTGACAGAGAGTGGCAGTGATGAAGAAGAGTGTCCCAAACAGGCTGGACACGTAGAAACAACAAGTTCGCAAAACTTGCGACCCGACAGGTAAGTTCGCAAATTGCGAAATTGTAAAAACCCTCGCGAACTGGCAGAAACACGGGCGAACACAAAAAAAAAAATCCGCAAATTCGCGGGAATTCGCGGATTTTGCGGATTGCGAATCCGCAAATCCGCAAAATTCGCGGATTGCCAATCCGCAAAATCCGCTCATGCTTAACGTGTGGTAAAACAACAGCAAGCTCAAATCCCAACCGCTGCTCACCAATGTGAGAAGTTGGCCCGATATGCAGCGTTCGCTATTCTAGCGACCGCTATGTATCGTTCCAAACGACCCTTATGGTGATTGGTTGTAAGTCAACCTATAGACCAGCTATCCTAGTAGCGTGGATACGAGCAGTCTAAGGCTAAAGACTCGAGAGGGCGTGTTAAGCCAGCTGTTATACCACATATACCCCTTGAACACCAAGTGAAAGGACACCACACAAGTGTTATGAAAATAAACAGGATATTTATTAAGATTCACAACAGCCCTGTACTCTTTATGAGAACAGGGTACTAAGCACAAACCAAATCTCTTAGGAAAATACTTCAAGTGCACAATTAAAACAAGTGTCCGAGGACACGGAAAGTTTAGAGGTCTCGGGCGGACCCGATAAGGCAAGTCGGAAGCGAGGGACTCAGGACCCTAGAGTAAAGAGGCTATGCGGGCACCGAAATGCCGAGTTACCTAGCCACGAAGGCTGCGGCTGCACAAGTCTTACAGGCGTCGGGGTCTTCGCTGACGAGCCAGGAGCCGGAAGAAAAGGAGTTGCTGGCCGGCGACCAGTGATGAATAGTTCGTAGAGATCCAAGCCTGGATCAGAGATCGTGGACACCTGAAAGCAGAGGGGACCAAGTTCGTACTACTAGCCAGTAGTCAGAGGGTACCAGGAGGGCACGGGTTGGCCGTCACCTCGACTAGGTGAGTGGGCGACGCTAGGCTCTGCAGTCTCACGGACCAGGAGGCGTTGTCGGCGACCAGGATGGAGGTGCGAGCTGTCCCACGAAGGATGATGCTGTCGGCGTCGCTGGGCCCAGGATTGGGGCAACAAGCCTTGGTAGATTTCAGGGCCACGTGGTGGGCCTAAAATGGCGTCTTGAGGGGACCAGGAGGGTCCGGGGTGCTTCCCGCAAAGATGGGAGCAAAGGCCAGTCTGGAGCAACCAGACCAGCAGCGTTGGTTGTCGGATGTCGTCACAGGAGGGCACAAGCCAGAGGCTAGTGACCGGACAACGGGTTGAGCAGCGAGCAGAAGGGCCCCACGCAGATCGTGGAGATGCTGGGAGACTGCACTTCGGTGCTGGAGCGGCTCAGGGTCGGGGCTTCTCGGACCCCAGAGCACTCACCAGAGAATTACTTCGATGGTCGTGCTGGTTAAGAATGCGTGCAGGTTTTGATGATGACCGGTCCCTCGAGGTCTCGTCGCACCCACAGATCACAGCTGAGCTGATGACGTGGGTAGAGGTCAGAGGTGCCAGGGAAGCCGGTTCTCGTCGAGCTGGGCCGTCGGATTCCTGAGGAAGGACTTACAGCAAACCGCAGAGTTCTTAGATGGTGCCCGCTGATGCAGGGTGACTACTCCTTAGTCACAAGGGAGAAATCTTGAGAAGAGTCTTGAATGTCCTTTCGTAGAAAGTAGTTCTTGATTCAAAGATGATCTAATTTGGAAGGGTCCCCGCTCCCGCCTTTATTCTAAAGAAAGGGGTGGGTACATGACTAGGTCCTGCCCTAAGGGTGGGACCAGAAAGGGGGGTAGTTACACCCCTCTCCCCTGCCGGACTTTCCCCAGGCCAGGGCTGGCGCCCCTGGAACTGGTTCTGACCGGCAGATGCGTAGTGAGCGCTGGGGTGCCACTCCGCAGTCACCTTCTCGCAAAAAGCCCTACCTACCCAGAATACACAAACCCTGTCTGGGACGGTGCGAACACCGCCCTCGACAGGAAACCCTTTGTCCAAGCGCTCCTCGCTGGAAGGACTCCCAGCAGCAGGAGGTCAGACTCGTGTCTGTGGTGGCAGCATCCATTTTGTGGAGCTGAGGCTTTAGTTAAGTTTAACCGGGGTTCACAGTTACGTACATGTCGTGTCCCTCTAGAAGGGCGGAATGCCAACCTCGTCGCCAGGATTGGTGAGGGGGCAGCATCCCGATTCGTATGACACCTTACTCGACATGTCTGGATAACGCGGTACCGAAGTTACTGATATGGTACGCGTTATCATGGAACAGCCATTGGGTCTTGGTTCCGCAAGCTGCAACCGGGCTCGGCTCGGGCCAGAACCCAGTTCACACGAGTCCACGCACTCTGCCTTCAGGATTGTCAAGGCCTGCCATAGGAGTGACTGATAGGAACTCGGGTGTCCATTGTACGGTTAGATATAGGGCTACTATACCTAAAGCAAAGGGTGATTACACGACTTTGCCCCCAGCTGTCATGCAGCCAGTTGTGTCAAATTTAGGAGGCCAGCCAGGGGTGGCACAATACATGCTGCAGCCCCTGGCGGCCCTGGGTACACCTATGCCCTGAGTTACAGGGTCTGATAAGGTGGCCCAGTACCAATTGGTAAATGCACCTAGGGTACATGTCGGAATTTAGAAAGAGAACAGCCAGGCTGTGGGTCTGATTGGCAGGCCCACAGCCAGAGAAAGTCGTAAACCAGTGAAACAAAAGCAAAAAAATCTGGGTGATCATGGGATTGCAGACCCTACTCTCCTACAGCGGACTCTCTGGGTTCTTCCGTCGAGGAACGAGATGATCCACTCCAGGGCCGCTCCTTGGATTCCGGTGTTGCTGAGGCGCTGTATCAGGGTGCGGTGGCAGACAGTGTCGAAGGCTGCTGAGAGGTTCAGGAGGATGAGGGCAGCCGTTTCCCCGTTGTCGAGCAGGGATCTGATGTCATCGGTGGCTGCGATGAGGGCAGTCTCGGTGCTGTGGTTTGCTCGGAAGCCGGACTGTGAGGGGTCGAGGGATCCGTTGGTCTCAAGGAAGGCGGAGAGTTGTCTGTTGACGGTCTTCTCGATGACTTTGGCTGGAAAGGGGAGGAGCGAGATGGGGCGGATGTTCTTCAGGTCAGTGGGGTCCGCGGTAGGTTTCTTGAGGAGGGCGCTCAGCTCGGCATGTTTCCAGCTCTCTGGGAAGGTGGCGGATGGGAAGGAGCTGTTGATGAAGTTCCGGAGTTGGGGTGCGATGATGGAGTCGGCTTTGTTTAAGATGTGGTGTGGGCATGGGTCGGTAGGGGAGCCAGAGTGGATGGTGTTCATCATGCGGGTGGTGTCTTCGGTGCTGACAGGGGTCCAGGTGCAGAGGGTGGTGGTGGAGGGCGCTGGTTCGGTGGTTGGGTGCGTGGTTTGTGCGCCGAAGCTGTTGTGAATGTCGGCGATCTTACGGTGAAAGAACGAGGCGAGTGAGTCGTAGAGGTCTTGCGAGGGAGTGATGTCGGTGTTGCAGGCGCTTGGATTTGAGAGCTCTTTGACGATGCTGAAGAGCTCCTTGCTGTTGTGGGTGTTGTTGTCCAGTCTTTCTTTGAATGCTGTCTTCTTGGTGCTGCGGATTAGCTGGTGGTGTTTGCGGGTAGCGTTCTTGAGGGCGGTCATGTGTTCCGCTGTCTGGTCGTGGCGCCAGGCTTTCTCGAGGGTGCGGCAGGTTTTCTTGGAGTTTTTGAGGTCGTTGGTAAACAACTAGGCTGTCCTGCTGCCGGGTCTGCTGGGAGGGTTCTTCAGTGGTGCAAGTTCGTTGGCACAGTCGGTGAGCCACTGTGTGAGGTTGCGGGCTGCTTCATCGGGGTCCGTTGTGTTGGTGAGCGGGTTCTGGCTGAGGGTGTCAGTTCCTCAGTTTTGTTTGCAATCACCTTTGGTGTCTCTGTGATATTCTCTCTATATTTCTATCCACCACCAGCACCGGTCCCTATAGTCTGGTCTGAGTGTCTTGACTAAATCATGTTGTCTCCTCCAGCCTAATATTGTAGGCTCCTTTCTGCTATGCACACTCTTCCTGTGCAACACATTAGCTTGTAAGGCATGTCCATAACACTGAATCCCACAAGATCCATGGTCCCTCATTTGAGACTGTCCACTATTACCAACCTGCTCAATTGACTGTACACTACACAATAACTTGGAAGCCCAAAAGTGCTCGCACTTCCACAATCTTGCCATCAACACATAAGGCACATCTTGTGTTTCTTCTCTTTTTTTGTTTTTTCATGCTTCACTCTTTCACCTCCCTAAATGCATAAAACTAAATTCTGCATTTGCATGCCTTGTCTTTGTCTTTTTCCTGGGCACATACAATGACATAATACCCTTACTTTTGCCTTCCAAATGCTCTCGAAATTGCCTTACTTTTGTGTAATGAAGATCCAAAATTGCACAGGTCATTTCCTTGACCATCAACCACCTATTAGTGGAATTTAAAAGCACTCTCTCCTTCTGCCCCTAAAACAGTCATTAGCAATGCCTTCTTTCTGCTTAGTCTGTGCTCTATGTCATCTGAGGCCGCCAATTCATTTAAAAACATGTTTTTCTGGTCTCTCCACAGTATTGGAGTTCTTCAAATGTTGGGAGGGCTAATAGTGGTGCATTTCCCTTTGCCAGCTTACAGGTATGTTTATAGTTTCCATATGCTACCACAAATTCTATATAGTACTCTGCCAAATATTTCCTTGTAAAGTATCACTTTTCATGAAGTTGGAGTTTTTTCACTTTCTATAGCCACCTCCAGTGTGTTTTCTCCTAGTTAAAAAGTTCCTTCCCATTGTGGTGTGGTGGACTGCTGGAGTTGTAATTAGTTCTATATTGTTTGTACATTTCAGTTAGCCGACCACTCCGGTGATACTTTAAGTGGATGGCATGCATTTTATTGAAATTGTGCCAATTGTAGTTAATAGCGTTTTCTTCCACAGCCGGTTGGGTCTATGCCCTCCACAAGCTTAGTTTGCCTTTTGATGTCTTTATTTTAGTCAGTCCACAGTCCACTCAGCACTCCCCCCTTTGTAGGTCACACTGCACAGTGTCGCCTTTGCCTTATACCGGCCATGCCTGCCTTCTGAAGGATTGCCCTGTGCTGGTCTTGTTTCCTTCTGTACCTTCCACAGAGCAAAGTGATTACATCTCCATTATCGAGCTATGCTGTCTCAGCTCGTGCAATAATTTGGAGACATTTAAAGTTAAATGTATGTGCTCTGGAGAGTGCAATCGCGTAAAAATTCTTTGCACATCTGTACCTTATGCAAGATCAAGATAGGGTCATCTGAGTTCTTTATCTGTTCTGACATCTGCTTCACCTAAGAGGCTTTCTAACACATGTGGTGACTAGATTCCTCTTCTATTTATTTGCTATGCACATGCATAGGTTCTGTATGTTCTCAGGTGACTGTGATGTGGCCAGTAGGTGCTATATCAGTTTTTACTTGTGCCTTTTGCCCATCTGGTGGTTGACTCATGGCTCTCAAACTTGACACCAAAACATAGCGATTAGACACACAAGGGAATTGATTTGCGGGCTCTAAACTAAACTTTATTACAATCACCAACCAATCATCTAACTACTCAGTCAAGGAGACATTCTCAAATGCCAAGAAAAATCATCAAACCGTTACATTTGTGAAAGTTCCAGCATATGACAGAATGTTCACCAGGGAATGGCACGGGGGACAATGGAAAGAGAAGACATCTCCTCAGTGATACTAGGAGATGCAGTGACTTCTTCTATTAGGACCAACACCAGCCAACTTCAAAGAATTTGAAACGATTCAGCTTTAAGGATCTACTGACAAATATAAGCGCACAATCCCTGAGGGGCCTTGGCCAATTGCTGTATAAATAGAACAGATTAGTGACGACTGAAAAAATACTCAATTCCCTTACAGAGAACTTCCTTTCGGTTATTTAACCGAACTTCGAAATTCTCTCTAAAACACAAATCTCCTATGCTGTAATGCTCCAGAAGTAAACTGCCCATTCTCTGTTGTAATGTTATTATTAGGATAGTAGACATTTTAATACCTCAGGTTTCCCCTTTCTCGTCCAGTGCTTAATTTGAGCCGGTGGATACCGGTGGGAGCTACTGCCACTTATTTTTAGGGACAGGCACTTATTCTACCACCTCAAACATGTCCCGAGAGCAAGAGAGGGAAAACACACAAAAGGAAAGAAATGGACCAAGATAAAGACGTAAAACCTGTCACAAATGGGGAAAGCAGGAACCTTGCAATACTGAAATAAAGGGGTGGGAATTTATGGCAGTGGTTTAAATAGGCATGAAGTGGACTCTGGACTAGGCAGCCTATGTATTCGGAGAGCTACATTTAATAGCGCCGGCCGCGGACTTCAGATCAGTGCTATAGGCACTGGCCCAATTATTTTATAAATGTAGGGGCACGTTTAGAAGAACTGACGCATCTCTGCATATTAGCATAGATGCGTTAGTTCAAGTGCGTCACGCAAAAAAAAACTTACACCACCATGGATGCGTCGCATTTACAAAGCGGCGCACCATGTTGCAAGGATTGATAGATGCGTCACGCATCTGTTGTCGTAAAGTTAACCCATTACTGGAGTCGTGTCGCAAGCTTACCGCAACTCCAGCAATGCTTAGGAATGCCTATTCCTACTGTGCTGCCTCACTCCTTACGCCTGCATCAAGCAGCGGCGTTGTAGAAGTAACTCAGTGAAATCTTGTAGATTTCACTGCGTCACTTATATGAGGCTTTCTTGCGTGGGAACGCCCACCCTGCATACAATATACCTGACGCAGGTATAATGTGACGCAGGGCTTTACAACGTGACGCATCTCACTAGATGCGTCCCGTTGTAAACGTGTCGCAACGTGGCACATTGTTTACGATGCCACTGCGTCACAAAAGTGACGAAACGGTGGCGTAAAAATGTTGCAAGGGGCTTCTAAATCTGCCCTTTAGTACTGCTCTTTCCCGCCAAAATCATCCTCATCTCACGTGCTTCCTGACTTGCCTTTCTCTCCCAGATTCTGAGGCTTTCCGCTAAAGGCGGGTAATGAGTCCGTCTCGTAGTGACTACAGCAGGTGAGTCACGCTCTGAGCGCTGTAAGATGGCGGCTGCTGCGAGCCACGGCCACGTCAATATCCGACATAAATAACCAGGCAGTCAGCGAGATGTAAAGAGCGGGGGAGGAGGGGCGGGAACCGTGGGAGAGCCAGAGATAGAGCAAGCAATCCAATTACCGAGATTGACTAATGGCAACAAACAAGCTAGCAACCGCACCGTCTCCTTGATAGCCGAGTACGAGAAAAGTGTTAAACAAGCTTTGTCCCCTTCGGCAGACAGCTAACGATTTCTGATGTATTTCTTTGTCCGGGTGAGATTCTAGCGTTTTTGACACTCACAGGCCTTGGGGTAATAGACAGGCTCTTTCTTTTGCACAATATGAAGCCAGCGATACTTTTGAGTTTTCCTACAGAGAAAAAAAGATGAATAAAATGCCAGTTTAATGTTGTAAGGGCGCCTCATAGAACTTAAAGTGTGCGAAGAAGAATAGCACAAGGCCTTACAAATCCTATGATGCACATGAGGGGTATCCTGGAAGGACCGACTTCTATTCAGGAAAACCACAATGTAATTTCCCCCATATATATTTATTCATGTAAATTTCTCTGAATTGCCTGATTTTTGGTATGCAGCCTGCACCCCTTGACCCACACGTTGGACACCCATAGGTTACACAATCGAGGGAATATTCGAAGTGGCTCCCACTGGGTTGTCAGTGAGGCTGTTGCAATCTTGTCCGTGACTGCCAGCCAGGGCCACTGGAATTCTGCAGCTGGGAGGACCAAATGATGTTGCTGGGCTTGCTAAATTATGTGGCAAGCAAAGGCTTCTTGTGCTACCCAATGTGGCACATTTTGAAGCTGTATTACTTCCCTATTTTCTCATTTTTAAGCATATTAACACTATTTTGTGGAAATGTTTCTCCTCCATTAATACAGTCAATTACAAGAACCACCACCTGAAACATGACATGCCTCTGCCCGACAGAAGGGACTTTCCACTGCGCTGCAACACGCACCGTACGGTTTTTAGAAACTTTGAATCCGTTTGAAGGAGAAACAAACATTTTTGTTTAAATTTGCAAATTACGGAGATGGTGATGAATTATGTGGCAAGGGCGGCAAATCGACAATTTTCCAGAAAACGCTATGTGGAAGAATCAGATAAATCAATGGCCCTGGTACCAGTACAGCCTTCTAGCTAAAACTTGCTGAGAAGAGGAAACCGTAATGGAGGTACAGCCAAATTTGATGAGTTGATAGTTCTACCACATTTATGTGCAAATAGCCTTATTGACACTGGTGCAGATCAATAGTACTAATGATGCCATTAATACTGCAGTAGCAATCTCAGAATGGAAATACAGATATCCATGGAGTTTGCTATTAGGCTATTAAAGCTGTGAGATATCAAAGATCTTCCACAGAGTCCATTATTGCACTACCTCTATCAAGAATATTACTCTGCAAAAAATGTTATTTCTGTGTGATCTCTGTCCCAGTGTGGTTGCCTTTTCAATTTAGCAAAGGCGTGTTGGGACATTTAAACAGATGTCTGGAATTTGTTTACATCATTCCCCTCGTGGTACTTGTTTTATACTCTGTGGGTCCGATTCACAGAACTAACTTAAGACAAAATCCTAAACTTACTACTTTTGGTATTCACAGAAGTTAGGATTTTGTCTTAAGTTTGTTTTAAGACAGACTTAAGACAAACTTAAGACAAAATCCTAACATTTTCCATCTTGCGACCTTTTGTGAATACATATGCATTGCATATATAATCAGATTTAGTTGAGGATTACCACATAGGTGAAGTAGGCATCACCTATGGGCCCCACTTCTTTAAGGGTCCTGCGACAATAAATCAAAATATTATTGATTTGGTCTTGAAAGAAAGTTACAATCAAGATTTCTTAAATTGTTTCCAAAAGATAGAAAAAAATGAACGAACTCAAAGAGACAGAAACTTCACATGAAAGACAAAGTTTGAACTATCAGCCACATGCATCATTGTAGGAATTTACGATTCCTAAATTGCGAAAATTAAGGAATCGCAATTTAGGAATCGCAAATTCCTATGCATCAAGAAATCGCAAAAGTTTTTGCGATTTCTTAATTTTCCTTATTTGCGATTCCTTAATTGCGAATCGCAAATAAGGAATCGCTTAACATTGATTCCTTTGGGCCTAGAGGCCCATAGGAATCAATAGGAAGGCATTCTCATTTTGCGAATTCGCAATTAAGGAATCGCAAAATGAGAATGCAATTTCAAGGGTGCAGGGGGGTCCAAAGGACCCCCCCCTGCACCCCTGAAATGTCACATAAGTACATTTTACTCACACACATGTCCCAAGGGCATGTGTGTGTGTGTAAAATGTAAGTTTCAAAAATGCATTTATTTGCATTTTTGAAACTTTTCGCAAATTACCATGAAGGTGTACTTCATGGTAATTTTCCCCTTCAAAATTGCGAATTCGCAAAAAAAAAAATCATGCATACCATTTAAGAAATCGCAAAATTTGCGATTTCTTAAATGCTTTCGCAATTTGAGAAATCGCAAAAAAATTGTGAATTCTTAAATTGCGATAAATGTAAAATTAATGATGCATCCCAAAAAGTGATTTTGGAATCGCAAACAGCCGAATTTTGCGATTCGCACCGTTTGCGATTCTAAAATCGCTTGATGCATGTGCCCGTAAATGTTAGTCAATCTTTGTTGAACAGCCTTTGACAAGTATCAGAACAAGATGTAGTTGTGAACTAATTCTATCCTTGTGGGAGGACAGTCAGATATGGAAATACATGTTTAGAATGAGTTTGAGACAAGATTCCTTTCAGGCCAACTCTGCTTTTTGCAGGAATACTGCAGGTAAGTTTGGTGACTTCCCTCCCACAATGTTACAAACATTGGTTGCCTTCAGTCCTGGTCCGTGCAGGTAACAGCGGTGCAGCGGTGGGGCCGGGTAAGAGGGGATTTCGAGAGACGATGCAGAGGGAACATTTATTGTTTATTTCATTTTCTCTCTGCATCGTCCCTCGAAATCCCCCCTTAATCGGCCCCAAAGCTGTTACCTGCACGGACCGCGGCTGGTTGCTTTCCATTAACTTATGTGAATTCTTTCCACCACCATCAGGTCACCTCGACTTCTTGCTACTCCAGGCCCACCTTTTTCCTTCTGCCAAGTCAGAGTTTTGTTTCGATGGACCTTCCACTTTTCATGATCTGCATCTTTTGAGCACGTTGATGGCCATCGAGTTTTGCCATTAGTTTCCTGTCTTCTGAGTTGGACTATTTGTTTACTTTTTAGTTAACTCCACTTACAGAATATTGGGCAAACTGACAGGAGGGATTTATACTAAAGTACTCCCCACACGAGCAAGTCAAAGTCAATGTAATAATAATATTATATATTTATTGTTTGATTTTTTTAAATCTTTACAATAAAAAGCAATAAAAGTGCGGCATTAAAACGAATCATTTAAAATATATCTGTTTTTTAGCCTAGCACTAGCACCACAGTCGCAATATCAGGCGTAAATTATTGTTTGCACTGGTGTTTTTTTTAACCTTTTAAAATCTAGTGGTTTTAATAGATCAAACAATCCTGATGTTTTTGCACCCAATTTATATCTCTGTGATTAAAAAAGGAGAAGAACATGGGCACGCCATTTTTGCATGCATTATTACTAGTTTTCTTATATTTGGAAGAGAAATGACTTCCATTTGAAAGCTGCAGTAAAGGGCTGGGCTAAATCAAGGCGCAGAGAAATGTGTGCTTGATTCTCAAGAGACCCTAGTGCTAAAGTGGGTGCAGGTTGGCACTAGTTTGCTTCTCAATGAGCCCATGGGACGTTCTGCATCACTTTCAGACTCTGGTGTCTGTACACGGACTCCGTTGAGGTCAAACAAAGAATAAAAGGACACATATACATAAAATATACACTATCAAAAGCTGTTGATGTCGAAACACTCCATTCGACTGATGAACAGTGTACAATGAAACGTTGATATGGAAATTAATTTCCCTGGGCCACTCTGCTGCAGTCCTGGGCATTCATTTAGCAGCCTAATTCAATCTGGGGGTTGTAATCTTGGTTCACCTAAATTAAAAGAACTGGGCTGCAGTGATGGGCTCCAATAGTTTATTAACTCTGCTGGGGATAGAATGGTTCACTGTATGTCTGGCTCAACTATCATGCTCTTGTTTCCTAAACAACCTATAAACATCTTATTTTTTGCCTTCAATTCCACACAATTCAGTCGAATTTTAGTCTCTCAGCATGTCTTTTTTTTGCAAAAAGTTGTACCTGAAATTGTCACACAGACACACAGGGCTGCTCCTCCAATTCTCTCTGTGTTTCCAAGGATCCGATGTGTCCTGTTGATGCCATTTTAAAATCAGGACTGTCAGTCCTAGAATGGAAACAGAATACCTGGACTGGGTGAGCTATTACATATGGAACTCTTGAAACATGAGAGCTCTCTTTCTGCAGTCCTCGCACGAAGCAGTCCAACATTCTTGTGGCATACTTCTGTACTTGGAGCTTAAAATGGTGCAGATGTTTCCCAGAAGAGGGATGCACGTTCTTACGAGACATGCATTCTCTCAACCACTGGCATTTACTGAAGGGCTGCCACTGGGACTCGTGAGCAACCAGGTACGGGCTTACACTCAGCACAATATCAATAGAGTGAAGATCTGCCCGCGCTTCTTCTGTGAGTGACATCCTTCCCACCCAGCTCATCAAAAGTATTTGTAGACTTGACCTTGCTGGTGTTGGGCACAGGTAGACTAAGAATAGGTTGAGCAGGATCTGGGAGTTTTGCCAGATCATATGACCAATGCTTTTTATTTGTACACAGTGTTACCTGTGCTCCTAGTAACACCTCTCCATTGAAAGGATGGAGAAAAAGGGAAGGATAGATAGGTGTTTCCACAAAGTCAGAAATGTAAGGCATTTTCTAAGATTTTAACGGGTAGCCGACTATGTAAAATCTTGTAATAATGCACCATCTTTGGGGTAAGTGTATTTACATGGTTGTAAAGATTAGCACATTACTCTGAAATCCACTAAGGGTACATGGGCGGAGATTTGTCCACATGGAAAACTGTTTTGCCTATGGCAAAAATACAGTGCAACTGCTCTGCTCCCCCTAATCCCGTTGTTGCATAAAATCTAAGATGAACACTGACTTAAATATGGCAGCACTACATTTGAAGTTATTTGATGAACTTTTTATTTCAAGTCAATCGATTGCACAATGAGCTAGCTGCTACACCCCATGAGTTCCACGCTCACAACTCATATTCAGTCTTTTCTTAGAAGTAAACTGCTAAGGATTTTTAATAGCTTTCCGGACAGACACATCCATTGTGGGAGAAGGTGTTAGAAAATCTAATTCAAGTAGTGTATTTACTGTGATTGTAAGAATACAAATGACACACAGCTCAGAAATGGTGGTATCGGTATCATATAGTCCAAAGAATAACACATGCCGGAGGCCTATACTGTAGTTTAACACAATGGGTTAATTACAGGACTTACATGGCTAGCCCAATATGACCTGGCAAAACAAATGGTCATCAAAGGACAAACTGTATGGCTAAATCTGTTTTCTTGAAAGGGTTGCTGGTCTGAGCAAAACCTGTGTTGGGTAAATCTTGCACCAGTTATAGTAGACAAATCAATTTGGGATCAAGTTTAACAAAATAATAGCTAAATCTCTTCTAATCCTGATATTTGACATTCTATAATAGGTATATTTATAATAAGAGTGAATCCATCTGTCAGGAGGTCTTCGGGGATCGGGACCCGTCCGACGACAGGAATACTGACGTACTACTGCTTCCTGCGCAGGGTGTGAGCGGCCCCTTTAAGCCAAGCCAAGAAGATCCAGAAGGGGAGTGCCCGGGGACGACGTCAGCACGAACCACCCTATCACGGGGCGAGTCGGACGTTAAGGCGGAAGACTCTGAATACGCTGTGGCGCACCCTGAACACAAGCAAAACCACAGCAACTTATTCACCAGGGAGCTGAATAGGAAACATCCACAGATCCTTCTCAATGGGGATGAGATCAAATAGGAAAACAGCAGCTCCTACCTGGGGGTGACTCTGGACTCTAAACTCAGCTGGAGAAAACACATAGAGAAGACCTGCCAGAAAGCAGCAGCCAAACTGGCTGCATTATACTCACTCCTGAAGACCAAGTCTATGCCCTTGCAGAGCAAGGTGCGAGCAATCACCGCAATAATTCGACCAACTATGACATACGCTTCACCAGTTTAGAGTGGCCGCCAGCAGCTTTGGAAAGACCTACAGAGACTACAGAGCAAGGCCTTACGGATTGCAGCAGGTGCTCCTATGTTCACACGAACAGCAGACCTCCACAGAGACCTAGGCATTGAGATGTTGGACGACCATCTCCTCAAACTCAACAGGACATTCTACAAAGGATTGGATCAAAAAGAAAACCCACTGATCAGGAAACTCGCAGACATCTCTACAAACCCATTTGACCGCTACCCGTGGCCCATCAAAGTGCTAACCTTGTGAAACTGAAACAGCAATGCAGCATCCAAAAACTCATCACTGTCTGAAGGCATACGCCCGGCAGGTACGCAAAACTCATCACTGCCCGACGGCATAATCGCCTCGGCAGGTAACCAAAACCCTTTTACTGTCTGACAGCATAATCGCCTCGGCAGGCACCCAAAACTCAACACTATCAGAAGGTACTAGATAGATAAAGATGAGACTCTTTGAGGAAACATGCTGACAATTCTGCAAACTCTATTGACCACTACCCGTGGCCCATCACTGAGCTGACCTTGTGATACAACCTCAACTGTGACAAAGCATCACACATCAATAAGACAATGTGGAGTAATGAGGCTACTGCCTCGGTATCCAAAAACATACCACTGTCAGAAGGAATCTGACAGACAAAAACAAGACAGACAACGCTGTGGCGCTTGCCGGGATTCCAGCGTGGAGACCAGAGAGCCTGCTGAAGACGCTGGGAGAGACGGAGGGAAGACGCCTTCCTGTAGAGAGGTCCGAAGAGTTCGTGAAGGTGCCGACTGACCCAGAGGCTACAGGACACCAGACACACCACGCGAAGACCCGCCACACTCCAGGAGGAGCGTGGCTGGTGCAGGTACTTCACCGCATAAGGGGGTTTGTGTTTTCACAGGGAGGGAACGGAAAAAGGGTGGTCACCGGTTGTCTCTCACTCTCTCACATGGTGGTGGAGCTCGGTGCATCCTTCACACCCCGTCCCTGTTACCGTCTTGAAGAAGGTACTCTCATTCTGATTCTTTGCTTTTGCTTTTCTTTTTCTGCAACGCTGATCCTCCGGAGGGAGAAAGGAAGTACCCAGTAACTCAAGTGAACTCCCACAACGAGGACAAGACCACAAGCAAGAATTCTCAAAACTACAAATCTCACTATTGATTACATATTTTTGTTTTTTCTGGCACAATAAGATTAAAAAGCAAAGCTCCACTATCCATTAGTCCTGCCATATTCTTTAAAAAGGGCTAAATCAGAGTGTACCATAACACCCCCCAGACCTATCGGGACACCATCTTGTACCAATCGTATACAATTGTATCTTGGTTAATATGGAGATTTTGTGAAGGGAGCCGACTCACTCTTTCACAAAAACCTTTTTCTTAAAAGGAACTCTCACTCACTCAATGTTATTCAGTGACATGCTTCATCATCAAGTTCTTCATGGTCCTCTGAGGTTCGGGCATGCTACAACCTTTTTTCTTACAAAGGAAAAGGATGTGGGATCTAAGTGGAGTGACATGCAAGCTCTGCGGGCGGATACTAGGTTTTGGGACTTGGGGGGACTGTGTGACTACTGGGTACACAACCCTCCAGAGATCCCTATTGGGTGTTAGGCGTCCACATATGAAGTGGACCCACTTATATGAACAATATTACGGTATTGTACTGTGTGTGTGTGGCGTAGTATGAATGATCACTAGATAACCAGCTACCCCTTCCCAATGGGTGCTAATAGGGACTCACAGATCCTGACGAATGCCACTGTATTGGGGTATGTGGTAGAAATCAGTGGCGGGCCATGACCCTCAACACTGGAGGGGCATCGGGGGCTGTGAGGGACAAAGATAATTTAACAAATAAATGTACTTACCTGCATTTTGCTCTGCGTTTTCTTCTTTCTTTCTTTTGGAGTCTGCTTGGGCACCTCATGGAGCTTCAGGCAACCCCCTTCTGCAAATTGAGACGCTGCTCTCAGATGAACGATACCAAAGGAGATGATGGACGGAGCGTTTGAGCAACTTAACGATTTCCTTATGGCTGCGGGCGGCTTCTCATCTTCAGATTACGATCAGCACTACACCAAAGTCATGAGGAAGCTCACTTGTCAGCACCAGATACAGAAGGCCCCTTCAACTTCAGCAGACCCAACGCGGACCTACAATGTCACATGCAGCTATGTATCGTGTCATACTAAGGATTCGGCCATCTTGGAATGTCCTCATTACATTGCTTTAGACTGATCTCTCACATAGGTACCCCAAAGACTACACTTTTTGACCACCTCCTGATCCTCCCTCTATTCTGGCGGAGTCCGAAACGCATACATGACCGACTCCCGGTGGAGCTGCTCAGACAGCTATAGGGGAGACTGGCTCTTGCACACCGCTATGGCCGTCACCTACCCAGCCGGACTTTGGACATTTGTCTTGTTTTCTTCCCCGCTGCTGTCTCCTCCTGTGGTTTACCAACTTTCCCCGTTCTTTCTGATCTTGATTTTCATGTTCATATGTTTTTTTGGAACCTTATGTAAAACCGTTGAGACGACATGGCCATTGCCCGGTGGAGCCGCTTGGTTCGGCTATAGAGGATTCTGGCGCCCGCGATCGTAACCTACTCAGCCCGACATTGGTGCATAGCACTCCTCGTCCTTTCGCTGCTGTCTCTTTATATCTTCCTCCGAGGACCTCCTCTCCCTCTCTCAGAATCCCTTTTCTTGTCGCCATCTTCCTTCTCTACCTCTCCTCTGATCCTGACCTGCCATCTTGTTCCGTCCTTTGTATCGTTCCTTTCTCCCTGCTCCCACTCATTGCCACGTTTCCCTTCTCTTCTCCCCCTTTTCCCTGACCCCTATTTTCCCTCGCTCCCATTGCACCTTAATATCTTTTGTTTTTGTAATGATCTAATCATTAGATGTATCTGTATAACCTTGTTTTTCCTCTTCCTCGCAACGATCTTTCATGTAAATTTTGTAACGTTTGTAATATGCTAAATTCCTCATGTAACTTGTAACTGGTGTAATTCTATAATTTTGTGGAAACTTATGTAAAGACGTTGAGACGACATGGCCGATGACCGGTGGAGCCGCTTGGTTCGGCTATAGAGGAGTCTGGTGCCCGCAGCCATCACCTACCCAGCCGGACATTGGTGCATGGCACTCCTCGTCCTTTCGCTGCTGTCTCTTTATATCTTCCTCTGATGACCTCCTCTCCCTCTCTCAGAACCCCCTTTCTTGTCCCCATCTTCCTTCTCACCCTCTCCTCTGATCCTGACCTGCCGTCTTGTTCCGTCCTTTGTCAGTTCCTTTCTCCCTGCTCCCACTCATTCCCACGTATCCCTTCTCCCTCTTTTTCCTTACCCCTATTTTCCCTCGCTCCCATTGCTCCTTAATATCTTATGTTTTTGTAATGATCTAATCATTAGATGTATTTGTATAACCTTGTTTTTCCTCTTCCTCGCAATGATCTTTCATGTAAATTTTGTAACGTTTGTAATATGCTAAATGCTAAATTCCTCATGTAAAGCGCTCTGATACCTCCGGGTCTAGCAGCGCTATTTAAAACTCTTAAAATAAATAAATAAATAAATAAAATTAAACCCAGATCTGGGGGTGAGTGTTTGATTTGCTCAAGGGCTCCGTCCATCATCCCCTTTGGTATCGCTCTCAGGTGAACAGCATGACAGCAGCACCAGGAGTGGCTGGAGCAGGCTGCCTTGACCCTCCAGCGGGCACAGGAGACCTGTGCCTACTCTCCACCCAGCTGTCTGAGACAGCTAGGTGGAGAGGTTTACACTGCACAAGTCAGGCTGGCCATCCTCTTTCTAAAAGATCAAGCCAGCTTCCAGACATTGCAGTGTGTTAAAATTAAGACTTCCTCATTTGGAGCCCTAAGGGTATTTTTAGGTCTCGTAGCGATAGACCACGCGTAAGCGGTGTATCGCCAGAGATCTTTTGTTACTGACTCTGCTTACCAGGAGACAGCACCTGGCCGCGCGCATCTCGCAAAAGGCGATCGGCGCAGGCCACGCGTGCGCGAACTCGCTCGCCGTGGCTGTCTCCTGGGAAGCATACATACACAGACACACCACCCCCTGCACGCATGCGCACACAGCACCACACATACACAAGCGCACATACACGCACGGGGAGACGTCCTCCCCCACCCCTCCGCCGTCGCACACACACACGCACACATCCAGGCATCACCCCCCTTCCCCTGAGGGGGTCACATAACTCCCCCGAGCTCCCACAGTGCCCCGCACGCTGCCGCAGCTCACCCCGGCTGTCTCCCATCCAGGGGGTGCGGGGTCACTTTCTGGTGCCGGATGCCCCCCTCCTCGGTGTGAGCCGCTCCTTGCGGGCTGCCGCCGGGTCCTCCGCACTCCTTTCCAGCAACTATCTCCCTGGGCTCCGTCAGCCGGGGCCCGCAGCCGCCACCGCGAACCCAGCCTGCACCGCGCGCGGCCGGAGTGAGGACCTCCAGCGATCCCATCGACCAGCGCGCAGCGCGGACTCCGCCTATCACTTCCTGCTTTCCTCTATCATTAGCATAGATAGCTGCCGGCATGAACATAGAAAACCGAGCGGGGCTCTGCGTGGCCTGTGGAGGCAGCCGCCATCTTTGAAAAGGCTGGTTAGAATAATTCTGAACGGGAGCACGTGATACAGGGGGTTCTAGGACGTTCTCTCGAGGGCCTACAAGTGCGTTCAATACTATGTTCATAGTGGCCAAGGTTTCAGAATGCTAGCTATGCGTTACATTTTCAGAATTTCAGTGTAATTATAAGTGACATTTCAACGATTATAACTATGAGTACCACTTTCTCCTGAGCAAAATCAAGCAAAACATAAACCTAAGAAATTACACCCATTTGAGCAAGGAACAACTCTAAGAAGATCTCAACACTGCTGCAAAATACCTGAAATGGAAAGGCACTAACTGGAGACAGACTGCCTGACTGCAGTTCTCAGCAGAGGGCAAACTGCACATAGCTGCCAAATTGTCAGTTTACTTATGCATAGCTGCCAAGTTTTTGGTTTGTGTATGTATGTGTGAGATTCCCATATTTGCATTGTGTTTATGTGTGACATTTCCATACCTCACATGTGACACTTGGAGTGACACTTTTTTGTGAGCTGTGTGAATAATAACAGTTGTGAGCCCTTGCCTGAGGTGCATCATCAGAGCTTTGTGAATAATAACTGCGTCAGCCCCGTGGTGAGGTGCATAATAACTGCGTCACCCCGTGGTGAGGTGCATCATTACAGCTGCGTGAATAATAACAGCTGTGAGCCCGTGCATGAGGTGCATCATCAGAGCTTTGTGAGTAATAACTGCGTCAGCCCCGTGCGTGAGGTGCATCATTAGAGCTGCGTGAATAATAACAGCTGTGAGCAACAGCACTCTTGCACACACTCAAACTGCTCACCAATTCAAAGTATGCTAAAAAATGTATGCAACGCATTGTCATACACAATGCCAATAACTCAAACTTTAATGCTGCGAGACCTATTGCATTGCAAATGCTTGTTGAACTAGCAGAGGTCCCATTTCATTTTTCTGTGTTATGTAGGTATGACTGTTGACTCTCCGTTGCCATATTGTGACTCTTGCATGTCCCACTGGCTGATAGTCGGTCTGTTTTGTTTTTGCTACCAGATAGAAAAACATGAATTAGGTGAAATCTACCTACCATTACTTCTTCTACTGATTTACTTGTATCTGTCATGCAAGTGATTTACTCCCAAACGATTAGGTGTAGAAGTATTTAGACTTCCAGAAATGTGAATAACTTAAAAAGTTCAGTTTTAGGCAAAGTATCCTGTAACTTGTGTCCATGGAGGCGGTCTTCAGAGCTGTGTGTTGTCGCTGCTATAACTGAATGATTTTTTTTATTCTGTTGTATGTAAAAGTGCATTTAACAAAATTCAGTGTAATTAGCTTCCACAGAAAAAAAACGCGAAAGGCTGCTTGACATCCTGCCCATGGTTCGCAGAAGGAGCGATTTGCATGCAGTTCGTGCGGCTCTCCACAGTGAAATGAGATGCAGAGAGAACAAGAAGAATTACAAACTGCCTGGTTTACAGGCAATTCGGGCAGTTTCTGTGGTTTAACCCTGGATCTCCTTTTTGGAAGAACCACATTAAATACATAATCTGTGGTAACTGCCCAAAATCCGCCTAGTTCTCAGGTTCACCTATGGAGCGAATGTAAGTTTTTTTGTAGCTCAGTTTTGCTCTACTGGTAAATTAAACAGGAGTGCATTGCATTCGTCTCACATACTGCGAAATACTTTTAAAAAACATTAAGAGATTCAATTGACAATTTAGACTTCTTTATTCATGTTCATGACATCTCTCTGTCCCTGTACTATATTTTAAAGTGCACCAATGATTGTCTGTATCAGATAAAGTGTTACTGTTTAGTTGCTCATCCTTCTACTCATTTCCAAGCAAAACACTACACTGACTGAAAGGCTGCTGACAAACCCTGTTCAGGGGCCACAAGAGAAGCAGAGGGTAGTGGGCCACAACCCGTGTTTTGGGGTTGTTTGCCTCTGGCGTCCTGGAGTCCATCCCACTATGGCGCTGCAAACTGGATGAACTACACCATTTCCGAACTAGACTCTCAGGGTACTGAAGGCAAACAGTCACGGTGTTCTCAAGGAGATAGTTTGGGGGGCACAGCCCTCAGCAATAAACCAATATACACCAACCCAGTGCTTTTCATTTGGTAAAACAAAAATGTAATTTAATCACAAGGACACATCACACACAAGAAATGTTAAGCACAAAAAGGTTGCATGCTCTGGGGCTACCTACAGAAAAATCAGTGGGCGGTCTGCAGGATGGGGGAGGTGTCAATTTATGTAGGACACATTGCTTAACCCCTTCACTGCAGCGGCTATTCCGCCACAGTGCTAAGGGGGCGGGGTGGCCGCGCGGCGGGCGCATGCTGGTGACGGAACCGCTCCGTCACCAGCCGCGGTTGCGCTGTGCTCATGACGGAGCAGTTCAGTCACGGCCCCGCCCGCTCAATAGAACGTTCAGCGAAGGCACGGAATCCGCGCTGCGCAGGCGTTCCGAGCGGGCCGTGACGGAACCGCTCCGTCATCAGCACTGCGCGACCGCGGCTGATGAAGGAGTGGTTCCGTCACCAGCAGGGGAGGGGTTAAAGGAGGGTGAGAGACCATTGGGAAGACTCAAGGCACCTCCAGTTACTCTCCCACAAAGAGTCCATCTCTTCTTGGCTCCTACACAACTGCAGCAGCTGGGATGGTCCTTCCTCAGACAGTCAGCTCCTACTGGGGATTTCAGACATGCTTCACCCTTTCTCTGCAGGACAGTCAGGCTCCCAGGTCACAGGCAGACACACAGTTTTTCCAGCTTCTCAGACAGTGGAAGTTAAACCAACTGGTGCCCAGGAACTGATTTGGGGTAGTTCCTTTTCATATTTAATTTTCTATCTGTAATGCAGACACACTGACCTCATTTACAACAAAATGATGCAGCACGGCGCCACAAGCCATTTTGCTGAGCTGAGATGTGTAATCTTAAAAGCACAGGGATGCTGCATATTTGCAGCTATATGCCGCCCGCTGTCCTTTCGCCTGTGCTCTCTCTCTTGACATTAACATCCACCCTACCAGCGAAAACTGGTGCCCAGCAAACAAAACCATCGTAAGAGATCGACCAAAAAGTACCTGGAGCCACTTCAACCCTATACCGGAAGTCAAGATCCTTAATTTAATCTCCTCCTCCAAGCCCTCATCCCATGCCCTCGATCCCTTACCCTCGCATTTGGCAAAAAATCTGAAACTCTCCCTAGCACCACTCTGGTGCGAAATCATAAATAGCTCTCTAAAAACAGGCATCATCCCTGATTGCCTCAAATTGGGCCAAGTCACTCCACTTCTGAAGAAACCAGGCCTAGACACTAATGACTTAAACAACTTCAGTCGGTCTCCAACCTTCCCTTCCTAGCCAAAATCCTTGAAAAATGCGTCCTCCGCCAACTGAACCAACACATCGACAAGATTAATCTCCTAGACCATGGGTCCTCACAAACTTTCTCTCGGGGACCAAATTTACAGTGTGGTTTGTGTCCGAGGGCCACAACAGTGGGGGCTGGGTCAGTGAGGGAGGGGGCGGGGCTAGAGCAAAAAAAAACTGTGACCATGAGGTTGAACACAGGTCCCTGCAGCGGACACCTTCGTCCACTGAGCCACCAGACCCGGCATACACACATCTCTCTCTCTCTATCTATCTCTCTCTGTCTCTCTCTCCCTCTCTCTCCCTCTCTCAACCTCTCTCTCCCTCTCTCAACCTCTCTCCCTCCCTCTCTCCCTCCATCTCTCTCTATTTCTCCAGCTGTCTCACTCAGACTGTCTCACTCCCCCTCACTCCCTCTCTCTCCCTCCCCGACTCCCTCTGTCTCGCTCACTCTGACTGTCTCACTCCCCCTCTCTCTCTCAGTCTCCCCCCTCTCTCTCTCTCTGTCTCCCTCTCTCTCTCTCCCTCTCTCTCTCTCCCTCTCTCTCTCTGTCTCTCTCCCTCTCTCTCCTTCCCTCTCCCTCTCTGTCTCCCTCTCTCTCCTCCCCTCTCCCTCTCTGTCTCCCTCACTTTGTCTCCCTCACTGTCTCCCCCACTCTGTCTCACTCACTCTGTCTCCCTCACTCTGTCTCCCTCCTGACTCTGTCACCCTCCTCACTCTGTCCCGCTCCTCACTCTGTCGCCCTCCTCACTCTGTTGCTCTCCTCACTCTGTTGCCCTCCTCAGTCTGTCACTCTCCTCCCTTTGTCGCCCTCCCCTCCCTCCTCCGTCCCTCTGTCTGTCACCCTCCTCCCTCCCTCCTCCCTCCCTCTGTCTGTCACCCTCCTCCCTCCCTCTTCCCTCTGTCTGTCACCATCCTCCCTCCTCCCTCTGTCTGTCACCCTCCTCCCTCTGTCTGTCACCCTCTGTCTCCCTCCCTCTCCATTTCTCTGTCTCCCTCCCTCTCCCTTTCTCTGTCTCCCTCCCTCTCCCTTTCTCTGTCTCCCTCCCTCTCCCTCTCTTTGTTTCCCTCCCTCTCCCTTTCTCTGTCTCCCTCCCTCTCCCTCTCTTTGTCTCCCTCTGTCTGTCTCCCTCCCTCTCCCCCTCTCTCTTTGTCTCCCTCTGTCTCCCATTCTCTGACTCCCTCTCTCTGCCTCCCTTTCCCTCCCTCACTCACTCTCCCTTTCTCTGTCTCCCTCCCTCTCCCTCTCTTTGTTTCCCTCCCTCTCCCTTTCTCTGTCTCCCTCCCTCTCCCTCTCTTTGTCTCCCTCTGTCTGTCTCCCTCTGTCTCCCTCCCTCTCCCCCTCTCTCTTTGTCTCCCTCTGTCTCCCATTCTCTGACTCCCTCTCTCTGCCTCCCTTTCCCTCCCTCACTCACTCTCCCTCTGTCTGCCTTCCTTTCCCGCCCTCCTTTCCTTCCCTCCCTTGATCTCCCTCTGTCAGCCTCCCTTTCCCTCCCTCCTTTCCTTCCCTCCCTCGCTATCCCTCTGTCTGCCTCCCATTCCATCCCTCACTCGCTCTACCTCTCTCTCCTTCCCTTTCCCTCCCTTGCTCTCCCTCTGCCCATGTCTGCGTCCCTTTCACCCTCACTCGCTCTCCCTCTGTCTGCCTCCCTTTCCCTCCCTCCTTTCCTTCCCTCCCTCGTTCTCCCTCTGTCTGCCTCCCTTTCCCTCCCTCCTTTCCCTCCCTCCCTCGCTCTCCCTCTGTCTGCCTCCCTTTCCCTACCTCCCTCTGTCTGCCTCCCTTTCCCTCCCTGCCTTGCTCTCCCTCTGTCTGCCTCCCTTTCCGTCCCTTGCTCTCCCTCCCCCTCCCTTTCCCTCCCTCCCTCGCTCACCCTCTGTCTGCCTCCCTTTCCCTTCCTCGCTCTCCCTGCCTGCCTCCCTTTCCCTCCCTCCCTTGCTCTCCCTCTGTCTGCCTCCCTTTCTCTCCCTCGCTCTCCCTCTGTCTGCCTCCCTTTCCCTGCCTCGCTCTCCCTCTGTTTGTGTCTGCCTCCCTTTCCCTCCCTCCCTCGTTCTCCCTCTGTGTGCCTCCCTTTCCCACCCTCCCTCGCTCTCCCTCCCTCTCCCTCCCTCGCTCTCCCTCCCCTCCCTTTCCCTCCCTTGCTTGCTCTCCCTCTGTCTGCCTCCCTCTCCCGCTCTCCCTCCCTTTCCCTCCCTCACTCTCCCTCCCCCTCCCTTTCCCTCCCTGTCTCCCTCCCTCTACCTCCCTCCCTCGCTCTCCCTCCCTTTACCTCCCTCTGTGTCTGCCTCCCTTTCCCTCCCTCCCTGGCTTTCCCTCCCTCTCCCTCCCTTTCCCTCCCTCGCTCTCCCTCCCTCTCCTTTTCACTCCCTCCCTCGCTCTCCCTCTGTCTCCCTCCCTTTCCCTCCCTCCCTCTGTCTCGCTCCCTCTACCTCCCTTTGTCACCCTCTTCATCTCACCCTGCTTGTGTGTGCCCGGGCTGAGACAGCGTCCTGGCACACACACACACACAGCCGCACCCGAGCACTTCACAGGTCTTTAAAAGAACATTTGTATGTTAATGAGGCTTTTGTATTTCACCTCTTAGCGCCCCTGCAGCTGCACTCTGACTATCACTGGATTGCCGGCCCCCCACAGAGCAGCAAAGTCTCTCAGAGTCGCGGCGCTCAGTGACACTCTTATTTATTTTATTTTTTTTAAACACAGGTAATTTGTCTGCAAGGTCCGCGGGCCGCCAGGGAAGGCTTGCTGGGCCGCTGACGGCCCTCGGGCCGTACTATGAGTACCCCTGTCCTAGACCAACACCAATCAGGCTCTAGAAAAGTCTGCAGCACCGAAACTGCAAACCTTAACATAGTGGATGACAACCTCAACTCCCTTGACTCGGATCATTGCTGCCTCCTCATCCTCCTGGACCTATCGGCGACCTTTGACACTGTGGATCACAATCTTCTCATCAAGGCTCTCAAGGACGGCGTAGGTGCAGATGAGGTGGTCCTTTGATGGTTCTCCTCCTTCTTTTAAAATTGCTCCCAAAGGGTAAAAATCAAATCCTTTTCATCCGACCCTCTACCTATCAACAGAGGTGTCCCCCAAGGATCCATCCTCTCCCCTCAATTGTTCAACATCTACATGGAACCCCTCACCTCCATTCTAAAAAAAGCCAACATCTCCTTCCATCCATATGCAGATGACACCCAGATCTACTTGGAAACCTCCTCCCTCAATGACATTCTAAGACTCAACAATACTCTCAGAGAGGTTCAAGAATGGCTATCAACCAATCACCTTAAACTCAATCAGGGGAAAATTGAATTCTTCCTCATTTCCAACAAGGAAGTAAATCCGCAAATCACTGAATTGCTGAAAGCTATCGACGCTCTCAACGGTAACTTCACCTTGGCAAGCTCTGTAAAATCACTTGGAATCACCCTTGATCGCAAACTAACCATTACCAATCACATCAAGAAGTCCGCAAAAAGTGCCTTCCTCAACCTGAAGCTTCTCAACAAAATAAAACCTTACATACCATCCTGTGGTGGTGGGCCTCAGCAAGGCCTACCAGTGCTAGGGGTTCTCCCTTCTCTGGACAGAGTCCTCAGACCATAGAATAGAAGTTGGCACAGAAACTGAAATAGAAAGTACAAAGTTTGCTAAACCTCATGAGGTGGAACTACATTCACACAGCACCCTTCGGTAATGTATGAAGTAGCACACTGAATGGAAGGAGCTTGGTCCTTTTATACCCACACAGGGGCTCAAATGCAGGCGGTACAAGTACAATATGCTGGTTTTAGGTACATATAAGGTCATACAGAAAGTGTACAGGCAACAAGTGGGAGGAGCTAACAGTTTGCTAATTCTGGTGGACACATCCTGACAGTTACAGACTACAGCAGCTGCAAGCTCAACTGAGCATGTGCGAAGGTGGAAAATGCTAAATATATCTCGTCTCTAGACAGATTTCAAGAGCAGTTAACAGAAAGGTAGGACAGAGCACATGGCAAACAAAATGGCTGACAGAAATACAAAATGGATTCCACAAAACGGACAAGATAGTCTCTAAAAACAGGATGTCTTCTGCTAATGCTTAACCTAATTGCTGCCAAATTACAACAATCCTGGGACCTAAAACAAGCCACCCAATCACTTTTATGGGAACGCAGTCCTCTCCGGCTCAGCCATCGCTCACCTAACGCCACTCAAAACAACCCTCAACGCTGCTACCAGAATGGTCACCGGAGTAAAAACAACTGACCACATTTCTCCCGCTCTCAGAGAACTAAAATGGCTTCCTGTAGAATTACGTGCCAGCTTCAGAACTGCATGCCTCACTCACAAAGCCCTGCACACAGGGAAACCAGAATACCTAGCCTCCAAACCTAAGAAAGCCGGGCAGTCTAGAAGTCTCAAAAGTTCCAACTCCCTCCTACTCATTCCCCTGAAAACGCACAAACAAAAAACTGCAGCCCACTCTTTTGCAGGAAACGCACCCAAAATCTGGAACTCTATACCAGTGCCCATCAGAACTACACCCTTGTTTGCGAAGTTCAAAAGTCTCCTAAAAGTCCTCTACCTCAACCGGGCCTTCCCAAACTGAAATCCATGACTCTCAAGCCTGCAAACATCGGACACCTGGGAATACACATCCACTACCTACCTCACCCCCCTCTCTCTTCCCGCTCGGCTTGCTCCGCCAAACCTTGGACCCCCAGACCTCTCGACCTCAAGGACGCACCCCGGACACTCATCACAATTGTTTTCTTTCGAACACTTATGATCACACTTATCCTCCAAGAAAAAAAGTTTTCCTTGTATCGAGACTACCTCTAACCCTCTATACCTCAACAGCGCACCCTGGACCACTAGACCTCTCCACCTCAATGGGGCACCTCGGACGCATTGCAAATGTTTTTGGTTTTTTTTTCCCGTGAACACATTCAAACAAAAAACATAAAAGATCCAAGTCTGACGCTTCCCCCTTCCTGCCACCCTTGTACACCTGTGAAGGCGCAAGGAAATCTCCATACCATACTTCAGAAGCTGAGCATCCTGAGGGTCCAAGGGATGATACTTGGATATTTGAAAATGGGCACATGCATAAAGAAGGCACAAAGACAGGACCCACAGGAATAACACCCATTGCCTCAAATTGTAATGTGCTCTGATATCTTTCGGGATCAAGTTTGCGCTATATAAAACTTTATAAATAAATAAAATAAATAAATAAATAAGTGGCTGCCATGTGCCAATGAAGGCACCCTTGCACCAAGGTGGTAAGGGTGCCTGTGTTGTGGGGGATGATTGTTTTTGTGCAGGAAGAGATGCCTTCCTGCACAAAAACAATAATTGATGGTATTTTCCTCTTTCTATATGTGCTGCAGAATGCAGCATGCTTAGAAAGAGGAAAAAACGAAGTGCAGAAGGGACGCCTTCCTGGACAAAAAGAATAATTGATGGGATTTTCCTCTTTCTATATGTGCTGCATTCTGGAGCTGCATGGAAAGAGGAAAAAATGTAGAGAAATAAAATGATTTCTCCTCGTTGTGCCTCTCCTATACCTCCCCTGGGGAGGCGTAGGATTCTGACGCATCCACAGGTTTACGAAATGTAAATCTGGGAATGTGGTACAATCTATGGGAGTTGCGTGGGAAAACCCACCGCAACACCCATGGCACGCCCCTTTCACGCAAAGTGATGTGTGAAAAGGGGCCATATTTACAAGGCCATGAAAAGCCATGCAGGGTTTCTTTGCGTGGCCTTGAACATATGGACCAGCACACTGGGTCACCGGTGCGTCAAAAAAAGTGACCCACCGCTGGCGCAAGGGGCTTCTCAATAAGCCCCACTATTTGTAAAGGTGACAGCTCTCTCAGCAAGTAGTGAAGATGCTGGCTCCTGGCAGGAGTACCCACCACATGAGCCCAATGTTGTGTGAAACCTCTGCACATGGATGTCATCAGCCACTCTGAAGTAACGACCAGGGAGAGACAAAAAGTTAGGACCCTACTTTGATGCTACAGCAACAGAATCTACCAACTCACCTCACTTCTACCATTAACACAAATTTCAGTGCTTTGGAAGGACTAATCAGCAATCCCCTGCCTAAATTTAACCATATAATTTCTATCGGAAGACCTGTCTCCAACCTCCAGCCCTTCAGTGTGTCCAGGTTTCCACCCTCCTGCTCTGGAAAGAGGCAATACATTTCTGCCTTCTGGGCTGGCTGTTCCAGAACATCCATCGTGTGCCTTGTAAAACCAGGGCCAATCCAAAATGGATCCCACCAGTGTAAGCAAACTCACATGCTTTACACAGCACAAGCTCAACATGCACACAGGGTGTAAGTGCAAATGTGTGGATGTCTTATACAAGTGGAAATATAGATGAGTCGGACCAATTGGTGCCACACTCCTGCTGAATCAGAGAAAAGAGTCTGTTTAGCGCTTGTACTATAAAAACGGACAGTAACCCAAGTCCGGTAGACTGCATGCTTGGTGTGGACCTTCAGGTTTCAGAACTAGTCTCTCGATCTCAGTCAAAGGACAGTTGAAGGCCTCAGATGTCACATTCAGTTGGGGTATGCAAGGCAGGGACAGACTGATGATGCATTTGTGCTTTGTAGGCTGTCTTGCAAGTGCAAGTATTCACATGACTTATAATAATTTTTTGAAAGTATGCAAAAAGTGGGCTTTAGCTCCATGCACAGGATGCCCATTGGCTGCCTGGTGTATTATGTTGCCTCCTACGTAGTGTTTGCATTTTAAAGCCGGGGGGGGGGATATTTTACATGTTAAAATTACATTGACTCATCACCAATGAAGGTTTTATCTGAACTTCGCATTCTATACATAAAGCCATTGTAGTTGATTTGTATTTTACTGCAGCAGGTTTTTTTTATTAATGTTTTAGTGAACAGTTGTGTTAGTAGTTATGCAGTCCAGACCTTTTGGATTTGCCAATGCTTGATCAACGGACTGTTGTTGCTAAATATGAGAGGTAAACAACAGAGGCGGAATTGCATCATTTTTAATAATACTTTGCTTTTCCCCTACAAATATTTGGCAACTTTACCCCCCATTCGAGGAAAGGGTCTCAGAATGATGCTGTAGTATCTCACCCAAGAAGTATTGCCCACCAGTTTTGGTGTTTACCCTGTTCAGTATTTGGTGTGGTATCAAACAGTGGGGCTCTCTAAAAGAGGCTCAAAGTCTTTTATTTCAAATACTTCCTCTGTTCAATTAAGGGAGATTGCATTACTATGTGCACTGTTCCACACCTTTTAAAAGTGGTTGCTTAGTAGCAACACATTAAGTACATAAATAGTACATATTACTCCCCTGGAGCTTTTGAGCAGTCACCCCAACCGACAACTATTAATACTCAAAAGACTTGGCAGTTCTAATATGAACCACAGAAATGTGAAAAGCTAGGGGGCACATTTATCAAATTTTCACTCAGTGCAACGCAGCAAGCCATCTTGCTGCACTGCATGAATGGGCAGGAATTTATTAGCATACAGCGCATTCCTGTCTTTACCATTCGCTGGCGCACTCTTGGCTGCCTAGCGGCAATGCAGATGCCCTTCCTCCATGGTACAAGGCTGCGTCGTAAGCCGGATTGTTTTTGTGCAGGGGGAGATACCTTCCTGCACAAAAACAATACTTTGAGGCATTTTCCTTTTTCTCATGCAGCCAACATAGAAAGAGGAAACAACAAGGAGAAATAAAGAGATTTCTCCTCGTCACGCCTCACCTGGGGAGGCGTAGCATTCTGACGCATTCCCAGGTCTACCAGTAGCCCTAAATCTGTGAATGGCCCAAAATCCATAAGTGGATGCATGGGACCACCCACTCTCCACCCAAGGAACGCCTCCCTGGGGTACAGTAGCGCAACACATCAATCTGTGCTGCTTTGCAACACGCTAGATTTGTCAAGCCACGCAGCACCTTGCACGGTAGCCTTGCGTGGCTGGTTAACCGAATGCGCGCGGCAGGTTTTCCCGCTGCGCGCTGAAATTTTAAAAACCCCGCGGTTCATGACGAGCTCAGCCCGTCATGAGCGCACGGCAGGTTACACTCATGACGAGCTGAGCTCGGCATCCGCCTCGAAGGGGTTAAATCTGACTTTGTTCTTGCATCGCCCCTGCGCCCCCTTGTGTGGCGCACGGGTGACGCAACAACAATTATATATATGCCCCTAGGTATTTTATGATAACATTTCGCGATTGACAGAGGTTGTTCTTTGAGTGAGCATGGCTTACTCTTGGCGTACTCTTGAATTTCCAACATGTCTAATAAATAGGGAGCTTCAGTTTTTGCACACTGTCGCAGGTTCTTCAGCTGAGAGTGTAACCTTACAGCCATATATCAGTGTTGGTATACATGTCTGAAGGAACCTACACATCCTAGGATAACTTATGTTGCACATGCTCTGTTACAGAATTCCAAGCCTGACAATATTGCATTATTGCTTTCATCGCAGGGTGCTTTCATACTAGATCAAATTGTACAGCTCTCTGCTGTAATCAGTTTCACTAACACCCCTGTCTCGTTGAAGAAAAATATAGACTGCGGGATACGGTTTTACAGGCCCAGCTCAAGGTTTCTTATTTTCTATATGTGTACTGTACCATATTTTCTCCATTGGGGTTCCCAGAGCTTACAATTGAATGTAACACTAGGCCAGTCTGGGAAATACAAAAAGGTGTAATAGCAGAAAATCAACGTGATAGCGAGGCGAGGAAACTGAGGGCATTTCAAGGTTAAAGGCACAAAGAATTACTGCCTCTCTTTTAGAAAGGTAGCACGAAAAGGTTACAGGTACAAGCACCTCTGTGCTAAATGCAGGGGCGAATGATTCATTCTGCTTTTTGCAGGTATGCTTGGGACTTGTGCAGCACACCTTCCTAGATTTCGTCACAAATAGCCACAAGGGCACAATATCCTACAGTGCACAAAGAGCATCCCTAGTAATGGCTCTGTGTGGTGAAAACAAGGAGATGAGGTTTCATTCTCCCAGTGTCTGAGATCTAATCGACCTGGGAGTGTGGAAATCAATATTAGCCTAGAAAGGAGAGCAGTGGATAGGGGAAATCGGTATTTCATTTGAAAGGGTCTCAACTGTGCCGATATCTAAAACCCTTTCAATCTACAAGAGTGGCAAAGTGTATTTTCAATGTTCTGCTTGTTTTTTCTTACCTCTCTTTTAATCTGAATATTTCAGAGTGACACTGAAAAAAGTACCAAAAGCAAATACATCCAGCTTCTTCAATGTAAATGATTGATGTCAATCATAAATATGCATTGCTAGTGAGCTAAATAAGTTTGATGAATACAAGCAAACAAGCACTGGAAACGCCAATAGGTCTTGCCTATGTGAGATTTATTGGTTTGCTAATGTTTAAAGCTATGTTGCAAATGGCTGAAAGTAATGTAAAACAGCTGTATGACATAGCCAGGGGTGTCTGCATCATAGCGCTTTTTAAAAATTATTTTCAGTTATGCTGCACTGAAGCTAGTACTGCTGTATAATATGGCTATTATAACATTGATAAAGCCAATTGATCTTGCAAAAGGGAGACCTGTTGGCTTTTTGGTAAATTATAAGTATTTATTTTGGGCCAGATGTAGGTGGCCAAATACCGAGCGGTAACGCAGAAATTCGCAGAATTTCAGCATAACCGACTGGTATTTGGCTGAGAGCAATGTAGGTGAGTTTAAACCAATTCAAAAAGGGGACACTGTTCCAAAGGTAGGGTGCTGTAAGACACCCATATATCTGCAAATGCAAACCGATGGACGCCCGCGCCTAGCTGGGCTAAATTGGAAACACATGGAAGAGGGCGACATGAGGGTACCATGTTGACCAGTTTGTTACATACTCTAACAGTGTTCATTTTGGATTGCCATGACAACTAGCCCGTATTCAGTGTGCTCATGCTCTGGGGATTAGCTCTCCCCGACTGCTTTACAAAGTTAATTGTTCGCATGCGCTCCCCAGAAGGGAACCTTGGAACACACCGGAAGGAGGGACCGCCCAGTCACCCACGCTGTTGATTATATTTAACCAACGTCCCACTGCCATTAATGCATTAGGTGTAAGGGTTGAGGCACCTTAAACAAACTGTGAGTATACTAACTTTGTGGAGATTGGGTACGAGTTTTTGGAGCAACTCACTCCTAGTTTTGATAATAAAATCATGGTACCCTCATGTCGACCTCTTCCATGTGTTTCCAATTTAGCCCAGCTAGGTGCGGGCGTCAACCGGTCACAGCCACTGGAGCGAGTCTCCTTGTACAAGGAGGTAAGAATACTTTAAGAGATGCCTTTTAAAGCAACTGGCTATGAATTGTTTGGGAACGAGTATGATTGGGGTTTCTCAACGTAGGTAATACAGTGCATTACGGCACCGGATGGATTGAGTCCTTTGCACTACCAGGGTCCTAGTGTGACTTTGCCCACCGCCAGACGGTCATGGGCAGCCCTGCATATTTTGAGTACATTTAGGAGACAATTTACTTCCCATGGGTTTCATTTGACTTCCACTTTTTTCTTTATCATTGGTATGTGATGCACACGATAGTGGCATGCTATGTTGCATTAAGCTATGCTAATGCACATACTTTGAGTTCTTCTCTCTCTTTCTTGTCGTAGGTCTGGATCAGGAGTAGCGCAATGGCCCGCCCTGACATTTATCATGGGTACCTATTTTTATTGTTCTCAACTGCACTTTACTATATATGTTTTTAAATCCTGATTCTGAAGAAGCGCCAATGACCCTTATGGCGACAGAGGCACGAAAAATGTTGGTCACATCACATTACTTAGGCACAATATGCCTCTTGGTATTACACCCTTTTTATAGGTTTTTATTTTACAACGGATTTTAAAACCACTATGCACGCATTTGGGTACCCTTATAAGGACACATCAACCCCTCACACACATACTTGCATGCACCATCCGGCATATTTTAAAAGAACTCTGATAAAGAGACCCTAAGGGGGACCCTTTGGGAATTGCAGCGCCGGCCCAACAAGGAGCAAACCGCCCGATGATGAAGCATGACACCCTTCGGGGTGGGTGAGGGCAACAGGAGGCAAGACTTGTTCTCCCCCCGGATTGATGTGTCCTTCCCACCTAGGACTCTCACCCCTCTTTCTTCTTTTTTCTAGCACTTCTGTATCTGCAGATATGTGGGTGTCTTACTGCACCCTACCTTTGGAACAGTGTCCCCTTTTTGTATTGGTATGATCATGTGGAGCATGGACACTGGACCATTAACCGGCTCCTAGGTCCCCCTTCTTCTTTTTGTTTAAAAAGGTGAGTTTAAACCTACTTGCAAAATAAGGAATCACGAAATTGTGATTCCTTATTTTGCTCTTGCATTTAAGGAATCGGAAATTGCGATTCCTTAAATGCAATGTAAGGGGCACAAAAAAAAGTGCATTTCAGCCTTAAGGAATCGCTAATTACCACCGACTTCAAGTTGGTGGTAATTTGGGATTTCCTTTAAAAGAGCACATTTTTGCTTTCTTAAAAGTCCAATGTGGCACACATCCATGCCCTTAGGGCATGTATGTGCGCCACATGTGCACACATGCACATTTTAGGGGTGCAACAGGGTGTCCTTTTGACACCCTGGCACCCTTGATATAGCTCCCACTAATTGCGATTACTTAATACCGAATCGCAAATAGTGAATATCTTCCCATTCATTCCTACGGACCTCTTAGCCCATAGGAATGAATGACTAGGTATTTCTAATTATCGAATCTCAATTTCAGATTTGTTATTAGGAAATATTAAGGAATCGCTAATATTTTAGCGATTCCTACCTACATTGAATTTAGCGAGTCCTTAATAGCGATTCGGTAAAAATCGCTATTAAGGACTCGCTAAATTGAATTTACCTACATCTGGCCCATAGTGTTTACAACGGCTGATGTGCTAATGGTAAGTAGACATAATATCCAAAACTTGATATCGATGTGACATAATATCGATGTTTAAATATCGATGTTAAAAAATATCGAAAGTATAATTATCAACAGCAAAAATATCGAATTTAGTATGTGTGTTTAAATATCGGAAGTAAAAATATCGAAGTCAAAATATCGTTGTGTTTAAATATCGATAATTTGTTAAAATATTGATACATTTTTATTTGTAATATGTGTAATTTTTTGTTTTATTGTTTTTATTTTTTTTTCTAATTTTGCAATAGTAATGTGTATCTATAATAAATGTTGTTTAAAAATTTTTAAAAACTCATATATAATTTTAGGAGCAGGATGTTGGGTTTATAGGGGATAAGGGTGGGGAGTGTTTTAAAAATGTATATATTATAATTTTATAATTTCGGAAAAAAAAAATATAAAATATTTTCCTAAAAATGTAATTTATATTATTAAATGTTTAAATATTATTTAAAAAATTCATATATCATTTTAGGAGTGGGATGTTGGGTTTATAGGGGATAAGGGTGGGGAGTGTTTAAAAAATGTATATATTATAATTTTCAAAATTTGGAAAAAAATATATATATTTTTTCTAAAAATTACATTTTTAATATTAAATTATTAAATATTATTAAAACATAATTATACAATTTTAGGAGTGTGATGTTGGTTTTATAGAGGATAAGGGTGGGGAGTGTTAAACAAATTATATTTAAGTCAAAATAAATTTAAAAATTCAAAATTTTGAATTGTTTTTAAAAATTAAATTACATTTTAAAAAAATTCAAATTTTTATTAGATTTTAAATTTCAAAATAATTAAAAACAATTTTTACACATATTTTATAATTAAAAATTATTTTGAAAATAATTTAAAATAATTTAAATATTTTATTCAAAATAAGGTAACATTTTTAATTTTGATGAAAACATTTTAACATTGTAAAAGATTTAAAATATTATTTCTAAAATGTATTTGATATTTAAAATTAATTATGATTGAGTTGAATTGTTTATGGAGTGTAAGGAGTGAGTTAGTTTGTAAACAATCTCTAATGAAATACATTTGACACATTTTCTACAATTTAAAATGTAAATTTTAAATGTAAGAATTTAAAAAAAATATTAGGATTCAGTAGTATTGTATATAGTGTTTAAGGGTTGTTTTTGTTTTAATAAAAAACATATATTATAAGCACATACACCAAATTAATGTACATTGGAGTGGGAATAGAAAATTATATCTAATTAGTGTCCAGTACCTACATTAAATTAATGTAGACTGGAGTGGGAATAGTAAATTATACGTAATTAGTGTCCAGCACCTACCCCAAATTAATGTAGACTGGAGTGGGAATAGTTAATTATATGTAATTACTGTCCAGCACCTACCCCAAAATAATGTAGACTGGAGTGGGAATAGTACATTATATTTTATTAGTGTCCAGTACCTACCTTAAAATAATGTAGACTGGAGTGGGAATAGTAAATTAGATTTCATTAGTGTCCAGCACCTACCCCAAATTGATGTAGACTGGAGTGGGGATAGTAAATTATATGTAATTAGTGTCCAGCACCTACCCCAAATTAATGTAGACTGGAGAGGGGATAGTAATTTATATGTAATTAGTGTCCATCACCTACCCCAAATTGATGTCGCCTGGAGGGGGAATAGTTAATTATATGTAATTAGTGTCCAGCACCTACCCCAAAATAATGTAGACTGGAGTGGGAATAGTAAATTATATGTAATTAGTGTCCAGCACCTACCCATAATTAATGTAGACTGGAGTGGGAATAGTAAATTATATTTAATTAGTGTCCAGCACCTACCCCAAATTGATGTAGACTGGAGTGGGAATAGTAAATTATATGTAATTAGTGTTCAGCACCTACCCCACATTAATGTAGAGTGGAGTGGGAATAGTCAATTATATGTAATAAGTGTCCAGCACCTACCCCAAAATAATGTAGACTGGAGTGGGAATAGTAAATTATATGTAATTAGTGTCCAGCACCTACCCATAATTAATGTAGACTGGAGTGGGAATAGTAAATTATATGTAATTAGTGTCCAGCACCTACCCATAATTAATGTAGATTGCAGTGGGAATATTAAATTATATGTAATTAGTGTCCAGCACCTACCTCAAATTGATGTAGACTGGAGTGGGAATAGTAAATTAGATTTAATTAGTGTCCAGCACCTACTCCAAAATAATGTAGACTGTAGTGGGAATAGTAAATTATATTTAATTAGTGTCCAGCACCTACCCCAAATTAATGTAGACTGAAGTGGGAATAGTAAATTATATGTAATTAGTGTCCAGCACCTACCCTAAATTAATGTAGAGTGGAGTGGGAATAGTCAATTATATGCAATTAGTGTCCAGCACCTACCCCAAAATAATGTAGACTGGAGTGGGAATAGTAAATTATATGTAATTAGTGTCCAGCACCTACCCATAATTAATGTAGATTGGAGTGGGAGTATTAAATTAAATGTAATTAGTGTCCAGCACCTACCTCAAATTGATGTAGACTGGAGAGGGAATAGTAAATTAGATTTAATTCGTATCCAGCACCTACCCCGAATTAATGTAGACTGGAGTGGGAATAGTAAATTATATTTAAATAGTGTCCAGAACCTACCCCAAATTAATGTAGACTGGAGTGGGAATAGTAAATGATATGTAATTAATGTCCAGCACCTACCCCAAATTAATGTAGAGTGGAGTGGGAATAGTCAATTATATGTAATTAGTGTCCAGCACCTACCCCAAAATAATGTAGACTGGAGTGGGAATAGTAAATTATATGTAATTAGTGTCCAGTACCTACTCATAATTGATGTAAATTGGAGTGGGAATATTAAATTATATGTAATTAATGTCCAGCACCTACCTCAAATTGATGTAGACTGGAGTGGGAATAGTAAATTAGATTTAATTAGTGTCCAGCACCTACCCCAAATTAATGTAGACTGGAGTGGGAATAGTACATTATATGTAATTAGTGTCCAGCACCTACCCCAAACTAATGTAGAGTGGAGTGGGAATAGTCAATTATATGTAATTAGTGTCCAGCACCTACCCCAAAATAATGTAGACTGGAGTGGGAATAGTAAATTGTATGTAATTAGTGTCCAGCACCTACCCATAATTGATGTAGATTAGAGTGGGAATATTAAATTATATGTAATTAGTGTCCAGCACCTACCTCAAATTGATGTAGACTGGAGTGGGAATAGTAAATTAGATTTAATTAGTGTCCAGCATCTACCTCAAATTGATGTAGACTGGAGTGGGAATAGTAAATTAGATTTAATTAGTGTCCAGCATCTACCCCAAATTAATGTTGACTGGAGTGGGAATAGTAAATTATATTTAATTAGTGTCCAGCACCTACCCCAAATTAATGTGCACTGGAGTGGGAATAGTAAATTATATGTAATTAGTGTCCAGCACCTACCCCAAAATAATGTTGACTGGAGTGGGAATAGTAAATGATATGTAATTAGTGTCCAGCACCTACCCATAATTAATGTAGACTGGAGTGTAAATATTAATTTATATGTAATGCGTGTCCAGCACCTACCTCAAATTAATGTAGACTGGAGTGGGAATAGTAATTTATATTTAATTAGTGTCCAGCACCTACCCCAAATTAATGTAGTGTGGAGTGGAAATAGTAAATTATATGTAATTAGTGTCCAGCACCTACCCCAAAATTATGTAGACTGGAGTGGGAATAGTACATTATATGTAATTAGTGTCCAGCACCTACCCATAATTAATGTAGACTGGAGTGGGAATATTAACATATATGTAATTAGTGTCCAGCACCTACCTCAAATTAATGTAGACTGGAGTGGGAATAGTAATTTATATTTAATTAGTGTCCAGCACCTACCCTAAATTGATGTAGACTGGAGTGGGAATAGTAAATTATATGTAATTAGTGTCCAGCACCTACCTCAATTTGATGTAGACTGGAGTGGGAATAGTAAATTAGATTTAATTAGTGTCCAGCACCTACCCCAAATTATTGTAGACTGGAGTGGGAATAGTAAATTATATTTAATTAGTGTCCAGCACCTACCCCAAATTAATGTGGACTGGAGTGGGAATAGTAAATTATATTTAATTAGTGTCCAGCACCTACCACAAATTAATGTAGATTGGAGTGGGAACAGTAAATTAGTGTAGATTGAAATTTCATTAGAAAATGATTTATGTCAATTAAAACATTCAATACAGTTTGTGTGTTGTTGAAAAAAATTTTTTTTTATTAACATCACAAAAAATAACATTAAACATTTTTATTTTTTACAAATATATTTATTTATATATTTGTACAATTATGTTATTTTTCATCTTACATTTCAAATTAGTTATGAAATATTGTTTTTTTCAAAGAAAACATATTTAATACACATAAGTATTGTTAGAAGTAAATAAAAAATACTGTTTGAAAGAAAATATACAATGTATATATTGAAATACATGTTGTTTGTACACAATCGTTTTGTTATTAATATTAATATAAAAATATTAATATTAATTTTTTAAACAAACATTTTAAATGAAGAAAAGATTGCATTACAGCTTTATTTATATACATTTTATAAAACATTTTTAAACACCATTTCCAGATTTTTACAATTATAATAATAAATATTATGTATTTTATATTTATTTTTATAATTTTACAAAATGTGTACATTTTGGTAAGTATTTTAATACAAATAAAAAATAAACAGTTTTCTTAATAGTATTCATTTGTTTATTTAATTAACTAATAATTTGTTGATATTAAATAATAAGTTTGTGATTTCTATCTTTTTATTTAGTTTTGGGTCCTTTATTTTGTAACCGCTTTAGGTCGTTTTGTGTCATTTGGGAGAAGTTCAGCTCGCGGTTGTGAAACACTTCACGTCCCTGAAGGTAAGGTTTGTTTTATATGTTTTAAGTGTGTTTTAAATTAATTTTGAGAGTAGTTTGGTAGTATTTAGTGTTGTTAGAAGTAAGTTTGTTTTATTAGACATTATGATATGTTGTATTTGCGGATGTTGATTTTACATACTATTTAGTGTTAAATCCGCTTGTGTGTAGAGTTAGAGTTTCGATATTTAAATCTAATAATAGAAATATTATGTTAGTATTACTTTTGGTAGGACTTTATGTGTTATTTTATGTGGGTGGGAATGTTTGATTTATGTATTTCTCTTGCAGGAGTTTGTGATGTCTGAAAAAAGCGTTTTGTTTTTTTAAGAAGTGTTTGTTCGTTTTATTAGCTAATGGTTTTTAGACACTTCTTCAAATTTTTCGGTTTTCCTGGAGCGTTTATTCAATATTTTTACATTTTTCGGGTTTTGTATGGTATTTCGAACGACCTTCATGGAGTGGATTTATCTGTTTTGGGACAGTTGTATTTTTTCTTTTTTTTTGGGTAACTTTTGTTTGAAACTGGATTGTTTTGGTGGAAATGGATTCTACAGCATTTGGCATATGTTTGGTAAGTGTTTTAAATTTTACTTATTGTGGGTGGGTAATGTTATAATGAATAGTGTTTTTTTTATTTATTTCAAAGATTATTAATGTGTGTATATATATTTTAGAATATAATATATATTGCATACATTAATTATTTTCGAGATAAAATGTATGATTGTTATTATATTGTATTTTTAGATTTTTCACAAGGAATTGGTTGTGGCTTAGAGTAGTTTAGAGTAGTGTTTTGGCTATTATATTGAGGTATTCTATGCGTGTTGTGCTAGGGTACAGCTTTACTTGTTGCTCTAGGTATTTGTGCATTTGCTTTGTTTGTTTGGATGTTTTTGGAGTTAGTTCAGTAAAGGGTTGCTCCATTCTGAATTCCTGATAACTTTGTTCACTCTGGAGGCATTTAATACATTTTTCAAATGTTGGTTTAGTTCTGCCTGTTGATTGGAGGAAGGCATTGTGCCAACCTTCAACGGCGTTGTTGATTTTTGATTCTCCATTTAAGGTGCTTCTGTAAACGTTCCACCGGGGTATTAAGAATTTTGGATTTTTCCTGTGGCCAGATCTATGGAGTCTACCTATCCAAGTATCCTCAAAGTAGTCTAAGAGAGGACTTAATTTTTCTTCATTTTGTTTGTAAAATGGGCTGTCTATCAAAAGGTTGTAGTGTTCGGCCACATCTGTTTCAGGAACGTAAGCTAGTGCTATCAGTTTTTTTATTTGATACGCAAAAGATGAGCTTGTTGCATATTCTATGCTTAGGGTTGTTTTTTGTAAATGCCTCCAAAGACACTGATTAAAATGATAATAGCAGCCTTGGATACAGGTATGAGGGTGTATTTTTAAAATACTTGAGAGCATTGCTTGTTCAAAATCCAGTATTATTTTTTCAGGGGAATAGTCATTTGTTTTTTGTTTGATAATGTTTAATAATTCCATATATGTGGAATTAGTTTTATTTGGAAGCAGTGCATACAGTAGAGGTATATTACAGTTTTGATATAAGCCATGTATTGTGTAAAGTTGGTAGAAAGGTCTGGGACAGATGTTAAAAGTACCGTCCATCATCCAATATTGGCATTGTTTGAGTTTTCTTAGGTGTATGGCTGTTCCAAAGATTATTAGTCTTTTCTCGTTGTTTTCATTGTCGTGAATATTAAAAGATCTTTTGTTTAAAGTTATAGTTTGGTCAGGAGTTAAATTTATATCGCTATATGTTTTAGGAGGTGGAGTGGTAGTGGTAGTTGTTTTTTTGGTACGTGATATTGTTCTTTTGAGAGAAATTATATTCAGCATTTGGGTAGTGGCTGTTTTAGGGATTTGGGGGTATTTGTTCTTTTAAGATTAGGCTTGTTGGTTTTTGGGAACCTGTACTTGCTTCTTTAATGTTTTCTAATGCTGTTCTGACTTCTATTTCTGTTACATTTGATGGGTGGTTGTGTTCCCTGGTGTAAAGGACAGTTGCTTCACTAGGGGCCTGATTCCGATCCTGGATTTTTTTTCCATACAAATAGGATTTGTAGTTTTTTTCCATACAAATTGTACAAGTCCCTTCCAAACCGTGTTGTACGATTCGTACGGGAAAAATACATACAGATCGGCCCAATCCTTACAAATCAGATCGGGAAAAGCTGTACGACACGGACTTGTAAAAAAGATCATACAAATTGTAAAAAGGCTGTCCAACCCGTCAAGTACGATTCGTACCAGTTTGTCAGCATACGATTTGTATGGAAAATGGCCTATATATGGGGAATGACTCGTACTGGGCAACAAAGCGAACCCCTATACGCCTCATACCCTGGTATGACTCGTTCTGGGGGTACGACTCATACCGGGGTACGGGTCGTATAAAGGTATGAGGCTTACAGGGGTCTCCCCACATGCGAGGCATGTGTATGGTGCATACACCAAAATCGCATATGTGCGCACCGTACCCCAAAATCGCCCGTGTACGCACTGTACCCCAAAATCACGTATGTACGCACCGTACCCCAAAATCGCCCATGTACGCACTGTACCCCAAAATCGTGTATGTATGCACCGTACCCCAAAATCGCCTGTGTACGCACTGTACCCCAACATCGCGCATTTACACACCGTACATATGCGATTTTAGGGTACGGTGCGTACATACGCGATTTTGGGGTACGGTGCGTACACGGGCGATTTTGGGGTACGGTGCGTGCATACGCGATTTTGGGGTACGGTGCGTACATACGCGATTTTGGGGTACGGTTCGTACACAGGTGATTTTGGGGTACGTTGCTTGTACGGTGCGTACACGACCAGTACCCCTTCATCGCGTATGTACGCACCGTACCCCACTTTCCGTGTCATTCGTACGCACTGTGCATACGCACCGTACCCCTATATTCATGGGGTGTATGACGCGTACATGAGGGGGTCCGTCTCGTACTGTTTTATGGGCGTACAAGGCTTTTCCCGCACTTTTTGGCTCTTGTAAAAAAAGAGCCGTACCGCATGCCGTTTGTACGAATCGTACTTGCCGGGTTGTAAACTGCTGCCGGGAATACATGGGAACGGTGCGTACAGAGCAATCCGAATCGGAATCCCTTGTATATACGAGTTGTATGGTCTTTTTTACAATTTGTATGGAGTGCGTCTATTTGTACGGATCGTACTTCCTAGGTTGTAGGGGCCTCCTTACAAGTACGAGTTGTGTGGAGAAACCGCTCCATACCATGGTTTGTACAGTGTTTTTCCAGGATCGGAATCAGCCCCTAGTTGTTGCTCTTCCATAACATTTGTTGGAGTAATATTTGCATCATTTCCAATTCACTTTCATCCCAAATTGTTTCTTTTGGGTATAAGTGTAACCCATGTAGTAGAGTAATAGTTTCCCTTTTTGGCTGGTAACAAATTCTGCTCCTTCTGTCATTTTGTTCTTTTTTAATCTAAAAGAAATATATGTTATAGTTATTTTAATTATAGTTATATGTATTTTAAGTTGGAATTAAAAACATTTATATTGTGCATGCTTACCTTTGGTTGAAGTTTAGTCTGTGATTTTGATGTTCTTTACTCTTTTAGTTGTGGTCTGTATTTTCTGGTTTATCTTTATCTGGAAAAAAAACATTTATTTGTGTTAATTGTTCAGTTAATTTTTTTTGGGTTACTTTTACAGGTTTAGCTATAGGTTTTAGCTTATACTTATTTTAGCTTTTTGAAAAGTCTTTGGATATACTTACTTTGCTGATTGTATCTTTGTTTGTTGAATTCAGTTCTTTGATGTTTGTTGGTAGAGTATGTTGTAGTGGTGCTACAAAATAAAAAGTACATATGCATTAGTCATTAAATAATGTTTGTAATTTTTATGTTAGTAGCAGCTAGTTTTAGTCACATCTTTTTATTGACTTACTTTTTATTAATTGCTTTTTATGTTGAGTTTTAATGTTCTTGTAGGTGTAGTCGAATCTATCCAATTTTCAGTTGAGGTCTGTATTTTGTTTGGTTTCTTTCTCTGTAAAAAAAAAAGATTTATTTATGTTCTTTTTTTTTTTTTTTTTTTAATTATTTTTTTATTGAGAATCCATGAGGCACAATAAGAGATCAATGTACATGATTAAAAAAATACAACAACAATATACAACATAAGCAAACCACCTAAATTAACATTACAAAGGTAATATAGAGGTCGGTTGTTGAATTAGATAGCTTAGTATCTAATTGAGTTTATACTTGTAAATCAAAGAATAATTGGTGTTATTAATATGAATGTAGTATACATTGTGAGGGCAAATGTACACAGAGAGGAGATTAGAAGAGAATATAGCAAATAAGGACATTAGCGTAGCCATAATCCAGAAAAAGGAAAAAAAAATTCAATAAATTTGCTACAATCTGCTATCACGCCAGGCAGCAACTGGTGCCCAGGTCTTCAGCCCCACTTCTCTTAATTTTTTACCCTTAAATTCATACATAGCCGCCTCTATATTGTGTATTCCTAATAGTCTAGACAGCCACATTTGAAAGGTTGGGGCCTCAATGTCTTTCCAAGCTGCTGAAATTAAAATTCTAAGTATGGCTGTAGAGATAAAGATTAAAGCTTCAGTCTCAATATTTAATTTCAATTTGCTTTGGCATCCTATGATCATAAGTGTAGGAGACAGGGTTATCTGAGCATCCAACAGCCTCGCCCAGAATGATTCAATCTCTATTTTAATTGTTTCAAGTTTCTCACACTCATAGAACATATGGGTAATATCGGCTGGTCCTTTGCAGCATCTAGGGCAGTTGCTGTTCTCCCTCTTACCCCAATCATAAAGCTTGGAGGGGGTGTAATAAAGATTAAATAGTGTTTTGAAGTGCTGAGCTCTTAGATTGGAGGAGCGTAGGAATCGTTTGTCCATTGCAAGGGCTCTGTCTAGGTCAATGTCCGGGTCCTCTAATTTTAAAGCCCAGGCTGCCTCAGTTTTGTCCATGTCGTCCTGGGATTCCTCCAAGAAGAGCCTATACAGTCCATTGATTCTAGGTTCACCCCCCTTCAGATAATCCAGTAGCTTACACCTCTCCCTCAAGATGATACGGGGCCTTATTGATCTAATTGTGCTGACTACCTGAGCATATTTATGATCTTGACTACCCTGGAGGGAGTGCCTTTGTCTTAATTCTTCCAGAGTTCTACACTCATCCCTGACCATGACTTGCCCAAGTGTCAAGATACCCTGTCGCTCCCAGTGTCTCCAGGACCCATCTTTACTTAGGTTAGGAAAGAACCCCCGAGTTCCAGAGAGGGGTGTGGTGATTGTATTTAGAGATTGCCAATACTTTCTGAGCTGCTACCCAGACCCCCCATATCCCTTCAAGTGTCTTGAATCTAGACTTGTTATAATATCTTCTTTCTGGTTTCCTTAATAATACCCCAATAGCCTCGCTACCGAGCAGTAATTCAAAAATAGATGGGATTACATCTTGTCTGATCGGGGGGTTTGTATTGTTTCCCCCTGGATCGAATAATATAGCCATCTGCGTAAGAAGACAAGACCAATGGTAGTATCTAAGATTTGGCATTCCCAAGCCGCCCCTTTCCTGAGGCAAAGACATATATTTCATAGATCTTCTAACCTTTCCATACTGCCATAGGAAATTCATGAAGATGGATTCTATTTCTTTTATAATTTTCCCCTCTATTTTAAATGGGATTGACCGGAATTTATATAGGACCTTGGGGAACATAGTCATTTTGATAACATTGGCACGACCTATTATTGAGAGTTGTAGTGTGTCCATTCTTTTTAGATTTTGCCTCATGGAGTTCATAAGAGGAACGAAGTTGTCTCTAATTATCAATTCTGGCTGTGCATTGATTGTTATCCCCAAATAAACCACGGAATCAACGAATCTGGAATCTGATTTATTTACATTCTTAGAACAAAGGACCTGAGTCTTACCCACATTTAAGCGATAACCCGATTGACCACCAAATTTGCTCGTAATGCTCACCACTTCACGCATAGCCACGTCGGGATCAGTAGTAATAACGGCCAAATCATCGGCATACGCCAAGATTTTTGTTTGAAACCCCTTCGTGACTACCGGTGTGATTGCTCTGTTATTGATTATTTGGCGTATTAGAGGATCAATATACAAGGCAAATAAAATGGGTGAGCAAGGGCATCCCTGCCTTGTCCCCCTCGTAATGAAGATCTTTTCCGAACTCTCGCCCATCATTTGAATTTTCGCGACTGGGGTAACATACATAGCCTGAATAGCCTTCATGAACCTTGGTCCAAACCCCCTTTCAGAGAGTGTGCTCCAAAGAAATTCCCATCTGACGCGATCAAAGGCTTTCTCCGCGTCTAGGAGGATCATTGCGACCCCTCCCTCCCCGGCAGCATGTACATCAAACAACGTGATAGCTCGTCTAATATGATCGGTAGTTCCCCTACCAGGGATAAAACCATGCTGCCAGGGAGAGACCAGGGTCCCAATGATCCGTCCCAAACGGGTTGCCAGGATCTTCGCGTATAATTTATTATCCGTATTCATTAGGGATATGGGTCTATATGATCCCGGATTTTCCATGGGCTTGCCCTTTTTGTGAAACACCACTATATTGGTGTTCATCCATGACTCAGGGATTACGCCTGTATTTATAATCCCGTTGAAAAGGTCTAACAAAAGTATAGATGTTTCTTCAAATAGGTATTTATAAAGCTCCAATGGTAGACCGTCGGGGCCTGCAGCCTTCCCTGCTGCTAATTCTTGTATGGCCTCCGAGAGTTCATCCATAGTAATGGATTGTTCTAAAATTTCTCTGTCCCCCTGTGCCACTTTGATCCCCAGTCCTGTCCACTCACTCCTTGGTTCCTCAATGACCGGATCTTCCTGATACAGTGTTTGATAGTATCTTTTGAAGACGTTTATAATGTCCTTTGGCTCCTCATAGGTCCTGCCCTGCTCTTCTATACGTGTAATAATATTTTTCGAGGTCGCTTGTCTAATTCGTAATGCCAATGCTTTCCCGGCTTGTTCCCCCGACTCGTACATGTTTCTTCTTTGTGCTTGGTATTCAGCAGCTGCTTTTTTAGCGAATTGCTTTTGTATCTCGGCTTTGATTGTGCTCACCCTTTCAAAACTTATGGTATCCTGCCGTCCCTGGGATATATCTTTCCTGAGCTGTTCCTCAGCCGCTGTTAATTTATTCATTAATTGCTCTCTTTCTGAGTTGAGTCGTTTCCAATTTCGAGAGGTATAACTGCTGGTTTCTCCCCTTAAGGCAGCTTTATAACTGTCCCAAACAGAGTTTCGTTTCGCGCTATATCTATTTGCATCAAAAAAGGCCTGTGACCAGTTCTTCATATGTGTTATATAAGTGCTATCTATTAAAAGTTTTTTATCGAAGGTCCATGGTCTCATTGGTTTAACTGGTCTGTTAAGAGGTATTGTTAATAATAATGGATTGTGGTCTGAAATTATCATAGGTAATTTACTGATTCCTGCTGTACTGATCTCTGTGGTAGAGATCATAAAATAATCTAGCTTGGAGTATTTCTTAAAAGGATGTGAAAAATATGTAAAACCTGGGTTCCCTGTTTCAATACTACCCCAAACATCTCTCAAGCTATGTGAATCCATCATTGAGCGTACTGCCCGATACACCCGGGGTTTGCGTCCGGTGTACCCGGTTCCCTCTCCGAAATCTGCCGAGATGTTAAAATCCCCACATACCACTATGGGTGTTGGCCAAGCTGCTAGCTCCTTCTCCAAATGATCGAAGGTATCAGGGTCATCGCTATTAGCCCCGTAGATACAGCAAATAGTGATGCCCAGATTCATTTCACATAATGCCCAACGCCCTATAGTGTCAGCCTTGGAACGCTTGGCTCCCCCCAAACCCACCTTACCAATAATAGCGACCCCCCTGATAGTAGACGTTTGGGAGGAGCAAGAAAGAATTACGAATCCCTTTTGGTTTAACCAATGCCTCTTTCCCCATGGCAAATGGGTCTCCTGCATACACATGATATCCATTCGTGTAAATTTAACAAATTCCTCTAGTCTTCCCCTTTTTTTCCAATCATTTAGGCCCCCTGTGTTCATAGAGCAGATCCTAAGCTTTGACATATTTCTGTCTTAAATCTTTCCTTCTATTCAACCTTCCATTTAACATAATAAAAGTGCATTTGACTACATACCTTGTAACAGCTTTAAATTTCAGCCTAATTATAGTTACGATATCATGAATTCTCTTTTTTAGTTTTACACCCCCCCAGCACCATCCCAAGCCTCCCTTCCCCCCCCTTCCACCACCCCATCCCTCCCACCCCACCCCCGCCACCCATTGAGGCATCCTGGGTCCGGCCGGATCCAGGTGTGGGCGTCTATGTGATCCGTACGCCGACGATCGCTCTCAGAGCCTCCGGCCCCGCCATTAGAGAATAACAAAAGAGCACCAAAGCCAAAAAAAAGAAGGAGAGGAGAGACAACTGATCAAAAAGAAATAAAAGCTTGAGCCTGTATCATAGCAGTAGTTAATATGAAGCTCCAAGAATTAATTTAATTTGTCCCCACTAGAATGACATTTTTTTTTTTTTTTGATTCATAGTATTTATCAGTTGTCCTTCCTTGCATTGTCCGATATTTCTTGCAGGTATCCTTCCGCTTGAATTTCACTATTAAAAAAAGCGGGTAGTACCTTTGAAGATTACTTTCAAGCGGGAGGGGTTTTGTAAGTAGACAGTAGCACCAGCTTTTTCGAAAGGAGTGAAGAGCTGCCGCATTCTCCATCTTCTTTCGACTGTTGGATGTGCAAAGTCGGGTCTAACAAAAAAGAAGAATCCATTGTATTCACGCTTACTGGTAGGACGCGCTAGGTCGTAAATGGCTTCCCGTAAAAGAAAATTGCCAAAATACACTAGCATTGCCCTAGGGTATTTAGAAGGGTTCTCATTTTGTTTACGTGTGAGGGGAAAACGATGGGCCCGCTGAATTTCTTTGTCCATGTCCCAGGATTCTAATTCCGGGAAAGTTTTTTTCAGAAGATTGCTTATATATCCCCTAGGATCATTCCTCTCCACTGCTTCCGGGATGCCAAGAAAACGAAGGTTGTTTCTTCTGGAGCGGTTCTCCTGATCTTCAACCTTGAACATTAAGTCTCTAATGATCCCTTCCTGAGATTTTTCTTGCTTTTGGAGGCAGGCAACATCTTTCTCTAAATACTCACTACGAGTTTCTAGGGATGTCATCCTTTCCGATATCTCGGTACAGGTACTACCTACTTTGTTGACCACCCCTTCTAACTTCTGAATTGCAGCATGATTCCTTTGACTGTCTTTCTTTATATCCTTGTGGAGGTCCCTAATAGTCATCAAAATATCTTTTAAAGAGGGCTCAGCCAGTTTCCCTTTTCTTACTGCCGATCCATTTTGTAGTAGGTTGTCGCTCCCGTTTGAATCCTCTTCCCTGTGCTGGGACGGTACAGCTTCGTCAGAATCATTAGATTTGTTCCTACTTTCACTGACTTGCTCCGTAATGCTTCCTTGATCTGAGCTTTCTTCAAAGTTTGACTTGTTGAGCCGTTGGTTCCTTGTTCTTCTTTTCTCGAGTTTTTTTCCCCGTGGAGTATAACCTTGATCTGCGGCACTGTATTTCTTGGGGTCTAAGGAGTCAGTACCTGCGGGTGTTGAGCCTTGAGTTGGATTAATATTATCGTCACTGATCTCGCTTGTTGTAGATATACCAGTCTCATATATATCGGCATCCAAACCCTCAGATGGATTTTCTGCTTGAGATGGTCTCAATTTCGCGATAGATGGATTGCATAAGGAGCTGGGAGTCTCGTTATAGCCAGATTGCTTTAAAGGAGAATTTGTTGATAGTGAAGTAGATGTTTCAGGGTATGGTGTCAATTGTGTCATCATATCCTCCTCATTCTTAGATGATTCCTCCGTAACAGGATATTTCAAGACTTTTTTTGACCCTCCCTTGGGTATAGGGCTAAAGATACTAGATATACTTGGCTGAAGTGTACTGGCTTGTTCGGTAGCAGTAGCTTTGGCGGTTGCTTTCAAGATCTTAATAGTTTGAAGTCTCTTTGCTTTTTTTGCCATTAACTCCACATCTTCATCTACTTCAAGGCTCCTCTCCTTCCCTTTATCCTTTCGTTGGACTTTCTCTTTTTCCCCATAGCATTTTTTATTTCTTTCTTTGATTTTTTCATTCTCTATTTCTATCTCTTTGTCTTTGTTTTTGTCTTTATCTTTTTCTAAACCTTTGCCCTTTGATTTGTCCTTGCTTTTATCTTTGTCTCTCCCTTGCCCTTCCTCTCGTAGTTTATTTTTAATTTCCTTTGCCTTGGCTCCCCGAGTTTCTGGTCCCTTTATCTCTGGTCGTTTATCTGTATTTTCATCCATCAATTTGCAAGGGTCAACAGCATTTTCAATTTCAGTTCCAGTTTCGAGTATGTAGGGGCCCGCCTCTACACTCTTGGAGGGTGTCGTTGAGCTGTTTAATTCCCTTGATAATTCCAGTTTATTCTCTGATTTTTTTTCCGAGTTGATCTCGCTGTGTTTTATTGGCTCAGTTTGCTCCTTCTGCAGGCTCGGGACTGATAATGTTACTGATGCTCCAGTTCCTGCTCCATGAACCAAGTCTTCCATAGCAATTCTTATATGAGGTGTTTTCCCTGGCCCAAAAGTATGTAGCGGTGTGCTGCTGAGCGAAGAAATTAGGATAGCCACCTCTCCTTGAACCCTGCCCTTTATCGCTTTTTGAACCCCTCGCTCTCCCTTATATAGCCTCACTTGGACAGGGATCCTAAATTGCGGGTTGGGCTCACAAGGTGTATTGTTTATGCAGTTTATTATATTTATGATGTGATAGACTCCGAGCTCGATTTGAATTTGAATTGCTGCTCTCACCGCTTGAAACCTAGTGAGGTCATAAGTAAGCTGTTTATATTCTTTTGTGAAAAGGGTTTTTATTTTCAGTCTCTGCTTCTGCCTCACCTGACCAAACGGGTTTTTATTTTTATTATTTACAAACCCCACTCTCATTGCAGGCAGCTATTAGACTCCCAAATCCCCTCAGCCAAAGTGCTTGCTATATATTTCGATTTTATCCGAATGTCAGACTGACACTCTATTTCAGTTCTGTTGAAAACTATTCATATATCCGCTCTTAACTCTTGATTCAATTTCACTTCAGTTTCAATTCCCATGTTCAAGGTATTGATTGCGGGCTGTTATTTATTACGTCTGTCCTAGCCTGTCTGGCCAGTAGTGACCTCGCTTGTTTGTGAACAGAGTGTGAAGCTACAGGACAAGCGGCTGCTTGAGGGAGAGAATACACAGCTATAGTTTTTTTTTTTGTCCTTTTTTTGTGCCGTTTTTTTTCGGTATATATTTCCAATTACTTCCGCCAGACAAGTGATGACTGTTTCCCCCTTGCCAGACGAGGAGGAGTGGAGAGAGCTTGGGGCCTCCGCGCCGGCTTTTAAATTGCACTGCACTCGTGCCTTATGCCGACATCACCCGCAGTAAAGCCTCTACTGTCCGTATCGTTAGAGAAGCAGAGGGCGCGGTTGCATCGTCATTGAGGTTGGGGTCAGATGCCAGTGATGCCACGGCAGCAGAAGCTATAGCGGACAGGAACCCCTCCACGCCGCTCACCTTTATGTCTCAGCCCCAGTCCGATCCGCTGCTGCCTCCGCTACCTCCAATTTGAACCCCCCGGGCTGGGCCGCGTTTGACGATCGCTGGGCAGGCACTCTGCACTCCGCGTTCGGCGCTCAGTGCTCTCCATTCAAAGAATGTCGCCAGCCGCAGGAGGAGGATATATTGTTATCCGGCAAGAACCAGGAGATCCGGAACCCGAGACCTCACGCCTGCAGCTGCAGCTCCACAGCACCCTCACTGAGACCTCATGTCACCGCGAATACTGTTAGATCAGCTCACAGCCTCGGTAGCTCAGAGAAAAGTAGGTAACATGCTTAATCTCTAGGGCATAGCAGAGCACAGAGACCCGTGAGAGCGATGTGGTAGCGACCTCTCACTCAGGCGCCATCTTATGTTCAATGTTTAGAAAAATCTTCTAGGTTGCAGTCATGTTTTATGCTTTAGGTTTTATACTTAACTTATTTAATGTAGTTAGAGAAATATATGAACATGCTTACTTTGTTAGTTCTTTCTTAGTTGTCTTAGTATTTTTTTCTGTTCTTTAGTAGTGAAGTTTTCTTTAGTGGTAGGAGATAATATATAATACATATGTATGAGTTATTTATCCTTTTTAGTTCTTTATTTATTTTAGCAGTTACTTTACTAAAATTAATTTTAGTTACTTACTTTTAATCCTCTGATTTGTAGGTTTGAAACTTGATTTTCCTGTAGGTGTTGTTGAATGTATCCACTGTATTCTTTCCTGGCTTTTATTTTTGTCAGGTAGTTCGTTTGTCGGATTTAATTGTTTATATAGTGTTTTTGAGTTAGTAATTAGATTGCTATTGGTTACTTTATGTTAGTAGTGTTTTTATTGGTTCGTTTGTATTTTTGAAAAACAGTTTGTGTAATTATTTACCATATAAGGTTAATGCTAATTAATGTTTTGCATACATAATTTTATATAATATGTTTACTAATAATTTATAAAATTTCTAAATCATTTTATTTTAATTGTGAAATTAATTATATTTATAGTTTGTTGTGAAATGTTTCTTTTAGTGTTTATAGTATTTTTTTAATGTTAAAAAGTGTTATAGAATATGAATAAATATGTTCGATATTTCTAAAAATACGATATTATTGTTGCCGATAATTTTACTCTCGATATTTTTTACTTAGGGGGTCATTAGGATGGCGGGCGGACTTTGCCCGCCCACCATCCTGATGGGGAATGGGACTGCCCGCCATAAGGGCGGGGTCCCGGTGTGGTATTAGGATGTGCCCGCCACAGTGGCGGGCACATCCTGTATTTTTAGCATTGTGGTGGACGGTGCTCTATGCACCGCCCGCCACAATGCTAAAAATGCTTTACATCATTTGCATTCACAAAGCGGCAGGCACCCCGCGGTGCCTGCCGCTTTGTGAATGCAAATGAAGGGGGGTACCACAGGTACCCCCGTGCTCACCCCCTACTCACCTTCACTCTGGGGGCCAGCCCGGGGCCCCCAGAGTGAAGTCCGCCTGCCTTTCCGTGGCGGCATTGCCGCCACGGAAAGGCATTGAAAAATGCCCATGATAATATGACTGGCGGTGTCTGATAGACACCGCCAGCATATTATTCCTTTTCCGCCCCGGCCGCAAGGCGACCGGGGTGGAAAAGCGGCGGACGGTCTTTCCGTCCACCGTGGTCCCCCCGCCATACTAATATGGCGGGGGGAAAACGAGAGATGATGGCGGGCGGATTGCCCCCGCCAGGCTGGCAGTGGACACCGCCAGCCTGGCGGGGGCAATCCGCCCGCCATCATAATGGACCCCTTAGTGTTTACATTTTTTAGTATTCGATAATTAAATATTGCGATATATATGTTGTCGATATTGGTGATATCGATGTTTCTGTAGTGCGATATTTATTTTCCGATATTTGTGTATGTTTTTAATTATGTATATGATGTCGATCCTTTTGATGTCGATATATTTGTGTCGATATTTTTGTACTACGATATTGTGTCTTTCGATATTATGTCATAGATTTGTGCTAATGTTATAGAATAGAGAATGCCCATGCCAAGGTGAATGAATGAATGAAGTTTATTTGCATAAGTTAACTGAATTCATTGCAATACAGATTAAAAAGGAAAAGAAAAAAACATTTTCTTATAGAATAAAAGAGTTGATAAAATATGGTATTTAAGTGCCAGCAATTGTCTCAGATCTTGCGTTCAAATTTGGATTTCACCGAAGTACTGCGATGCCTCCCATGGGAGATTATCGCCACCCAGAATGTTCAGGGCTCCAGGGCTGCTTTTAATGCCGAACCTCTCGTTTTGAAGTATTTCTTGTGTATAGTCCTATTACATTGCTAATTCATGACCTGGTAAGCCAGGGTTGTGTATGATCCCATACGACCTGTAAGAGCCAACTAGGGACGCAGCCCCATGGATTTGTGTTTCCGGTCCAGGGAAGACATGGCCTGGTAGTTCAGGCTGGACTGTTCCCATTAGGCACAGGGTCAAGACTTATTTGCATATAGCTGTGTCTGAACTGGGGTGGCGAAGTGCGCTAAAGAATGATGATGGAGTCAACCCATATCTGTGTCTGGGGGTGAGTGTCTGAAAAGTTCAGCACTTCGTCCATCCTCTCCTTGTGTTTGCTTTGACTGCCTGAGCTGGGACATTTGTCGAAGCAGAACTCCCGGGTGTGTTGCCCCCCCATGCAGGCCCTAACACCGACAGTACCTGGCCCGTCACTTGTGGGGGCCCACACCCGAGTCCAGTCGTGGTGACAGTACCCAGCATGCCCCCTTGAGTCCCCGCCAAAGGTGCTGTGGCAACCGCAGCCTTGCCACTGCTCCCCCACTGCAGCAAACCCCTGGGACACCTGAACCCCGTACCCAGGAGAGCTACCAAGCGCCTGGCCTTCTCTAGGTCATCAACATAACTAGTGCATGCCAGGGTCCATCCCACTGAAGTGGCAGGCACCAAACATCCCAACACTGGAGAGTCACTGCAACACACTTGATAAGTTATTCACCAGGTCTGCCAGCCTTGGTCCTGCTATGGGAGCAGCCACGACGGCTGTGAAACTAGTCTCATTCTGCACAATGCCACCGCCTGTCATTGTCGTATTATCGCGGTGTCAATACCCTGAGCTGTACTTTGCCATACTTACTAGGCACTGGGGTCTGACCCACTGGGGAGCACCCCAAAGTAGTGGGGTCCTGAACACTCGACAACCCAGTGGCAACCACCTCCTGCACTTGCCCCGCTCCCTTGCGCTTCACCTGCATCCTGACCCTCTTCGGGACCTGGGGAAATGCCTCTTTGGGAGGCACTCCTGCCCTCCATGGTCTCTCACTTTGATTCTCCAGAGCCACCGTCCCCGAAGGCTGCGACCTTAATGCAGCAATCGCCTCATCCATAGCATCCAACCAATGGATCAGGGTCTCCAAAAGCACCTTGGTCCTCGAGTGCTTCGAAACGTTTCCACGCTCCAAACGTAGTGGCAGCTTAAGAAAACGAAACTCACTGGCTCACAATGCAACTGGCTAAACAGGTAGGAATCTCAGTCAGAAGCACCCTGCACACCCTGCTATCCTGCTCCCAAATTGCCTGCCTGCACAGAAAGAACACAATGCCACCAATACTGCTGCCCACAAACCTAACCTTGCAGCTAACGAAAACTAACGAAACTCCGTGGGGCATATTACCAAGGGCCTTATCGCCGCTTTAGCAGGAATTTTCCCCGCTAAAGCGGCAATAACTTTATCGCCCTATTACCTAGCTGTCGCTAACACCAGTTAGCGACAGCTAGTAGGAGATAGCGATCATCTTGGGGCCCACTTTGCATGTCAGCGATAATTATCGCTAATGACATGCAAAGTGGGCGTGCCAAGATGTTAGCGACTGGAAACAGTCGCTAACATCGCTATCTCCTATTACCTACTTTTGGAAATATTCGCGGTAAGCGTGAATATCTCCAAAAGCTAACGCCTGCCCAGAGCAGTTCTTAGCCATGTTATCCAATGGTAGGTGGATAACATGGCCAAGAGCATTAGCTCGGTAATGCATGAATATCGCGGACTTTTCAGCGATATTCATGCATTTCGGCAGATTTTTATCGCTTTTGAGATAAACCTTGATAATAGCAAGGTTTATCTGCGATAAAAATCGGCGAAGCTTGGGGATAATAATATTGCCGCTAAGCCAACATAGCGATAATTATCGCTAGTTGTTGGTAATATGCTCCTGTGAGCCTACTGGCCAAAACTTGCCCCACATCCAAGAACTGGTGCAAACTAGTTGAGAACTACTAAAATTGAAAAGAAAACAGCCCACAAAATGCTCATTAACACAATAGGACAATAGGAGCAGAAAACAAGCCCTTCACCCAAAGCATCTATAGGCAACTCGCCCCACGCTCAACACGAGCTGCAAATAGGCAATAGACCTACTTTCCCCAAAGCACGCAGCCTCAAAAATGCCCCAAAAACACTGCTCCAGCAAAGGAAGCCAACCTAAAGTGGCAGCAAAACTGCACAAAAGAAAACACAATGCTCACATCAAAGCACCCCCCTCAGCTGCAGCAACAGCGGCCCCCAAACAGAGCTGCCAACAAGCACATGGTACCAGGGTCATGTGAGTTAGGCATGAACCTATGTGGCCCCTGGACTAGCGACGGCTGCGATGCTGTTCGTGTTGGCCCAAGATGCAGAGCGACGTGCAGAGCGGGAGCACACTGTTCCTATTCAAGACAAAAGAGAAACAGAGAGAGATGAGAAAAAAGTTAGTGTGCACTTTGTAACTTGGTCATGCAATGCCCCCTCACCCACCAGCATTCCTACTGCTGACCGTCGGGTGGTCAGTTAAGTATCTTGAGAGACAGCATGTCTCCCAGGAACTGGTTTCTCTCCCTTGTCCACGCTAATTGTGGAAAGCTTATATATCCTTCTCTTCTTAGTATTTCTGTGGAGCAAGTCGGGCTCTGCTCTCTCAACAGCCCATCTTTGCAAAATCCACTTGAAGATAATGCTTTCATTAGCAACATTCTGAGTTTGGAAGCACTAGTTAAAGTTACTTTATGAACTGAACTTGTTAGTACAGAAACTAGACATTGTTGCAAGGTTTAATTGAAAAAAACTCTCTCCTTACAGCTGCAGCCACTGCTGACATTCAGTAGATAAATAGACAATTCCACCTCACCATAGAATAGAAGCAAATGAGCAAGCATCGGGAGGTGGACAAGGAAAGCAATGGGAAGAAGAGGAGAGCTGAGAAATTCCAAAGATGACATAATTTAGTGAGGAGAGACAGATATTTAGTGAGGAGGAGCACATGGACCAAGCATTGAGGAACAAGCTGCAGTATTTCAATTTGTTTGTGCTGCCTTAGGATGGAGATCAGAAATGTACGTGCAAGTCTGAGGATGAGTGGGTGGACTCCAAGAAGGTGCCAATGAAGATGCAGATGCAGAGAGAATTTTTAATTGGAGTTTAGGTTCCTGTCAACATGAAGTATACACTAGCAAAGAGTAAACCTCATGGGTAAGAAGTGATAAAATTGCATTTGAGTAACAGGAACAGTGATGGCTCATGAGTGTACAGTGAATGGTGTAGGAAGCCGGAAGAAGACAACCCTTCAGTAAGTTGGAGAGAAGATGCACATGGAGGACCAGGGATTCTAGGGATAATATCAACATGTCCTTTCACAATTGACCCCCGCCGGAGGGTCAGACAGGACAAGCAGATGCATTCCTTATTTGGATGACCTACTTGTGTATTGGTAGGGATGGAACAGATGGCTGTAGGGTCTTGTGGGTTGCTTTTGGGAGCTTGACAGAGAGGTTGTGGGTGCTGCTGCCAACTGAAAGGCAATGGAGTCCACCCACTTGCCCATATTTTTATGCGTATTGAAATTGACAGCACTGATCACAGAGGTGTCCAGGGTTTGAGGGGTCAATATGCTCACTTGCAGAAGTAAGCAACTATTGAAGAGAAAACATTAAATGCAGATCTGAAGCAACCGCAGTCAGTGCTGTAAAAGTTAAATTCTGTTATGAAAGCCATCTGACTAAAAAAGATTTTTCCAGCAGAGTGGCAGGGGCCACAGCAGGGCTGAAGTTTAGCTAATGTTTTACCAGTTTATCAAATGATACCTAGCTGGATTTGGGGGGGGGGTGGTAGATTTGCAGACTTTTAGTGGAATGTTGGTGTAGAAGAGTGTAGTGTAGTGTAGCAGGGATTTGAAGTTCTGCACAGACGCGGAGGCCAGGCTTTCACTTCTGTGTGTTTTTTTTCACTCGGTAACTATTAGATGGAGTGGTGTTGGCCGCGTGCCATTTCTTGTGTCCAGTACCCAGTTTAGCACCACGCTCTACTCAATTCTAGAGTGGAAGTGCAGTGAATCAGGGGTGCCATGATAGATTTGTTAAACACTATGGAGAGCGTAGACCATGTGTACTTTTGGATGATGGAAGGTTATTTTTGTCTGAACAGATTTAATTCTGAAGACCTATTTGTAGGTCAGTGTACTTCTTTCAGATGGTTTTCTAATCTGAGCAAAGCTGCTACATCTTCACAACAGGTCAGAAACATGTGAATCTGTTTCGACTTGGACTTCAACTGCACCCCACAAATCAATGCAGTGTTCAAGGAAACTTACTTCAAACTCTCTCTTCTTCAGAGAATCCCCCCCAAACACCCAAATAAAGCACTGAAGAGAGCTAAACATGCTTTTAGTCATGGCCTATTGGACTGGTGCAAAATATTGCATGCACCTGCCTACAAAAACATAGGGTGTTGAGTTTTAACGGGGTAAACCCATAAAACACTACAAGGCCTGGGTCAGTAGTACAGCACGTTAAAGAAATGGTCATGTTAGTTATTCTCCTAACTCACATATAATGAACACACATAAAATCAAGAAAACAATTCACCACTAAGGTCTTGGATCTGATTCAAGAAACGGAAATTTTATTTCCATGAGTGACACAGGCATTAAATGCAATTTTAAATTAAAGCATTAATGGTTTGCAGTGTAGTAGCTCAAAACATTGGTAGTGCATATAATATTTATAGTGCTCCCAGTGTTAAAAGGAAAAAGGTATGGGGTAATGGTAGTGAGTTGGTGAGTGAAAGACAGGATAAAGGTATAGTGACATGGACACATTTACTGTTATGTACAAAAAGACCTTTCCAGCCTATTACAGGTCAATTGTTCCCATTTCGACCAACCATTTCTTTAACGTACTGTACAAAAACATACGGCCTGATGTATGCCTCACCAAATTGCAAGTTGCAAATTGCGTCCCATCAGCGACTCGCAATTTGAAACTCGCAAATTGGGATGCACAACAGTGTCTGAGACACTGTTTACAATTCCCAAAGGGGGAGCAAATTGCATGCCTCATGCATAATAATGAGGCTGTCGCAATTTGCTACCCCATTGGGAATGGCAGGGATGATCGTCTGCTGGGGTCAACAGACCACTATGTCTAGGACTGCTTTTACATTTTTTTTTAATGCAGCCCGTTTCCCTTAGAGGAAAACGGGATGCATTTAAAAAATAAAAGGGCAGTGGCCCTTAAAAAATATTTTCAGAGCCAACCACAAAGGAAAAGGGGTCCCCTGGGGACCCGTTCCCGTCTGTGAGTGATTGGTAAACTGCGACTATTTGCGCCCGCAAAAAAATGTTAGTACATCTGGCCCTTAATCACCAGACTGCAAAGAGTGAAAATCAGACACACACAAAGTGCCTGCCCTTATTGTTTTGCAACGGGAACCTAGCCAAGTTAAGCCAGTATTGAAAGCTCTCTAGTGGCTCCTGGATGAATTTTGAATGAATTCAAGATCTAATGCAAAACAGTATTTCGTAACCTTGGGTGGTTTCATGGGAATGCCCATGCACCCCCATTGTACGCCCCATTGGCACTAAGTAATGTGCTTTGTGCTACTTTCGAGTGTTTTCCAAAAGGGGGTGGTGATGGACGGAGCATCTGAATCAATCAAAGACTCACACCCAGTCAAAAGATCTGGGTTTAATCCATCACCGTTCTTTAGCCCACTCTGCCACCCCAGTTCAGACATGGCTGTATGCAAATCAGTCTGACCCTGTGCCTCATGGGAACAGTCCAGCCCGAACTACCAAGCCATGTCTTCCATGGACCGGAAACAAGCTTGCCATGGATTCAAGCAAGCCGGGCTGAAGACGGCTGGAATGCCAGAAACCGGTCCTCGGAAGCTTGTTTCCGGTCCAGGGAAGACATGGCTTGGCAGTTCGGGCTGGACTGTTCCCATGAGGCACAGGGCCAGACTGATTTGCATATAGCCATGTCTGAACTGGGGTGGCAGAGTGGGCTAAAGAACGGTGATGGATTAAACCCAGATCTTTTGACTGGGTGTGAGTTTTTGATTGATTCAGATGCTCCGTCCATCACCACCCCCTTTTGTACCGCTTTTGGCCACCATAAGTGTGCCAGGGCATGCTGAGACGTGAGTCCCTTGCTCACTTTGCCACTGGATTCAAGCAAGCCGGGCTGAAGACGGCTGGAATGCCAAAAACTGGTCCTCAGAAGCTTGTGTCCGGTCCAGGGAAGACATGGCTTGGCAGTTCGGGCTGGACTGTTCCCATGAGGCACAGGGCCAGACTGATTTGCATATAGCCATGTCTGAACTGGGGTGGCAGAGTGGGCTAAAGAATGGTGATGGATTAAACTCAGATCTTTTGACTGGGTTTGAGTGTTTGATTGATTCAGATGCTCCGTCCATCACCACCCCCTTTTGACCGCTTTTGGCCGCCATAAGTGTGGCAGGGCATGTTCAGACGTGAGTCTCTTGCTCACTTTGCCACTGGATTCAAGCAAGCCGGGATGAAGATGGCAGGAATGCCAGAAACCGGTCCTCGGGAGCTTGTTTCCAGTCCAGGGAAGACATGGCTTGGCAGTTCGGGCTGGACTGTTCCCATGAGGCACAGGGTCAGACTGATTTGCATATAGCCATGTCTGAACTGGGGTGGCAGAGTGGGCTAAAGAACGGTGATGGATTAAACCTAGATCTTTTGCCTGGGTGTGAGTGTTAGATTGATTCAGATGCTCCGTCCATCACCACCCCCTTTTGTACCGCTTTTGGCCGCCATAAGTGTGGCAGGGCATGCTCAGACGTGAGTCCCTTGCTCACTTTGCCACTGGATTCAAGCAAGCCGGGCTGAAGACGGCTGGAATGCCAGAAACCGGTCCTCGGAAGCTTGTTTCCGGTCCAGGGAAGACATGGCTTGGCAGTTCGGGCTGGACTGTTCCCATGAGGCACAGGGTCAGACCGATTTGCATATAGCCATGTCTGAACTGGGGTGGCAGAGTGGGCTCTGGGGTGGCAGAGTGGGCTAAAGAACGTCGATGGATTAAACCCAGATCTTTTGACTGGGTGTGAGTGTTTGATTGATTCAGATGCTCCGTCCATCACCACCCCCTTTTGTACCGCTTTCGAGTGTTTTCCAGCACGAAATAAGTTTAGCGCTAGAAAGTAAATTAGTAAAAAAAGCTTTTGTCACTTTTGTGACACAAACACTGTGTTAAATCTTAGTAAATAGACTCCAAAACTTGCAAAGTTGTGAGGTTTTAACTATCACAATTGGTGCACTCGCCCACGTTCACAATGTCCCCCTATTATACTTGTCCATTTTCTCTCTATCATCCCTTTCTATTTATAAATGTTTTTAACATTTGCCTTCTTTAATGGTGATGGCACAGCCCCACCATTCCTGAGGTGAGAGGGCTGCTGGATGTCCAAGTCTGACAGGAGCCTGTGCCTCATCCGCGTTCATAATGACACGCACAGCTGAGTCCTTCCCTCTCCCGTGGTCCTGCCCTCAGCTCAGCAGCGCATTCCTTTCACCCCAGCGAGCCGGGCAATCTGTTCTTGTTCAATGCCGCCTCGCCTCCTCTCCGTCTGGTTTCCTGATCAGGCGGCGTCCATGCGTCACTTCCGCTCCTCACCCCGGTCCAAAGGCGCATGGCATCGGTCAGACCTCCGGGCGGCAGCAGGGCGCGAGGCAATGCCAAGTCTCTCCGCTTTTTTATTTTAAAAACACATTTTATGTTGTTTTTGATTAATATGACCTGTCGCGTCACCCGCACAGCCTTTTGAGTAATTTTGCAAAATATGCCAACACGCTGTATTTTAAATAGACAGGTACTGTCTGGTACCGAGGGCCTGCGGCGGTAATGCATTTAATGGGAAAGTACCAGCACTTCTCAGAAGCAAATAGGAACAGTGAATAGAGAGAGCCAACACGTCTGTATTTCCATTTAAAGAACTGCTAACACCTTGCACACATTATTCTTAGAAGCTTTTTTTCAGTTAGAGACAAAACATGGCTCAATTATACTGACCACAGTAAAATGTTTATGTTGTTCAAGATCAAATTATATAGGTCTCATTTCATCTGCTACATAAACAAGGTGTATTCCTATGGACCATGAGCCCCCTCCGCATAAGAAACAACTGTGCCTCCCAAGCGTAGAACTCGCAAAATTAAAAATCTGCCACCTATGATCATATCACCCCCATTCTGATTGGCTCCCCTTGCCGGGCCAAACCATCTTCAAAACTAGCTGCATCATTCACAATCACAAAGCCTTCATGACCTGCACCCCCGCTTATCTTGCAGACAAGTGAACCATCTCTGTTGACTCTGCACAACCTCAGCCAGGACACCATCAGACTACAGACTAGGAAGTGCTAAAAAGACTAAAGGAGGCAGCAGGCCTTTTCCATCTATGCCCCTAGGGCCTGAAGCAACATCCCCATTGCCATCAGGACGTCCAACGCTGCTCCAGTTTTGAAAGAGTTGAAGACTCACCTCTTGAAAGAATACTGCATCACAATGCATTAACTGCCCTTAAACTGGCTTCCTCTCCTATTAGTCATTGACTTTAAGCGTGCCTTTGACCTTCTACAGCGCTCCGCTGCCTTTTGGCAAGGTTTGTGCGACAGAAATACCACAATCATACCTAGTTCTTTGGAAGCAACTAGCTGATCTTCATGATCGGGCTCTGGAACAGAGCACAGAGGCCCGCAAGTGACATTGCGCTGCTTTAGAAAACGCTTTCCACACAGCTTGAGGTTAATAATCCACTTCTTTTTGTAGGAATATCTGTTCAGCAGGGGCAGGCATGGTGTATCTCGGGAGTCGCTTACTCTGAACTGGGTTGAGAGGGATATTTGCTTTATTTGCATGTTGACAGTGCATTTACCGATTTTTCACCGATAATTTATCTGATAAGACATGACTTATTGATGCCAGGAAGACTGGTAGTGGCCAGAAGTTATCCACAGGCACTTGACAACTGCAAGGATGCACAGCACCTCTACCTGCCAGTGTTGTATTTGTCATCTTAGCCCTAAGGCCTGCCTGGGGATCCAAGATGAACCACAGTGATTCTGAGGAACTCCCATCAGCAGGGGTGTCGTGAATCCCCTGCTCTAGCAGCTACAGCGGGTGGGACTCTTCTGTCTGCAGCTCAGCAGATAAACACCAATATTTAACATGAAAGGATAGGTGGGTGAGTGTGCGGATGAATGGATGGGTGAAAAGGTGAATGGATGGATGGGTGAGTGAAAGTGGAGGAGGGACTATGCTATGCCTGCTAAAAGATGCTATCAGTTGGCCATTAAAAGATATCATCAGGCCATACGGGTTGAGCGGGCTGCCTACTTTGCTAAAGAGATTCAGTCCAGTCCCAATCCCACTAAATGTATTTTTAAAATACTCAATGATTTTAAACGCAGAAGAATTCCGGCAGCCTCTGTTATCACATCTAACCAGCACTGTGAGGATTTGGCCACCTTTTTTGTAAAGAAGGTAGAGACCCTATATAAGTCTTTCCCGTTGTCCCCTGCTTCTCACAGTCTTGTGACTTAGGGCCCGATGTAGGTAACTCTAATTTACCACTTCTAAAATACCGAATCATACCGATTCGGTATTTAAGAAGTGGTAAATTAGAGGGGGGAAAATGTAGGTAATTCTGAATCAGTAAACACCGAATCGGTAAGATTCGGTATTTACCGATTCTGTAAATTCCGAATCGGTATCCCCCATTGATTCCTATGGGCCTTGAAGCCCATAGGAATCAATGTGGAATACCGAATCGGTATTTACCGATTCGGTAAATTCCGATTGTTGCAAGGGTGCAGGGGGTGTCACTTTGACACCCTCTAGCACCCCAATTCCGGACGTGTGCCATGTGGCACACAGACATGCCCTAAGGGCATGTCTGTGTGTCACATTGCACAGGTGTGCATGCACAGATGTGCATGCACACCTGTATTCAGTATTTTACCACCCAATAGGATTGGGTGGTAAAATACAAATTCTAAAGGGCCTTTGGGACTCAGAAGAGTCCCACCTACATGTAGATTTACCGAATTGGTAAATATACTGATTCGGAATTTTACCGATTCAGTAAATTTACCGAATCGGTAAAATAGGCCCCCTACATCCAGAAAAGCCATTTACCGGTCGGTAACGGCCGAATCGGCCGTTACCGGCCGGTAAATGTCGACCTACATCGGGCCCTAGATCCCCTACCGCACATGCTCTCATGACCTTTCCGTTGGTAGAGCAGGATGAGCTCCGGCTGCCCTGCAGAAAAATTAAATCTGGCTCTCTGGCTGATCCTCTTAAGCCAGACCAGTTTCTGAATACTCTGCCTGTGATTTTGGCACCTTTGTGGCAGTTAGTTAATACCTCACTGTCTACGGCAACGGTTCAGAGGCAGTGGAAACAGGCTATGGTGGTTCCCCTCCTTAAAAAGCCGTCATTGGATCCTGCAAAACCAGAACATTTTCGACCAATCTCTTTGCTACCATGGGCAGCGAAAATTATTGAGGCACATATCAACACCTGCCTCACGACTTTTTTAAACACCAATGGCATCCTGGATCCTACGCAGAATGGTTTCCGCCCAGGGCACAGCACGGAGACAGCTCTCCTTGCTGTGACTGAACATCTGCTGACTGTTCTAGATGAAGGCAATACTGCGGCACTAATTCTGTTAGATCTTAGTGCCGCATTTGACACGGTACCCCACCCAATTCTTCTAAATCGCCTGGAGGAGGCCGGTATCAATGGCTTGGCTCTGAACTGGTTCAGCTCGTTTCTCTCTGAAAGAAATTTTCAGGAATCTGCTCCACCCTTCCTGTCCCGTGCCCAGTCTATTGGCCAGGGTGTGCCTCAAGGCCCTGCCCTGAGCCCGTACTTTTTAATCTGTACGTTCAGCCTCTGGCCATGATAGCTAGGGACAGAGGCCTCCCCATTGTTTCCTATGCCGATGACATGCAGTTGGTGGTGGTCCTCACTGACGATCCCACGTAGCGCGCCTCCAAATTTAGGAGTTGTGCTGATGGCGGTCACGGAGTGGATGACCACCAACTGCCTCCAGCTTAATGCAAATAAATCGGAGGTGTTGTTGGTGGGTAAAAACATCAAACTCTGGAGTGAGAACTGGTGGCCGGATACCCTTGGGAGTGCTCCTTCCCCTAAGGTGGTGGTGAAAAATTTAGGGGTTTGGATGGATTCTACCCTTAGTTTTAAGGACCATACTAAGAAGATTGCGGTCACCTGCTTTGGTCATTTACGAAGTTTGAAACCCCTTTTAGGCTATTTTGATCCTTCTACTAGACAATTGATTGTCCAGGCAGCCATTTTGTCTAGGCTGGATTATGCCAACTCGCTCTTTGTGGGTGCAAATAAAGCCGAGATCATCCGCCTACACAGGGTCCAAAATGCTGCGGCTAGAGCCCTGCTAGGACTCCTGAGAAGACGCTCTACCTCAGGCACAATTCGGCATCTACATTGGCTGCCTGTAGCCAGGCGTATAGAATTTAAAGCTCTCTGCCTGGCTTTTAAAATCCTGAAATTCTCCTCTCCGAGTATTTTGTCCAGCGTATTGGTACAATATATACCTACTCGCCACTTGCGCTCCCTTGGGTCCTGTCTTGCTGTTGTTCCGCTGGTAAAACTTATGCGTGCTGGGGGGCGTTCTTTCCGCTGTTTGGCGGCTAAATTATGGAACTCCCTCCCCTTGCAAGTCCGCAGCATTGTCATTTAGGAAGGCTATAAAAATGCATCTTTTTCCTGCGGTTTAGGCTCTAGTTTTTGGTCTGCCTGTAGTAAGCGCTGGGACGCCTCTTTGCTGAGGCAGCTGTTGCGCTTTACAAGTTGGTCTAACATAACATGACATAACAAAGTGCGGATGATTGAACGAATAAATGGATGAGTGAAATGGAGGATGGATGGATAGATGAGTGAAAGGGTAATGGAGGGATGGATGAGTGACAGGGTACAGGGATGGATGGATATATGGGTGGATCGATGGAAAAATTAAGCAATGGATTGCTGAGTGAAAGGGTGGATGGATAGATGAGTGATGGGAGGACTAAAGGATGATGAGTGAAAGGATGAATAGATGGATGAATGGATAGGTGGGTGGATTGATAGGTTTGATAGATAGTTTGGAGATGGATGGATAGGTATAAACAGGAGCATTGTGAACCCCTCACTTCAGCAACAATAACAGGGGTGGAGTTCGTGATAGGCCTCTTCTATCTGCAACTCAGTTGACAAAAGCTAATAATTAACATGAAAGTGTGGGTAAGTCAGTAAAAGGATGGATGAATGAGTGAAAGGGTGAATGTATGAGTGGATGGACGAATGGATGGTGGAAGGGTGGCTGGATGAGTGAAATGATGAATGGCTGAGTAAAAAGGTGGATGGATGGATGAGTGAAAGGGAGGATGAAAATAGTGAAAGAATGGCTGGATGGACATTGTGAAAGTGTGGATGGATGGATGAGCGAAAGGATAAATGTATGGATGAGTGAAAGTATGGATGAATAAGTGAAAGGATGGATGTAAAGATGAATGAGTGAAGAATGGATTTATGAGTGAAAGGGAGGGTAAATGACGGATGGAAGAAAGGGAAGAGTGATGAATGAGTGAAAACGGTAAACAGAAGGACTGATCGGTGAAAGGTTGGATGGAGAGATAAGTGAGTGAATAGATGGATGGATGAGTGAAAGCCTAAATGAATGGATGATAAGTGTGGGAGGATGGGAGGATAAAGGAAGGGAGAGATGAATAACTGAATAAAACGCTGAATTGGTGGATGAGTGAAAGGGAAGAGGGGTTGATGGAGTGAAAGGGTGGATGGATCAATGGAGGGAAAGGGTGGATGATGGATATGTGAAAGAATGAAAAGATGATTGAAAGGATGGATCAGTGAAAGAGTGGATGCAGGGATGGATGACTGAAAGAGTGGACTGGGGGATGGATGGCTACAAGAATGGATGAATTGACAGGTTTCGAACTGGCTGAATACGTTTTATGGATATGTTTGGAGATAGATGGATAGGTCTGGATATGAATGGGTGAACAGATGGCTGGATGGACAGACTAGTGAAAGACTGAATAAAGGATGAACAATTGACTGAGTGGAAGAATATAAAGGTGAAGTGGTGAATATCAGTAAGTAGATGGAAGGATGAGAGGATAAATGGATAGATGCTTGGATGGAAGAGATAAGAGCGCTCCTCTGGGGAGGGTCGCAATGAATTGCTTCATTTGCTTGGTGACTTAAGAGCTTTCATTCAAAGTGAGGGGCACTTTAATTTTCTGGCCACTCCTTTGCCTATCACCACCAATATTGTCCCTGACAGATAAGTTGTAAAGAAAAGCCTGATTCCAAAATCACTCCTAGACCATACAAACAGTGGGAAGGCCTATACCAATGCACCAAATATGGCTTGACATAACATAACATAGCATAGCGTAACATAAACGCTATTAGTTGAAGTTTTTCTGACTTGAACCTTTTCTAATAGAAGACACCTTTGAGGCTTAATATATTCTTGTTCTGTCAAGAACTTAACTGAAATGCTTGATCTTGTACCAAGGGACTCTTGTTCAAAGGGACAAACTATGGGATGTACTCAGAGATTTGGGGATTCTCCCCTGCCTCCTTAGTATTCTTATGAGCCTCCATGTAGGTTACTTTGCCCAAGTAAGATATGGGAAATATGGTGAATTAACCTCCCTGCTCTCTGCACAACAAAGGGGTATGGCAGGGTTGCATACTTGCACCTACCTTTTTTTGTTTATTTATTAATGCACTTGTTGACCAACTTATAAAGGTCAAGGACAATGATGCCCCTAGATTAACGTCTGGCAAGGTCCCAGCAATGCTGTTTTCTGATGACACCCTTCTAGTTTCTAAGTCGCCTATGGGAATACAGCGGATTCTCGATAGCTTTGCTGTCTTCTGTAAAACTAGGGGGTTGGAAATCAATACATTGAAGACCAAATTTATGGTTTTCAATCCTGCTAAGAAGTCTCGTCCTAACCCCCTTCTGAACGGCACCAGGCTTGAAAGAGTTTCGGTCTTTGACTATCTAGGTGTCACTTTGACAGAATACCTGGGTTGGGGGACTCAAATGACTAAAGCAAGCCTTAAGCTAGCTCAGACAGTGGGAGGACTTGCAAAACTATATAGAACTTCTACATTCAAACCAGCTAGGCCTATAGTTGAAATATACAAAGTGCAAGCAAGGGGTGCTGCTCTTTATGGGACAGAACTATGGGGGCATTGCTCCACTGCCACCCTGACCAAGGTAGAGAATAATTTTATGAGGCAGTTGCTAGTTCTCCCCGAAAGTACAGCCCTCACCCCATTATGCCTGGATCTGGGCATTAGGCCTGTTAGACTTGGCATCTTTTGGCATGTTTCCCCAGAGTTTTTGCTTTCCGACCTCCTGGTTTTGACTCTGTTTGTGCTGGCTTAGTGTTCTGTGCACTTTTCTCACTGCTGATCAGTGGCAAAGTGCAAGTGCTCCTGTGGTAAAATGTGTTGTGGATTTGTGTTTCCATGATTGGCCTGTTCAATTTATGTTTCAGTCCCTAGTAAAGTGAAGTGTTCTGCGTGTGCCAGGGCCTGTAAATCAAATGCTGTTGGTGGGCTGCTTAAAACAACAGTTGATGGACAGGATGCAGAACAATGTCATACATTCACCCCAGTACAGAGATCTGGGCCTAAATCCATCGTTTATTTGCTCAACATGCCATTCTAGTTTGAACCTAGCCATATGCAAATCAGTCTTGACCCTGTGCCCCAGGGGAACAGTCCAGCCCGAACTGCCAAGCCAGGTCCTCCCTGGACTGGAAACAAGCATCCTAGGACTGGTTTCGGGCTTTCAGCCCTCATCAGCCAGGATAGCTTGATTCCAGTGGCATGGAGAGCACAGGACTCAATTCTGACCATACCTGTCTCACTTGGGGTGACAAATGCAAAAACAACAGTTGATGGACAGAATGCAGAACAATGTCATACATTCACTCCAGTACAGAGATCTGGGCCTAAATCCATCGGTTTATTTGCTCACCGTGCCATTCCAGTTTGAACCTAGCCATATGCAAATCAGTCTTGACCCTGTGCCCCATGGAAACAGTCCAGCCCGAACTGCCAAGCCAGGTCCTCCCTGGACTGGAAACAAGCATCCTAGGACCGGTTTCGGGCTTTCAGCCCTCATCAGCCAGGATAGCTTTATTCCAGTGGCATGGAGAGCAAGGGACTCACATCTGAGCATACCCCTCCCACTCGGGGTGACAAATGCAAAAACAACAGTTGATGGACAGAATGCAGAACAATGTCATACATTCACCCCAGTACAGAGATCTAGGCCTTAATCCATTGTTTTTCGCTCACCGGTCCCAGGATGCTTGTTTCCGATCCAGGGAAGGCATGGCTTGGCAGTTCGGGCTAGACTGTTCCCATGAGGCACAGGGTCAGACTGATTTGCATATGGCCTTGTCTGAACTGGGGTGGTGGAGTTAGCTAAAGAATGGTGATGGATTAAACTCAGGTCAGTTGACTGGGGGTGAGTATTTAATTTGCTCAAGCGCTCCATCCATCATCCCCTTTGGTATCGCGTTGGTGGGCTGCAGCACTTGATTGGGCCAGCTACCCAAACAGCCCATAAATGTAACTCCAGCCTTCCATTGCAGAGCCTGTGTGCAGTCTGGTACTGCCATGTCGACTTGGCAAGTGCACCCACTTGCCAGGCCCTCACCTTCCCTTTTCTTACATGTCAGTCACCCCTAATGTAGGCCCAAGGTACCCGTGTGGCCAGGGTGCAGTGTATGTGAAAGGTAGGACTTGCCCTGGTGTGTGTGGCATGTCCTGATAGTGAATTACTGCCAATTATTCACTATTGCAAGGCTACCTGATCCCCATATGACAGAATGGGGAGGTAGTTTATAACATCTTATAAACATAACTGGTCCTGGGAACTGGGTAGGAAAATTAAGTTTAGTATGCCTGAACTCAGAATCTAAAGATGCATCTTTTAGTAAAGGTGATTTTTACATTCTGTGTTTGAAAATACCACGTTTAGAAAGTAGGTATTTTCTTGCCCAACCACCAGTGTGCCTCTGCTGGGTTTGAGGATTGTCTGTCTGGGTTTTGGATGTCAGAGGCTGGGGAGCAGGAGTGGCTCCGGTTAGTCTAGGGTAAGGAAAGGGCTGAATAGAACTGGGTTGCATTTAGAGTAGGGGGAGGAGATTTCTGTGCACCTGAATGGGCCTGGTCTGCCTCAGACAATGCCGTCTCCACCTCCTGCCAGGAAGCCACACCAGAGAAGGCAGAACTGGTTTTGGCTGGGCACAGACACTCTGCCTAAGAGATCAAAGGATTTGGGGATAAAAATATTGGGGCCCAGACTCCTGAACTTTAGAACTCTTTTGAACCAAGAAGACTGCCAAAAAGAAAAGCCGGAGAAGCTGTGAGGAGGAACTACCATTTTGCTGTGTGCTTTGCAGTATTGGCCTGCAGTGGCTGCTTCTGTCTTAGGCAGTGAAAGGACTGGATTGAACTTTCTGCAATCTACTTCTATGAGTTCCTCCAAGGGCCTGAGGTAGAGCTTGCCCCCTGTTCAAGAAGTCTCAGGAACAACAAAGACTTTAAGCTCTTCTACCCTCAGCACTGGGGACTGTGCGTTTTGTGCTGCAAAGAAGAAAAAGTAACCCAACGCCGACTACGACGCCGCTGCCAACTCCGTGTCCTGAAGGCACTGTCGAGGGCACCGCCGCAACGCCATACTGCGACCCTGGTCTCACTGACGACACCTGCTGTTGCCGCCACCAAGCCACTGCTCGCATCGTGACCTGTGGGCACCGCACACCGCACCGCCTTGCTTCACGACAACACCTTGGCCTCTCCGACGGCGACACTCATTGCCGAAATCAATGCCGCTGCTTGCACCATGTTTCGAGGGCACCACTCGTAAATTTACATGACGCACCGCTCTCATCCCACACCGCAGCCTTGGTCTGCCGATGCCGGTGCCATCGACTACAGTTCATCAGCCGACAACACAGCTTCAGCAACGACAATGCCGCTGCTTGCACCGCGACCTGCCTGCACCGTGAGGAGCACCGCATTCACTTTGCACTGCGACCCTGGTCTCACCGATGCCACCATCTGATGCCGCCACTGAGCCGCTGCTTGCACCGTGACCTGAGGGCACTGCACGCTGCACCGCTGCACTTCGCACCACAGCACTTGACGCCGGCCGACGGCAGCGCTCCTGACTTCAACAGAGAGGAGTTCAATTTGCAACGAGTGTGACTTTAAGGGCCCTGACGACTCCTGCACCGACCTCCAGAATTGACGCCTGCGGACACCTTGCATTCGGAAGCTCAAAGAGAGGTTCCTGATGCCCTGTACTTCTAAAAGGTACTGTTTGCGGGTCTTCCCGACACCGTAGCTGGCCTGCGATGCAGCGGTCAGCCAGAACTGTTTGGATTTGTTTGTGCACGACGCCGTGATAGCCCCGGACAGAACTATCGACATCAAGGAACTGTTTTTTTCAAGCATATTTTGATAACTGAATATTTTACAGTACTGTATTGTGGATTTTTATTGGTTTTGGTCTTGTCTTAAGTATATTAAAATATTGGATTTTTTTCTAAACTGGTGTGGTGTCCTTTTGTAGTGCTTACACTGTATTACTGTTGATTATGTGCAAATGCTTTACACACTGCTTCTAAGATAAGCCTGACTGCTCGTTCCAAGCTACCAAGGGGGTGAACACTGGTTATTTTAGGAGCGTAACTCCATTATCCTGACTAGGAAGAAGGGTCCCTATTTGGACAGAGGTGCAAACCCTTGCCAGCTAGAGACCCCCATTTCTAACAAGGCCCATTAAACAAGAGATCGCCCTTAGACACGTAACTTTCTGGCGGCGGTTATGGGTGACCCCGGAACTGGCCACCTATCGATCTGAGCTCAAAGAGTTGATGAGTCTCGCGGGCACCAGCAAAATACCTTGGCTTGTATACGTACAGGATGTCTGTAACAAACTGGGTAAAGACGGTCTATGGTGCACTCCTGAGGTATCGTGCCCTCTAATCTTGTGAATGGAATTGGTAAAATCCTTTAAGAGTTATAAACTTGTAAACATTCAGGAAAGCTCATCCTACGGCCGTTTGACAGCCACATTTTTATTAATTAAAGATAAGTATACCATGGAATCTTTCCTGGATGTGATTCAACCAATTCTGGCAAGGAAATTCTATGTACAGTTTAGACTTGGGATCCTATTGCTCCATGCCTTTTCAAATAAATAGTCCAAAAGTCAATTTGGCGTATGTCCTGCCTGTAGTTATAAGGAAGAGACATAGTTCCATGTTCTTTTTTTCTGCCCTGGCTACTTATTACCCCGGTAGCGTTGGCTCATTCAACTTTGTAAGAATTTAGGCTTTGTACATTGTGCTGAGGCACTTAAAGTTCTAAAGTACGACACCCAGGCCCCCATTGTCTTCGCTATATCTTGTTTCCTAATCTCAATGTGGCGTGCACGGTGGACCTTTTTAAAGTAGCATTCACGGTCTTAGCAACCTACATCAATCCTATTCTTTTTACCCCTGTATTTATTCTTCTAATTTTAATTGTTTTATGAATAACATCTATTGATGAATTACGTTTTTGAACATGTGATTGTACTGTACTATATCATAAGACCAGGACTTTGATTAGGAAGATTTGGAAATCCACTTTATCATGGCTAAAAGCTCCTAAATTGTATAGTTCCTTTTACTTGCATATCAATTAACTGTATGTTAATGTATTATTTATGATCTACTTGTGTATATCCCCTTTAATTAATTTTTATGGTTATGTACTTTTATGGTCCATGAGACCGAAATACAGTTTTGGAATGGAATGGAAATGCTATGTAGGGTACTCTAGTTTGGGGCAAAGTTCCAGCAGTCAAATAACAACCGTAAAAAATATCGAATAAAAGTCCTCTCGTTTTATTGCTGTCATTCATCAATTTGTGTTTCAAACATGATCCCCTGGGTTTGCATACAGCGGAGTTATATTTTATTTGCAGGTGACTATGTTATGAACAAGTGCAGCACTCAGATCCAAGCAGAGTGTTCCTTCAATCAGCTACAGCTCATACTGGCTAATACAAGCCCAACATTCTAAACTGTTAAGATCTTTCAATTGAAAGATGCATAAACAACACAGCATAGTTAAAGATACATGAAAACAAAGGTAATAACAAAATAATGAATAAACAGAAATAATGAGTAAACATAAGATATAACAACTTCCCATTCTGTTTGAGTTCGTGTGTGACACAGGTAGCATCGTCTTGTTTCACGTCCGGGGGCACAGACGTTTATTGCCTGCATGGATAGCGTGCAGGTAAAATCCGCGAGCTGAGACTGAATGGCCGCACCGGCCATCCTGCCCTGCCAGCTGTATTAATCACCCTGCCTCTGTGCAAATGTCCCTCTCCAGGTCAGAGTTTTTGAGGCGTGCAGCTAAATTACACCCTTCAGCAACTTTATGAGCCGGATATCACTCCCAGAGAAGGTCATCTCACATGGAATGTCAACTTCAGTCCAGGAAAAGGTTTCTCATGAGCGCCGCTGGGCGGGAAAGGTGATCGCCAGGCAAGGTGAGGGCCTGGTGAGCAACAGGGCAGATGCAGAGAGACTGTCAACCACATTCAAAGGGCACAATTGCTAAAGAATTCTGTATAATAAGTCCAAATAACTCTTTTATTAGTACTGGAAGGTTTGTAATTGAAAAAAGTTTGATCTGAAAAGAACTCAAGTAAATCTTGTTGTGTGACTAAATCTACAACCAGAGGCAGGGAGTTAGTGGAGAATGAGCATTTCAAGGATAGAATACCCTGAAAGTTTGTGCAAACCTCAAACTTTTACAAATTTCTCTTCCTGCCCTATGCCCACCCTCAAAAAGATCTGATTTCCCTCGTCAGGGGCAGAAGTAAATCCCCTTCGAGATTGGGAAGGAAAAACCCCTAATTTTTCAGTGGTGGAGAGGTGAGGAATTTCACCCGGTAGAAAATATTTGCCCTAAGGAGAAAAACATTAAAAATGCATTTGCTCATAGGGGGAGGCAGTCCATTTCCTACATTTGTACATTGTGTGCATCTACACATGAGGCAAATGCCTCTGCCTGTGAGAATATGGAAGTTACCATCTCATCACCCATCTCGTCACAGTCCATACGAAAGTAAGGCAAGTGTACCTCTCAGACAGACTCCTGATACCTGCCCATGAAAAGAAAAGGTCCTGGTTCTTTACAGCAGGGAGGTTTCATCTACTTAACTCAGGTCTTATGATCTGGAGCTTATCCCAGCCACATCCCCTGTTTTGTATCTCTCTTTGTGAGACATCCCTTCTTGTACCTATGACCAGTCTCTTTTTAGGTAGAGCCTACCAAAAAGCATACCAAATACAATTTTAATTAACCTAGAAAGCACAATTCAAAAATTTAACATATTTCCCATTTATGCTGTTGGAATGTAGGATCTGACTGCATGGTTACCACCACTTTTTTCCTGGTCTTTTGCTAGTTTTTGACTAGTCTGACTGGGATCCTGCTAATCAGGACCCCAGGCTATCTTCTTTCTCCCTAAAATGGTATGCATGTATTTTGGTACACTCGAGATTGGATACTGGGGTACCCTTATAAGTCCCTAGTATATGGTACCCATGTACCGAGGGCATAGGTACCTCAGAGGCCTCCCATGGGCTGAAGCATGTACTATGCCACCCATGAGAGGCCATGCAAATTGGAACTACAGGTCTGCTACTGCAGCCTGTGTAAGCTGGTGCTTGCATCACTTACTTTAGATATAGGTTCACTATATCTATTGGTCACTACACGTAAAACTTATAAGTCACCCTTATAGCAGGCCGTAACAATCCTGAAGACAGGGTGCTGGGTTTTAGGTGAGAGAGTGCCCCTGCAGGAGCAGAGCCCCTCTGCAGTCTTCCGAGACCATTCTCCCGGGTTGACTGTGACTCAGCCAGACATATAGGTAGAGGTGCATTATAACCTCATGGTACATGCTAGCTCGAAAACAGCTGGAAAGAAAATGTGGTGTTTGGTATCAAACACCTTGGAATTATACCTCCACACCAGTAACCAGTGTGGGAGGTATGATTCCACCCTTCTGAAACAAGCTTTGTGGAGTCTCTGGTCTTTCCGGTGCCAGCCTTCTTGACCCGGTCAGCACAAAATGTATGCTGCCGACCAGAAACATATTTCTGCCCTCCTTCTGCTGAGCCAAGCTCGAGCAGAGGAAGGCAGCACAATAGGCATCCTGTCATAGGGAGGTGTGAACACCTCCCAGAAAGGATCTAGTGTATTGGGGATGGGTGGGGACACTCTGAGAGTGCCAGAAAGTCCACGCTGTGGGCACATTTGGTGTCCCTGTGCATAGTCCAGCTCAAACCCATTCTGGGAGCTGTTAGCTCCTGCTCTGGTGTGAAACTGGACAGCAGACATGAGAGTAACCTACCCCCTGTCCTAACCCTCCCCTAGGAGGGTCCCCTGTCCAACCCTCTCCCGCGGGTACTTAAGGGCTCACCTGACTACAGAACCTTAGATTTTATGTTGACAAGATTCTACAAGAAGAAACCACTGACCTTCGACCGTCTGGACTCTCTGGACTTCGACTGGTCCCGACTTTGTCTACCTCTCTGTCTCTTTGTCTGTACCCTTGCTCCATACAGGCTCCGTGCATGACCTGTGGTGCAATAAGGACAACTGAAGAATCTCCCTTGGGATGAAGGAGTCACTCTCCTGCATTCATAGGCACTGTAATGCAACTGACCGGTCTGATGATACTGAGTTCCTGTGGACTCCAAAGGCTCCAGCAACAGAGGATGTGGGTTTTGAAGGTTCATGAGGTTGATCTGCCCTCTCAGCAACTTTGAGGCCAGTATCTCTAGTGGGAACTGCATAACCCGAACCCCTGTGCACCGTATCTATTTGCAAGTGCATAAGCTTGTTGGCAATTCCTGTACTTGGTCATTGGACTCCAAGTAGTCCTGATCCTGAGTAGTATTTCCACCAAAGAACTCCAGCCTCCTCACTCCGAGTGCTCCATGGGCTGGTACTTTGTGATCTTGCTCGAGGTCCCTTTGGGACTCCTGGTCATTCTGTCTGTGCGTCCTCCTGAGGGTCATCTTGAATTCTGTTGAGCTTTCCTGGTTGCTCAAGACAAGCCGTGACTCTATTGCAATGTGAGTCCCCTGGACCATACTGGTGTACACCATAACTTGCTTGGCCTTCCTGTGTGGGTTGTTGCTGCCAAGGCTTGTTGGTGCTCCAGCCAAACACTGACCCCTCAGCACTCGATATCCTTTGTGGGACAGCTGGAATCTGGCTCCTGGTCATCCTCGACATCTCCTGGTCCTCGTGGCTGCAGAGTCAAGCATCCCTTCTTCGCACCTGAAGCACCTGACATTGGTGGGCATTCATCTTTCAAGCCCCTGATCACTCTGAAGTGACCCAGACTCTGTTCCCTCTGCTTTCAGGTTCCTCCCATGACAAACCCACCCTTGGGTTCTTACAAACACTTTTCATTTTCACAGCAGCAGCACTTCTTTGCAACCCTCCATTGAGAACTACAGCGGTTTGCGACATCACTTCAGGCCTATGCACCCGGCTTCCCTGGGAAAGGTAACTCGGGTACTTCGGAATCCATGGGTGGGTGGCTCTCCAGCCTCTTAAGTTCCAAAGGGGCTCCTCGAAGTCCACCTAGAATGGTTCTTAAACTGTAAAACTCCAACCGTGACTTTCCCATAGAGTTGTACGGAGCACTCTGTTTTGTTTCCACACTGCACATGTCCTCCGTGGGGTCCCTATGTACTCACCTTGGGTGGTTCCTTGGGGTCCCAGTGATTCTACGTGCTCTAGGCACTGTCTCTATCCAAGTCGTGGTTCTTATTCCACTATGTTAGTATATGGTTTGGTTTCCCCCTGGAGCCCACCGTGTATTGTGCTACTTACGATTGTTTCTTTGATAAAGGTTTGTGTGCCCGTATGGCAGTGGCGATCCGCCAGCGAAAGACCTCCACCCACTTAGGATTCACCCCGCCACATTACCATGGCGGGGGAGACCCCGGCGGACGGAAAGACTGTTCGCTGGTTTTCCTCCCGGTCGCAGAGTCGACTGGGCAAAAAAGCTGCTAACATGGTGGCGGTGTCTGGGAGACACCGCCATCCATATATGCGGGGTTGTGCCTTCCAGTGGCGACAACATCGCCACGGAAAAGCAAGCGTTTTCGCCATTGGGGGCCCGTAGCGGGCCCCCGGGGATTCTGGTGGGTGGGGGGTGCACATGGGGGTATACCTATGGTGACCCCCTGTAGTTCCATGCACATTATGGCAGGCACCGAATGGTGCCTGCCACATTGTGCATGGAAGTGCATGACATGCCTTTTTGGCATTGCTGAGGGCAATGTCATGAAAGCAGGATGCGCCTGCCAGTGTGGTGGTCGCATCCTAATTCCACCAACAGGACCCCCGCACCTATGGCGGGCAGACCTAATGACCTCCTAAGTATGAAGGCTGCTCTCCACAGCTACCACTAGGATAGCATTCTGAAGGTTATCTTTGACCTCATACATCATAAGGGTCGTTTGGATGGTGCAAGGTGCCCACTTTAATTAGTGGACAGCATATGCCCGGCTAACTTCTCACAGATGTCACGTCCTTATCTGAATAATCTGTGGAAAATGCAAATTCTTGCTAGAAACTTGAGAATTCCATTTCTCTTATTTCTGAAAGCAGAGATAAAATATCCACGGCCACAGACTGAATCTTGATTACTTTGTGGTGCTATGGCTGAATTAATGCTCCATTTTTTGTGTACATCTGCCCTCTACTATTGAATGAATGTAAAAATGCTATTGAGCCCAATACTTAGAACTTTTGGGTCTCAGAGCAGTAACACTGAATCACTGACAAAAATATTGAAGGTCAAAAAATCGACCTACAAAAATATCGGAGCAAAAATATCGATGTCAGGAATATCGACATCTTATCTACAACATGGTAAGTACAAAAATATTGGGAAAAAATATTGATGTCAAAAATATCGTTCTTAAAAATATCGTTTTTTGTTCAAAAAAAGATGTAAAATAAACTAAATAATACTTATAAATAAAATAAACAATTAAAAATATGTTATAATGTTTAAAATTAATAAATATTATATATAATTTAATAAAACATGAATTAAACATATACATATACTATATAATATATACTTACTTAATAATACATTGTAATAAATATTTTAATAATTTATACATCAAAAATATAAATTATAAATAAATCTATACACATAAAACAATAACATAAAAAAATTATATAATGATGTATAACACATAAAAAAAATTAAATTTACTTTCAATATTCTTAAAATTAATTATATATTACATTAGCTAAAATAATACAAAAAATATTAAATAGCTGAGGGAATAAAACTACTATTCCAACTCCAAAAAAAACAACAGTAAGGGAAGTGTTGGATAGCGTAGGGGTATAAACATACGAATACTGTGCAATTGATTTTGAATCTCTGGCATTTTAATTGGGCATACTGCGTGTGATGAGTGTTGGGGGCAGTCTTACCTCCTTGTGACCTGGGCTCAATCTTCACTCTTACCCGCCCCGGTCCGACGCGGTAACCAGTACCGTTGCGCGGAGGGCGGGGTAGGGAGAGCCAGGCACCTCCGGTCGACCGGTTAGCGGTCTAGTTGCGGGGAGCAGGCAGGCATAAAGGTGCACGGGGGAGCGGCCGCGGTGCGCTGAGTGGGGCTGTGGCAGGGCCCATTAACTGCTGGGTGAAGCTACCGGCTGCCTGAATTTTTTTTAAACGTATGAATCCTGTGCCATTGATTTTTAATCTCTGCCATTTTAATTGTGCATACTGTGTGTGGTGAATGTTGGGGGCAGTCTTACCTTCATGTGGCTACGGTGACCTGGGCAAAATCCTCACTCCTACCCGCCCCGGTCTGACGCGGTAACCAGTACCGTTGCGCGGAGGGCGGGGTAAGGAGAGCCAGGCACTTCCGGTCGACCAGTTAAGGGTCTATTTGCGGGGATCAGGCAGGCATAAAGGTGCACGGGGTAGCGGCCGCGGTGCGCTGAGTGGGGCTGTGGCAGGGCCCATTAACTGCTGGGTGAAGCTACCGGCTGCCTGAATTTTTTTTAAACGTATGAATCCTGTGCCATTGATTTTTAATCTCTGCCATTTTAATTGTGCATACTGTGTGTGGTGAGTGTTGGGGGCAGTCTTACCTCCTTGTGGGTACGGTGACCTGGGCTCAGTCCTCACTCCTACCCGCCCTGTCCGACGCGGTAACTAGTACGGTTGCGTGGAGGGCGGGGTAGGGAGAGCCAGGCACTTCCGGTCGGCCGGTTAGCGGTCCAGTTGCGGGGAACAGGTAATTATTTAATCAGATGTCCCAGCGACCGCACAGTGGATGCGCGCAGCGGGCGCGTCACTGGCGCACCGCTTGCGCGCCAAAGGCAAGCCCGTCTGTGTCCGTCCGCAGCCAGACGGGGCCCGGGGCCTGAACCCCTGGTTGTGCCCCAGTAAAGCCACAGTATAGCTCCCTGGAATTGCTTGCTATGTGGGCCCTATTGCAGATCTGTGCAGTCACAGCTTGGCGGGAGGCAGTAAGAGCAGGGATTGCAGGCATTGCTCTTTCAAATTTAGTGTGGGGAGTGAGGTGGACTAGAAAAACCCTAATATGAACTGCTGTTTTGCTGAATTGCCGGTCACTTAGGAAACACAGACTGGAGGTCTACGACCAGCTCTTAGATGGTCAGGTAGACGTAATGTTTCTCTCTGAGACTTGCCTGGACGAGGAGTCGGCGCCAGAGATCTTATAGGCACTACCCAGGGGCTATGCGATAACCAGGATAGATAGAGCTTCCGGCAGAGTTGGCGGAGTAGCAAATCATTTTCAAGAATAACATTCAATGCACCCTCGAGTCTATTGCTATTGTCGATAGTGAGGCTGGATTCTTTATGATTAAGGTGGGCCCGAACTATATTGTGAAAGGGCTTTTGATCTACAGACCTCCTGGTCCCCCTAATAGCCTTTCCTCTAGTTTGATGGACTACCTTACTCAACCGGCACTACAGTATGATAAACTTTTAGTGCTGGGTGATCTTAATTTGCATTTTGATGATGCTTGTTGTACAGCGGTGGGTGAACTTTGTCAGGAAATGGCCACTCTACAACTTAAGTTATTATCAGACTCCCCCACCCATCTTAGGGGCCATCTGCTGGACCCTCTTTTTGCGAATTGGGAGGATATAATTGTTTATTCCCCTCTCCCTGTTGTATGGACAGACCATTTCTTGGTCCCTTTTGCTATGAGATTGCCGGTGCCAAAGATACGGGAGAAAGTAAAAAGGGGCATAGTGTGTCGGAGATGGGTGGGCTTCTCGTAGGGAAAGTTCAGTAGTGCCCTTTCGCTGGGGGGCCTACCTGGTGGCACAGATGCTGAAAGGGTGTGCATAAACTTGGACAGGCGGATTACGGAGGCCCTGGACAGCACCGCCCCCAGGTCACAATAATTACAGGGTAGAGCACATAAATCTGCTCCTTGGTATTCAGACGCCTTGAGAACGGCAAAAGCAGAATGCAAACGCCTGGAAAGTCGGTAGAGGAAAGACTTCTCTGACCAGGGGAGGAGGGGTATACAAAGGCACTGAATAGCTACCATGGGCTCATTAGAAGAGCAAAGGCAGTGTACTATCTGGAGAGAATTGGATCGGCGGGCAACTCTACACAGGAACTGTTTAGGGTTTATAAGGAGATATTTTCGTTATCTACGTCAGCTGCTCCGGTTGTGGGCTCAGAAGAGCTATGCAACCGTGTGGCAGATTTTTTCTCTGACAAAGTGGAGAAAATATATTTCACCTTCCCTGACTCCGCCCGAGTAGGAGAGGAGGTGGTGGAGGAGATAGAGTATGCCTGGGAGGGTGAAGGGTTGAAGAGTTTTACCATGCCTCACCCAGAAGAGCCAATTGAAATTTGTATTAGTATAGAATTGGGTTCTCCTAGAGACCCGGTGCCATATTCTGGAGCCATATATTAGACACCTGGTGGAGACTTCTTTTAGGACTTGCACAGTACCAGGATGCTGGAAGGAAGCTGTGTTCCTACCGCTCCACAAGAAGCCTTATATTGTCCCAGATCAACTGGATAATCTTGAGCTGTTCAGAGTCCCCACAGCTTTCTACACCACTGTGTTCTTTCTCCAACTCAATTAATTTCCTCATGAAGTCAGCATCTACAATCAATATTTTACTCTGAGAAACCTTACTAGAGTGCTTAATGTCCTCTGAAACTCCTCTCCCCTTATGTATTTTCTCATACTCTGTCCTTCTCATGTTCCATTTCTCTTGTCCTCCCCTTTTAGCAGAAAGCCTTTCTCAAGTGAATGCATGCACATTTCCCATAGATTTGTTTTTACAAACATTAAAAAACAAAAAAGACATTGGTCCTATTCACAAAGGCAATCTGAGGCAAAAGCCTAACTTTATGACTTTTGGCATGCATAGGTGTCATTTACGAGTCGTATCTTTACGTCTGCAGTCGGACCGGAATCTCCAGCTCGGGCTGTAGTCTCCGCACCTGGGCCGTACTCTCCGGATCGGGGTGGATGAAGTGTAATCAATGGGCGAGAATCCCATTTTTACAAAAAGGAGCATTAGGAATGTATGATAAATGGTAGAGGAGGTCAGGAGAATCAGTTTGGGCAGCTAAAAGGGTGTGGCCGGACACTATATAATTTCCCAGAAAAGTTTGCTCCTATGCATCATGGTACTTGCAGTCCACACTTTGCGCTCCCCTTAGTGTTGACTGTAGTGTCAACACTATAGTCAACACTGAGGGGAGCGCAAATTGTGGACTGCATGTACCATGATGCAAAGGAGCAAACCTCTCCTGGGAAATGATGGAGTGTCCAGCCACACCCTTTTCCCTGCCCAAACTGATTTTCATGACCTTCTCTACCATTTATCACAGGTTCCTTAGGTCTCTTTTTTGTAAAAATTGTATTCTGGTACATTGATTACACTTCATCCGGCCCGAGCTGGAGAGTGTGGCCGAAGCTGGAGATTCCAGCCCCACTGTGGATGTAAAGATACAACTTGTAAATGACCTCTGTGAATACCAAAAGTCGTGAAGATAGACTTTTGTCTCAGATTGCCTTTGTGAATCGAGCCCATTCTTTATACGCAAACAGATATGGCAATGAGAAATATAATGAAAAACAAATACACCGTACAAATCATTTTTCTTTTGAGTATATAAATCACATACTTTACATTTAAATAATGTAATATTTACAAAGCAGAACAATATGGTCATTGAGCTGATTTCCAACATTGTTAATGCCTGAGGATTACAAAGGCTAGAACAGAATGTTGTGAATCCATGATATCCCAGCTGACAATGTTGTGATAAAGATCATAGCCACAATTGACAACTATGGTGTTTAAGAGGGGGGAAAGTTTTAAAATATGTATGTTGTGTACAATGATTTAACAGAATAAATTCTGGCACATAATTATTTAAATATTAAGGACTAATACAGAGCTGCAAAACCCGTGAAAATTCCTGAAATTTACAATAAATGATGACGTGTGAAACTGGGAATATCTAATGTGATGGTGATAATATAATCCAGTTACTATGCTCATAATTTAGGATCTTCAAGATGCACATGTATATGATGGCAGTGGCAATATATAACCAAAGCATACAACCTTTTATCATGGCCAATTATAATATGAGACTTTGTGAACTGTATGTTCTATATTAGATACATCTGTGTGTCTCCAACATATCAAACTCGACTGCAGCTAAGATTGACAGCACGTACCTAGGTTCCCAAATATAAAACACAATACATCTGTAAGCATCTTATTGCATAAGTGGGTCAATGGTGACTGTTCAGAGGCATAAATGTTGGAGAGACAACCTTTAGATGATTACTCCAAAAAATCAGTATGTAAATGGTAGAGTTCACCCATGTGTTTGTGTAATATGCAATACAGTCTATTACACCCATTAATAAAATACATATTCATCTCAATTTTTCGAGCATAAAGTAAATTAGTTGCCAGATAAAATTCATCACTGAAAATCATCACATAAATACATGGTTGGAAATAGTTAGGTAAGGTACTAAGGGGCATACTTACAACTAAAGTGGCGGAGCGCGGTGTTAAGCCAAGAAGGTTAAAGCAGCGATACGACACCTTAGGAACATAGAGCTGCACCGTATTTACAACAATTTGGTGCAGGCCTGCGTTTCTCGCTGCACTGGTGCTAAATTTAGCTGCCTAGTGCCAACGCAGCACCCTTGACCATAGTGCAAGGTGCCTGTGTTGTGGGAAATGATTGTATATGTGCAGAAAGGTGTCCCTTCCTGCACATAAACGATCATTACAAATGGCGATTTGTAACTTTTTGTACTGCTTTGTGCTGCACACATAGAAGTTGCAACTCGTCATTTTAAAAATGATTGCTTATGTGTAGGAAGGGGCACCTTCTTGCACATAAACAATCCTACATGGCGTTTTCCTGTTTCTATGTGTGCTTCACAATGTAGCATACATAGAAACAGAAAACACTTGAAGAAATAAAGCATTTCTCCTAGTTTTGCCTGTTTAAGTCCAGGTTTTCCCTGGTCTTATCTTTGGCACTGCCCCATATTTACGCCACTCATGTAAATATAGGACAGCATCAAAATCAATGGGTGTTGCGGCTGAACGCCCACCACAACACCCATTGTCCAATCCTTCACGCTAAGTATAGCATGAAACGGTGCCTTAGTCACACAATAAAACCCCTATTCCCACAGGAACGTCTGAAAAAAGTGACGTTCCTGTGGCAATAGGGGCTTGTAAATATGCCCCTACGAGTTTAGGTTACATTACAAAACATACAAATTCACTGAAAAAAACAAAGGTTACAGTGATGTTATAGTTATGCTTTGTAATATTATAAAAACTAGCGTTTTAAAACAAAATACCACTAATATTTACCAGTTATAGTTTACTGAGCTAACTCTAATTCGTCCCCCTGTCATGCACTGCTCATAGTCTCACATATTACATCACTCATTACATGTTCAGGGGCATCATTGAAGGCATCACTGGTGACATCTCAAATGACATCAATAATGACATCACTGATTACAACATTTAATGAGTGTGACGGTTTGCTATACTCAAATATATTTATTAAGGTACAGCTACAGCAACATTTCTAAATATTTTCAACTGCTATTGACTGTAAGTTTTTGCAACATGCTTGGCTACCTCATCGTGCTTGGGTATCTGCAGGGAGTGACCTCTCAATGGAACATTGTGCACCGCACACAGGATGTGTGTAGTAGGGGCTTGGCCACCTAATGTGGCTTAGCTATCTAGTAGAAGAGGAGCCTCAGTGTAGAGTTGTGCACAGGGCAAACACTGTGCATAGAAGGGGTTTCCTATCTAATGTTGCTTGGGTGTCTGGAGGAGGTTGTGGGTTTCGTGTAGTAGGGGATCAGACACCTAATGGGTTTGAATGTCTAGGGAGAGTGGGCTCTCTGTGAAGAGTTGTGCACAGAGCAAAGACTGTGTGTAGTAGGAGTTTAGCAAACTAATGTGGCTTGTGTGTCTGGGTGTCTGGAGGGGGTGGCTTCTCTATGCAGAGATGTGCACAAGGTGAAGGGTGTGTGTTTCAGAGGCTGGGCCATCTAATGGTACATGGGTCTGAAGGGCAAGTAGCCCCTTCCTGAAGAGCTGTGCACATGGAAAAGGCTGTGTGTAATAGGTGCCTCGCCACCTAATGGGGTTTGGATCTCTGAAGTGAGTGGGCTCTCTGTGAAGAGCTGTGCACAGGGCAATGGATGTGCGCAGTAGTGGCTTAGCAACGTAATCAGGATTTTGTGCCTGCAGGTAGTGGTTTCTCGGTGAAGAGTGTCCGCAGGGTGAAAGCTGTGCACAGTAGGTGCTGGGCCATCTAATGGGGCTTGGTTGTTTGGAGGGAGTGGGTTGTCTATAAAGAGCTGTGCATAGTGGGGGCTTAGCCACGTAACTGGGCTTGAGTGGCATCTCTATGAACAGGTGCACTGATTTGTAGAGTGAATTGAACATCAGTAGCATTGATTATGTCATCAGTGATGTTATTTGAGATGTCATCAGTGATCGCATCAATGAATTCATTGGACATGCTAAGAAGTATGTAATATGTAAGGTTAAAAGCACTGTGTGCTGGAGGCACGCGTTATAGTTAGCTTAGTGAACTATAACTGGTGAATTGTTTTCAAATGCTAGTTTTTATATTCTTACAAGGCTTAACTAGAACGTCACTTTTACCTTTGGTTCTACACTGAGTTTCTAGTTTTTTTTTAAAGCAACGTAAACTCTTAGTACCATATCTGACTATAATGTTACTTTACTCTTTGTTCTATCTGGCCTTTTGAACATTAAGTAAGATCTTAGTACCAGCCCTATTTAAAATGTCTCTCTAACCTTTGTTTTTTTAGAGAATTTCTGGATATTTTTAATGTAAAGTAAGATCATATTACCATACTTAATTATAAGGTTAATTTGACCTTAGTTTTTTTCATTGATTTTCTAGGGTTTTTGATAATATTACCATAACTCTTTCACTGAGGATGCCTTTTAACCCCTCTGCGGTGGTTAAACACTGGCAGTGCATGGCTTTAGGCTGTGTGTGCTAGGGGTTTGGTCGAGGGGCCTGACCTTTAGCCAGGCCCTGCCCCCAACCCCCAGCTGGAAGCCAATCCACCACAGGTGAACAACTGCCCACCTTGCAAGGCTTTCAGCTGGCCACAGGGTCGGCCTGTAGCCAACCCCCTGTAGGCTGTCATCTTCTACTGTTCTTGACCATTGGCCGTGCATTGGGTGGGGTGGGCCACAGGGCCATGTTTTAAAAAAAACGAATTCCAGACCGTGGCACGTCTAAAGTAAGCCTCAGGAGTACATGGTGGCTGGCACTCTGGGTCCCTCTGGGTTCCAGCTGGACCTTACTGGTCATCCCTGCAAGAGTACCACAGGACCATTGTGCTGAAAAGTTTTTTTAATTTCGGCGCCAATGAGGGTCTCTTTGGACCACCCCATAAGGACCATGGAATCAAAGTACCCCTACCATGCACCGTTACATTCTATTTTGTAGTCAAATGTCCTGGAATGGAAACCTGTAATGGCAGCCGTTGGGTAAAAAGCCGGAAGCCCTCTCGAACAATGAGAATACACTTTTTTTTATTTGCATGCAGTACTGCAGGCCTTCCAAGGGATTGCGTTGGGACCAACAATCCAGATGTCTCCATTTTTTTTATCTTAATTTTTCAAAAATAGCCGAACAGATTTACACCAAATCACAATAAGCATTGGCAAAACCAAGAGGGTTTGCCTGTGCCCGATCTGTTGGCTTTGCCAATGGTTGTGTAAATGTTGCACAGCAGTGTGAGCTGCTGTGCAACATGGCTTAAAATAAAAAATAAAAAAGAGCACACTATCACGCTGCCACCATCGACTGCTTCATTGGCCAGCATAGGACAGCTTCATAGCGCTTTTTTACCTTCATTTATTTATTCATTTAATGCGTTTTATATAGTGTGGACTTTACCCGAAGGTGTCAGAGCGCTTCACAATAGGAACAGTAGTAGAACATCAGGATAAATTACAAGTCAGCATGTTACAAGAGCAAACGTTATGTTACATAAGGCAATAGTGACAATTGTGTATGTATCAAGAGCAAACAAAATACAAGAGGTAGCAAACGATACGTTACAAAAGGGAAAAAAAGAGACGTGTGTACAAAGAACAAATAGAGGTATAATACTGCACTAAATGACAGATACTCAAAACACAAGAACACAGGTTACGTTACATGAGGCAATGGTGGCAATTGTGCATGTATCAAAAGCAAACAAAATACAAGAGGTAGCAAACGATACATTTCAAGAGGGAACGTGACATGTGCATATTACAAAGGAGTACACAATACAAGTAGAAGTATATTACTGTAATCAATGGCAGACTCCCAAACCACAAGAACACATTGGGAAAGCACTCTAGTCATGTAGAACAGAATTTCCTATAAAGGAGGGACTTCCTTCAGATAATAGAGAGGGCGTGAATTAAGTTTAGAAGTGTCTTTGAAGGATGAGAGCTTTGAGGTCAGTTTTGAAGGCCTGGGAAGAGGTGGTGGTCCGGAGATGAGGCGGAAGTGAGTTCCAGATTCTCACTGCGTTGCCTGAAAAGGATTTGGCCATCGACCTTTCCTTCTTGAAAGTGGGAGGTTCAAGCAATAGGTTTTCCGCATTACGTGATGGTCTAGAGCCACCAGAGAGTTTCACTTTATTCACCAGGAAGCGAGGAGAGGAGTGCAAGGCTTTGTGGGTGATACAGACAGTCTTGAATATAGATCTTGCCTCAATGGGAAGCCAACGGAGGGTGGATAAAATGGGTGTGATGTGGTCGCTTCTTTTGGCCCCCTATATGAAACGAGCTGCTGAATGGAGAACCGATTTAAGGGGGGACAGGTGGGATTTGGGGAGGTCATTAAGAAGAGAGTTGCAGTAGTTCAGTCTGGAGAGAACCAGCGATTGGAACAGGGTTTTAAGGTCATGCTCTGGGAAGAAGCGACAAATCCCCCAAAGAAGGCGCAGTTGGTATCGAGCAGACTTTGCAATGGAATTAATGTGGGAGAGTAGATTGAGTTTTGTGTTGAGAATGACTCCAAGGGATATTGCACTGTCAACAATGATGGGTTTATTGTTAAGTAGATCCATCTGACCCATCCATGATTGAACCGGGGGAGGAGAACGTGAGGAGGAGAGGAGGATGAATTCAGTTTTAGAGGGATTCGGAATTAGTTGATGAGTTAACATCCAGTTTTGAATGGAGTCGAGAGTAGAGCTTAGGATGGAGAGATCGTGAGTGGAGGCAACCTTGAGGTAGATTTTAGTGTCGTCCACATAGAGATGATAGTGGATCCTGGATTTGCTTAGGAGATTTCCCAATGGTTCTAAATAGAGATTGAACAATGTGGGTGCAAGTATAGAGCCTTGAGGAACACCTTGACCACCGCCAAAGGAGATGAAAGACTATTCGCTATTTTGATCATTTGGGATCTATCAGATAGGAAGAAAGCAAACAATTTAAGCACAGTGCCCTCCATGCCCATTCTCTGTTGAAGAGTGTTAAGGAGAGTGTTGTGATTGACAGTGTCAAAGGCTGCAGAAAGGTCAAGGAGAATAAGAAGACAAGACTCGCCAGAGTCGAGTATCTGCAGCGCGTCATCAATCACTTGCAGCAGGGCTGTTTTAGTGCTACAGTTTTGAATGAAGCCGGACTGGAAATTGTCAAGATCATTGTCCTTTATATGACGAGAGAGTTGTTTCACTACACATCTTTCTGTGATTTTCACAAGAAAAGGTAGGTTGGTGATGGGGTGGAAGTTGTTGAGGTTGTTTGCATCAGCAGTGGGCTTTTTAAGCAGAGGGGTGACCTGCCCAGTTTTGAAGGAAACAGGAAGGAGCCTTGACAGAGGGAGAGGTTAACCAAAGTGGCCTAATAGGACAGAGAATGGGTATAGAAGTCAATGGCAATGGCAATGGCACTAGGGATGGGGTCAAGAGAATGGTTGGAGGGCTTTGTTTTGAGGATGCATTTGAGTAAGGCATCTTCTGAGATGGGGGTCAAAGTTCTGCCAAATGGCTAAGGATTTGCGCTCCTCTGGAGGGGTAGGATGACTGACCTGATCCACAAGTGATTTTAAGTTTTTCGTCGAAGAATATAGTGAATTCCGCTGCTTTCTTTGTAGAATCCTCCACCTTGGAGGATGGGGGAGAGCAGTTTGGATTCTTGATGAGGTAGAATAGTTTTTTGGGTCTTTTTTTGGCTGAGTCGAGGAGGGTTCCGAAGTGCTTCGCCTTTCCAAGGAAGATGTGCTTGTGGTACTCAGATCTTGCTGAACGAAGCGTGGCCAAATTATCGGTGGAGGGCGCTTGTCTCCATTGTTTCTCCAGGGATCTTAGGTACTTCCTTTCTTCATAGAGGGATTTGTTGAACCAAGGTACTGAGGGAGTGGGCCTTTACTCTTTGCTTTGGAGAGGAGCAATGATATTGATTTCGACTGCATGGACTGCGAGGCATTGGGAGGTGAGTTCGTTAACATCTAGGTTTCGTGTCTAGCCTTGGGAGTGATAGCAAAGCTGATTCACAGAAGGTACAGAGGTCAATATTTTTTGTGCCACGGAACCAGGAGGTAGCCCTCTTAGGTTGGCCCGAGAGTTATAGAGTGTGATAGGTGAAGAGAAAATGGGATTAGGAAGTGGTCAGACCAGTCAATATGGATAGGGGTAGCGATAGTAAGCATGCCTGTTTTTGAAATAAAAAGGTCCATTATTGAGCCCTTAGAGTGTGTTGTTTCTGTGCAGTGTTGCATAAGATCGTTTGCAGAGAGGAAGGTGGCCATCAAAGTCGCAGAAGAGTCTTGAGACGAGCCCCAGTGGAGATTGAAGTCACCCACGAAGATCTGATTGCCACTTTGCGAGTATTGGTCGCTAATGAAGTCAGTGAGTTCTTCCATAAACTAGTGGCCGCTACAAGCCGGACGGTAAATGGCATGCAGTCTGAGGGGTGAGCGGTGGTGCAATTGAAGTTCAAGGGATAGGCATTCAAAAGTGCGGAAGGAGCTGTTAGGAAAAGCCTTGAGTTGAAGGGAGTTTCTAAAGATGACTGCAACACCTCCCCCAACTTTGTAAATTCTGTCCTTTCGAAATATAGAATAGCCTGTGGGTACTAGGAGATCAAACATAGAGTGAGAGGTATCGTTGAACCGTCTCTGTGAGGAAGAGAATGTCAATATTGTGAAGTATGATGGTGTCGGAGATTTCAAGTTTGTGTTTTATTGCAGATCTGCAGTTGTGGAGCAGACAGCGCAGCTCTGTCAAGACAGTTTTGGTGACGGGGCACTTGGGCTATGAGGGGTGATAGGGATGTTGTGCTTATACAAGGGTGCTCAGGAGGGTTTAGGTGGATGAGAGGTTCTGACAGAGGAGATGGTCAAAATAGTGTAGCTAGTAGGGCTCCTTGGATTTGAAAGTGGAAGAAGGCCGGTGTTGGACTTGGCCCTTCTGGCAGGTTCACCCCTAAACTTTTTGCTTTGTGAATGTGAACTGGTGGTAGTGATTTTTGGTTTCTGAGCACTTTCACTGTGTCCCAGTGGAAAGTGCGTGCACGCTCTGAGTGCATGGAGTAAGGTTGGCCTGCCCTCCCATAGGAATGCATGGGGAATGTCTGTGTCCCTAGTAGTTCCAGATGCGTGGGGTGCACAGGCTCGAGTCTGGTATGTGCGGACTCGTGTCATTGAATGCTTCGCAATGATGTATGTGGCATCATTGTGTCTTGTGCGGAGGTGTCACTTCTAGGAGTTGGCATATTAGTGTAAAATGTGTCTGGCGTGTGATTGGCTGGGGCTGGCTGGAATGCCAGGCTCCATGAGTCATGATGGGTCTGCCTGGTGGTGAGTGTTGAGATTAGCATGCTGATGGCTGGGGAGGAGTGCACCTGGTTCCTGAATAGGGCTAGGCTTTCCCCACACAATGCTGGCTCTGCCCCCTGTGGTGCGTCTAACAACCCTAGCCCTGCCAGTGAATAGAGTGAGGGGCTGAGCATATCAAGAGTGCTCACCAACCTGCTGCAACTGGTTTGCCCCCTCACCCTGTGCCAGAACAAAGGATTACCTGTATAAAAATGGGGCTGTGTCCCCACACAAACTGTTCTTTTCCTGACCTTACTGAGGGGGGCTGCTGCTGCCGGGCGCCAGGAGGAACCGCCACTTGGGACTGCCTTCCTGCTTGCAGGGCCCAGTGAGCTGGCCCCTGGGCCCAGCCTTGCCCCCCCGCCTTGCTGTATTCCTGGAAGGACTTTCTGCTGGACTGTGGCACCCCTACAGCGCCTGGGATCGTTGGTACTTTGTCCTAAAGCGCTTGGGAGCGCTGGCTTCATCTCTAGCACCAGGAATCGCTTTATCTGTGCCTATAGCGCTTGGGAGCGCTTTATTGTCCAGCAGCGCCTGGGAGTGCTGTTCATCGTCTTAGAGCGCTTGGGAGCGCTTTTGTAAGGCAGGTGCCCACCCTGCATTTTGCTGCTCTAGCGGCTGCCCACGCCGCATATTTGTTTGATTTATTTATTTAGAACGGGAGCCTACCCCGTATTGTGCCCGAAAACTTCACCGGCCCGGGAGATCCCGCCTCCTAGACGCGCTGGGATTGGTTCCCGGCTGTCAGGGTTCCCATCGCGTCATCCTGGGGTCGCGCAGGGATTGGCCCGACCTCGAGGGCTTCCCCACACTCTTGCCCTGTGAGGAGGAAGACTGCCGGCGCTCGCGGGGCTCCCATGAGGAGAGGAGAGACCCGCACTGAAAGAAGGCCGGCCGCAGCAGAGACGGAGCAGACGAGGCTCCGGAGAAGGAGAGAGCCCCACTGGTAGAAGCCCAGCAGGAGAGTCGACGCCGCCAGGAGACGCCACCTCCCCAGGTAGCCGGTGAGTGCGGGCGGGCTCCGGGATCGCTCCTCTGCCCAGGGCTCCAGGGGTCATTGGAAGAAGGCCGGCGTTTGAGGGCTTGTGTAAGTTTGTGATGTTTGCAGACGACAGGTTATGCTTTGCTATTGTGGGGTGTGGGGGCGAGGTGCATCTCGTGGGAAGGTGAGTGTTTTCCAAAGGAATTGAGGTGTATGGGTGTATGGAAAAGTGGAAATCTTGGAGCTTCGAAGTGAAATGGTAGCTTCAAGTTGGGAGGTGGAGGTGATGAGAGAGCCTAGCTTATTTTCCAAGAGAGTAGGCCAGAGCACTGCATGTTGAGTGGCTCGATGGAAACAGGAGGGGGTGCAATTGGCAGTGGAAGGCAGGGAGAAGGTGGGGGACGGGAGGGAAATTGGTGGTACAGGGTTCAGAGGTGGGGAAAGGTGGTGGTTGAGAGTCGGCGTTGGTGCATCAGTGGTGAGAGGAGAGTTGTCTTTGTTGGTGTTGCAAGAAGGATAGGAATTAAGGACATAATTAGGGGGAGGTAGGTGAGGAGCGAGGCGGTGGGGCGGAGAGAGAGGGGAGGAGTGTCTGGAGACATAGGAATGAAGAGGGTTTGGGAGGAAGCGGGGGGGGTTGGAGAGGTCCTGTATGCTAGATGAGGAGGCTGTGAGGGAACGGGCATCTGGCGGAGTGAGGGGGGTTGGGAGATAGGGAAATTGAAGAAAGGAAGTGGTTCTGCTAGGCCAGAGGGAGGGAAAGGGAAAGGGAGAGATGCAATGGGTTTGTGGAGAAATCGGGGTACAAAGCGAGGGGAGGAGGGGGAAGAGAAGAGGAGAAGAGGAGGGAATAAGGGGGACGTAAGGAAAGTTAACTAGGGGGAAGGTTGGAGGAGAGGTGGACTAAAAAGGGGGATGGCAAGTAGGGAAAGGGGGGAGGAGATGAGGTTGGATGGTGCAGATTGGCCGAGGAGCGGATTAGCTAGAGGTCCGGCTGAAGTGATGAAGGGGGGGCATGCTGTGAGGGGGGAAGAATGGGAGAGGAGGGCACAGGGGAGGGGGAGGGAAGAGGGTCGACCTGTGCCTCCCAAGAGTGCAGCCTATTGGAGTGTAGGGGGGTCAGAGGCAGAGAGAGGGCAGTAATGGGTAGAGCTAGATGAAGAGTCAAGGGAAAACCAGTCGCAGGGCGGAGAGAAGGGAAGGGAAGAGGTGGTCAGAGAGAGAGAGACGGGTGTCTTTGGCTTGGATCATGACAGTACAGTTGTTATAGAGTGAGATAGTGAGGGAGCTGTTTAAACTTGCAGAGGGGACATTTTTAGCTGTTTACTATGAGGGATAGAGGAGGAAGAGGTGATGTTAAGGGAATTATATAAGCTGGTGGACCAAGAGGGGATGTTGTGAGTGAAAAAAATGAAATCGTTTTTGAGCCTCCCATAACGACCATTGTAAAAGTGATCAACAAAAAGGGAATCAGGGAAACATTCGAAGGTGTTATGTTTAAATCGTTTTGCTGCAGCTTTAGTCAGGTAAGGAGGATAAATGATTTTCTAGCAATTAATTCCAGACTTAACTCGAGTGGTGGCCATGTAGGGAAAATGAGGAGGAGGAGGGTGGTGGGGATATGAGAAGGGTGTTACTAGGAAAGCTGTGGTGAGGAGAAGTATAAGGACAGAAAGGGGGCACATATTCCAGGCGTTGTGTGAAGATATCTGAACTAACGAGCAGTCCAGGAAGTGAGGCGATTAGAAACAGGTTGTTACTTCAGGGCAGGAGAAGATGGGGGCTCTGATTCCAATAGTAGAGAAGGCTTTACTGCTTGGGAGTCTCAATGATTCCGCTAGTATTTGATGGGCCCTTTACCTAGGTAATCACATACTATACATGGTGCCACCTGGCACTAGATCATATCCACAAGGGAATTGTTTACACACAACAGGGCCAACTGGACCACCGTCATAACCATCACAAAGCGAACCCAGCAAAAGCAAAACAGATCACAAACGTACAACCAGCAACCACCAGCAATCACTGTGCACAGCATCCGCCCCGCAACAAAAACCACATTATGCACAGCATCACACTGGGCTCCAAACGCATTGTATGCCCCTAACCTCCTAGGTATAACTAACATTAGGGGCATAAAGCACAGGGTGGACCATAATCTCAATACCATAAACCATAATATGCAAGACAATCTCATAGTCATTCCAACCAAACTTCGAGGTAACCAGGACAGGGTGCGTAGGTCATACCACATGAAATAAATTTACCAGCACCACATAATTACATTAGGGCCTGTGCTGTGCTGCTGTGCAATAGGTCTAAAACAGCGCAGGAGGGTTGGGGAACAAGCAACACGAGGGAGGAGGGTGGGGAACAAAGAACGGACTTCGGGAGTAGGGAGGGGAGTGGGGGAAAAATGGACAGCAGGAGGATATAGAACAACTGCAGGAGAAGGGCAGGGGTGGAAAGAACAAGCAGCTGGAGTAGGGCGGGAGGGTGAGGAAAAAGAGCAGACATCGGGAAGAGGGTGGGGAAAAAGAAAGGACTGTGGGAGGAGGGAAGGGGTGATGGGAAAAAGAACAGACAGGGAGAGTAGGATGGGGTGGATGCACACGTGGTAGAGGTGAGTGCGCACCTGCTGTAGGGTAAGTATAAGTGCGCAGATGCGGTCGAGGTAAATGCACACATGTGGTAAGGGGGAATGCATACATGCGGTAAGAGTGAGTTTCATACATGCGGTAAGGGTGAATGCGCACTTGGTAGGGTGAGTGCTAACATGCGGTAGGGTTGAGTGCACACATGCGGTAGAGTGAGTTCTCACATGGAGATGGGGTGTGTGCACACATATGGCAGGGGTCATACGAACAAACGAGCTAGGTAGTAGCACGCATTCCAACAAGGCGATTCGTGTTCACATTTGACATGGGAAGCTGTAGACGTGTGAAGGAGCTAAAAGCACACATCCGAGTTCTGAAGCGATAGGTGCATTCCATTCTACCCAGCCTACTTCCAATTTCCAGAGAAAAAAAATAATTTCACAGAGGACAAGTGTCTGTGCTGGAAACAACACTCAAGGTACCAGACTTTTTTAATGTAACTCTGCTGGTTAAGATTTTGATCGTCCAGCAGGGCCAGCTAAGCCTTTTTATCTCTCCGAGTTCGAGGACGTGATTTCCCACTTGCTCTGGACCTAAAGCTTCTACCCCAGACAGTGACCACTATGGGTAGATATTTGCGTACCCAGAGAGTTCCTAGTTGATGAAACTCCGAAGCGGCGAGGAGACCTTATCACAGGCATCTTTAAAAGCTTAAGAAACCTCAGATCCACCGAGACTGTTTATATGATGGAGTAACGTTCCTTCTGGGAAGCTGTGAGGAGCGTTCCTAGTGTGCATTAAATGGCTGCACTGTAATTGGAAACTTTAAAATGATAAAATGCTGCGCCCTCCCTGATGATGTGCGCAGATAAGATATGGCAGTGCCTGTGAAAAGGCTGTCCAGCCAGATGAATCTCCGGTTACCTCAATGATCGTTTGAAATGCCAACCTTTCTCGGATGATATGCGGCAAAAACAGATCATTGTGCATATTAAATGGTTCTGTTAGAGCGAGTTCAGATTCCTCTGCCACTATTTAAAATGATGAAATTCCAGCCTTTCTTGGAAGATTCACAGAGAGAAGTCAAGTTACTAGGCTGCTCTGCTAGAGGTATCTCAGTTTCTTTCATGGCGGTTTGAAATGATGATATGCTACCTAGGCCTCGGCGGTAAATTCTGTTCCGCTCGCCGAATTTGCGGAATTTCGCACCGCGAGCAGGTGGAACAAGTAATTCCGCATGTTCGCGGAACTTTTGCGTGCTCGCTGACATTTTTTACCGTTTCACAGAGCTTTGCGTAGAGCGACTCCGCAAACTCCGTCCACCCCATGATATGAGGAGAGGAGAGAAAGCTGTGCAGATTACAACTACTGTTTTAGAGGAAGTCCAGTTTCCTCAGTGATTGTTTGAATTGATTACTGATCAGCCCTTCTACTGTGATATGCTAAGAGGAGAGGTGGTAGTGCATATAAAGGAGCAACTCTTTTCTTTAAATTTTATATTTTTTAGCTCTGTTACCAGAGACACCGCCAAGAGTTGGGTCATATGATGGAATGGCAGCCCATCTCGCAGAGATGGGAGGAAGAGCACAGCAAGCAACTGAAGTTTTAGGGGGAGATTGTTTTGTTATGAAATTATGACATTTCTGCTTAGGTGGTATGAGGAGATCACAGACATACTGGCCTGTTGGATGAAGGTCAGATACTCAATGCCTTCTTCCCAGACATTATAGCAAGAGGAGGGACTACAGTGCATTGTAAGGTGCCAAGGCTTCTCAGATTCCACATAATGTGTATCTGCAGGAGCCAGAGGCCACTGGTAGGATACTGGTCACAGGAAGCTGTACTTGGTCCAGGCTCCATTGCAGGGACGCGAAGACTCAAAGATCCAGGAGGAAGCAGGAGGCAAACAGGAGGTGTGACCAATCAGAAGCAAGAAAAGGAGAGTGACATTGGAAACAACCAATGGTAACAAATGGTAAGTAATGGGTGGGCTCCAAGCCCCTTTTAAGTTTTCTTTTATTTACAAGAGATTTCACAAGCACAGCACAAACACTGAGCAGGCTAAACCTACAAAACACTCTTTCAGAGTAAAGAGCTAGCTTTCTGACAGACTTGGTGTAATTCTTTGCCCATTTTTTCTGTATTGGTGTCTAAAGTTTTTGGGGAAATTGCATGTGGAAAATACATCCTGGGAGCCCCCTTTTCTCAGCGCCCACTTGACAAATCACCCTGAAACTTTCCAGGAAGAAGCTGAAGTTGTTAAACTTTTTTTGTGAGGTTTTGTGAAGATTCGTCAAATTGTGACAATTTATTAGTGAAACAATAAATACTCTTCAACTACTTTACCTGTAACTCACCACTCTACCATGCGCTGTCTTCTCATAAAGGATATTGATTTGCTATGGCATGTGTTGTTATAAATGTTATGATTTCAGATGGTATAAAGGATGTAATATGAAAGGATCTAAACAGTGCACTAAGAAGGCGTGAGTTACAGGTAATGTAGTATGCCTACTGAGATCACTACACTGTGTATGGTGGTGCACAAGTTTTAATAATTTGAAAGTGGTGCATAAATTATACATTTAAGGGGTGCCTGTAGAATCTTTCCTGCCTGCATACGGTAACCAGCCTTCAAACGTGACAGAGAGCCCCTGACCAGACGCCGGCACTGCTGCCTTTGCCGCTGCTCCACCGCTGCCTGTTACCTCCCCCCGCCGCAGCCTTCCTCCATCAGCGCTGCCGCAGTGTGGGGGAGAGAAACTACATCTCCCAGCGGCCTCCGCGACCGGAAGTCGCGTTGAGGCGGAGCGCGCCAGGAGGTGCTTAAAAACGGCAATCACCTGCAGTGGAGCGGGTGCCTGTAGAATCTTTCCTGCCTGCATACGGTAACCAGCCTTCAAACGTGACAGAGAGCCCCTGACCAGACGCCGGCACTGCTGCCTTTGCCGCTGCTCCACCGCTGCCTGTTACTTCCCCCCGCCGCAGCCTTCCTCCATCAGTGCTGCCGCAGTGTGGGGGAGAGAAACTACATCTCCCAGTGGCCTCCGCGACCGGAAGTCGCGTTGAGGCGGAGTACGTACGCCAGGAGGCGCTTAAAAACGGCACTCATCTCCCGCGTCGCGGGAGCGCACGGGGCCGTGCCGGGCTAAGCCCGGGCAAAGGGCGGGCCCTCTGTGGCCCTCAGGGGCCTGAAGTGGCCGGGTCGGGCCACCCCCCTAAGATCGCCCGGTAGGATCTGTAAGCTTAAGTCATCATAAACAACAGACGGAGCGTGGGGCACTAAATACTGCATAAGGATGACCAAAACACTGAAAACACCGATGGCAACAAGATCTACCAGCAGACTGAAAACCGTGAGTACTCCTCTACCCACCATAACTGCAATAGACATAATGCTGCAAAAAACTATGAGTGTAGTGGCGGATGCCATTCAGGACACAGAGAGGCGTCTCTCTTTGACACCAGACTTATGCTTCCCAAACTTGTCCTCGCACACTACTAACAATACCCAAAATATGGATGATACTGCTTCATCGCAGGAGTCTTTACTGATGCAATCATTCTCGGATTTACCAAGGTCACACGTTAAAGAGAACACACCTAAATCTTTGTTCACTGACTCAACAATAAATAATCTGGACAACAGTCTAGTGATTTTAACTAACCGTGTAAGCAACAAACATCAAGAAAATGCTACATCCCCAGCTTTGGTTGCCCACTCAGTGGAGAGACATCCATTGGCCACTGATTTAACAGAGTCTCAAATCTCTAAACAACCCATTCTTCTTAAGGGCACTCGAAAAAAAACGCAAAACGAAACATCCTATGAGGAAAACCCACTTCTTATTGGGCAAACCCAAACGCTCTATCAAAGATATGTGGCAGCAAACAACCTCGGGGAAACCCACTGAACCTACATGTGGGGGGCCCTCACTAAACTCCCTACAGGATCATGACGCACACGGAAACGTCAAGAACAACATAGGGCGATCTCTGGTCAACGAGGAAACAGGCCACATAGATAAGATACATACCACGAACATACCATCCATGAGTGACATTGAAACCCTGATTAAATCACTCTTACAACCTATTAGCCAACAGATTGCTACTATCAAAAAGGCTTTGAGTAAGTTCGAGAGGGCTCAAATCGATATATCATCTAGCATCCTTAAACTACTCAAAATACCCAATACACCTCTTACCTTTGTTCCAGCCTCTACAACCCTCAACGTTAAAAATTCAAAAACCGCAAAAAAATCAAGTGATCCATCAAAGGACACAGGTAAACAGAAAAAGTTACAGCATCAGAGTCCCCCCACAATTGATTTGACGTCAAACCCACAAACAGCTCATCCCACTGATAAGATTACAGTTATACCTACAGATAATACGCAAAATATCCAGGTTTGTGAGGATGACGATGATAGTGAGTGGGCAGCAGAGGGTCATCCTTCTAATATAAATACATGCATTGCTGGGAACATAAGACAATCAGCCCCATCAAACGCAAACATCCCTACTAAAGTAACAGGAGCACAGCAATCTAGACCCACCACCACACGAATACCATCATATATAAACTTACCACCACAGTCTAACCCCTACACAATAGTCATGATTGGGGTACCCAAAGTAGATGAAAACAGGGAGGAAACGCATGAGGAATTAAAGAACAAAGTGATGCAATGGTTAACTACACACAGGCCACTTCCTTCCAATATAATAGGAACCATCTCTCATGTTAAGAGAGTAGAATGGGTGGGCACACGTTTTAAATCCACAGAGGGCGACTGCATTGTGGTCACCTTTAAATATACAGGAGCGGCAAAATTTATTGCAGACTGGAGGAGCCCTGTGACAAACAGTCTGATTCGTACAATGGGTTTAAGTTACTTTTATCCCACACGCTCCGATAGCCAAAGGAATAAATATAAACATCATTATGCCCAAGAAGGACCCTTCACCTCGCAGCTATATCCTCAACCCTGGCCGGCCCCTTTTGTTCTCTCTCAAGGCATGCCAGTGGGCTCTGAACCATACCCATATGTTCACCCTTGGGAAAGTAAAACATATAACTATCAACCCCCAGCAACATTTGAGAGATCAGGGCCCACTCACCATCGAGCTTATAACCACCCTAATTTTCAACATAATAACTACGGGTTCCCAACATCTAATAGATATGATGTACTCTACAACTACGACCAACTGGATGAGGTTGATTGACTGCCATCTGACTTGCCCCCCGTTTCCTGCCCTGACAGGGTGGATAACCCTGTAGTATGCAAGGTCAACCCATTAAAAACCTCAAACCTCTCAGAGGTCATCTTAGCCAATACCGCCACAATGACGAGATCTACCTATTCAGTTAGTCCCTTTTCAGAACACATCCCTACCTTTTCTTTACCTGAAGCACGCAGCCCCTCTACCTCTACAGTCTCTCAACCCTCAGTTACCACCAAAAATCATAAGATGAACTCTGCAATAAATGTTAATCCACAACTGCAGAGTTCTCTTAACACAACTCCTGCACCATCATTAGACCTCAATGATCCCAACCCAATTAAAATACTGTCATGGAACATCGCAGGACTGGCTTCCAAAATCAACGACCCGATGTGGGTATCCTTTGTTAAAAATTACACCATATTATGCTTCCAGGAAACCTGGTTAGTAGATAGTAGTGTCTTCATTGAGGGATTCCAAAGCTTCTTTGTCCATGCATCCCCCTCACCTAGTGGCAGGGCAAAGGGGGGCTTAGCAACATTCATTAGTCTGTCCCTTAAATCTGAGATAAACTATTTGCAGCTGGACAGCAGGAACATCCAGATCCTGGTTCTTAGAAAGGGGAAGAAAGGAATAACCCTGGTCAATTTTTACAACTCTGTCTCTTCACCGGGCGAATGTAACATCGTCACTCTTCAAAATCATCTAAGCGAAAGCCAGACAAAATTGTCCCAGGATAAAATAATTGCTGGCGATTTTAATACGCATATCTGTGGAAACCCTTTTACAACACCTCTGGGCTCTTTGGGATGTGGAAACAAAGCAGGTCCTCACTTTGCTCATTGCCATCGTGGAACAAGACTGAACACCTTAATGGACGCCTTGAATTTGACTATGGCACTATCTCTGAAAGTCGACTCTTTTACCTTTAAAAACCCAACTTATAAAGGTTCTGAGTCAGGTTCTTTCATAGATCACATTCTCCTTTCAGCTGGTGTGGTTAATCAGGTTCTAAACTTTGATATACTTGAAAGTATACACAGCGACCACAACCCTCTCCACCTTGAGCTACAACGTGGTCCTTTTGTACTTCGGAAAAATATTAAGGACCCGGGAGTGCTAAAGCCGGTTAACAACAATCGCCGCCTGAAATGGAATTTAATAAATAGCGACAATCTGCACTAGTCCGTTGTAAAGCACTGCGAACTTGAACTCAACCTCTGTGGCTCAAACTCCACTCCCCCGGAATCCATCTTATCTGCCTTCATAGTGGTGACAAAAAGGATTGATCAACTGCTCTCTGTATCCATAAAGGGATCAATCGCCCAACAACCACGCTGGTTTGATCATGCCTGTTCCTCAGCTAATCGAAAACTAAAAGCTGCCCTCAAGAACAAGCCAAGAGACTCTACACTCATCAAGGCCTTACGTGCAGAATATAAAAACGCCCTTGCGCTTCGCAAAAAGTCTATAAAAACTAAAATCTGGGAATCTCTGCTCGATCCCTCATTTCTGGGCAATAGCTCGAAGTTCTGGAGCATAATCAATAAACCACTCTTTAATGACCCGAATGCTGACAGCCTCGGAACTGTCATACCTGAGAACGACTGGATCTCTCATTTCAGTTCCATTTTTATGAGCGATGCCCCACAGACAATGCAAACTCTTAAACTTCCTGAAAACACACCTCTGCACTTTTCTATCAAAGAAGTTGAATTAGGGATCCATGGTCTTACTAGTAACAAAGCCCCGGGCCCAGACGGTCTTCCACCGGATCTATTTAAATCCAACATTCCCTTTTGGGCCCCAATTCTTACAGCTGTCAACAATGCTGGGGCCGAAATCGGGGCTCCAAAGTCCTGGGGAGCATCCACTATCGTCCCTGTATATAAAAAGGGTGACAGAACAAAAGCGGCTTGTTACAGACCAATTTCCCTGATAAATTCAGTTGCAAAGGTAGTGGGAGGGATCCTCTTAAACCGGCTGAACACGTGGGCCAATCAAAACAGCATAATGGCTCCTGTCCAGTATGGATTTTCAGACCAGGGCATTCTACAACTACCCAATGCCTGAACTTATATTTAATCAGTGGTAAATACACTCAAGCCAGAAAAGGAACATTATATATGGCCTTTATGGACCTTTCTTCGGCCTTTGATTGTGTCGATAGAAGTAAACTCTGGGAAGTCTTGCAGAACATGGGCGTTGAAAATAACTTGATCAACTTTTTGGCTGACCTTCACAATGATACACGTGCCAATGTCCGTTACACTAAAGATCTGAAAGTAACGAGAGACTTTAAAATCAACCGGGGGGTTAGGCAGGGCTGTATTTTAGCACCTTTTCTTTTTAACCTATATAGAAATGGCCTCGAGGAATACCTTTTAAAAACTGACACGGATTATCCTCGCATTGGAAAAAAGGGCGTGCCTGTTCTGCTTTACGCAGATGACGCCGTCCTCATATCCAGAACTGCACTCGGACTTCAAAAATGATTAGATTCCTTTCTTCAATTTATGACCTTACGTGGCCTGAACATCAACAACTCCAAATCATTTGGTATGATGGTAGGCTTAGAATCAAAAAAACGTTACCCCTTCTCAGTCAATGGAGAAAAAATACCATCTACAAAAACCTTTTCATACCTTGGAGTGTTGTTTGATCATAAACTTTCATGGGGCCTCGCCATAAACAAAAAGAAAGGTGAAATACTGAGGACCAACGCTGGAATAATGGACTTTGCACGCAAAATGGGTAACACACCAGTGTCCGCCGTGATGAAGCTTTACCAAGCGAAAAGCATTGCGGTTGCCTGTTACGGAAGCGAACTATGGGGCTTTGCCCCAGTGGATGCCCTTACAAATCTTGAAAATAACTCCCTGAACCAGGTCCTGTGTTTACCAAAAAGTACTGCTAATTTTTCCGTCCATGAGGAACTTGGGAACTTGGCACACCACACTTAGGAGATAAAATTGCTGTAAACCCTCTGCTCTGCTGGTTGAACTGTTGGATGAATGCCTCAATTCCATTAACCCACCATATCCTTCTTGAAGCCCTCACTTGGGAAGGGCAACTCAAGATACCATGGCTGAAATACATTAGAAACTGCCTCAAAGATCTGGGCAGGTTGGATCTTTATCTAACACCACAGCATATATCCAAGAAAGATGCCAACTATGTAAAGGATACTTTCCTATTAAATCGACAGCTTGATAGGGAAGAAATTGAGTTGAAGAAGGGTAGTGTAATGAGCCACATTTTAACGAAGACTTGTATACGCTCTGAACCATATCTATCCTGGCACATATCAAGACATGAGCGTTTCCTGTTGAGCAGATTCCGCTTTGGTTTATATCACCTGTTGTTAGCTGTACCAAGTGGAGCCCATAGAGGTCAAGTGTTGCCACCTTGAGGCTGCGACAACAAGTCTCCGCAAGACCTGGCTCACTTTTTATTTTTGTGCACTTTTTACTCGAGACCGCGGAACACATTTTTAAAACCCTTGCTTAAAAAACTGAACTTTGTGCAAATCAAGCCAGCTCTACTACATCTCCAAATGCTGCACTGTGATAGCACCTTTTTTACTTGTAACTTTTTAAAAACAGCCCTGAAATTCAGACAAAGTATGGAAGGTTGACCCCCAGTTGAACTGTATTACCATAGTAATTAAGTCTCTAATAAGTATATTTACATTGGATCGTGTTATCTTTTAATCCCCTTGTGATTACCTGCTTTTATTTGTTTGTTGTCCTTTTTCGATAATGAACTGAATATATATGTATTTTCACATGCTTTTATGACTGGATTTTTGACAGTCGAATAAAAAAATTTGAATTTGTAAAAAAAAAAACATTTAAGGTATAACTTTAGAATTTCTAATGTATGTGTAATTAAAGTTTTTTGTATAGAACGAATAAATATTGTTTTCCTAACTATAATTTATCCTAAAATGTTTTTTATTGAATATATATATGTGTTTGTGTGTGTATATATATTTCGGCATGAAACTTTAGGAAGTTGTTGAGTACACTCCTGCAAAGGTTTCTGGCAAAAAAAAAAAGAAAATTGTTAAAAGTTGTTGAGTACACTCACGCGAAGGTTTCTGGCAAAAAAAAAGAATGTTAAATATCGGCCCCCCTGGCCCCCGAGGGCCCTCATAATCTTTCCAATACTAAACGTTTACAGTTTCCGGTGCGACTCGCTTTTGCAATGACCATCAACAAAGCACAAGGACAATCGCTGCAAGTGTGTGGACTAGATTTGGAGAATCCGTGCTTCTCACATGGACAACTGTATGTGGCCAGCTCGCGTGTCGGAAAACCTTCTGATTTATTTGTGTACGCACCAGACGGAAAAACAAAAAATACTGTGTATCCACAAGCACTCGAATAAATAAACAGAATTAAAACAACACTTTAAAATGTTTTCCATATTAAAATGAATAAGTTTCAATAAAAATGACTCAATGTAAATTGAATGTTATCATAACAAGTTTCCTTAAATTTCCTTTCTTCTGAGATCGCAGCAACGCGCGACGGGTAAGCTAGTATTTATATATAAATATATATATATATAGGAAGGACGATGTATTATTTGTATAGTCCCCTTTTGGTTTCCTTGAACCCTTGAAAACATTTTGGGCTCGATTCACAGAACTAACTTAAGACAAAATCCTAAACTTTCTACTTTTGGTATTCACAGAAGTTAGGATTTTGTCTTAAGTTTGTCTTAAGACAGACTTAAGACAGACTTAAGTTAGGATTTTGTCTTAAGTCTGTCTTAAGTCTGTCTTAAGACAAACTTAAGACAAAATCCTAACTTCTGTGAATACCAAAAGTAGTAAGTTTAGGATTTTGTCTTAAGTTAGTTCTGTGAATCGGGCCCAGTGTGTTTGAGTTGGTGGTTAACTTTAGTCCACCTTTTGTGTCATTGATGCTGTAAATAAATTCCCTTGTGGCTTTGCGATCACATCATGTGATCAAGACAGTGAATACTGTCGAAACGCGTAATGGCGGGCATGCTGGACAAAATTGAGCTTAAATAAAATACGCACTTTGTTTGGCACCCCTCTTCGTCTTTTCGGGACTGCGTGCTACCTGGCAGTGTTGGAGCTTTTGGGACGAGTTTTGCTTTTATATATATATATATATATATATTCACTGAAAAAACCATAGGTTATAGACCATATATAGTTAGGGATTTGCATTTACAAAACCTTATTTTACTCGCATAAAACCATTGAAATTCCATATATAGTTAGTTGCGCTAACTATATATCGCGCACCCGCAATCCACTGCTGATGATGTCACATATTACATCATTCATGACATGGTCAATGACATCACTGATGACATCACTGATGACATCTCAAATGACGTCACTGATGACATCACTGATGACATCTCAAATGACATCACTGATGACATCTCAAATGACATCACTGATGACATTTCGTTTGATATTACTGATCACATCACTGATGATATCATTCATGTGATAATACGATGAACCTCTTCAGACTCTAATATAACCTTAGATACAATCAGTGTAAACAGACACTCACAGACTGTCACTCATCCATGGAGTTACTCACACACCTAGTCAGTCATGCAAAGAATCAATCACACCTCCATTTCCTCAACTATACAGTTATACAAACTTTACTTATTCAAACATATACTAACACATATTTACTCTCTTATACAATCCCTGATACAAGTTCACAATGATCCATACAGCCACTCACACATTCACTGGCTCTTATGCACAGTTATTTATATATGTCAACTCTCACATGTACTGTGTTTTACATATGTACTTACTTTGACATGTAGCACTGAGATATCCATTCACTCACCAATACACTCATGCACACAGTCAACCGCCCATACAGCTGTTTCCACATGCACTTTTGAAACCATACATCTAGTGAATCAACTGCTCACACATCTATGCACAGAGTCATACACCTCCCAGCCACCCACACACACACTCAGTCTCCCATAAAAATACTTGGGCAACCAATCAATAACCCATATAGTTACTCATATAGCTACTTGTCAACACATGCAGCAGTTTACAGAACAACAGACATAATGATGCACAAATTAAGACAGTTTAGTCACTAACCCATGCACTCAGTGAGACACATTTAATCACTCACTCATACAGTCAGTCATGCACCTACTAAATCCTTCATCCAGACACTTATACATCCACTCATTCTTCAATATGTAAGACATATTTACACTTTACAGAAACATACAGTCACTGGATGTTGTCATCAGTGATGTCATCAGTGATGTCATTGACCATGTCATGAATGATGTAATATGTGACATCATCAGCAGTGGATTGCGGGTGCGCGATATATAGTTAGCGCAACTAACTATATATGGAATTTCAATGGTTTTATGCGAGTAAAATAAGGTTTTGTAAATGCAAATCCCTAACTATATATGGTCTATAACCTATGGTTTTTTCAGTGAATTTTCAAGGTTTTGTAAATGCAAATTCCTAACTATATATGGTCTATAACCTATGGTTTTTTCTGTGAATTTCATTGGTTTTTTAAAAGCTAACATCTGTAGCTGTAAAATGTATTCTTCTTTAAATCTTAAAATATATTTTAGATGTTTATTAATAATTTTTTTTTTAATATTTTTTTTCTTCGCTTCCAGTTCGCGAACCGGGAAGCTTTCCGTTAGCTCATCTTGATGCCGCGACCTAGTCCGCGAACCGGTAAACGTTACGTTAGCGCAACTGTGACGCGTCGCGGAAGCGCGACGTATCACGTTGTCGCGTAATGCGTCTTATGACGCGCCGCGTTAGCGCTCCCGGAAGTGCTCCGGACCGCGAACTGGAAGCGATACGGGACGCGGCGCGCACCACGTAACGTAAGCGGAACAGGTCATGTGACTTGTTTATCAAACTTTTCATTGGTTCATTTCACTTTTGGTTTCCAAATGATGTATGACTAGGTCATGTGACCTAAAAATAACACTTTTCATTGGTTCAGAACTTTTGCTTTTCCCAAATCATGTAAACCCCTCCTTCTTTCCTCACTCTGACTTTCATCTTGGTGAGAGAAAGACCATTTTCCTGGAGTTCAGCAATGGCTTCTATACTTGCTGCAGCTGGTGCACCCCCACCACCACCTCCACCTCCTCATAAGAAGAGAGGACCACCAAGTCAATTCATCTCCAACAGAGAGGAGGAAGAGGAGGAACAAGAAGAAGAGGATAGAGATGAACCAGAATTTATACAGGAGTTGCCCCGTGTTTCTCGAAGGAAAACAAGTTTCATATGGCAGTTTTTTTCCATCCCTCAAGGGGAGAAGAAGGTCAATGCTAAATATGCCACCTGCCTCATCTGTAAATACAGATTGTCTAGAGGCACAGAGAAAAAGTATAGTATGGGCAACTATACTATGCATCGCCATATGGCCAGGTGGCATCCACTAAACTACAGCCGGGCAGAGTTGCGTGACCTCCAAGATAATCCCCCGACAACTCCTGTGGCCAGGTCAAAGTCAACTATCTCTTTGACAGGAAGAGAGGCACAGGAAACCGTGCCAAACATACAGCAAAACTTCAAACACATGAAGTTTACCTGCATATATTGTGGTGCTCTGCTCTCATGTGGGAACATGAGCGTGAAATTAATCAACATTGCATACGAAAACCACAAGTGCCCTAACCCACCCAAGCAGTAATTTTTTTTTTGCTCCTGTTGAGCCCTTTTCAATGCCTGTTTTTTTGTTGTTTCCCCTCCATAAAAAACACAAAAAAAACATAAAACTGTTCTAAAAATACAAAAAAATCAAAAAATGTTCAGAAAAAAAAAAATAAATAAAACAACAAAAACAAAAAAAAAAAGTTCTTTTCAGAACTACCTCCCCTTTCAAATAAAATTGCTAGAATGTTTAGCACTCTGGCAAGCTCTATTTCTTTTGGTTCGCTTTCCCGTTCGCTGCCCGGTTCGCGAACTTGAAGCGAACCAAAAAAATATTTTTTTAAAAAAAAGAAGAGTTAGTATAAGGGAAGTAAACAGAGAGTAATGTTAAAAGAAAGACAGCTATAGGGAGTAAACCAGAGATACTGTTTAATAGATCTATTTATTAATTCAGGATGACGATAAGGTGTGATCTCTCCTGAGGTTTGTTTAAGGTGAGACCTACTCAGGGTTACAGATCAATTTTACACTTGTTGAAGAATACAGAGCAGATAATGCATGTAAAGGCCTACCAATGAAGTAAGTCATGTCCTCTTATTACATCATTCATGACATGGTCAGTGCCATCATCAGCAGTGCATTGCGGGTAAAAAGAGTAGAAAACATTTACCTTATAATTCTTGTTACCTTTTTAAAATATTTTTTCATACTTTCAATCTGTAAAAGAGAGAACAAACATTTCCAAAAATATTAAAACATGTATTTAAAAATTAGAAAAGACAAGGGAAAAGGTTCAAGAAGAAACAGTTTTTCAACAACTTTGACATTTACAGAAGCCTCTGCTTCTCTACGTCCCCTACACAATCCTAAACATATATATTTTAAACAAACTGTATCTTGATGTTGATGAACTGAGGCCTATTTTGGAACATGGTGCTTCTTTTGCACTGCTAATGTCTCACAATAGTGATGCAATAGCAGCGCAAAAAAGATGTAAAGCCATCATAAAATTGTGTCTAACATTTTAAATGATTGTTTCAGGATGCAAATAAGATGTGTGCTTTCAAGAGCTTTCTTTGAGGTGAGGCCTATTCATTTTTTTTTTTTAAAAAACAGTACCCAGAAGTACAGCACTGTAAGCATTAAAATTGACACTTACAGAAGCCTCAGTTTCTCCATATCTACCTCACATTTCTAAATGTATATCATAAGTACAAAAAGCAGAACATTAATTATACATGTTAAATGGTTTATTTTTGCTGTTCTCAGAATGTATCAAATTTCACTGAAATCAGTGACTTGAAGGTATTCATCATGTAACAGCGGGGAAAAAAAAACACAATCAAAATGATTGTGTTTAAAAAACCCATTCAACATAAGAAATCTGAATTCAAAACTCCTTAAAATTAACTTACTTTCAATGACGTCGAAGGATGTCCTATGAACAGCGTCCACTGTGTTGTGCTATAAATATTGTCAGCCCGCCACTTTCTGAAAGAAAACCTCCAACGATTCGAAAAATATGTTACATACAAGAAAAGACTTCTCACATTCTACCACATGTTTCCACTAGGCCAAATCATGTTGCAGCGATTCACAAGTCTTGTAATTCTTCCAATCAAATCCCGTCATTTTCTATTTTCGCAACTTTCAAAAAGAAAACATTTAAGATAATTTTCACAATCCTGGACTACTAATATCTTACCCTTCTTTGTCACTCATGTTCTCCTTTTCCTATGACACTGATACTGCTTACTATGAAGCAGACTTACTTGCATCAGGTTTATATAGTCGGATTTTAAAAATTGACATTATAATTAAAAGTTTTGGACCAATAATCTAGACAGCATTGCAGACTTACATTCCCTCAACTTGATGAACCTTTTGCAATTCTTCACAGGAAATCCCGAGATTCTTTCTTTAAAATTTTGGTTTTAAAAACACCAGGTAAGAATTTTTAAGGTCAAACGGCAATTTTTTTTTTGAAAGTTACAACGGAATCATTGCAGAATGACCAGCCGTTTCGAGACTTTAAATAAGCTGTATAATGTCCTGAAGTTGTTGAAGGACCATCGTGATAGATAATTGCTACAGTTACAAAAGTCCTTCCTGATATTGAAAGCTGAGAAGCCACAAAATTTTTTATTAAAGTTGACAATTTTGATCCATCAGGCCTACATCGTTGCATCATTAAAATGACATACTGTCCATATCTACGTATAAATAATGTTGACATCATTTCAGATTTACATTGGCTACACTCCATGTTGTGATCCGCTGCATTTACTAGCTTATTAAAGGAGACTGATTTACTGTCTGGCAAAGTTAAATATATAAATCTTTCTGAGTCTACACTAGTAGTACTTGATACCCTACAATTCTCGCAGTCATGCTGCCATTGATAAGAAAGCCCAAACAGGTGATCTACATCTACACCCTCATCTTGCAATATATCAAGCATATACATTAAAAACTCCTGACAATCTTGCTGATTATTTTCAGAGAAGTCTGTTTGACCTGAACATTCATCTAACAGATAACGAACTTCAGACACACTTTCTACTTTTGTTCGATCAGTGCTACATTTCTCGAAAACAGAATTCAACAAACAGCATAAAATTTGTTCTGAATTCAACAGAATCTGTTCTTTTAAACTCTCTAGTGAAAAGAGAACATTAACCACTACATTTGCATAGCAGTTGACACCAGAACTGTTTTCAAATTGAAAACCGACAACATCTTCAACAGAATCCACTTTCTTTCTGCTAACAATTTTCGGTTCATTGACTTTTAGTCTTTTTGCAACAACCTCCCTACTATTACTGCTATTTCTACGTTTCCGGCCTACCACACGTTTCTCAAACAAAGGATATTGAGGCAAATGTGGCGCATACTCTCTTCTTAACCTATTGTATTCCTTAACACAATCTAGATCCGCACAAATGTTTGTGACATCACAGTCAATCAAGTACAATCCCGATAAAGTTCTAACTCGTGACAATGCCACATATGCCATACCCTCCTTGAACACAGAACTGCCAATATTCACCAATGCACTGTCTACACTTAAACCTTGCGATTTATGGATTGTCACCGCATATGCCAAGCAAACAGGAAACTGTTTACGGCGAACATATAAGTCTTTAACAAGCAAAAACCTAGCAGAACAACGACCAATTTGCTGTACTTCCTCAATGCCATCAAATTTAATTCTTAAAAATTCTATTCCATCTCTATTTCTGTATTTCTCAAAATCAACAACATTACCCATTGATCCATTTACCAGACCTCTTTCTACATGTAAATTCCTTCTCAAAATGATTCGGCAATTTAAACACACATTCAAAGTCTTTTCAAAACCCGCTGTTTTAGATATAGTCTTCTCTAATGAATCCAATTTTGATTTCAAATTGTCTGACAAAATAATTGTTGATCCCATATGCTCTATTTTATCAATAGCTTCAAGTTTCACAATCTCTTGCTTTTCTAAATTCAACATTTTGTTGTTGAAGAAGGCACATTCTGCAAGAGTTGGCATCAAACATATTCCGGATTTCTTCTCAGTAATTTTCTGAAAAATATTCTCAGGCACAATCTCTTGTTCGGGATATAAATTTGAAAGTAATCGTGTATTTAAAGCTTCTTTTCCATGCTCGGTCACTTTTCCAATTCTAATATCTTGTAGAATTTTCTTGTAATCTTCATCCTTCGCCTGACGCATATTTTCATGCAGTTCAGCATAATTGAAGTTTAACCATATATTGACGTTGCCAATGCTCCCTAGGCACTTCCTGGTATCTTCATGCGTGAGTATTTTGAACACAGGTTGACCTTTTACTGGTGTCAGCTGCAGAAGATCTCCAAAAACAATGATGTGTTTGCCACCAAATAACACATCATATTCAGTTTTAAGTACTTCTTGCATTCTCAAATGCACAAAGGCAAGCATGACATTGGAAACCATGCTTACTTCGTCAATGATAAGTAGTTTCATTTTCCTCAAGACTCTTGAAACTTCACAGCAAGCATCTCCAGATAACTTGTTGTATTGTAATTTGTTGTCATGCTCCACCGGCAGCATCAGTAGACGATGCAAAGTAATACCTTTAATGTTATGTGCTGCCAGTCCAGTAGGAGCGGTGACAACACAAGACAGCGATGACTCAGTCCTTTCCTGCAAATAACAAGAAATTGCTTTAATGAGGAAACTTTTTCCAGTTCCCGCTTCTCCACTCACGTACAGTCGGACAGGCTTCAACGATGTACATGAGCACTCTTTCTTCTCATGACTTAATCCGTGCTCAATTTCCTTGGTAACTTCATCATATATTTTCCTCTGCTCAACGTTGAGTTGTTTTTCCAAGTCTTCTAAGTTAACTGAATCCTCCTGAGCATGTGCCATGGCTCTTTCCACTTCATTCATAGCAGTGGCAGCTTCATTTTCGATAATAGGTCCTCCAAGTGGATCTTGACTCAATGAAACGGAACTCTGACTGTCCTGAGAACTGTCTCTGGCAATCTCGGCTGCAATCGTTGCTTCCTGCTCAATTTCCAAAGTCAACATTTCTTGATATTTGGGAAAAGCAGGACATTCTATGGTCTCCTTAGCAGCAGTGAAAGAGTCTTCGTAACAGAGGAAATCTCCAAGCAGTTCCGCTTCTGCACGCCAAGGCTTGAAAAGTTGCAAAAGTGCTAAATAGAAAAACTCCTTTTTTTCTGGAGATTCGCCACTCAATTTTCGATGGTTTACTAATTGGCATTTTCTTTGCTTGACCAGACATCCCTCACTTCCAATTATAGCATGCACTCCTTTCTCAATATCTTCTTTGATGTTCCTCTTGAATATATAATTTTGGAGAACCTCATATAGACAAACATTCTCAAGGTGACTGCTTCGATTTGGATAATATGTATCCAACATGTTGGTCTTCAAAATGTCGGTACTGTTTGGTTCCTTTTCTGCCAAATACTCAATTTCCCGGACAGGATTTAGAACTCGATTTCGCGTTGCAGCAAGACCAAGACTCGCCCAAACGATACTCCTGGGTTTGGCATAGAGACTTGCTGAAGACAACCGGTCAGAACATTCGTAAGCTCCGATTTCTCGATGCGACAACATCTTCAGACTGAAACTGTACAACTTCTTGCTGAGGCTCTTTTCATGGGAAATGTCCTCCCACATATCCTTCAGTTCTGTCTTTTCTTTTTTGGTGATGTAAGATGTCACATACCGAGCCACAGCCATACAGTTGTCAGCCACAAACTGTATATCCATGTTAGCATTCCACATGGACAAAATCACTGGGTTGTAGTCATTGATGTACTTGGACTCTTCGTTCCTTTTCAAATTGTATGTATTCTTGGGTGATTTCCTCGTCACATTATGTCGCAGCGAAGACATCAAACTGTTCACTCTTCCTTTAGAAATCACCGGTCGTGGAAAGTTGAAACGACATTTGGTGTAGAACTTGTCCTTGTTTCTGAATTTACGACGACAGTACTTTCCACAACGATGGCTTTGGAAACGTAGAACTTGTTCTCTTAGGCTTTTCTTCTCCATTGCGTTTGGAACAGCACACGTAGAATACTGTTCTATGAAATTCATCACTAAGTCATCCGGATCTGTTCCAAATTTAGGTGCATCCTTGATCCACAACAACATATGTATATGAGGGGCACCTCTTGCTTGGTACTCCTTTCTCCAGAAGAAATCCAACACCTCTCCAAGAGGTGGATTCTTTTTATTTGTGATGAAAGACATCATAGCTTCAAATCTATGATTGAAGTACCTGCATACATTCACTGGATCCAAAGAACACAGTTCTCCAGGTGTCTTGAATTCAATGTTTTCAATATTTCCATTTGCCTCTCGTAGAAATTCAAGTAAGTCTTCCCAGCCATACTCGGCACAGCTCAGAGTGAGGAACCATGTTGGAGTTCCTAAGTTCCTCAGCATACATTTTAAATCACCATGACGACGGTACCAGTACTCATTAGTACCACGCTGACACGCCATGAGATTAATTAAGTGAGAATCCAAAATACTGTCTTGGACATTGACTTTATGCATAAAGTCACTTGCCGAGATGTTTCGCATCTGTATACCACTTTTTAAAATGTGGTTCACTGCATATGACAGTCCTGACAGATCGCTTTCAAACAAGAGATGAAACAAATAGGGAATGCATTGCCGAAACCTAGGATCTTCTGCATACAATCGTAAAGTCCGGTATTCAGACGCAGGAATTTGATGAGGTCGCTCATCATATCTTCCTCCTTGACCTGTGGGAAATAGCTGTGGGAAACACCGAGCTTCCAAACTTTCCTCCCAAACACTAATGGGACTCCCTTTGGCTTGTTTCATTTGAAACAACTCAATTGCATTCCCCATGACTTCCTTGGAATGCAAAGGATGAACACTATAATGTTCATATATTTCTTCACTATTAGACACCTCTACTTTCTCAATTTGGCCAGCACACAAAACGCTATCCTCTTCATCACTTACTTCCTCTTCTGCAACATATACATTCTTATAGTACTTATTATTTTTCTTCAAATACAAAGTTGCATTTTTCACTTTCCTAACATCCACTAAATCTTGCCATATTTTCTTATTCTTTGTCGGAACCCCATTAACCAAGATAACCAGAGGTTCCTCTTCCACTTTCTCAACTCCAATTGTGTTAATGTTTTTGTTCAAATCTAGAGGCAAATAAACAACTCTTCCCTTTAATCCTCTCTGTAAATCTGCTGGAGGCAACTTCCCTGTCTTTGGCTCCATTCTTACAATAGCCTGAAAGGGATGGATACTTTGAATCAAAATAGATTCATAAGTATTTAAATCCTTCAATTCTGAAGGAATCTCAACCAATTCCAGATTATTATGAACCTCCCTAGCAGGCATCTGGTTTTGGTTTAATTTGTTACAACAATAAGTACACACACGTTGGTCCACTCCCAAATCAAAACAATTTTCTACCATCAAGTATGTGGCAAAATCCTTCCATTCACTATTATTTTCCCTTTCACTTTTTGCATATAAATCCACTAACTTAGTCTGATTCTTATAATAAGTGTGTCGACAACATACACAAGTGAAATTAGGCCTCTCACTTGATTTCATCTGAAACGTGGCAATTTCCTTCTGAAAATAATCTGTACTGGAAACCTGTACATTATCTTCAACATTACCCTCTACTTCAGGGTCAATTTGAACATTCTCATCTTTACTACCAAAGTAACAAAACTCAATTTCTTCACAAATATTCTTCACATCTATTTCAGAACCATGCAAAAGAGCAGCACATAATTGTTTAAGCATAATTGCTGGACTCTTAGCATAATACAACATTCTCACTAATTTTCTCACTTTATTATGATGCACTGCTAGCATCCTGAAATGATGAAAAACACTCTGGCATACTCTCCTGGAAAGACAAGCCAGTGAATGACCACGCAAACCTGTCATTTGTCTCACTCTGCAAGGATCTAAATCTTGCCACAACTTCATTTTCTGCTTCAAACTTTTCTTATTAAATGTCCGTATAAAATCACAAAGCAAATTGATGGAAACCTGTCGCACACTGCAAATAGAACTACACTTCCAAATGTACACAGGACCCTTAGGACGTCTTCCTAAAACCTCATCACTTAGCGCCTCTTCTGTCTCTGTTGTCACAAGTTGTTCTTTTTCAACTGGACAACCATCCTTCACTTCATAAGCTCGACCACTGGTGTCAACTGCAAACACCAAATCATTATCCTGAAAATAACTCTCCTCATTAAAAAATGCCTCACAACTTGAACTATGCATCCATTCTCCGGAAAAAACTTCACAAAAGTTAGTACGATTTACTACTCTCTTCCATCTACTTTTTGTTTTGAAATCAGAAATTACCTTGCTTAGTTTCCTAATTCTATTGATTACCAAAATAAACAACTTTCGCTTAATTTCAAAAGCATGATCAATAATTTTCTCTACATTTTTCTTCTTCTTATAAAATGCCGCTTTCTGTTGGCCTTTCTTTTTAATATTTTTCAATAAATTAACTATTATCCTGTTACGGAACATTCGATTTCGAATGTCCCTAAACTGTTGTTTCCTTCTACTATCATGCACAGAGTTATCTCTTCCTCTACCAGTAACATTTGTGATGGGTCTCTCCTTTCCATTTAAATTACTTTTCTTTTTGTGGACTGAAACATTTTTTTGAGCAAAACTTTTTTTACTACAAATATTTCTTAAGAATGATTTCGTGCTCTTACCCGGACCTTTCTTGGTGTTTTGACAAGTATTTGGGGAAGAGGACTGCTGCAATAAAACATCATCCTGCTGTCTTTGACGTTTTCTAGCCTTTCTTATTCTATTTTTTGTAGGCATTTTCCAAACTATGAAAGAATCTGCAGTTGAATCTGTGGAAAAATATAATATAAAATGTTATTAACCACTATTACCAAACAGTAAATAAATAACAGTCATCTAAAACTTAATGCCCTACTAATTATTTAACATAGCAAATGTTTTCCACCAGCACTGCATCACAAAAATGACACTCAATGGTACAAAACAGGCATACAACAATCATAAATCACTCCCTAATATTTTAAATGATTAATTCAGGATGACGATAAGATGTAGCCTATCTAAAGATTTGTTTAGGCCCAGATCTTTAGACTGGGGTGAATGTGTGTCATTGATCCACATTCAGTCCATCACCTGTTTTGTTTATTTGAGGTGAGGCCAACACATGGTTGCAGATAAGATTTTCACTGAAAAAAACCAAGGTAAAAAAACATGTGAAGGCCTACCAATGAAGTAAATCATTAAATGAAAACCAATACATTTCTGGAAATATGCACTGCTAGTGCTTCATAAGTTGTTTTGGGTCATATTTATAAGGCATTTGAGTGTCTATTATGCTATTTTACGTTCTTCATGGTGCAAATTTCTTGTAAATACGCTCCCACCTGCGGTTGGCAAATTTAGATTTTGATTATGGGAGTTACATAGGCATGTTAATAATTTCCCAAAAATGGTGTATGACCCCAAACAACCTTTGAAGCAAATGCTCTTAGCCATGTTATCCACCTCCCATTGGATAACATGGCTAAGAAGTGCTCGCAAAAGGGAAAAAAAACGGCCGCAATGCATGAATATCGCAGAAAAGTCAGCGATATTCATGCATTTTCCAGCAAATGCTCTTAGCCATGTTATCCACTTCCTATTAAATAACATGGCTAAGAACTGCTCAGGGCCCCATGAGGAACGATTTCCATTTAAAAAGGGAAAAATAACATCAAAGACACTAAAATGCCTTCTAAATATGACCCCAAACAACCTATGAAGCTCTAACAGTACATATCCTGAAATTTAATTGATTTCAAAATTCGTTTTTAAACACAGCATATAAATCAATTGTATACCTGCATTCATGAAGAAATGACTAAAAATGTCCTTGAGACACATGAAAGTGTTTTCTGGAATGCCCTAGCACCATTTTTGGGACACTATTAACATGGCTAGGTAACTCCCATAATCAAAATCTAAATTTGCCAAGCGCAAGTGGGAGCGTATTTACAAGACACTTGCCCCATGAGGAACGCTTTCCATTTAAAAAGGTAAACATAACATCAAAGACACTAAAATGCCTTCTAAATATGACCCCAAACAACCTATGAAGCTCTAACAGTACATATCAAGAAATGTAATTGTTTATCACAAATGCGATTAAAAACGGCCGCAATGCATGAATATCGCTGAAAAGTCAACGATATTCATGCATTATCCAGCAAATGCTCTTAGCCATGTTATCCACCTCTCATTGGATAACATGGCTAAGAACTGCTCGCAAATGCGAAAAAAAACGCCCGCAATGCATGAATATCGCTGAAAAGTCAGCGATATTCATGCATTTTCCAGCAAATGCTCTTAGCCATGTTATCCACCTCCCATTGGATAACATGGCTAAGAACTGCTCGCAAATGCGAAAAAAAACGGCCGCAATGCATGAATATCGCAGAAAAGTCAGCGATATTCATGCATTTTCCAGCAAATGCTCTTAGCCATGTTATCCACTTCCTATTAAATAACATGGCTAAGAACTGCTCAGGGCCCCATGAGGAACGCTTTCCATTTAAAAAGGGAAAAATAACATCAAAGACACTAAAATGCCTTCTAAATATGACCCCAAACAACCTATGAAGCTCTAACAGTACATATCCAGAAATTTAATTGATTTCAAAATTCGTTTTTAAACACAGCATATAAATCAATTGTATACCTGCATTCATGAAGAAATGACTAAAAATGTCCTTGAGACACATGAAAGTGTTTTCTGGAATGCCCTAGCACCACTTTTGTGACACTATTAACATGGCTAGGTAACTCCCATAATCAAAATCTAAATTTGCCAAGCGCAAGTGGGAGCGTATTTACAAGACACTTGCCCCATGAGGAACGCTTTCCATTTAAAAAGGTAAACATAACATCAAAGACACTAAAATGCCTTCTAAATATGACCCCAAACAACCTATGAAGCTCTAACAGTACATATCAAGAAATGTAATTGTTTATCACAAATGCGATTAAAAACGGCCGCAATGCATGAATATCGCTGAAAAGTCAACGATATTCATGCATTATCCAGCAAATGCTCTTAGCCATGTTATCCACCTCCCATTGGATAACATGGCTAAGAACTGCTCGCAAATGCGAAAAAAAACGGCCGCAATGCATGAATATCGCTGAAAAGTCAGCGATATTCATGCATTTTCCAGCAAATGCTCTTAGCCATGTTATCCACCTCCCATTGGATAACATGGCTAAGAACTGCTCGCAAATGCGAAAGAAAACGCCCGCAATGCATGAATATCGCAGAAAAGTCAGCGATATTCATGCATTTTCCAGCAAATGCTCTTAGCCATGTTATCCACTTCCCATTAAATAACATGGCTAAGAACTGCTCAGGGCCCCATGAGGAACGCTTTCCATTTAAAAAGGTAAACATAACATCAAAGACACTAAAATGCCTTCTAAATATGACCCCAAACAACCTATGAAGTTCTAACAGTACATATCAAGAAATGTAATTGATTTGAAAATTCGTTTTTAAACACAGCATATAAATCAATTGTATACCTGCATTCAAGAGGAAAGGACTGAAAATGTCCTAGAGACACAGAAAAACGTTTTCTTGAATGCCCTACCACCATTGTTTGGACATTATTAACATGGCTATGTAGCTCCCATAATCAAAATCTAAATTTGCAAAGCACAAGTGGGAGCGTATTTACAAGACACTTGCCCCATGAGGAACACTTTACATTTTAAAAGGAAAACATAACATCAAAGACACTCAAATGCCTTATAAATATGGCTCAAAACAACCTATGAAGCTCTAGCAGTACATATCCAGAAATGTAATTGATTTCTTAAATCGTTTTTAAAAACAACATATCTGTTTCAGCTTACATAACAGACCATGGAATGGGCTCCATGTACCACAATAACTTGTGTTACTGCATGCCAGAATGCTACACCGAATATGCAATTACAATTTTTTCAAAGAAACTAATTCTATTAGTATATCACTAGAGACAAAACCACATTTTAAAAACACAGCTTTCTTCATCATTTTCTCCTTAAATCATACTATTCTCTATCTAAATTAAATAAATCTTTTCTCACCTTAGCAAATATTTTTTGAGTTTTGAAAACAGTCTCAGAAATACACCAAATTGTCTTCAGCAGAAGAAAAAGGATGCACTCCAAAGGCTGCAGCTATTGAAAGCACAGAAATACAGATATTCATTTCACATATCTCTCATATTAGCCAATCATAACTCTTCCCTCACTTTTTTCAAATCAAAACCCTTCCCCCCTCTGCCCTCTCTGCCTTTTTTCCATAGCAACCACCTCCTGGAAGACCTCTCATGTTTGCAAATTCACACAACAATGTTTCAATTGAACTCTGAACTCTCAGTGCACCTGCGTATCCAGTGCAATCTTTCATTAAATGTTTCTTCCTTGACCATTCAAATTACATGTTTCAAAGAACACATCCATGCACCCTAACTTTCTGTTTTCAGAAATGGAAATGCACCAATCACTGCTAATGATTCATTAGCATTGCAAACCCACACTTTTTTTCTTTAGAAACTCCTACTGTTTCAACTGCCCTTTCATTACCACACTTCATCTGACTGCAGAACAACCTTCTCCCACCATGTTTAAGGTCTGGATTGTTGGACATAGTTACATCCACTGGGCTCAAAGGTATGCTGAGAACAGAAATTTACCTAACCTCAATTTACAAGATGTGGAAATTAAGTGGTTGGGCCAAAGAGGATTAAAATGTCACCAATTGATACCATTGGTGAAAACCTTTATGCATTTGCCAAAACCTGACCTGTTAATAGTGCACTGTGGAGGTAATGATTTGGGCACTTGTAATGGCTGGATTTTCTGTTTAGATGGGATCAGCCCCCAGGGGCCCCTGTGACCCAGCCAAAACGTACTCACCTTCCGTCCTCAGGACCACCTATCCAGGCACCTGGTACCTACCTGAGGATAGGGAACTCGCAATATACAAGCTCATATTATCAAAAACACCACTAAATCTATAGGGATACTAAGAATACTCACTGATTACTAGGGATATCCATACCCTACACTACACTTATTCACATCAGTTGGTCTCGCGGCCACCCTGACCCAGACCGTTCTACCCTAGGGCAGATCTGACACACAATCTGGTGCGTCTACACACGGGCCTGCAGAACCCAATGCTCCCTTTTCCAAACCGTTCGCGATCCTGCGAAACCTACACACTAGTTCAACCACCTAGTGCTCTCATTAGCTCAAGCCACAATCCTGTGGGTATAAACACTGGTTTGACCCCCCCAGTGCTCTCATTAACGCCGCATGTCAAACGACGACCACATTCCTATGAACACCTATACATATATATATATATTGGGATATTATCTCAGCTGTCTACTCGGGATGAAACTACAATAATAACTTTGATTGTGGGTCCAGATTATTGTGTATTACCTGCTCTTGGCATCAAAGGTCCACTCACTCCCTATTTATGTGATCACCACTTACCTGATTGGGATTACTCATCCATTCATGCGCCTGGGATTACCTAGAAGCGCCGTTTACCTTTAGTGAACAAGAATAGGGACTACACACCAGTTAGTTATAAACTGGGGACATTTTATTATAGTAATATAAACATTAATACAAATCTAACAAAGGCTATAGGTAGAACACACCGCTTGAAAGAGAAGGATTACACATAACAGGAACACTCCGCTGAAAGGGAAAAGATTAGCAATGCAAAAGCCCAGGGAATAAAGATAAGATTAAGATGCAAGTGTAAAGTAAATTAATATAACAGGAACGCCTTCACCTTATTAGTGTGTAGTCTTGTTCTAGCTGTCATCTGGGTTCCTCTCTCGTCTGTGCCTTGGGTCATCTCATGCTCTCTCTCTCCTCTCCTGCACTCTTGGGTACACCTCTGCGCTGATCGCTCTGTCTCTGGACTCCTCTCCCCCACACAAACTGTCTCTTCACCTTGCGTCTTCAATCTTTTAATAGTTCCTGCCGCTCTGATCACCGTTCATTCCACTATCTTAGTCGCTCTTTCTCTGCGCCAATGTCCAATCCCATCTGCTCCCATAGGTTAATCCACGAGCTCTCCTCTATCTCTTCTAAAAGGCATTACTTCAGACTCCAGCTATTCACACTTCCTCCTGATAAACAACTGCTTCTGACTGCTTCCTTCAGTTCCAGCTCACTATTCAACTCAGCTCTTCTCCAGATTGAACCCTCTCTCTCTCTCTCTCTGCCAACTCCACTCCACTGCTCTCCTCTCTGCTGGACTCTCTCCTCGACTGACTCCTCGACTCCCCTCTGCTTGACTGACTGACTCCGCCTCTGCACTTCACAAATATAGAATGCTGTTTCCTCATGGAAAGTTCCAGCCAGCAGCTTCTTCTCACCAATCCCATGCACCAGGCTCCTTGCGCTAGACGCTCCCACAGTGACCAGTCTGCTTGTTTCGTCTAGAGACTGAGCCCGGGAACAATTCCTGATTAGATTCAGCTCTGGCCGGTTCTCTCCGGTCCGCTTAGGGCGAACAACAGTTATAACTATAAACATTACTTTTGCCCTACAAAGCCTCTCTGCTTCCATCAAGATGGAGTCTCTCTAGCTTTAGACCTGTAGGCCCGAAAGGGGTGAAATGCTCCTTAGCTCTGTCAGAATACCTACATGAACCATACCAATATGTCTAATATGTCAAAGCCAATAGGCAATAGACAGGTTAAAGTCAAGAATAAAGGCACATTAAGCAGCTATCCTCTTCTAGGTCTGGAAAAAGGGCTTAAAAGGGCCAACACAGGCTAAGAATGCCTATACTAGATGCGAGCAAGAATAATGATCTATTATCACTGCTAAATAAAGCCAAAAACCCTGCCATTACACTGCACCCTAGATCCTTATCTTGCGAGCATCTTATAAACAACAACAACCATCTAAACAAACATCAACATAATCTATCCAACATAGGCTAAAAATACCTATCCTAGATGTGAGCAAGATTAAGATCTATATCACTGCTAAATATCCCTGCCATCCACCCTTAGATCCTTATCTTGCGAACATCTGACAAACAATAACATCTAGATAAACAAATATCAACACAATCTATCAACAAATCAAAACCTAAAAAACTCCCTAAAAACAATGACAACTTAAGGAAATTCCACCTGAAACTCAATTGTAGGGAATAGAAACCTAAAAACAAATCAAAGCACCCTTGACTTGAATGCTGAAACATATCTGAGATTGGATCTGATAACAACAGAAACTAACCAAAGCATCCTCAAACTAAATGTGCCTCAACTTCTAGTGATAACTGGTGAAATCTAGTGATGTAGGGACTTATGTGTTGAATGAAAACAGCAAGGGGCCTAAATGGGCCTACTTCGGACAACTTAAGGCTAAATGAGGCCTACCTACTATTAAAAATTCAAAAACTAAATGTGTTTCAACTTCTAATGAGAAAACAAGAAAGGGCCTAAATGAGCCTTACGTACTATAGGCAACTTAAGCTAATGATGACTCATGAAACTATTGGTGTAGGTGCTAATATGTGAGATGAAAATAACAATAGGCCTAAATGAGGCCTACCTGCTGACATTAGTCAATTTAAGGTGAAATCTGAGAAATAAACATGACAAACTGTTGCAAGGTCTGGATAAACATTAACACATAATCATACTAAAAGACACACCACCCAGAACCATCTAAATTGTAAGGTAACCACCCTTAGATCAATCAAGGTGAAAATGCAAGAACAGTAAAAAAAACTACAACCCCAGTCTACAAGATAACTAGTGTAACATCAAGCTTAAATCACACAGTGGAGCACATGTGTGCGCCATCATTGAAAAAAGTCCTTCATTTGGAAAAACTATAATAGGTGACATATTTTTTTTAAAAGTGGGGCCTGCTTGTACAAGGGATTATGGATCAAGTCCTTTTATAATCCTGTAACAAATAAAACATGTTTGGGTTTCATTTCTTTTTAAAAGTGGGGCCTGCTTGTCCAAGGGATTATTCAATGTCCAAATTCTTTTATAATACTGTTACAAAGAAAACATTTTTTTTTCTTGTTCTTTAAAAGTGGGGCCTGCTTGTAGTGATGTCAAAATTGCAGGCCAGGGAATTAAATAACTTAGTCATAATAGGCAACACGTTTTTGTTGCTTTAAAAGTGGGGCCTGATTGTCCAAGGGATTATGTAATGTCCAAATTCTTCAGTGTAGGCCACCACCCTGCATCCTCGGTACTTCCTCCAATGTGGCCATCCATCACCCGGTCTGGTCTGGTCTGGTCTGGTCTGGTTCCATCATCCAAAACAATAAACTAAAATAATAACATGAAAATAAAAAGCTAAAACAAATAAAGGGAGTGGGCAGACGCACGCACGCACCCCAACTGCAGCCATCCTAGAAACAAGAGAAGAAGTATCATTATTCTTGTAAAATAAAATTTTCCATTTAAAAAGCACCCCGGGTGCCTTTCATTATTGAAAAGAAAATATCCTAATTAATTAAAAACATTCAAAATTTAACTTTTAGTAACATTGAGTGGGGCCTAACATACCCTAATCCTAACTAAGCCAGTCTCACCCTTCTGGGCAAGAGCCATGCTACAGTGTGAAGAGAAAAAAAAATTTTGGAGTACCGCCCAAATGGTGACAGCATCAGCAGGGCACTGCAAGCCTCCCATTTTCCATGGTCAGAGTCTGAAGAGCCAGGCCACCCCGCCCTTAAATAAACAAGCCGTGCGCGGAAGAAAATTGAACTGTAGCCAATCATAACACACTGGGACGTGATCGAAACTTGCAGAATGAAAAAAAAGTTCGTCTGCGCAGACCAGCTGGGCTGCCAAGGTCAAAAAACAAATTCCTTATGCCTGTTCTCATGGCCTGATTCTCAAACTAACGGCGGCTAATATTAATAAAAAAAAAAAACAATTCTTTTACAGTGTATTGCCAATTAAAAAAAAAACTCCAATTTTTTTTTTTTAAAAAGACGTTTGTCCAACTAATTCAACTAAAGGCAAGACATGGAAAATTTGAGCACTTATTTAAAAGGGGCAACTATCTTTTGCACACCAAATTATATACATTCTGCATTTGAGAAACGAATTAACATGGCCCATTTGTCAAAAAGAAATAATTTGTAAAACAACATAATAATGCAGATACATTTCAACATTATATTTAAGTTCACATTTTTTGATGACACATTTATAAAAGCATACATTTTAATTCACATTTCGGAAAATAATAATGTCACATTTTAACTTTTTTCATTCAAAAGCACATGGTTGCCTCACACTAATTAAAAGCACATGTTATCATGCACCGTCGGGCAAGATTTATTATTCTAAACCTATTATTATTGCAACCATCACATTCCTGTCTAGATGGAAACCCCTCACAGAAATTATTAATGAAAACAGCTCGTAGCGTGCACTCTAACGGGCTATCTTTTTAACATTTCTCTCATTTTAAAAGAACACAGCTTTCTCCGTAAGGATGACTTATAACCACATCAATTCCAAGGTGAACCCACACAAATTCGTAGACGCATTTCAAAAGGAATGTGAAATGAACAGAACCCTTCTCAAAACACAAGATGTTACCTTTCCGTCAAGAAACTGACAAAGCACGTAGGCTGACCAAGGAACCAAAAAAAAAGTCAAAATCAAACCATCAAAAATCCTTAAAATAATTCACTGACTTTTATAGTCAGGTCAGATAACCATGCATGTTGACAGCATGTAAAAAATAAAGACTGCCATCTCAACTCAAGATATTAACCCTTTGGCAGCTCAAGCACAATCATTTCCCAACGTCCATGGATACATGGGAAAATCATGATCACATTTCTTCACGTTCACAGCTAACACGTACACATATTTTCAAAAACGTTATCCCCAAGCACCCGAGAGAGATCCAGCTCTCTCCTGCCAAACGTAATGAGAACATGCCCTGTCCAAGCCATGACCACATGGCGCTATTCACAAGCCATATTTACAAGACAAGCCTTTCACAAACAACATTTCCAAGGCGCAATGCACAAGGAACACAGCAAATCAACATAAGAACATGCACCTCACAAGGCACATTAAAATGGCGCTATTCTAAAGCCATATTTACAAGGCAAACTTTTCAGAAACAACATTTCCAAGGCGCAATGCACAAGGAACACAACAAATTAACATAAGAACATGCACCTCACAAGCCACATTAAAATGGCGCTATACTAAAGCCATATTTACAAGACAATAAACAAACTCAAAAAACGACACGCTTTTCACAAGGATTATATCCAAAGCACCATTCACAAGCAACACAACAGATCAACATGAGAACATGCACCTCATAAGGCACATTAGAATGGCGCTATTTACAAGTCATATTTACAAGGAGCTATATTCAAAAAACTCCACAGATCATATTAAAATGAACACATTTCACATTGCACAGCATAAGCAGATGCAGCAAGCAATTTAATGGGCAATTTAAAAGCACTTTTTACACACATTTATACAATTGGACCATCACAAAGATGTAACTGACTTCCTCATGTAATGCCATCCTTCAACTCTGACAGTTTAAACACCAAGATGAAAACCATTCCTTCCACCCTGAATAAACCAAATGCCATGATGTAATGCAATCTCCTCACGCTGCAACTGTTCAAGCCAATAGGTCTAACAGGCTACATAAACTGCAACATTACGCCAGATGGAACTAGCGTGCAGGGCATTCCCTCAGAACACATGGGCAACTCTCTAAACACATGGCCAGGCACACAGAGTTCGTAAACTGTCCGACTACGCCAAAATGTAATTGGCGTTCATGGCACTCACTAACAACACATGGGAACCTCTCTAAACACATGGCCAGGCACACAGGCTTCGTAAACTGTCCGACTACGCCAAAATGTAATGGCTGGATTTTCTGTTTAGATGGGATCAGCCCCCAGGGGCCCCTGTGACCCAGCCAAAACGTACTCACCTTCCGTCCTCAGGACCACCTATCCAGGCACCTGGTACCTACCTGAGGATAGGGAACTCGCAATATACAAGCTCATATTATCAAAAACACCACTAAATCTATAGGGATACTAAGAATACTCACTGATTACTAGGGATATCCATACCCTACACTACACTTATTCACATCAGTTGGTCTCGCGGCCACCCTGACCCAGACCGTTCTACCCTAGGGCAGATCTGACACACAATCTGGTGCGTCTACACACGGGCCTGCAGAACCCAATGCTCCCTTTTCCAAACCGTTCGCGATCCTGCGAAACCTACACACTAGTTCAACCACCTAGTGCTCTCATTAGCTCAAGCCACAATCCTGTGGGTATAAACACTGGTTTGACCCCCCCAGTGCTCTCATTAACGCCGCATGTCAAACGACGACCACATTCCTATGAACACCTATACATATATATATATATTGGGATATTATCTCAGCTGTCTACTCGGGATGAAACTACAATAATAACTTTGATTGTGGGTCCAGATTATTGTGTATTACCTGCTCTTGGCATCAAAGGTCCACTCACTCCCTATTTATGTGATCACCACTTACCTGATTGGGATTACTCATCCATTCATGCGCCTGGGATTACCTAGAAGCGCCGTTTACCTTTAGTGAACAAGAATAGGGACTACACACCAGTTAGTTATAAACTGGGGACATTTTATTATAGTAATATAAACATTAATACAAATCTAACAAAGGCTATAGGTAGAACACACCGCTTGAAAGAGAAGGATTACACATAACAGGAACACTCCGCTGAAAGGGAAAAGATTAGCAATGCAAAAGCCCAGGGAATAAAGATAAGATTAAGATGCAAGTGTAAAGTAAATTAATATAACAGGAACGCCTTCACCTTATTAGTGTGTAGTCTTGTTCTAGCTGTCATCTGGGTTCCTCTCTCGTCTGTGCCTTGGGTCATCTCATGCTCTCTCTCTCCTCTCCTGCACTCTTGGGTACACCTCTGCGCTGATCGCTCTGTCTCTGGACTCCTCTCCCCCACACAAACTGTCTCTTCACCTTGCGTCTTCAATCTTTTAATAGTTCCTGCCGCTCTGATCACCGTTCATTCCACTATCTTAGTCGCTCTTTCTCTGCGCCAATGTCCAATCCCATCTGCTCCCATAGGTTAATCCACGAGCTCTCCTCTATCTCTTCTAAAAGGCATTACTTCAGACTCCAGCTATTCACACTTCCTCCTGATAAACAACTGCTTCTGACTGCTTCCTTCAGTTCCAGCTCACTATTCAACTCAGCTCTTCTCCAGATTGAACCCTCTCTCTCTCTCTCTGCCAACTCCACTCCACTGCTCTCCTCTCTGCTGGACTCTCTCCTCGACTGACTCCTCGACTCCCCTCTGCTTGACTGACTGACTCCGCCTCTGCACTTCACAAATATAGAATGCTGTTTCCTCATGGAAAGTTCCAGCCAGCAGCTTCTTCTCACCAATCCCATGCACCAGGCTCCTTGCGCTAGACGCTCCCACAGTGACCAGTCTGCTTGTTTCGTCTAGAGACTGAGCCCGGGAACAATTCCTGATTAGATTCAGCTCTGGCCGGTTCTCTCCGGTCCGCTTAGGGCGAACAACAGTTATAACTATAAACATTACTTTTGCCCTACAAAGCCTCTCTGCTTCCATCAAGATGGAGTCTCTCTAGCTTTAGACCTGTAGGCCCGAAAGGGGTGAAATGCTCCTTAGCTCTGTCAGAATACCTACATGAACCATACCAATATGTCTAATATGTCAAAGCCAATAGGCAATAGACAGGTTAAAGTCAAGAATAAAGGCACATTAAGCAGCTATCCTCTTCTAGGTCTGGAAAAAGGGCTTAAAAGGGCCAACACAGGCTAAGAATGCCTATACTAGATGCGAGCAAGAATAATGATCTATTATCACTGCTAAATAAAGCCAAAAACCCTGCCATTACAGCACTTTGACAGGAGTAGGTCTGGAAATGCTTTTAAAGGACACCTTTGAGCAATTAATGGCACTTTTTCCTCAAACTGCCTTGGTATATTCCAATATATGCCAAAGACAGAAATGGAGGTGGTCCAACCAATTTTGTCCACAAATTGAGAAAGCGAGGAAGCATGTAAACAAATCTGTTTCAGCTTTCATGAGAGACCATGGAATGGGCTCTCTGTACAACAATAACTTGCGTTACTACATGCAAGATATCTACAGAGGAGATGGAGTTCACTTCTCAGATGAGGGCAACAGAATTTTCATTCTGAATTTAAGACTGTGCATTGGTACCTACTTATAAGTACCTAAATGTACCATAAACCCAAAAGCTCTTCTCAGAGCTACCCTTCATCTGATCACTCACAATTATTATTTTTTTCTAACTTTTTTCACTAATTTTCCACAAAATACGCTCCCCGGGGCGCTACCCGGTTCGCGAACCGAAAGCTAACCTCGCGGAATTTTTTAAAAAAATGTTTTTTTCCGCACATATAAGCCTCCTCAGCCACCCTCAGAAAACCTAGAGGGTCAAGATAAGTCTACCATGACCCCTTCTACCCATTCTAAACATTATTTGCCCTCCATCTTGTATCTTAATGCGACCGAAACACAAAATGGTGGACTCCCGTGACGCTTAAGGTTCGCGAACCGGGCCGCTTCCCGGAAAGCGGTCCTAAAAAAAAGGTGGGAAAGTAATTTACAGAAAAACGACTAGAGACACTCTCACCAAATATAGATTAGCTCATACTACATAACAATCCCTTTCATTTTCACAAATTTGATTGAAATTCCATTTAGCCATTAAGCCTGTAGACCTCTCTAAGTACCGTGAGGTAAATTACTTCACAAAACACATCTGAAGTGTTGGAATTGACAACCAATGAAAATGTTACTTTCATTTTCAATTTTTTTTTTCTGACATTTGATTGGTTATGTACCTGAATATATATAAAGGAAGAGAAGGAAACACAGCCATTTTGACTACTACTTCCTGAACTACATTTCAAGAGCCTTTTCACCTCCCTGTAAAGTTATTTGATAATTTGTAAGTGGCACTTTAAATTAATTTGTAAAAACGTTTATTGATAATTATTTACTGTCCCCCTGCTATAGTTATAGATACAGATAACCTCCTCTGTTACATTTATTGATTGACTTACACTTCTCTGCCATAATTATGAATTTACTTACTTTAACTTCACTGTTAAAAAAACAGAACTACATGTCTGAACTTAAACCCAACAGTGCCCTAACTCTTCTAATATAATTATTTTTTTTATGCAATTTACAGCAAAAAAATGGAAGGGGAGCAAGAAAAAACTAATGTTTCCTTCGAGATTACATCCGAAGACATTGTAACTGAAGAAAATGTGGATGAAGATTTTATGGATCAATCTTTTGACGAACAATTTATTCAAACCTTACAAGAGACAGAAACATCCATGTTTGACGAGATACCAGATGATATAATGCTGGAAGTTTTAATGAACTATGAAAATAATAAATAATTTTTTTTAAAATCAAAATAAATAAATAAATAAAAAAACGAACAAAAACAACAAATAATTAACATACAGTATTAGAAAAGTCTATCATTCTTTTATCCTTAAAGTACGCTGCCCAGAACGCTTTCCGGTTCGCGAACTTGGCGCTTACCACGCAAAAAAAATATATATATTTTTTTTTTTTGGGACCCTCCTAGGCCCTTTTAAAACCTCCACATAAAACCTAGGGGGTCAACGAGGATCTACTATGCCCCCTTATGGTAATTTCCCCCTTTGTTTTGGCCTCCTCTTGTCTCTCGATCCTACCGAGAGACAAGATGGCGGCCGCTCCGGACTGTTTAGAATGTTGACAGACACCGAAGGGCCAATCAGCTTCGCATCGCAAAGTTCCGATACGCGAAAAGTTCGCTAACCGGATCGCTGCCCGGAGCGCTGTTACAGATATATATCTTGATTTAAACATTAATTTCTCAAATTCCACTGAAGCACATATATTGAGACCTAGCAAAGGCACATCGGGCTAACAGTCCCTACAATTTTGCCAAGTTTCGTGAAAATCCATTCAGCCGTTCGGGCTAAAAGTGAGTCCAACCGCCCTATGGAAATTAACATGGGAAAAACGCGTTTTGGGACCCCCCTTTTTTCTCGGCCCCCCCCTTGACGACCCCCCCCCAAATTTCCAGGAGCTGCTCAGAAACAAAATGTGCCATTTTCCAGAAAATTTCAGCCAATTCCGTCCACAAACGCCAAAGTTATTAGGCATAGAATTTTCAGAAATCCCATAGGGAAAAAATCCTAACTATATATACCTACTGGCGACCGCCAGTAGGTAATATATATATATATATATATATATATATATATATATATATATACATATATAATATAGATGTGTGTGTGTATCTGTAAGTTAACCACTTACTCACAGAGTTTGAGTTTAGTCTATGGTCGGTGGTGCTGCATCATCTCTAGCTGGTTCTCGCAGGCTGCAGAGAGAGATGAGTAAGCATCAGTGTTGCCCTGGGGAGTGTGACAGCTTGAGGCTTAAGCCACCTTAGTGCTCCTCCCTCCAGGTCTTGGGTCTCCAAATGTGCTGTCGATCCTCAGTTGGAAGATTCCCCTCTTCCAGGGACCACCAAGTAGGCCCCATCCTTCTAACATCCCCTACCCAGGGATTAGGGGCCAAAATGCCATCCAGCTGCATCTACCGTACACGCAACAACCAAGATGTTCTTGTTTCAAGCATGCACTGCCACTCACAAACAGACTCTCAAGCAGGCACCCTCAACTCATGCCATCAAAAGAGGCTCTGAACCAGGCACTCAGCCTCACTCACACCACAAACACTCCTTTGTCCTCCATGAAGGGTCTTTGGATTCACTGCAAACAGAGAGACCCTTGTATGGCAGCACTCCAGGTGATCAAACCTGTTGGTTAGAGTTTCTTGTATAGATGTACATTTTCATGCTCATTTCTTATAATTTTAGGCACTATTACCTTGATTACTTCCCCTTTGGAAGCTATTACAGTCCTGCCATTTGGTTGTGACTTTTGGTAATTTGTTCAAGAATGTACCTATTGATTATCTATTTTATGTCCTCTTTTTTTGTCCTTGAGGGCCTAATCCCATATCAATTGGGGAGAGGAGTTGGCCTAATGGCTAGGGTGGTCAACCTCAAATCTGGGGAACCGGGTTCGAGGCTCGGCAAGGACATGCAACATCCTGTGATTCGGGGCAAATCACTCAATCTCCCCATGCCTAACAAAAATGAATGTGTTCTCATGTAACGCAACTGGTGCTCGTGTAAAGCGCTCTGATACCCAATACCTTCGGATAAAGTTTGCACTATATAAAACCCCATAAATAAAAAAGAATTGTGCCTAGGTTCTGAAGCCTTTCCTGGATTAGGAGCTGATCGTCTTCTTGGGTCCTACACAGTGTCACACAGTAATCAGTCCAGGAACTGACCAGCGCTCTTGCCCTGGCGGCTCATATTCTGAGACTCAAAGGGTCTTAGACTCGGGAGTCATGAGGTAGAAGCAAAATGATAAAGGAAATTTACAGAAAACACCTGGGCATAAGGCGGAACAGCGAGGCAATTATGCCAGAGATTGTAGAGTAGGGTTTTCTGAAACACAAGAGGAAGTGAGAAAGGCAATGCCTGTCTGGAGATATGAGGAGGGACAGAAATAATATTTTTGTCCGAATAGATGCAAAGAGTGACATGTAGAATGGCTTGCACAGCCCCCATGTGTCCCTAAAAATATGTGTGGTGCAGACCGTATTAGTAGCTGTCACTCCTGGATACCTCTGCGGTGCAGATACCAAAATTGCATAAATATATATCAGCGCACCATGTAAAAAAAAAAAAGTCCAAATTAATTGTTCAATTTTCTTTGTTTCATCTTTAATTTGTCTTCCAAAAAGTTTTTATGTTTTCATTACTCGTATTCAAATTGTTACAGCGTCAGCCAACACGTTTCATTCACAACAGTGAACTTCTTCAGGGCATTCCAATTTTACGGACAATAATCCATTGAGCATTTCAAAAACATCAAATTCCAGTCTCTCTGTCTATCTACTGAAGAAATGATTCTTCGAAAAGTGGTTTCAAAAATGCATAATTTTTGCCTGGATCCTCATAGTCGGGGTAAGGCCAATCCCATCGTGGACACCGGAATCCGTTTCCCACATCCAAACGGGCACTCGACATGTAAGTGGCACACAACAAAGAACTCGAAAGTTCCTGAACATTTTGTGTAGATGTGTATACAGTGCTTGCATGCATGCTACCCTCCTTCCCCAGTGTAGGGACCGACCCAATGTGTGTGATGTGTCGACTGAATTTGTGTTTCTTTGTGCAGATGTTGCAACCTGTTAGTGCTGCAGATTGCTGGCAATATATACCATCAACGGTGCCAGCACTAGGGTGGTGTGTCCAGTGCCCCTGCATCCGGCACTTAACTTGTGTCATTCCATTTTCCAGCCCCCCTCAGCTCACTACTATATTGTCAGTGAGCAGAGTATGATGATTCAGTGCCTCTCTTGTCTTATATGTGCAGCGTTTCTCAGTGACTCACATGAATATGCTGCACAGTTATTAAGAAACAATCTTTGATATGCCCTTGCTATGCTCTTCATCCTGGAGCAGTTTATTGACTTGTGAGCAGCGGTAGAGATGCCCAAAAAAAGTTTGGGTTACAAATAAAGGGTAAACCCAAAATCCCTGGGACCTGGGTGCAAGGCAGTATATATTACAGTGGTCCCAGTATTAGAACATCAAAATTTTGTTACATTGGGGAAGAAAAGATACAATAATTCTCAGAACAAAAGGTTAACGCAAGACTGAATCTGTTGTTCCAGTGTTAAAAAGTTTGGGAGCTGAGATCCTGGGAATGGGGGTGGGGTCAATGAATGTGGGAGAAGGATCAGGCGCGTACCTAAAAAGAACAAAATATTCTGTAACTGTTTTGTTTACCTTTCATCTACAGGTAAATGCATATAACCTGTAAGGCACATGTCTTAAATGAAAAATAAATGCCATTTAAAGTTATCTGTGGGGAATGCATTGTTCCTCAAGGAAAGCTAAGATAGTTAATGCGATCCCTTCAGATGTCTAAATGTGTAGACATTCTGAGTGACACACACTGGCTTACACGCTTGTATGATCACTAGCGCCTGGATACCCTCGCGGGTGAATAGCCGCGCTTTATAAATCTGAGTAGATTAATTGATTCATTCATTGCCTCTGGACGATATAAGTGTGTGATAGAAAACACCTAGACACCCTACATTATGATAAGAAGCTCTACAACAGAAATTCAACCTGAGAGAAGGGCTCTGGAGAGATGAGGGGGCAAAGTTGGAAGTTCTCTGTGCAGGAGGTGGTAACTGGGTATGTCAACAAATATTGTTACACTGGTCGCCGCTATCACTAAAGCCAGACATTCCCATCAAAATAAGGTAGGAACAAAAGGGAGAAAAGACACAACAGAGCAGTCAGACATCACACGCCACTGGAAGAAAGGGAAACAGAAAAAACAAACACAAAAAGAAAGCCCAGGCAAAAACAAAGCATAATATACCCATATTTTTACTTAAGTCTGAATTATATATTTAATAAACATTTAAGCAAATAAGCACGGAAAGCATGCTACAAGCCACACACAAGTGCATTTTAAAGGTTGGAGAACGAAGGCATTCATAAATATTTATATGCATGTTTTAAACTAGTAAAATTTGTAGGTACTTCTCTGCCTGTGTAAGGTCCCAGTGATGTTATTATGGGCTCCATTCTGTTTGTTAGAAAATCTTCAGCAGGACACTCTGGGTATATGCTGCTTACTGGAAATGCATGCAGCACCCATTCCAGGGGCACATGACACATTAATGCAGTCTGCTCAGTGGCTGTGTGGCCCAGGGGTAATTTTGGTTGCCCTTTCCTACTTAATCAGGGGTTGGGATCACCATTGTTGTGGCTTCCATGAGGGCCTATGATATCCTTGCTACTCCATTGGCTTTGCCCATCGTGGACTGGTGGATCTACCTGCCACTCTGCCAGGATGTGCTTCAAGCCATCTGACCTTTGAAGGAAGGGTCATTCTCAGTTTGCATTCCTCCTCATGTGGGTCCCAGACCCCCAGATGTACAGGCACTCTTTTTTTTTCTCTAACCCCTCTTAGGGCCTCGCCTCTGGTTCAGATACATCTATTGTCACCTTTTCCACAAAGCCCTATTTTAATCGTAAGTCGTTGGTAACAAACTTGACAACAAGTGCATAAGCTATCCCATTGACCTTTTACCTGTGAAGAAAAAAGGTCACCGTAGTCAAATACATACAGTAAATAACTACATTTACTCCAACTGTCTTCTTACGCCTTCTAGTCTCCTGTCACTGACCAGTTCCTGGGCGTGGGGAAAACAGGGCAAAAACTGATTAGTGGCTCCTCTCCCCCCCCAGGCAAGGGCAGGGGGACCCCTCGGGTCCGCAGATGTCGTTGTCATCTTCATTACCTGAGCCTTTCAGGGCCCCCCATGTGAGGGTGTAAGAGGACCCTTTGGGTCCTCAGGTTTCATCGTCGCTGTCTTTATCTGATCCGTCCAGTGCTGCGTAGTTGCATAGGAGGCTGTGGATCATCTTATGGCATGCCAGGGTCGATGTCTCCTTCTTCCCTACTACCAGGCGGTTTCTGGAAAACAGAAGAACATCTTTAAAAAAGCACAGGAGCCTCAGCAGTTCTGGAGGTCACTCAGCGCGTGTGTCCCTGGGAACAAACCATACACCACAGAATCCCCTGTGATGCAGGGCATAGGTATCCAGGCCCTTCACTCTGTGCCAAGGGCCTTCACCAGGTCTTGTTTGTAGGCACACTCCCAGAAGAGATGGTATGTCGTCTCGTCCGCAATGCACCCTCTTGGGAGGGACTTGCATTGGTTGAGTCATCTTGCGTGCAAGAAGGCTCTCACTGGAAGTCCTCTTGGATGGCCATTCAGGCAATGTTTTTGTGCCTATTGGTCAGGCTCTTGGATGCGACGTTTCCCGACACGTGGTCTGTTGTGGCAGAAGGGAGGGTGCCGATCGGTTCGCTGATGTCCTTTGCTCGTATCTGGTATTGGACAAGCTTTGGGGGTCATGTGGCGGGGAGGCAGCCTCTAGCCCGAACTCCGTCATAAACTTCTGCACTTCCTTGTAGAACCACATGGTCTACCAGACGTACGGGATGGCGCTGACCCACTTTGCCCATCTGAGGCACCTCCACATTGGCAACAAGAAGAATCGTGCCGTCAGAAAGCCGACAAAGCTCTCGTCTTTGGTCCTCATGGTGCTCCTCAAGCAGTGGCACACAAAGATTCCCCTCAGGATGGTGGTGGAGTCTGGCACTCCCTTGCCTTCCTTGTTGTTGTTCTTGAACATCACCTCCCTCTTTACCCTGTCCATCTTTGAGCTCCAGATGAAGTAGAAGATCATTCTCATGATGGCCCTGGCCGTGCAGGACTGGACTTGGGTGACATACTGGAGCACTGGCAGGGTCTCATTCCGCAGAACCAAAGACTTCCCTTTGATCGCTAGCTTCCGGAGGCTCCAGAGTTCCAGCTTCTCCCTTGTCTTCGCCAGTCTCATTTCCTACGTTTTCCCTACTGCACATTCTCCGCCGAACCAGACTTCAAGGATCTTCAGGAAGTCCTGCTTGATGGGACATGGCAGTGAATCTCTGGTAGTGGTCCAGTGTCCAAAGAGTAAGGTTTCAGACTTGGCACTGTTGATCTATGCTCCTGATGCCTTTCCAAACTCGATACAAGTCCTCTCAAGTTCTCACACAGATGGTCCGTCTGCGCAGAAGACTGAGACGTCATCCATGTAAAGGGAACACTTCACTTCGCCCTTTCCGTTGCTTCATGGGGCTATCACTCCTCTGATGTTCTGTCTGATGCATTCGTCAGCGAGTTCAATCACGCAGATGAACAGAAGAGGGGAGAGTGGTCAACCTTGCCTGACACCTAACAGGACGAGGAAGGGGTCGGTTTTCCAGCCGTTAACCAACACTGTGCTCGAGATATCTCTATACATTGTAGTCACCACGTCACAGAAGAAGTCTCCCAGCCCCAGTGCTCTGACTGTCCGGTCTTTGAACTCATGGGAGACACGGTTGAACGCCTTTTCCTGATCCATGCTGACCAAGGCTGTTGGAACCTTGCGGCTTTTGACGTACTCGATCATGTCCAGGATCAGGGCCAGGCTGTCCACGATTTGCCCACCCGGTATTCCACAAGTCCGGTCTGGGTGGACTACCTTCACTATTACTTTCTTTAGGCGGTTGGCCATCTCCTTTGCGAGTGTTTTGTAGTCTGCATTGAAGAGAGAGAGGGGCCTCCTGTTCTTGAGGTCTTCTCTATCTTTCTTCTTCTTGTACAAAAGTGTTATCATACCCTCTCGCAGAGATTGCGGCATACTGCCCTTGCCCACCATTTCCTCCTAGAGGTCCAGCAAGTCCCACACAATCAGGTCTCACAGTTCGACATAAAGTTCCACTGGGAGACTGTCATTTCCAGGCATCTTGCCTCTCTTGGAGGTCGTAGTGACCAAGTGCAGCTCTTCCAGGGAGAAGGGTGCCTTCAGGCCCTCTCTCTCTACCGGACCCAGTGTCTTCGAGTTACCCTCCAGCAAACTATTCGCTTGGGCTCTCTCTGACGACTTCGGTGAGGAAAGCTTGCCATAAAAGTCGGTTACGACTCTCATGACTTGCTCTGATGTATAGGCACACTTTAGAAGGGGACCAAGATACTCACCACTGGGATGCTGTGTTACAGTTTCCACCATGTAGAGCCTTTAAGGCACATAATTCACACCCTAATCTTAGCGCTTTGAGTCTATTTTAGGGAAGTTATTATTGCTTTATAAACACCTACAAATAAAAACATTAAAAAACGTAGTGCCCCTTCACCTTCTCCTAGAGAGCATAAAAAGCCTGACACTTCATGGGTGGTTGACATGCGCTCAGTGTCCTGGGAAATCTCTTGCATGCAATGCTTAATTTGAGCCGGTGTTTCTGGTGCTCAGCCCGAAAATTAATTGTGAACACCAGCACATATCACAGTCTGTCACAAGGTGGCGGTGTCTACCTAATTTAGAAATGAGCACAACAATAGTTATTTATTAATGCAATATACATTAAAACGGACTAATACCTGCCACTCAAGCCATTCTTCTAGTGTTGGGCGCCTGGAATAGTCTCAATTGCCACACTTCTAGGAGTGTGATAGTTAGTAGCTGTGTTGGTACTGTCATTGGCAGCTTTGACAGGGGCAACGGGTGGTGCAATCGCAGTGTCCTCCTGATAAGGGCCCTGGCACTTTTTTTCCCAACATTAAGCACTGCATGTAGCATACTCCCATAGTGAGTCCTACTTCCCACTGAACTTGACTGCTTGCAATCGAGTGACGCCTCTTTGGGATCGTTTGTATGCTATCTTTAAGCTCATTGAATTATTTTGCAGATGGTGACTTGCAGGGCTGGAGTGAGAACCAAAAGCAGTCCTGGCAAATTTTGTCAGGCCAGTCTCCATACTGCAGGTAGCGGGTAATCGCAGCAAGCATGTCCACCCACTGTAAGGACTGTTTTTATTTCTTCTGGCGAGGTTCTCCCCGAAAACAAAAAACATATTTAACAAAATGGTGGTAAAATGGTGCATTTTACAACACATTTTTTATTTTGTATTCAAATACCTTAACTTTAAAAGCATAGTAAATGCTGACTTAGCTGTGCTCCGCAATGTCCAATCATGGTGGGAACAAGGCGCGCACAGGCATTCTTATGCATAACACGGCGCACATTGTCATTCATCTATTCTTTATTTGCCACACTTCTGCTCTCTTATTCTCACTCTCTGCTGCATCCTTCATTAATTTTCCCTCTTTCTGCTTTTCTTCATCACAGTAACTCTTCTTGCTTTCTATTGTATCTCCTGTCCTTGATTTCCTGTTAGTTTCGATGTACTGCAGTCTCAGTGCATTCAAGCGTCACCAGACTGCTTTCTCTCAATGCCCCACACATGATAGCTTCTCTATCTGCATTGTTTGGCTGCCATAAACTATCCTTTCGATTTCTTCTGGTTTTGTCACTCTTCAATGGATTCCCTGTTCCCGGTGCTATACATTATTAGAACCTATTTCAGTTTTCTATCACTGGGTAAAAGAAGCAGGCACATTTAAAATAAGTACAATGCATCTGGCTCAGCATGCACTAACTTACTAGAGGTGCTGTGTTATGGGAAGCTACTGTGTGGCATCAAAAGTTGGGAGCTGGGGCCAAGGCAAGGACTGATAATCAGTGGCGGGTGATAGGGGGCAGTGGTGAGGCCGGGAGGGGGATTTCAAAAAAAAGAAAATGTCACTTACTGGAAGTTGCCTCTCCTCCATCATCATTGGTCAACGCAGGAAGCACATAGGCTCCTAGACTCCCCTAAGCCAATCACGACGCTGCTGTCATCCAGTGGCGGCTCCTCCGATATGGTGGAGGAGCGTCGCCTCACAAGAAAAATAAAATGATAATAATTCTAGGTTACTACGTTTTTATTTTTACCTGGCAGTCTCCAGGAGCGGGGCGTGGCTGGGCTGCCCACAGAGCAGGGGAGGAGTGGCGGGACTCCCAAGTGCACATGACTGCTTGCTCTGCAGTCATGGGCTGGCAAACAGTCTTGCACACTGTGCATGTTCCCCACCAGGCTGTAATAGAGAGCCTGGTTAGGAACATGCCTAGCCTCCCATTTTCCATCTGAGCGTCGAGCCACGGCGCCCAGACCAATCATTGCAGCGTTGTGATTGGCTTAGGGGACGGAGCCTGGGTGCTTCCAGTTCCTGCGTCTGCAAGAAAGGCGGAGGAGATGCGGCCACCAGTGAGGTAAATTTTATTTCTTTTTTGTTTTTCTATCTTTTTTTAAACACCCACCTCACCCTCTCCTGCCCTGCCCCAACACTGATGCCCAGTAGCAGCCGCTACTGCTGTCATGAGCATGACATCAGCTTAGTGATTGTTTTGTGGGCAGCCTGGTTCGGCGCTCAGACAGGTAGTGAAAGCCTGTGCATGCTCTCCACCCAGCTGTGCAATATAGCTGATTGGAGAACATGCAAAGTGCGCATGACTGTTTGGCCGGCCCAAGACAGCCGGCAAACCGTCATGCGCCCTTAGAAAGTGCCCACAACTCCTCCCTCTGCTCTGTGGGCAGCCGAGCCCCACCTGCACCTAAAAAAAACATAATAGATCCAGTAAAAAAAATTCTGTGGGGTGATGCTCATACACCTTGGCTGCTGAGGAGGGAAGAAAAGAAGGACCAGCCGGGGAAACCGACAACAGTGCTGGCAAAAATCTCAACACCAGCCCCGCTCTCATCTCCTCCGGCAACCTTTCTTTTTACACCCATAAGTTCTCTCTCTCTCTCTACTTCTCCCCTCCCGCTCTTCTCCATCTCTGGTCGTTCCTCCCTAGCTTCCCCCTTTCTCTCTCCCTACCTCCGTACCTGATGCACTCCACCTCAGTGCGGTGGGGAAAGTGACAGAGCCACTGGGAGTGGCCCTGGGCTTTCAAAACCGTCCTCCAAAGGCTCCAGCCCACCTGAGAAATGCCCGGTGGAATGATAGACCTGTCCGGCCCTGAAGGGAAGGATTGATAAATGACACGTGTAGCCCGTGGAGGCTGTTTGCCACAGGATGAAGCTTCTTATGGCTACAGAGCATGAGGCTGGTGAGAAGTCTTCTTCCTGCTGTTGCAGGTCGCTTTGGAGGTCCATATGGCTGTGTAAGCACTAGTCATTAAAACCCTTTGTTTTTGCATGTTTTTAAAGTGTGTTTAGCAGCCAGCAACCTCCACGGCTCTAAGCACCATAAGCAGCCACCGCCCTCCTAGCCTACTGGGTTAAATGTTTGGTGCCCAATATGGCCAGTCCGGCCCTAATAAGAGGTATATACTTTTAGTAGAGAAAATTCCATGCTGTCCTGCAGACGAATCACAATAATTAACTTTCCCTACAGCTCTAACTTAGTATGTGAAATAAACTGTGATGCACCCGCAGCTTGCCACATATGCATGCCTCTAAAGTGGTTTGCCTACAATACTCTTATCTTTCATAGTTCATTTTCTCTCTCATTCTATCCAAGTGTGTCACTTGAAGAATTGTGATATGTATCTTAAGCTGCTTGATGTAGGATGTCATTCTTCTCCTTCATACATTATTTTTCATAATAAAAATTTTATGGGCCAGCCTCCCAAGACTGTCAGTCATTGCCATCTCATAACACACACTGTACCCTAAATTCTCCCTGTCATGTTTCTGAACCCAAACATGCCAGGGTGGCCATCCCATGACCTGTGCATCATAGTTCCTATAAGATTAGGAGTTTAATTCCTCACCCAAAATGCATCCATTTTAACTCGCTCTATGATACATTGTGGGACACATTCTGCTAGGATTTTGTGTATTCCGCAGAAGCCTAGTCCTATTAAAAAAAATCTTTAAAAAAAGATATGATTAAGCCTGTCCCACATATTATTAAATACATAAATTGACAGATTAAACATAATTGTGTCCCAGATGCACATAAGGGCCGTGGCATAGCAATGCGGTGATAGGCCCTAGTATAAGTAAGGGAAATGTGCACCTAGGTAGTAAAGTACAGCCATAATCAGGGTTCAGTGACCCCTTCAGGCCACTGAACATCATGCATCATTGATAACCTGTGACTAAGGGCTCAGGATGACGAGAGCTGTGGGATTGTGTGCTATCAGAGGACAGCAAAAACCCTGGATCAGGCAAACACTATGTATCTGTTATGTTATGTAATGTTACGTATAATGTTGATTTGTACAGCACACTAATCAACCAAGGGGGTATCCAAGTGTGTAGGTGTGTGGTCCCAAATTGTTTGAATGAATAGCCTGGTCTCCAGCTTCTTGCGGAGTTCAAGAAGTGAGGAGGAGGTTCTGCTGTGTTGAGGGAGGTCGTTCCATGTCTTGAGTGCTATGTAGGTGAATGTGTGACCTCCAGTTTTGCTTTTGCGGATGCAGTAAGTGTGTGAGAGTGAGGTAGAGCATAAGTGTCTGGTGGGTTGGTGAAAATATATGCAACTGTTTAGGTATTCTGTTCCTGTGTTGTGTAGGGCTTTGCACGTGTGCATTGAAGTTTGAATTGGCTGCGCTTGTGAAAGGGAAGCCAGTGAAACTTTCTGAGTTGCAATGTTATGTGGGTGCAGCGTGGGAGGCTGAGTATGAGTCTTGAGATGGTGTTCTTGATGGTCTGCAGTCCGTGTTGTTTGAAGATTCTGCAATAGTCCAGCCTGCTGCTGATGAGTGCTTCTGTAACAGTCCATCTAGTGTTCTGAGGCAACCGTATGAAGATCTTTCGCAGCATGCATGCAGGAGGTGGACACTGTGTTGACTTGAACAGTCATGTTGAGCTTGTTGTCTAGAATGATCTCTAAATTTCTTGCGTGGGAGTGGGTGTTGGTGGAATCCTATGGAGAGGTCTTGTTGCCGAAGACCAGTATGTCCGTTCTTGTTGGAGTTGAGCTTCACGCAGTTAGTTTCCATCCAGTTTAGTACCATGATCATGCAGTTGGTGAAGTTGGTTGTCTTGTCCATCAGAGAGAGGATGAGTTGGGTATCATTGGCGTAGGAGTTGACAGTGAAGTCTTGTGATCAGATGATGTTAGTGAGCGGTGTTATGTATATGTTTAAAAGAGTGAGGCTGAGGGACGATCCCTGTGGGAAATTGCATATCAATTTCTTGTTCTCTGATGTGAAGGGAGACAGACTGGCCCTTTGGGTTCTTCATGTGAGGAAGGAACAGATCCATTTTGAGAGAGGATCCTTGTATGCCAATCTCATGGAGTCTTCTGATGATGGTGTTGTGTGAGACAGTGTTGAAGGCTGCGGAGGTTGTCCAGCATGATGAGGGCCACTGCTTCTCCTCGGTCCAAGATGTTTCAAATGTCGTCAGTGGTTGCAAAAAGTGCTGTTTCGGTGCTGGGGTTCTTTCTGAATCCTGATTGAGTGTTGCCTAGAAGAAGGCGAAGTTTGAGGTGGCTTGTGAGCTACCTTTTAATGTATTTTTTCATTTTTTAATTAACTTTCTTTTCAAAATTGCATCAGTATGATTCACCATTAAGTCACATTTGCGTTTAAGAGACATTCAACATCGTGTACAAGAACATTTTTCAGAGAAGTAATTGCACAATTATTGTGATATAAACTTAGCCTCAAACACAAACCCATTTCCTCTTTCATCGCTGTATGCCTTAAAAAAACATCCTTATATATTATGTCACAGTAAAGTCACATCAGTTATATACTCCCGTGAACGAGGGCCGTCCACCATAGGTGGGGTTTTGCCGCAGCATTGATATATTGAATCTTAGCATGTATTGACTATTTCCCTCATTTACACTAATGAGTCCCCGGGTTCTTGCTTGCTGGTGATTGGGTGTACCAGCAAGTATGCCTGGAGTGGGGCCCATATGTCCCTTGGGCGTGAAGTAGTCGGGAGCAATTCGGCATATAAGCATGTCTGATTTTGCCATAGAATCATAACCCCAATCCAGTCCTTGAATTTAGGTGCCCTCTCTCGACCCCACCGACATGCAACCCTTCGTTTCACCAACAATAGTCCAAAGGACACAAATTTGCAGTGTTTTGCCTGTATCTGCTCAGTATATCCAAGTAGTGCCACCAAGGGAGATTTCAGGATGTGTATGGAAACCATATGATCTAGTGCAGTGAGTACCGTGTTCCAATAGTCATGCACGCCTGGACAATCCCAGGCGAGGTGAAGGAAAACAGCAGGTTCTGCTTTACATCTGTCACATCTACTCGTATCTCGGAGACCAAATGTATGTAACTTTATTGGAGTGTAGTAGCTACGCTGCAAACATTTGTAGTGAGTGATGGGTAGGCGGGCGTTCGAGAAGATTTGTTCTGTTTGTTTACAGCAAAACCCCCATTGCGTATCTGTGAGCGGGTGTTCCAATTTGGCCAACCATTTATCCCTGGCCGCACCTGTGGGATATGTAGCATCGGCATACATGGTGCGGTATAGTGTCGACACTAGATGAGAGGCTGTGGGTGCTCGTAGTACTTGGTGTAGTGGCGCTAGTACCGCAGGCTCTACTGGAAACCCCTGTGTACACTCTCTCATCCTGTGTCGTAAGCGAGTATATAGAAATGTTTCCATTATTGGGGGTGGAGGGCCCGTTAAAAGTTGCTGTATGGTGCGGAATGTGCAGTTTATGTATAAATCGCCCCAATGGCGGATATTACGGAATCTAGTCATTTTTTAAAAACCCTTTCTTGTAGTTAGGGCCTCTGTGGATGATATGTTAGTGGAAGCAATGGTGAGTACAGATGTGGTGTTTGTGATCGAGCAGCAATATGCTGCCAGGTCTTAAGCATGCATTCCACTGCGGTGGGCCGTGGTTCCTGGGGTTTAAGTGTTGAGAGTATTACTCCCTCTAGTGGGATGGGATCTGCGAGCCAGTGTTCAGTAGCTACGTAAGATGTATACCGCGGTGGGTTGAACCAAAACTGGGCAAAGTGTGCCTGGGCGCATATGTAGTATAATTCAAAGTTGGGGATATGAAATCCTCCCTGTGCATATGGTCGCATTAGTGTGTCCCATTTTCTCTGTGGTTGTTTGCCTCCCCAGACTAGCCTGATCAGCTCCGTGCGGAGGCTAGATAAAAAATGTCTCCCCGGGTCATATGGAATGTTTAAAAACAAATATAAAAATTTAGATAGAATTACCATTTTGATTAGGGAGACTCAGCCCGCCATGGTCAATGGTAGCGCATTCCAACAAGTCACGCATCCGGTGATATGGTCCATTGTACGTCCATAATTCAGCCGCATTAGTTCTTCCTGTTCTGCCGTAATAGTGATCCCTAGATATCGCACTTCGTCAGTACACCATGCTATTGGGTAGTCTATATCAAAGGGTGTGGCAGCTGCAGTAAGTGGGAATATTTGGTATTTAGCCCAGTTTATATGTATACCTGAGAGGCCCCCAAACTTAACAAACTCCCTTAGAAGTGGATTAAAGTTTTTGGCGTGGTTCTTTGACATAAAGAGTGACATCATCTGCGTATAAGGATATCAGTATGGGACGCAATAGACATCAGAGCCCTTTCTCATGTTGATGTTGTCGAATTTTTGCGGCTTGAGGCTCCATTGCAAGGGCGAATAATAGGGGAGATAGTGGGCATCCCTGTTGTGTGCCTCTTGACAGGGCAATCGGGGACGAGACGCGTCCATTAATTTGCATCTTAGCAGTTGGTGCCCTGTATAAGAGTCTGATATAGGCCATACAACTATTGGGGATCCCCATACACTGAAGTATAGTGAAAAGGTAGTCCCATTCTACCGAATCTAAGGCCTTCGAGGCATCCAGAAATACTGCCACAAGTGCCAGTTTGGGGTCTACATTTTGAAGTAGGGAAAAAAGTGTCCGTAAGTTATGAGGGGTAGCCCTGCCAGATATGAAGCCAGCCTGGTCAGGCAACACTAATTTTGCCATAAGGAGCTTGAGCCGGTTGGCGAGTAACTTAGCGAGTATCTTGGCATCTGTATTTATCAGTGATAAGGGCCGATAAGATGTGCATCGATCTACAGGTTTGCCAGGCTTTAGTAATGAAATAATGAGCACTTCTCTCATCGTCCTGCGTAGGAGGTGTGTTTCCTGGGCTCCCGAATACCTCTTTTAAAACTGGGAGGAGTTGGTCAATGTATTTTTTGTAGAAATCTATTGAAAGGCCATTCCGCCCAGGGGCTTTCCCTGATGTGATCTGCATGATGGCTTCGTGAAGCTCATCATCTTCAAATGGTGCCTCTAGAAATTCCGGCTGCCCATCTCCCAGCTATCCCAAAGCTATGTCTTCGCGATAATGTGATAAATCCGAGGGAGCGGTGTGGCGTGAGCTATACAAATCTTTGTAGAACTAAGTGAAGGCATGTAAAAAGTCCCAGCTATCTTTGTGCCGTATCCCGTCGTCTCCCACCACTTCTAGAACATAGTTAGAAAATCGGGGTGGTCGTATTTCGGATGCCAGCCCTCTGCCTGGTCTTTCACCCTCACCATACCATTGGGGTGCGTAGTATTTGCCCTTACATTTTGCTTCCCGCTCCGCTGTGTCAGTGTAGTCAGTTAATTTTTCCCACTGTAGTGCTTTCTGTGCGCCCGATATCTCATTCCACATATTGTGTTCCAGTTCCCTAATATTAGTTTCCAGAACATGTAGAGTGCAACGTAAATCACGGGGCACTCCAAAGCTTTTAGACATACAACTACCATCCATGGTGACTTTGAAAGCCTCCCACACCGTTCCTACATATTGAACCGATTTCTTGTTTCTGGCAAAGAAGTCAGCGATTTCCTCCCCTATCTCTGCCTGAAAGACCGCATCCAATAATGCTTACAGCACAAGCCACCAACATCTTAGAGTCGTAATTAAATTTGGCGGCACAATCGTCAGACGCACAGGCGCATGATCAGAGTACGTCCGAGCCATGTGCTCGACCTATTGTATCCAATTGCTGATCCCTCTAGAAAACACCCAGTAATCCAAGCGCGACCAAGTTAGGTGTCCAGCCGTGTAAAAAGTGCCCTATCCGGTGGATCTGGATCTGGTGGATTGGTGGGTATATCGCCATGCATCTAGAAGCCCTTGGTCGAGAAATAATTGTGAAAGGACATCCTGTGTGTTGTTGTAGTGTTGTGGGAGAGGATTGGACCTAATTGGGGAGGGACGTAGGGCGATATTAAAGTCTCCCCCAATATGATGTGAGTCAATCCCACTTTAATTATCTGCCCCCATAGAGCCGTGAGGAAATCCGGGGCATCTGTATTTGGCCCGTAGCAACAAGCAAGGGAGAACGATTGAGTGCCCAGTGTACCCCAGATTAGGCAGCTACGTCCAGAGGGGTCACTATATGTGCCTCACGTTATGAAAGGTGTGTTCATTTTTATCAATATGAGTGTGCGCTGTGTGTGGCCCCACTGCACTCAGCACTTATCCACTCAGTGCTATTCCACTCTGTGTCAGTCCACTCTACTTTACGCCACTGCCCTCTTCTCTGCTCCAATGCATTCTACACCAATGCACTCTAACCTACTTTACTCAAAACCAATGCACGCTACACCAGTCCACTCTGCACCATTGCACTCTACACTACTATGCAACACTTTACACCACTGCCCTATATGCCACTCTATTCCACTATTTACCACTGTACTCTACTATATTGCTCTCTATGCCACTCTACTCTGCACCAATCTATGTCACTGCACTCCACGCCAATGAATTCTATGCCCTAGCACTATACACAACTGCATTCTACTACAGTTTACTCTGCAACACTGCACTCTCTGTCTCTGAAATCTATGCCACTCTACTCTATGCCACTGCACTCTATCTACTGTACTCTACGCTATTACACTTTACTCTGCACCAATCTACCCTTTGCCACTTTACGCCAATGCACTCTACGCCATTCCACTCTAAACCACGCGACTCTGTGCCACTGCAATCTACCCACCGTCACTCCACTCCACACCACTTTTTTCTATGCCGCTGCACTCCACGCCACTGCACTCAATGTCAACACACTCTACACCACTTTACTTAAAACCAATACACTATATGTCAATGCACTCTATCCCAATAAACTCTACACCACTTCTCTATGACACTGCCAAATGACTATATGCCAATGCACGCTATCCGAAAATACTCTACACCACTACTACCACTACTCTATGCCACTGCAATCTATCCTGCACCACTCCACTGTACCCTGCACCACTCCACTCTATGCCACTTCACTCTACTCTGAAACAATCTACTCTACAACACTGCACTCTATGTACCTGGACTCTACGCTGCACCACTTTACGCTACTCTACTTTACTCTGCACCACTCTATCCTACGCCACTCTACAGCACTGCACTGTACGTCAATGCACTCAACACCTCTTTACCCAAAGCTAATGCACTCTAAGCCACAGCACCCTATGCCAACTACCCTGCACTACTGCACTCTACTCTGCAACACTCTATTCTACTGCACTCTACACCACTGCACTCTATGCCACTGTTCACCTTTATGCTCTATGTCACAAGACTCTACACCACTGCACTTCTGTACTCTATACCACTGCTCTCTGCACCACTCTACTCTGCACTACTATACTCTACACCACTGCACTTTATGTCACTGCACTTTATGCCACTCTACTTTGCAAGAGTGCACCTCCGCTACTGAACTCAGCACCACTCTACTCTACACCACTGCACTCTGAGCCACTGCGCACTATACTACTCTGCACCATTGTGCTCTACGTCCCAGCACTCTATGCGACTCTATTCTACTCTACATCACTGTGTGCTATGCCACTGCACTCTATGCCACTGCACTCTATGGCACTACACTCTACATCATTGCACTCTACTCTGCACCACTCAACTCTACACCACTCAACTCTACACCACTCTACTGCACTCTACACTAATGCACACTATGCGACAACACTCTGCATCACTCGTCGTCACTCTAATCTACTCTTCACTACTCTACTATAATCCACTGCACTCTACGACACTCCACTCTACAAGACTACACTTTCTGCCACTGATATCAATGCCACTCTGATCTGCACCGCTGCACTCTATGCCACTGCATGCTATGCCACCGAACTCTGCACCACTCTACACCATTGCACTCTATGTCACTGCACTCTACTCTGCTCTATTCTACTCTGCACTACAGTACTCTACACCACTGCTCTCTACACCACTATACTCTGCACCACTCTACTCTGTGTCTCTGTACTCTATTCCCCTGCACTCTGTGCCACTGCATTCTACACCACTGCACTCTAATCTGCAATACTAAACTCTGCTCCACTCTACTGCACTCTATCCCAGTGCATTCCATGCTACTACACTCTGCATCACTCAACTCCACTCTAATCTATTCTGCACCACTGCACTCCATGCCACTGCACTCTACACCACTCCACTCTATGCCCCTGCACTCTACCCACCACCACTCCATTCTATACTTCATCACTACTCTGAAACATTCTACTCTACGCCACTGCACTCTACGACACTGCAATCTACTCTGCACCACACCACACCACACCACTGCACGCTACTCTACAACAATGCACTGTACACCACTTTACTCAAAGCCAGTGCACTCTACAGCAATCTACTCTGCAGCAGTGTGTTTTATGCCACTTCAGTCAAGGCCACTCTACTCTACTCCATGACACTCCATTCTACAATACTACACACTATGATGCTCACTCCATTAAACTCTACTCCACTATACAACACTCTAATCCACTCTATGCCAAACCAGTCCACTCTACAACACTCTACTCCGCTCTATGCCCCTCTACAACACTACCCACTCTACCATGCTCTACGCAACTCCCTCAATAGCGCTCCATGCCACTTTACTCCACTCTGTTCTATGACACACTATTCCACTCTACTCAGCTCCACTACTCCACTCTATGCAATTCAACTCAATGGCACTCTATGCCACTGCACTCTTGTCTATGCCTCTCGACTCTACAACACTTTTCTCCACTCTATGCCATTCCAATCTCCTACACTACTCCACTCTATGCCACTCCACTCTACGACAATCTACTACACTCCAAGCCACTCTACAAAACTCTACTCCACTCTACACAACATCCTCTATGCCACTCCACTCTACTCAACACCCCTCCACAACACTCCTTGCCACTCCACTCAACAACACTACTCGAATCTGACACTCTACTCCACTCCACTCCACTCAACACTACTTCCTACCACTGTATGACAGTCTACTCCATGACTTCACTACTCCACGACACTCCACAACTCCTGACACTATTCCACACCAATCCATGACACTCCACTTTACTCCACTCCACTCCACACCACTCAACTCTACTGTATGCCACTCCCTAACACTCCACTTTCTGACACTCCACTCCACGCCACTCTCCTTTACCCCACTAAGTTTAAGCCATGCTGAACATGGAACATGAATGGGGAGAGGAGTTGACCTAACGGCTAGGGTGCTCAACCTTGGACCTTTGGAACTTGATTCGAGTCTCGGTAATGACGCTACAACATCCTGTGACTCTGGGCAAATCACTTAATCTCCCTGTGCCTAACAAAAATGAATGTGTGTCCTCATGTAACGTAACTGATGCTATGTAAAGTGCTCTGATACCCGATTTGTATTCGGGTCAAGTTTGCCGTATATAAAACTCTGGGGGAAAAAAAACAGCCACACTGGTGTAAAACATGGCTGAAACATATTGGCGAAGACAATAGATCGTGCATAGTCAAGACCTATTGGCTATGCCACTGCTTGTTAAAGTTTGCACAGATAAACACTGATCATTGATTGGTGCGCACACTGTAAAAACCTCTGTCTTAGCAATTCGGTTTAATGCACTTTCAACAGGCAGTTGTCCTCCCAGCCCCAGCACTAAAACCCCATTTGAACCAAACTAGCCAACACCCTTTAAGCCTTGTGGGAAAATGCCCTGTGAAATATAGAGCCAGTTCTAGCCATAAGTCTTGGACTAGCAAGTGCCACCTCTATTACTAACCTGTCTCTGCAATGTGAAACCAACCCTATTAGTGGATGAGTATAGTTTGTACAAAATGATGTTTTGAGTTATTTACAAAGATAGTAATACAGAGCAACAGCAAGCTGACCTAGCACTTGAACTGATGACTTCTGTATCTGTAAGAAGTGGCAAATGCACAGGTCCAAACTTAAATCACACAAAACGTACTCTATATCGTTGACCCATCCTCTGCCCTCAAGGCTTAAATCCTATAAATGCGAGAAGGAGGGGTCTACAAATATGCGCGCCATTGGCTCGCTTGTTCATGGACCAGGAACCACTAATTGCCTATTATTGGAGTATTTCTTGTGAACACTCCTTTGGCTAAGTAGTGCTTGACTCTTCCACACATCCAACTTGGGTTCTCCAGCCTTTCAGTCTTGAGCTATCCCCAACCTTATTCTATAATTAGTGAATGCGGCCTTTAAAGCAAAGAGGATCAAACTCAAGTAGCTTTGGCCAGAATGGATTATTTGTCATCAACCAAGGAACCCTCTCTAATGATCACCAGATGGTGATCTCAAAGAGCAGGAGATAAAGTGGAGGCTTGTTAACTTGTTCCGGTATCTAAACAGTCATTGATAAACTCCTTTACTGTATTTGGGGGAGTGTAGGAAGATCCTTGGTTTATATGGAAATATATATCGGGTGAAGCAAAGCATGAATGGCTCTGGATCCATCTTGTCTTATCTGGATGTACAATGCATCTTCATATCTGTAGTGTGTATGTAGAGTTTAATAAGATACTTCTAGTTGATTACATGTAGATTTATTGTAGGACACAGCTGAGTACACACCTCGCCAGCTGACCAGACCATCAACTGACACAAGTAGAACACTCTGGTACCAGTTAGAACACTCAAAGGTATTCTGGGAGGCTGAGGAGGTAAGAACACTAAGGAAGGGCTAATGACCAGTGTCAGCCATATTACATGAAGAATCAATATACAACAGTGTATATTCTGCATACCTTCAATTACTTCCTCCCACTACAGCAATGAATTGTGTTATTTTGGAGTACAAACCAGTAGTGCCAGAAAGGCATCCAACGGTCCTAAAGCACCTACCTACCAAACACTCCACTCTACTCCACTGTACAACATGTATTATCAACATGGTTATTGCCCAAAGTTATATACTGCTGTGGCACTTTGAATGATGTCATCTGCAAATCTCTGAATGTATTTGACTGTGTTGGCCGCTAATATGCTGAGTCACTTAAAACCTCCGTCACCGAGGACACAATTCTTCAAGAAATTAAAGCTTTTGTAGTGTCTTTACTAGAAAATATGGTAGCTTCAGTGCCCATTCAGATAGCTGTCATACATTTGGAAAATAGTTTAACATAAAAAGGGTACAGTAGAAATATTAAGATACCACCTAATAAATTAAATACATTCCAGATTAGAGAAATAGGCCTGATGTCTTAATTTTATGTTGGATGGTAGCATTGGATCGGACAATAACTAATGGATACCAATGGCAGCTTGCACAGGTAATGCTTTGGGGTGGTGCGGCGGGGCTGTGTGGGGGAGTAGTGGAGTTCGACATACGACGGGAAAGTGGAGAGCAAATAAATAAATGAATAAAAGCAATTACCTTGAGCTCGCAGCATCGCTGAGTCGACGATGCTGCAAGCGCAAGGTAAGTGCTTTTATTTATTTAATACTTTGCTCTCCACTTTCCCGTCGTATGTCAAACTTCACTACCCCCCCACCCATCCACTACCCCCACTCAGCCCTGCCCCCACCCCGCCTCACAGTGTTACTTGTGCGAGCCGCCACTGATGGATACTTTATCCCACAGAATTCTGGCTCCACATCACATTTAAAAGTCAGAGAACCACTGTGTTTCCGATGGCGGAGCCTAGATGGCTCAGCCTTCGGAAATACCTTCCCAACAGCCTAAATGTCTTAGAACTTTTTGGTGGATTGGTTGTCCTGATTTTAGTAGTCTTAATATACATTCCTGACAGGATTTAAACCATAGTGTCAGATGTATACCTTCACTATCTCGTGTGAGTTATATATAACGCATAACAAAAATATTGCATCCAGTACATCGACTTAACCTCTTCACTGGATGATAAGTATAGGAAGACAGATGAAGAATTAAGAATAGTAAATATGTACTTGCCATAATGACATCCTGGTAGACCATGTAGTGGATATGAAATTTGTATAAGTCAATTTTTTTGACTTCTATATAGAATCATACAATTTTGCCAGAAGGCTCTCCCTGCTTATTTTTGGATATTACAATACTTGTCTCATACTGTCCCACTTTCTTACAAGCATCTTGTGGATCTTTGTATTGAGTGGACCACTTCAGCCTAGCTTTCATTCAACCTATCTAGGTATATTTAGGTGTAAGGAAAATGTGACCATAAGTTCTGCAGTGCTTTGCAAACATTTTGTAAATCTCGCTAAATGACTGACTTTGTGGCTGTCCACACAATTTGCCTTGCATTTACCTGATCACACTTATGACAGCACTTTTTTAAGGCATTACACCTAATACCCCCTATTAACCAGATTTACTCACTATTTGATGGTGGTTCTGACACTATGGGCCGCCCGGGTTTTTCGCTTTTTGAGCAACTAATTGTTGAGCTTTTACTGTGGGGGAGCCTCATAATCTGGGACTCACCCACAGTGAACTCCTAATGAAGGAGACTGCATGGAGATTTTACTGGTGTACCCCTGGCTTGACTAGGCTGCTGCACAGCAGCTGGAGTATGGGACACTGTGCTGGTTACATGCAGACACGGGTGTACATGTTTGTGCACATGTGTAGGGGCTGCGCAGGGGAGATTCCTAGCGTGCGCAGTCCAGGAGCAGCTACAGAGTGAATGGTGTGGCAGGACTTATGCAGAATTGGGTGGTGACATGGAATAGGCTTTATACCCTGGGAAGGAACATGCCAGGGAAAGTCAGTGTGTTTTACTGTATTTTCACTTCATTATTCCCCATTCGGGATGTGGGGCCCATGGCTAAAATGACTTCCACAAAGACTACCGATTCCAGACACGCACTAATGTCCAGTGTAGCGGATGTGAAAATGAGTATTCTGCAGAGTCCAAAGTGATATTTGTACTGCTTTTGGGTCTTCCAGAAATTTCATATTTCTCTGAGTCCCTGGCTGGGGTCTGGCCATGGCAGGTTAGATTAATGACCTTTCTTCCCAGAGTGAAGATCTTCCCTCCAAGGAGAAAAGATAGGTGGAGCTACAAGCCAAACCATCAACTGCTGTCGCTGGGTGGCAGGCACCAGGCTGCACCACGTGAAGCCAGTGAGGGGGGAAGGAGTTGGGTTTCAGAGGCCATATGGCCAGAGACACTGTACGACGCCATGTTTGAACAACCCAGAGGGTGGATAAGAAGGAGGGAGCAGGGGCAGGGAAGTGATATGTCGCTGTTTGATAGGACACACAGAGACTTCCTGCCAGCCCCCTACTCAACTGTTAACAAGCATTTACAATGCAATGGTCTCGGCATCATTAAAGGTAGAGCTATTGGCATTGCTCATGACATTTCTTTGTTTTCTTTAAATCATAAATAAATGGCATTGTCATTTACATTGCCAATACACAGCACTCTGCACCTGCACTCACTACTCTGCACACACTCACTACTCTGCACATGCACTCACTACTCTGCACCTGCACTCACTACTCTGCACCTGCACTCACTACTCTGCACCTGCACTCGCAGCTCTGCACCTGCACTCGCAGCTCTGCACCTGCACTTGCAGCTCTGCACCTGCACTCACAGCTCTGCACTCAACAGCACACACCACTCTGCACGCACTCGCAGCTCTGCACTCAACAGCACACACCACTCTGCACCTGCACTCGCAGCTCTGCACTCTGCACCTGCACTCACTACTCTGCACACACTCACACTTTGCACTCAACAGCACACACTACTCTTCACACACTCGCACTCTGCACTCAACAGCACACAGCACTCTGCACACACTCACACTCTGCACTCAACAGCACACACCACTCTGCACCTGCACTCGCAGATCTGCACTCAACAGCACACAACACTCTGCACCTGCACTCGCAGCTCTGCACCTGCACTCACTACTCTGCACACACTCACACTCTGCACTCAACAGCACACACCACTCTGCACACACTCACACACTGCACACACCACTCTGCACACACTCACACTCTGCACTCAACAGCACACACCACTCTGCACCTGCACTCGCAGCTCTGCACTCAACAGCACACAACACTCTGCACCTGCACTCGCAGCTCTGCACTCTGCACCTGCACTCACTACTCTGCACACACTCACACTCTGCACTCAACAGCACACACCACTCTGCACACACTCACACACTGCACTCAACATCACACACCACTCTGCATACACTCACCCTGCACTAGCAGCTCTGCACTCTGCACCTGCACTCACTACTCTGCACACACTCGCACTCTGCACTCAACAGCACACCCCACTCTGCACACACTCACACACTGCACTCAACAGCACACACCACTCTGCACCTGCACTCGCAGCTCTGCACTCAACAGCACACAACACTCTGCACTCGCAGTTCTGCACTCTGCACCTGCACTCACTACTCTGCACACACTCACACTCTGCACTCAACAGCACACACCACTCTGCACACACTCACACACTGCACTCAACAGCACACACCACTCTGCACACTCACACTCTGCACTCAACAGCACACACCACTCTGCACCTGAACTCGCAGCTCTGCACTCAACAGCACACAACACTCTGCACCTGCACTCGCAGCTCTGCACTCTGCACCTGTACTCACTACTCTGCACACACTTACACTCTGCACTCAACAGCACACACCACTCTGCACACACTCACACACTGCACTCAACAGCACACACCACTCTGCACACACTCACACTCTGCACTCAACAGCACACACCACTCTGCACACACTCACACACTGCACTCAACAGCACACACCACTCTGCACACACTCACCCTGCACTCGCAGCTCTGCACTCTGCACCTGCACTCACTACTCTGCACACACTCTGCACCTGCACTCACTACTCTGCACAGACTCGCACTCTGCACTCAACAGCACACACCATTCTGCACCTGCACTCGCAGCTCTGCACTCAACAGCACACAACACTCTGCACCTGCACTCGCAGCTCTGCACTCTGCACCTGCACTCACTACTCTGCACACACTCACACTCTGCGCTCAACAGCACACACCACTCTGCACACACTCACCCTGCACTCGCAGCTCTGCACTCTGCACCTGCACTCACTACTCTGCACCTGCACTCACTACTCTGCACACACTCGCACTCTGCACTCAACAGCACACACCACTCTGCACACACTCACCCTGCACTCGCAGCTCTGCACTCTGCACCTGCACTCTCTACTCTGCACTCTCTACTCTGCACTCTCTACTCTGCAATCTCTACTCTGAATTAACGCCTCCCTGCAGGTAAGGTACGTTTTCCCCATTTTGTTGCAAACAAAACCCTTCTAATGTCCTAGGAGGCAGCGCACTACAAAAATAATAATGGCATGATTACAAGTGCGCATGCTTCCAAGGCACCCTACCAGCAGTGTGTCACCCTGTCCGGCCCGGGGAGAGTCCTGCTATCTTATCGAGCCACTCACTCTGTCAGGTCTGTAAGAATGGTCCAGTTTTTCATATTTCCACTGCAGAAGACATAGTCCCAGTGAGCTCTGTGATAACTATAATTATATTAAAATGATAAACAGCACAGCGGTTTACCCGGCACAAAAAACGCATTTACAGGTCATTAAAAGAAATTCACTTCTGCTACAATTCATCCATATATTATCACAAAATTTAGATAGTCTGAAGGAATGTTCATTGTTTTGAGCAATGTCTAACATTTCACCTCTTGAAACTCATTTTAGTGTTGTGGGAATCAACTGTGCAGCATAATAGGTGATCTCAGGTGCAGCGTTAACTTTACACATACAGTCCTAGGATTAGTGTTAGAGTGCTGGGGTGGGAGACCTGCCAATCTAAGTAATTGTATTCAGTTTTACCACGCCTTACCTTATTTTGTTATTATGTAAGCACATATTACCTCAACCTGGCACACATCTAGCCAGCTACAAAGCTCTGATAGTTAATGAATATTTATTGGCTGGATAACTGCCATGAGTCTGTTTAATCTGCAAAAAACACACATTATTTGCAATGCTATACAAAAGCTCAAAGTTCAAACGTAAATAATAATGCAGGAACAAATTATCATGGAATTTGTCTAAACAAAAGTGCAGAGGCTCAAAGTTTTCTTAGAGGCGTGTTGTTGCCAAATGCCGGGGTTGCCGATTAAGTTGATTCCACTTCAAGCAAGCCTTTTTTTACACCACCCTACACTCCCTGTCTCTTTATCTTAATCTTGCAGTATTTTCGCCAATGTTTCTCCCTTTGTCACCTTTTGCTTATCTTTCTCTTCATCCTTGTCTTCCACCTTTTCTGCCTTTCCAGCTTAGACCAACCAAAGTCTGACGATAAAAAAAGCCCTGGTCTACAAAAATGAGCGTCTCTAGCCACCAGCTAAAATTAAGCACTGGGCGTCATGGTGTACAGTTCACAGAATACAGCAGCCAGCAAAAGAGTTTAAAACGCTGCATGTAACTTTTGAGACCAAGGAGAGCTGCGGGCAGAAGGAAGGGGGGGAGAGGAGAGATGAAGGGGGGCGGGGGGTGCGTCGAGAGACGGAGAGCTGCGGGCAGAGGGAAGGGGGGGAAGAGAGACAGAAACTCGGGATCAGGCTGTATGCTAATGGTAAGAAACAGCGAGGAGCAGCAAGGAAACAGGGACGTCTGGGTCAAAAGTTGGGAGCAGCAGCAAGGGAACAGGGACATCTGGGTCAAAAGCCCGGAACAGCAGCAAGGGAACAGGGACATCTGGGTCAAAAGTCGGCAAAATGGCAATATGCCAACTTGATATTAAGGTATTGGAGCGCTTTAAACGAGCACCAGTTACATTACACTAGGAAACATTCATGTTTGTGTTGTCTTCCTGTCCACTCCAGCAGCAAAGGTGTGGTCCATATTGTAATCCAAAATTCAATTAAAGGTAATATCTGATGCTTCTTGTAAGTGTAAAGTGACCTAGTAATGTTTTCATAAATGTGTAGTTTCAAATATCCCCTTTAAAAAAGCAAGTATGGAAACAGACACAAACTATGTTTGCATAGGCCATGATCTGGTGAAAGCATCTCACCGCTATCAACTCAAAAGCTCCAAAGTTTTCCAGAACATGCCAGGGGTGAGATTATCATCTAATCCTTTGCTTACGTTTTTTTTTCTAATAGAAACTGGACTATGAATCTTACATGCTAAGAAAAAACGGTTGGAACTGGGAAATGTGCCGAATTCCGCAGCTAATTATTATCTAGATGTTAAGTGAGGTGGCATGACGCACATCCCCAGTACCTTTTAACATACCTATTAAACCTTTTGATTTGTTGTTTACAGCAGTCAGACTCCCTTGTCCTGCCACACTGCCTTGAATGTCACTGGCCCCATGATCTCCTGAATACCGGGCTGCACATGTGGGCCGGGTGCTGTGGACTAAAATGGCCACTTAGGCAGGCAGCAAGTGTATTGGGAAGGAAAATCAAAGCTGCCTGCTAGTTTTCCATCTGTCTGCCTCTGGCCAATAAGGGCACCGCACGCGTGGTCAGCAGGGCGAAGGCCTTTCCGGAAAAAACAGCAGGCAGGGCGCGGATCCACGAGGGGATGCTGGGCACGCACTGTCTGCTAGGTCGCATTAATTTGTTTGACAATAACAGAACACTGAGACACATATCACGTGGAAGGCTCCTTATCTTTTGGGGATCTGAATTCAGCTATCGGGCACCGGAGCAGAGTGTGACAATTAGCAACAGCGCACTAAATGGCAAGCAGGCTGCCTCAGTACTTACTGTGTCTAAGTGTCAGAGTCCAGGCTGGCGAGGTAAAGTTGCGGCCCGCGACAACACCGCGTGAGGGCATGAGGTGCTGTCCTCTACTCTGCGCAAGTTCAAAATGGGGGCTCGGGGGGCTTCTCTGCGTCCTGGGGCTGAGGTGTGTACTCCACGGCGTTGTGACTGCTGGAGTGAGCTAAGTAGACGAGAGAGATGGGAGCTCCATGGGGAGAGAGTGGGGGGAGGTGAGCAGCGGAAACGGGGGCGAGGAGAGACAAAGGGGGGGTAGGGGGGGTGTGCTACGAGAGACGAAGGAGGGAAGGGGGGTTGGGGGAGATAGACAGAAACTCGGGATCAGGCTGGATGCAAATGATAAGAAATAGCGAGGAGCAGCAAGGAAACGGGGACATCTGGGTCAAAAGTCGGGAGCAGCAAGAGAACAGTGTCATGCGGGCCTCGGAGCACGCGTAGCTTCGCACGGCAGCAGACCTGAACGGCGGGGGGGGGGGCACGAGGAGGGGCTCAAGCGCTGTTTGCAAAGGCCGGGGTAGGCAGGAAAACGGCTCACCTTCACTGTGGTGCTGCCTTCAGGCTCGCAGGAGGCTCTCTGCACTTCAAGACTCGGCGGTGGACAGGCAACAATGGCGGCCAAAAACTTCTGAAAAATTTCGGATTGGGGGCGTGTTTTGCTGTTCTGAGTGACGGACGATGTCACTGTCTAAAGAACAGCAAAAATGACGCCCCCAAATCCGAAAAAGACGGGGCTTCTTTAGAGGGACGGCTCTCTCCTCCAATGGCTGGCCTCTGTTTAGGAAGCCAGCCAATGGTGGAGAGACAGAGCAGGGAGGCGGGTTCTGAAGCCCTACTACACAACATAAGATCTCCTGGCCGGAAGCTGCTTCGCAGCTTAACGGTCCCGAGACCTAAAAAGTACTTGCACAGGAAACGAAGCTCTCTCTGGGGTGTGGTCTGCGGAGACGAAAGGTGCTGGAGCCTGGCAATAGGCAGTTGGAAGGAGGTATCCCCTGACTGCCCCCCACGGCCCTAACAGCACCAGAAGAAGATCCCAGGACCGGTGCGCAGAAGCAGTGGCCTCTGCGCAAGGAGAAGAGAGGCGCAGGAGGCAAGCCAGGCGAAAGGCTGACGAAGGGAGCCAGAGAAGACCGCTCCCTGCAGAATGCACCCTCTTGGAGACATGGAAAGCAAAGGAGAGTGCTCCCAGTGGCTGGGGGACGCCACCAGGAGCGAGAAGATGTGAAAATGGGGCAGATTGGACCCCCAGGGGCTGAGATATGGCCCCCGGAAGGTAGGCGACCTTTGACCCCTAATAAGACCGACGACGAAGCGTGTGGGGCTCCGCCATCAGTATCAGAGATGCCCCCGGGGTGGGTCAGGTCCCGGGGGGCTGCCCCGAAAGAAGTAAAGCCGGGGTGCGCAGTTGCACACCCCAAGAAGCTGCCCCCGCGGGGTGCCAGGAGCCCACCCTGGTCCCCACTTAAACCTGCCCTGGGGAGCGCTGTCACGCTCCCCGTGAAGAGGTGTGGGAGGAGGGCCCGGGAACCCAACTCCAGGCCCCGTGTGAAGAGGCGGGGGCGGAGGTGCCGTCGCACCTCCCCCCGTGAATAAGACGAGAGGCAGGGCCCGGGACCCCATCTCCGGGCCCCGAAGTACCAGGACGGGGGGAGTGCCGTCGCGCCCCCCCCTCCGAAGATGTACAGGGCCCGGGACCCCATCCCCGGGCCCCAGCGAATAGGAGGAGGCCGGGGCAGTGCTACCGCACTCCCTCGAGGTCCCGTGAGGACTGTGGGAGTCCTCGTGTCTTCCCGCCAGAGCGGGCAGACCAGAAGGGATCGTCCGGCTCCCGCGGCAGCACAGAAGTGTGCTGGCCGCGTGGGGAGCCGACAGGGGCAGCTGGGGGTGGGCTCCCCAGGCTGCCCTCCAACCAAGGAGGTCAGCGGGCAGCGGGGGTCCAGTGTGGGACCGGAGCCCCCCAGGGAAGACCTGCAGCAGTGCGAGGGGCCTAGATGGGACCAGGCCCTTGAAAAGAGGAGGAGCGGCCAGTGGTGGGCTCCCCGAGCCGTCTATGCTCACCTGGGGGTCCGGGGGCGACCAGGCCCTCCACCGAGGCCCCAGAAAGCTGCGAAGCACCAGCGCGGCTCTCCCTGGAGCAGCGGGAGAGCCGCTCATCTAATATGCTGCAACATCCATAATGCCTTGCAGGCCAGGACCGGCCTGCAAGGGCAACACAGCGTTTTCACGGCTTGTGGTGGCCCCAGAAGAACGAGGTCACCACCCTACATGTGCAAAGGTGCTGGGGAGCTGCTGGATAAGCGCAGTCTCCCCCCAGCACGAAGAGCAAAGTCCCACCCTAGGTGTCTTGGGGATTCAAAGGAATCAACCCCTCCAGGGCTCAACTTGCAGTCAACACCTTCTGGCTGGAACTTTTGTTCTTCAGCCAAGGGTGTTTTTTATAATTGCATGAAGGAGTGAAGGGCTGAGTTGGGGATGTCTGCAGAAGGGCATTCCTTGGAGGTGAAGAGGTGTAATTGCACTGAAATGCAGTTATTGATGGTTATTTCTTCTAGAGGGACTGATGTTCAATGTGAAGTATTGGTGTAAGGAGATGTCATAAGCTAAGTGGCTAGACACTCTTGCTAGGGTGTCTAACAGTGTTTACAACTTATTCCTGTGGTCATCTGTGATGCCTTTAGGGGATGTAATTGCAATGCATTTTTAATGATATCCAAAAGTGCTGAGTACTGTCATTCTAAAGTGTGCGTAACATGTATTCTTGCTGCTGCGCTTAAGTGAAGACCCCAGACTATTAGCCCTTAAGATGTAGAGATGCATACTGTATGGTCAGTAGGAGATGCTCAGTCAGGGTCATGTGTCACCAAGGCAGGTGTAGCCTGTTTAATGCTTGTTGAGGTAATGGGGGGAGTCGCCACTGGGATGGTGCCAGTGTGCAGGGCCCTCGCTCCAGGTTAAGACCAATTCACTGGATTGGGGGCAAGATGATGGGCATACATGGGAGTGGTGGTACTAGACCTCCCCCCCCCTTTGCGGGAGGGGTGGAGATGTTATGCAATGTCACAAAGTAATTCCATCAGTTTATGTAAATTTGTAAATTGGTATATAGTATTGAGAGGTGTGTGTGTTTAATAAATGTACTCTTACTTTTATAAAGCAAAGTACAGACCGGACAATCAATTATTGAGTGTCATTTTTCCGCACCTGCAAATGGCGATTACTAGCCCACACCACCTCCCTTGAGTAAGCCTCAGACTGCTCTGCAACGCTACCTACCCTCTGAGAGAGTCAGGCGCTGCCCTAGGGTGTTTGGTTCCCAGCGAAGGACAAATGTGTCATGTTATTTGTGCAGGCCTCACAGATGCTGCCTCGTTTTCCAACACTCACTCTACTAATTTGTGAGTTATACAATACTAAATTACCCACATTACATAGGATTAACTTTGATGTTCTTAATCTTCTGCCTACATAACTAAGATATTTCTAGCTTTTGGATTCACATGTTAGCTACTCCTGCCTCAATTACAGATGTTTTTACCTATAAGTGCTACTACAACTTGGAAAACCTTGGTGAATGAGGCCTTCTGGCTTTGTGAACCATGTGTAAATTACCCATGTGCAAAGTATGTTTTTTCCAGTCACTAGTTTTACACACACCTTCAAAAAATGTGTGAATTGGATCCTGTGTCTACTAAAAAAAAGACCCATCAGAGAATTTGCGAGTGATTTGTGTTAAATGTTCCAGCAAGAAAGATAAGGTGTAAGAGCTAAGAGGACGAAGGGTACAGATGTGTGATTCCCTGCTTTGCCTTGGGGTCGGATCTCCAATTACCTACTACAAGAGAGTTCCTAAAGGTCAGACCTTTGGCTCAGCCGCAGCGGTGTATTTTTTAGAGCTCGTTATCTTACAAGTGTTTCTGCGGCCTGCTCTTCCTTTGATTACAGACATTTGCTACAATGAGGATGACAAGGCCCTCAGAGCAAATTAGCTCCAAGTAAGTGCCGTCAAGCAGGTGCACAACATCTGCCTTCACCATCATGTCCAACATACCTTGCTAATCACTAATCCATGGTCGTTAAAGAGATGGACACAAAATGGAGACGTCAAACTGTTCATGTAATTGACAGTAATTGGCATTTAAGCTTTGTGTATGAGAAGTACAGCTTAAGTGGAGCATTGGTTGATCTTTGTGGATCTAATTAGGAGCCAGAAGCAAAGCACAGATGTTTATCTGGATCCATCTGGACTCAATCTGCAGTGGATGCTCAAAGAGAATCAACAGCCAGAGTAGCTTTAATGGTACTTCTGTCACCATAAATTCAATTATCTCTTGCTATCTGCAGCTCTCCAACTCCTCCTTGACCTCACTCCTAGCACCATATATTTTGTGGGCTAGAAGGCAGTTGTCGGTGGGGCTTAAACTTTGCCCAATATTCAGTGAGTGAATATAGTGTGTAAGCTCCACTTCTTCTAGGTCACCTAAAGTACATTTTGAAAACATTTTGCCAAATTGTGCATTTTAAGGCATATTTTCACATAACTTTTTATTAAAATCAATATGTGCTTAAAAGTCTGTCCTCAAATATAAGTACGTTTATGCCGTAGCAAGCCTGTGAGGCCTAATGCTCTCTTTGATTTGAGTGCATTTTTTATGTGCTTTGGGTGGGTGCCAATATATCAATAATGACCTAAATGTGCCTGAACCAGCATTTTGCCACGGATGGCGCATACACAAATAATCACCTGCAGTATGCCAACAGAACCCTTTTGAAATGGTTCTCTGTGGTGCATACTCTTTCTCTATGATGTAATTTAGTTCTGTGGTGTGAGTGTTGTTATATCATTCCATTCACTCTCATTGATGGACAGTGTATTCTATTAGAGAACAGTCAAGTGTTATCTCATGTGCCCAGTGACAGTTGCCCTCTGCTTACTGGTCCCTTGCTGCAGGGGTATTTACTATATATTTTCTTCTTTTAAATAAATCATAAGAAAATCCTGTGGAACTTGTGATGCAGATCTTTATCACTACAATGTCCAATATGCCAAGTATTACCTATAGTATGCCATGGGCTGTATTGTGCCACCGGTGCCACATATGCCAAAACAACTGTAGTATGTCATTGCTAGAATTTTGTCACCAGTGTTGGTTGTGAATTACCTCCGGTTTGCCAGGGCTGATTGCAAACTCACAAGCATAACACACTCACACACACACAAACACATTCTCTATCACTCATGCTCACTTACATTCATTCACTGACATGCATTCCCAATTCCTCACACTCAACCTTATTCCCTATCATTCACTCTCCTTCATTCCCACTCATGCAATTTTACTCACTCTTACAATTTTTTTTTTTGTTTAATAGATTTTTTATTTTTTTAAATTATATTTATTATGAGAAAGCACATCACAAAGTACATGTTTAATAGATTTTTATTGAGATTAAATTACAAGAAGTACAAAAAAGGAATAAAAGCAATAAAAAAAATCATAATATTTACAGCATAATATATATAAATAAAGCGAAAAAACGCAATGAATTAATATAAGCATAACGATAATAATCAAAGGAAAATAATAGAAAGATTCAGTCACTCACCCTCACTTTATTCACTCTTACTCTTTATTTCTCATTCACTCACATTCATTTACACTCAGTCACTCGCACACACTTATTCTCACTTATAGTTACATTCACTCTCACTCACACTGTGTTTGTGACTCTATGTGCCATGCTGTTGCTATACATGCCCTGCTTGCCCAGAAGCCATGTGCATTAGTTACTCTGACATTTACTGTGAGGCACCATATTGCTGTGCACTCACTCATTGTATTGCGTTCATAACCCTATTTTCAGCCTTGAAAAAGTCTCTGTGAAGAAACACGTGTCGGCTGCCTGTCTGTATTGGATATGACGTTTAACATAAGGAATGTGAAATACGGTGGAAAGAATAAGTTGCACAAAATTCCCTTCCAACTTTGCCGAACTTCTTTATTGAGTCCATTTGTATGATTTTGGACATCTTTGTGTGCTTTGGTATTTCTTTGACTTAGAGCCGTGAACAGTCTGCCTGATGGCTGGCGCAGGCACCCTCATGCACATGCACAAGCCATGGAATAGATGTCACAGTTTGCCTCAGACAGCTGCTTGGCCTTCATTCCATGGGCTGTATTGTGCCACTGATGCCACATATAGCAAAAAAAAACTATAATATGCCAGTGCTGGAATTTTGTCACCAGTGTCGGTTGTGAGTTACCTCGAGTATTCCAGGGTCAATGGCTAACTCACAAACATAATTAAACAAAAAGGGGTGGTGATGGACAGAGTTTCTGAATTAAGCAGAATACTCTCACCCAGTCAAGAGATCAGGGATTAATCCAACACCGTTTTTTAGCTCACTGCACCATCCCAGCTCAGAACCTGGCTATATGCAAATTAGTCTGTCCCTGGCCCAGTGTATCATAGGAACAGGGCAAACCAAACTACCAAGCCAATTCTTTCACTGGGAAGGAAACAAGCTACCGGGGACCGGTTTCTGGGTCCCAGGCACTCCACACCACTGGAGTCAAGCTAGCCGGGCTGATGAGAGGTGTTACCTCGAAACCGGTCCGGTCCTCGGATGCTTGATTCCGTTCTGGAAAGGACATGGCTTTTGTAGTTCGGACTGGACTGTTCCCATGGGGCACAGGGTCAGAGCTGATTTGCATATCGCCATTGTCTAACCCGGGGTGGTGTGGAGTGCAAAAAAAGGATGGATTTGGGCCCAGATCTTTGGGCTGGGTTGAGTGTGTGACATTGATCCACATTCGGTCCATCACCTGTTGTTTTTGTAACTCACAAACATAACACAGACACTCACACACACACAAACACATTCTCTATCACTCATGCTCACTTATATTCGCTCACTGACATGCATTCCCATTTCCTCACACTCAATCTTCTTCTTTATTATTCACTCTCCTTCATTCCCACTCATTCAATTTCACTCACTCCTATTCATCAAGATTCAGTCACTCAATCACCCTCACTTTATTCACCCTCACTCTAACTCTTTATTTCTCATTCACTCACATTCACTTGCACTCGCTCTCACACATTCATTCTCACTCATAGATGCATTCACTCTCACTCACACTGTGTGTGTGACAGTGTCATGCTGTCGCCATAAATGCTTACCAGTGCCTCCCTTTACCCTTTGGTGCTCACCCACAAACCTTGTGGGTTAGTTACTTAGACATTTACAGTAGGGCACCATTTTAGGTGCTCGCCTTTGTATTGCTTCCATACCACTATTTTCAGCCTTGAAAAAGGTCTCTGTGACGGAACATGTGTCGGCTGCCTGTCTGTATTGGAAATTACATTTGACATAAGGAGTGTGAAATGCTGTGGAAAGAATAAATCGCACAACAGTCAACTCCAATTGTGCTGAACTTCTTTATTAAGTATATTTGTATGACTTTGGACTTCTTTGTGTCTTTCGGTATTTCTTTGACTACAGTCTGTCTGATGGCTGGTGCAGGCACCCTCATGCACATGTGCAAGCCATCGCATAGATGTCACAGTTTGCCTCAGACTGCTGCTTGGCCTTCAAACCCAGAAGCCTTCAACATTTTTCAATAATAATGATATACTAAGCATGTGTCTATAATAAATTATTATTCACTATTAGTATAATAAAAATGAGACAGAAAGCAACGGGCAGAGGTCCATTGCCCTTTGTAGCAAGCTTCTGTTGCCAGTAGATTAATGACACTTTTGCAAGGTCTTACTTATGAAAGGCCTATGGATACCCTGACTGTGTGTGCTATAGTCTTTAGGAGGACAGGCCCAGGAAGGAATAAAGGTTTTTTTGGCATTTGGTACTAATGACTCTTTTTGTGAAGCAAATGCTAAATCCAGATGTAAACTGACTGGCTGAACTTTTTAATTCTCCACCAAAAATATCAAAAGGTTGGAGAAATATATAAAGTGCTAACCTATAACTCTGTTATAGGTTAGCACGTTATCCAGAAATTGTTTAAATGCCATAAAATGTCCCCACCATTCTCCTGGGAGGAGATTCATATCAGTGTTGATTTTATTATGAGTAAGCACTCGTTCACAAAAATAGGCATCTAGGGAAAGAACGAGAAAATTAAAAACAACACAGAGTCCATGGAACAGGTAGATCTGTCCAAAAGCAGAAGTCTAAAAAGCAAGGTAGATTTATGTACATTTACCATTACACAGTTCACGTGTAAAAATATGTATGTAAATCGATTTATGGTACACGTTCATTTTTTGTGAACTACGTAAGCGAATTAGCACTCGTAAATCATGGCCTCTGCACCTTAACTGGAAGTGGCTACACAAATGTCTGTGTGCATTGGGCCGTATCTGTCAAATAGATATGGATCCAACCGGGTGTTATCTTGGTTCGAAGCTCCTGTTCGTCCAATCAAAACGTAGCCGTGTTGTCCTATCACATCTTCACAGCATTTAGGCATTTGTCTTTGTAGAATACATCTTGCAGCATTCTGAAGTTTGCACACTGGTTCTTTTTGCATTTGTCACCCCGAGTGGGACGGGTATGCTCAGACGTGAGTCCCATGCTCTCCATGCTACTGGAATCAAGCTATCCTGGCTGATGAGGGCTGAAAGCCCGATACCGGCCCTAGGGTGCGTTTTTCCAGTCCAGGGAGGACTTGGCCTGGCAGTTCGGGCTGGACTGTTCCCATTGGGTGCAGGGTCAAGACTGATTTGCATATGGCTGGGTCCAAACTGGAATGGCATGGTGAGCAAAAAAACAATGGATTTAGGCCCAGATCTCTGTACTGGGGTAAATGTATGACATTGTTCTGCATTCTGTCCATCAATTGTCCTTTTTTGCATTTGTCACCCCGAGTGGCACGGGTATGCTCAGACGTGAGTCCCGTGCTCTCCATGCCACTGGACTCAAGCTATCCTGGCTGATGAGGGCTGAAAGCCCGATACCGGTCCTAGGGTGCTTGTTTCCAGTCGAGGGATGACCTGGCCTGGCAGTTCGGGCTGGACTGTTCCCATTGGGGGCAGGGTCAAGACTGATTTGCATTTAGCTGGGTCCAAACTGGAATGCCATGGTGAGCAAAAGAACGATGGATTTAGGCCCAGATCTCTGGACTGTGGTGAATGTATGACATTGTTCTGCATTCTGTCCATCAATTGTTCTTTTTGCATTTGTCGCCCCGAGTCCCGTGCCACTGAAGTCAAGCTAACCTGGCTGATGAGGGCTGAAAGCCCTAAACCGGTCCTAGGATGCTTGTTTCCAGTCCAAGGAGGACCTGGCCTGGCAGTTCGGGCTAGACTGTTCCCATTGGGCGCAGGGTCATGACTGGTTTGCATATGGCTGGGTCCAAACTAGAATTGCATGGTGAGCAAAAAAACAAAGGATTTAGGCCCAGGTCTCTGTACTGGGGTGAATGTATGACATTGTTCTGGATTCTGTCCATCAATTGGTCTTTTTTGCATTTGTCACCCCGAGTTGGACTGGCTGCTCTGACGTGAGTCCCTTGCTCTCCATGCCACTGGCATCAAGCTATCCTGGCTGATGAGGGCTGAAAGCCCGAACCCGGACCTAGGATGCTTGTTTACAGTCCAGGGAGGATCTGGCCTGGCAGTTTGGGCTGGACTGTTCCCATTGGGCGCAGGGTCAAGACTGATTTGCATATGGCTGGGTCCAAACTGAAATGCTGTGGCGAGCAAAAAAACTATGGATTTAGCCCAGATCTCTGTACTGGGGGGAATGTATTACATTGTTCTGCATTCTGTCCATCGATTGTTCTTTTTGCAAAAACCGACCAGGCATATGCATAAATATCAAATCAAGGTGTGGTCTATACTTCTGAATCAATATTTCCAGTCCCAGTTTCTTCCCTCGTAGTTCAGGCCATTCATACATGATGGCCTTAGGGAAACGAATGCTGTTTTATTATGTTGATAATAACCAAAAATACATTTCTGTTATATTCGAATCTGTTTAACAGGTTTAATTTACTTGTAAATATTGGGTAATAGGTGTCACGCTGAGTCAGAGATATTTAATAAGCAAAAAAAAGTGTAAATCTATTGATTGCATGCCCTTAAGCTCATTGATGAAGATGTATTTGATGTTTCGAAGATGCAGGGTATTTGGAGAATAGATTCTCATTGTACGGCCCGCGGACGCCTGCGGCCCGCGGAGCTTTATGTGTGGCCATCTGATGAAAAGCAACACTGAGCTGCTGTTTCTTGGACTGAGCACTAAAAGTTAATAATATGTTAAATGACAGGCAAACATTTATTTGCGTTAAAAGAAGCACAAAATGTGTCCTGCACCTCTTATCTTTAGGAACGCCTTCATGTTTGAAAACATCCTGCAACAAACATGAAACAATATAATGTAGTCTCTTTAAAGTAAAAAAAAAAAGTGTATTTCTCTTAGGTGGATCTTTTGCACCTTAGAACATCTGAATATATATATATATATATATATATATATATATATATATATATATTTAAGTGCCTATTCACTGGAAGAAATAGTTTTCAAACATGAACTTAGAAATGTTCCTGCCCCCCCCCCCCATCTCTATAGACAATGCCATTACTTAGTCGAAAGGCACGTCAGTTGTCACGTGCAACCTCTGTATGACCTAGGTTATTGTTATATATAGAACAACATTGGTCTATTAAATCAAGAGACGTTTTGGAACATTGCACATCGTAAACTCACACATTACCTGATGTTCTCATGTGATATGAAGAAAAAGGATTCAAGGATAAACAAAACTATTGCCTAGGATCACAGACTTTGTCAAGCAGGAAAACTGGTATTGAGCCAGATTTTCTGTTTCACGTTGTGCAATTGAGCCACTTTGCGAGTATCTCTTTCTCTCATTGTACATCAAATGTTAATACGTTGTCTTTAATTCTTGGTGCTTGAATTTAAAAAATGGGTGGTGAACAAATTCACACAAGGGCTCAGCCGGTTTGGGTTCAAGTGGCTAAAAGAAGCCTGAGCGGAACCAGAACCAGGCATACGGCTCAAGCCTTCAGTGGCTCGCCCATCTCTATCACATAAGAGCAATTAAGGGGATAAAATCATAGGACGGACATGATTTGGACAATGTCAAACAATTTGGTGAAGTAGGACTGGAGTAAGGTCCATTACTTTCTCACCACACCACATTTTAGGGAGTGGAATGCAAGACAGGGCATTCTCTCCCCATTTGTAAAATCAAATGATTGTTGGGCTACAGTCTTGTTTTCATATCACATACTGAGTACCTTTCGTTCGATTTTCTTCCTCTCTCTGGGCCCGATTCACAGAACTAACTTAAGACAAAATCCTAAACGTACTACTTTTGGTATTCACAGAAGTTAGGATTTTGTCTTAAGTTTGTCTTAAGACAGACTTAAGACAGACTTAAGACAAAATCCTAACTTAAGTCTGTCTTAAGTCTGTCTTAAGACAAACTTAAGACAAAATCCTAACTTCTGTGAATATCAAAAGTAGTAAGTTTAGGATTTTGTCTTAAGTTAGTTCTGTGAATCGGGCCCTAAGTAAAGAACAAGCTTTCCAATGGGAATTTGATGATGCAGGGAAAAGAAAATCTTGCACTAACAACTATAAAAACTTGAAATATTGTACTATGGTGAATGGAATTGATGAAATCGGCCCATAAACCCATTTTGGCATGGTGCAAATAGTGTATAGGTGCACTGTAGGATAGGATATTGATGCATTATGAAAACGATGTGCATCCCTATGAGGCGACAGTGAATGGTACACATTACAATAGGCGTGCAACAAGAAAACGGGAGCTTTGCAAATGTCTACCGCAGCAGGGTGGCACTGTGAAAGATTTGTGGATGTCGCACTAGTGGGGGCAGTCCTGGGAATCTCCCAATACAGGCATGTCGGTGCAAGGGAAAGTGGTGCACAAATGCAAAGGCTGGACAGTTGGCACAGTACGAGTACGATTGGACGTATTATATATAATTAATATTACACCATATAGATTACACAAGAAAACAAAACGTAATACTGGTTATAGTAGACTTTGCAAATGCATAATTGACAAGTCCTGAGGCATGGCTTCAGCTTGTATATACTAAGGCTACAAATAAAACGGTTTACTTTTCAGACCATGCCCTAAACCAAGTCTTACTAGACATTCTCATTCCCTTCACCCCCCACGTCCATACTATTTACTCCCTACAGCCTCACAGGTGTGTCCTGCCAGCTGTGTCATCGTTCAGAACTGGCACCCAGCCAGCAGCTGAGCGGGCAGCGCTACAGAAGGGCCATTCAAATGCTGCAATGAAACCGGACCAACTAGCACTGTTAACCCAGCCCAGCTGCAGCGTTGCCATGCAAACCAGCCCATTCACCCTTCTAGGAAACAACCGACGCAACCCAGCCCCAGGCACTCGTGCAGCCCAGCACAGGCCGGCCCGCTTCGCAGACCAACTCCAGCACTAACTTTAACACTAGAGCTCAACCACAGACCCGCACTCACCTCTCCCTTTAAATGCCCAGTAATAGTGACGCACTTTTGGAAGCTCAGAAACCCCCCTCCCGGCAATGACGTCATCGCGCTCCACGCGCTGCCATAACAAACGAAAGCTTTGAGCATTAATTTCGCCAGTTAGTTATCTGCAATGCTCATAAGGAATGCCACAATGTACTAACAACTGGGAATGCTGACTCGACCCCCCACCCCACAGGCTATAAATAAAGCATCATGCAGTTCTGAGCGAGGACTGGTCACTGGATGAACCGCGAGCAGGCAAACAGTGTGCGCGCAGAGAGGGAGCAAGGGGCCGAGCCGTAATAAATCAAGGCGCGGTGGTGGGAGACGCCATGCGCGTGCACATCGCCTGTCCGGCGGCGAGCGCGCACATGGTTTGTCTCCCATCGGGAAGTAAAGCGACGACAATAGAGCTTGCAGCGAAGCACCGAAAGCCCTGCGTTCGCACACAAGACCTAACAAGCATTTACAATGCAATGGTTTCACCTTTGGAAAAGTTAGAGCTATTGGCATTGTAAATGACAACATTTGTATTTATGTGTTGGTTTTGAAAACAGAAGCCATTTACATTGCCATTAGCCTCTGCAGTCACTCTGCAGTCCCTAGCACCCCCTAGTCACTCTGCACTCACTAGCACTCCCTAGTCACTCTGCACTCTCTAGCACTCCCTAGCCCTCCCTAGTCACTTTGCACTCCCTAGCACTCTGCACTCCCTAGCACGCTGCACTCTTCACTCCCTAGCACTCCCTAGTCACTCTGCACTCCCTAGCACTCCCTAGTCACTCTGCACTACCTAGTCACTCTGCACTCCCTCGCACTCCCTCGTGCTCCCTAGCACTCTGCACTCCCTTGCACTCTGCACTCCCTAGCAATCCCAGGCAGTCCATAGTCACTCTGCACTCCCTAGCACTCCCTAGTCACTCTGCACTCCCTAGCACTCCCTAGCAGTCACTCTGCAGTCCCTAGCACTCCCTAGCACTATGCAGTCACTCTGCACTCCCTAGCACTTCCTAGCACTCTGCAGTCACTCTCCACTCCCTAGCACTCCCTAGTCACTCTCTACTCCCTAGCACTCCTTAGTCACTCTGCACTCCCTAGCACTCCCTGGTCACTCTGCACTCCCCAGTCACTCTGCACTCCCTAGCACTCCCTAGCATTCTGCAGTCACTCTGCACTCCCTAGCACTCCCTAGCAGTCACTCTGCAGTCCCTAGCACTCCCTAGCACTCTGCAGTCACTCTGCACTCCCTAGCATTTCCTAGCACTCTGCAGTCACTCTCCACTCCCTAGCACTCCCTAGTCACTCTCCACTCACTAGCAATCCCTAGTCACTCTGCACTCCCTAGCACTTCCTAGTCACTCTGCACTCCCTGGTCACTCTGCACTCCCTAGCACTCCCTTGCACTCTGTACTCTGCACTCCCTAGCACTCCCTAGCACTCCCTAGTCACTCTGCACTCCCTAGGACTCCCTAGTCACTCTGCACTCCCTAGCACTCCCTAGTCACTCTGCACTCCCTAGCACTCTACAGTCACTCTGCACTCTCTAGCACTCCCTAGTCACTATGCACTCCCTAGCACTCCCTGGCACTCTGCAGTCACTCTGCACTCCCTAGCACTCCCTAGCACTCTGCAGTCACTCTGCACTCCCTAGCACTCCCTAGCACTCTGCAGTCACTCTGCACTCCCTAGCACTCCCTAGCACACCCTAGCACTCTGCAGTCACTCTGCAGTCCCTAGCACTCCCTAGCACTCTGCAGTCACTCTGCACTCCCTAGCACCCCCTAGCACTCTGCAGTCACTCTGCACTCCCTAGCACTCCCTAGCACTCTGCAGTCACTCTGCACTCCCTAGCACTCTGCAGTCACTCTGCACTCCCTAGCACTCCCTAGTCACTCTGCACTCCCTAGCACTCCCTAGCATTCCCTAGTCACTCTGCACTCCCTAGCACTCCCTAGTCACTCTGCACTCCCTAGCACTCCCTGGTCACTCTGCACTCCCTAGCACTCTGCACTGCCTAGCACTCCCTAGTCACTCTGCACTCCCTAGTCACTCTGCACTCCCTAGCACTCCCTTACACTCTGCAGTCACTCTGCACTCCCTAGCACTCCCTAGTCACTCTGCACTCCCTAGCACTCTCTAGTCACCCTGCACTCCCTAGCACTCCTTAGTCACTCTGCACTCCCTAGCACTCCCTAGTTACTCTGCACTCCCTAGCACTCCCTAGCACTCTGCAGTCACTCTGCACTCCCTAGCACTCCCTAGTCACTCTGCACTTCCTAGCACTCTCTAGTCACTCTGCACTCCCTAGCACACCCTAGCACTCTGCAGTCACTCTGCACTCACTACTCTGCACTCTGCACTCACCACTCTGCTCTCTGCACTCACCACTATGCACTCACCACTCTGCACTCTCTACTCTGCACTCTCTACTCTGCATTCTCTACTCTGCACTCTCTACTCTGCACTCTCTACTCTGCACTCACACTCTGCACTCACACTCTGCACTCACTACTCTGCTCACTCACTACTCTGCACACTCACTTTGCACTCTGCACTCACGCCACATGAAAGATCGGCTGGTTTAGGGCTCCAGTGTCCACAGGGAACCACAAGCTGAACCGGAGCCAGGCATCAGGCTGGAACGTGTTCTTTTCAAGCCTTCATATCAAAACCTGGGCAAGGACCCTGGTAAAGGACCACTGGACTAACACTGTCGCTGCACAAGTGATGTGCTTTGCTTTATGAATCCAGAATTTTGGAATCGAATACCAAACCTTTTTCCAACAAGTGCCAGTCCAAAATGGGAACATTTGTGCTCCAGATCTACCCGATCAAACTGGGGGACAGTCACGCGCACTTAAAGATAGGTTTACAGAATAATCAAGCACTAAACGGCGTCAGTGCTGTGCACAATTTCCGGCAAGCCACACTTCCCATGGGTGAGATGCCAATCTGGAAGAAGTAATGATTGTTTTGCTCACTTTAGCTTGGAAGCGGATGTGCAAGAAGCGGATATGCACTAAGGCACCAGCTCTGAATGCTTGGGTCAATGGTCTCTTCTTATGAGAAGCTACAAAATACGGCACGTGATGCACGGGGCTAAGGATGACAGATTATATCTCTTATGAATCAGAGTAAAAAAGATAAATGTAAAATCCATCCGAGTTTCAGGATGCATATCACCGCAAACTTTGGATAACATTAATCTAGAACGATGCATAACGTTCTATGAAAACGAAATAATGCAGAGATCAGACAAAGCGATACCAAAGGTAAACAGCAGTGGTGGCCCACGAACAAGACTACTTGCTGTGTTGTTGTGAGCTCGAGAGGATACCATCACTGTGGATTTGCATCTTACGGGACAAATCACTGACAAGTCCGGGGAATCGATATCTCTGTCATCTCATAACAAAAAGCAATACATCATAGCAGCTGTGGCGGTAACATTTGCATTCAGGCTCTCGATCACGAGGCCTGATGATCGACTTCCAATCCTTTCTTCAAGACTCAAAGAGAGACAACACGCCAAAGGTGAATGAATATCTCATATCAGGCACACGGACAGCGGGAGGGGGGCGGGAATGGACCGCGGGACATCGCGCAACCCACCCCTGCAAAGGACACTTCCGAAATGGCGAAAACAAAGCTTTAAAGAAAGAAAAAAAAAACACGCCCACAGCCGCATGACGTGGGCAAAAGCCTAAAATTCTCAGGAACGCCCACGAATCTGCTCCGGCATTGACGGACAGATCTCTGTTCCAATGGCTAGCCTCCATTTATGGAGCTAGCCAATGGAACAGAGGGGCGGGACAACACACACATACTGTACACATAAGATTTCCCCAGCGCCGAAAAGCTGTGCGGTGCGCAGCTTTCGACCAGGCGAAACCTAAAAAGGAGGGTGGAGAAATACATTCAAAAAGTGACTTCCCAAGAGCACACAATTTGTCAAAAGGGGAGGCTGGGATTAATAAACCCATGTTTTTGGTTCCATATATTTATCTTGCACTTTGTAACTTGTTAGTGGGTGGTCCCAATGGTGAGACTCAGGGATTAGTTTTATCAAGGAAATGCCACTGTGTTCTGGAACCTTTTTGGACTTTTAATACAGAGATCACAAACAGCATATTTTTTCAAAGTAGTAAAGCCAGGATTAAATGTCATCGCTAATGCATTTCCACTGTACCACGTTTGGAAGTGGAAATTAGATGTTTGTGTCTGTCCATCTCAGTGAATTACACAGTTTGTTGGGGGGAGGGTTCCTCTAGGATTTTTAGAGTGTTTGCTACCTTTACAGACCCTGTTTTTAGCACTCGCAATAATCATAGTTAAGAGAATAAAGGCATAAGGAGTTTGTGAGGCCTGAGATTCCATGTCATTCCAATACAATAATCAAGTTACTTTCTTTGTACACTGGACTTGCCAAAGGTAGTGATAACAAGCAGAGAAGGCTTACTCCAGGGTGGCGGTAGGGGGATTGCAACTCAGATACAGAATAATATTGTACCGTCAACTCTATAATCTAGAGGGTGGTATGGAATGAAACCCTCAATACAACTCCACAATTTAAAATCCACATCATGTACATGATTCAGTTGCCCTATGCTCACCTTACACCTCACCTCCCTAGACCACCACCCTCATGGCATCAATGCGGCCCTTGGTCAGACCATAGACCATACTTTTTGGATTCTGTGAAAAAGTTTGTGAGAACTCATGTCATAGAGACAATTTGAGAAAATCAAAGGACAAAGAACCCGGAAGTACTCTGATGCTCTTATTAGAGGTGACAAGGGCGAGGATGCAGTGTATTGCCAGAGAGTAGTTCCATTGTAAGTGATAGCCCCAAGGAAGAAACTGGTAGTAAAGTGCATTAGCGAATCAGAATCAATCAGTTTCTCTGGCAACGGTCACATGTCTCTCAGAGTGGATTGTAGAACTGGCTTTATATTGCGTTGCAGGTGATTGCTGGCTGTCCTTCATCCGCATTTGATGTACATTTTGTAGAACAGACTAACAAGCAAAGCAGCTGGGGAAAAAAAACCCTCTGATGTCCTCTGAGTTGCTGATGGACAGTTCTCAAGGGCAGGGTCTTTTATGTATCTATAGTTGACCAACCTCGTTTTTCTTGCTAGTAATTGAAATAGTTGCCACCCCCCGCCCCACGTTCCTTTTAATTTAATGCATTCGCATTCGCTTTTTGCCCGCCCTCTTTATCGGTCTCCTTTCCCCATCGGAGGTTCTGTATGCAGAAGGCATCTCCTGATTGTAACGGGTACCCATTATATTGTAGTTCCATTTATTTAATAGCGTCATACCCTTGACGAGGCGCCACACAACATTAACAGGCAGCCAGCATCCAACGGTCGAAGTGTGTAAAAAAGCATGGGAGTTGGAAATCTGATTCCTCTCAAAATTGAAACCTGTCAATAAAGTATCAATTCGCACCAGACTAGATATTTTTCTGTAGAACAATCTTCCCATATGCAATCTCCTGCATGTCCTTAGACACACAATTGAGTAAGTTTGGCAATTTCGTACATGCTTCACATTGAAATCAGACATATCTCCCATTATTACATTGTATTGTATTGTAATTGCATTTATATAGCGCTTACTACCCCTGACGAGGCATTGAAGCCCTTTTTCGGCAAATAGCACGCTATTCCGGTACCCATGAAGTATTTTTAGTGGTGAATTAGTATAGTGAAAATATTAAAGTAATTTGAGCAGTGGACATGTTAATCAGTTATTTGGATTGAGAAGGATAGTGGAGGGATACAGAAGGGAAAAAGGTTTGCATTTATATTGAGCTTGCTACCCCTGATAGGGTGCTGAAGTGCTTTTTGGCGAGTAGCACACTACTCTGGAACCCATACAGTGTTAGTGGTGAATTAGTATAGTGAAAGTAATTTGAGTGGTGGATGTGTTAAATGTGCAAAACCAGCCTAGGCTTTAAATCGATCGATGCGAGTTTCCATGCAGCCACCAAAGGTTTCTGACTCTAAAGTCTATTTACTTAAAAATGTGCTCAGGGTTTAGCATGACAAAGTATGGCCCATTTCAAATAGGCACTATTAAGAAGAAATACTTCCAGTTTTTCCTTCTTTACTGACTTTGTATGTGTGCTGCACTGTACAGCACACATACAAAGTGGGAAAAGGTATCAAGTTAGTCTAAGCATGGTATTTTGTACAGGAAGGATGCCCTTCCAGTAGAAAACGTATGTTAGACTCACGGAGACACCGTTGCACTATAGTGCAAAGGTGTGTCTGTGGCGCACAACAGCATATTTTTGCACCAGCACTTGGGAGAGGGGAGGAGAGTAGGGGCATCTATTCTGAGGGTGATTTGGGTGTCATTGACATAAGATATAAACTTAAGGCTACATGGTCTAATTCGTTTTTCATGGAGAGTGTTATATGTGTTGAAGAGAGTGGGACTGAGGGAGGGGCAGGGCCCCTTTGCAGGCAACAGAGGAGGGATTTAAATGTAGATTGAAAAAAGGGAGCAGCTGAAGCCTGGGCTCTGTTGTTCAGAAAACAAAGGCAACGTGAGTCAAGCAGTGCTTAAACTGGGCCTGTGGTTGCTTGTGGGGAACACTGGCACTCATTTTTGGGGACCAGCTTCATTTTTCCTCATCACACATTTACAGAGAGCAAGAACGTGAAAAACACACAAAGGGGAAAGACAGAGGAAGACAGCAAAACTGTCACAGTGGAAGAAAGCAGGAATATGGAAGAGTGATATAAAGTGGCTCGGAGTGTCTGGTAGTGGATTAAAGAGGCTCCGAGTATGCAGCCTTCATATTCGGTGTGTGTACATTTTAATAGTACCAGTCACAGGCTTCTGAGTAGAGTAGAGAAGGGCTTTGGGCTTCGTCACTCATTGTTTTACAAATTAAGCACTGAAGAACCGGGTTATAGAACCCAGCGGCGCCAGGGGAAACGCCCGAAGTCTTCGAGTTCTCCTGTCTTGGCAAACAGAGACACGGGACACTTCTCGGTGACGTCAAAGACCAAATTTATTGGTTATAACCAGGAACAGAGGTCTACGAAGCACGACACAGGTGGTTCGTCAGAGACTGTACTGCACACTTAGTAAAGCGAGACATCGTCTTTTATGCCAAAAATCACATTCCTGACTAGCATCAATTATTTACAAACTATCCAATCAAGTAGTGACATTTCAAAAGTATCGCATAACGACAAGCCCACTTTCAGTTGTCCAGCCCACCAGAAATGACAAGGCAAAATCCAACATTCCTGCTCGGACAGGCCGTACAAACCCAAAATAAAAGGACCTCAACCCAAACCATAAATAGGCCATAAAAAGAAGGAACAGAAACAGATGAGAAACAAGATAGAAGGGTGTGTGCATGTACCATAAACTCAGCAATGTCCTGCTCTTTGATCTCTATCTGACCAGCTGCCTAACAAGGAACTGGCTCAACAAGGTCAGCTTCGGGCAATGGAGTCAGTTCGTTCAGGTCACACAGAAGTCAGCTAAAGGTGTACGTGTCCCAAGGACTTGCTCGGCAGCAGTCATCGGCCTATGTGAGGGCAACCACAAAATGGCTGCCGTACACAAAATGGAACCCGAAGGTACGAACAAAATCCCTGAATACACAGTGTATCCATCAATCGAACATGACGAAAACACTCGTACTTACCGCACTCGTCATTTGCGGTCCGCTGATACCAAAATCGTCTCGATACGACAACCTTTAATGAACGGGTTCAGAATCACGGAACCTCATCACTGAGTCAACCAAGTGCTTTTGCTCGTATTCCAGATTCATGCTATCTAGAAGTAAGGACTGCGGGGAACACAGTAGCAAAAGAAGCAGAGAGATCGAAAAGGATAACCAGACTACACTTCCTCCCTCCTGAAACAGTAAAAGCGGATTCATAACTGCATGGGAGGCATGTAGACCCTGATGCGGATAGATGCAGCCAGAGACAGCACCCACTTTGATGTCCGCCTTTAGAACTGCTCTCAGTTGCCTGGGTACATAGTGACCACACACAAATATCGACAGAGCGGACCCTGCTGATGTGTCACTGTCCTTGCAGGGACACCCATGGCCTGCCTTTGCAAGTAGGACAGGGACCACTTGCAGCTGAGAAGTAGAGCAGGTTTCAGATTATAAACTTGGTCCCGATAGGGTGACCCACATTGGCCCCTGTGGCCGTTGTTGCCACCACACAGCGGGCTAAAGTGCTGTTCAGCTTCAAGGACCTTTTTCCCATGCACATTGGTCAGTAATATGGAGCAGGCTCACAGGCAAAGGTATTTCATCATTTGCTTATGGCTTAAGGTTCTTGAAGTAAAAGAACAACCCTGTGCTAATGAGCCTAACCCTCCATGGGCCTATTTATGAATCCAGCACTGCTGAATCCTTGAATTGTGCCAGTGCTTAATTTGATTGAATATAGGCAGATGCACAGCTTGATTTCTTAGATTCTTATGTCTTTGGTTAGTTAAGATCAATTTAATTTAGTTGTGCTCAATAAGGAGGCGTCGAGGGCCCACGACGTTTAAATAACAACTTTATCAGTGAAACCAGAGGAACTCTGGTGTCATCCTTTTCGGCACACACTTTTTCGTGTTTCCTTGTGTGAAGAAAACACTTTCAAACCATTTTCATAGTATCTTCTTTTTATTTCATGATTTTCATTGTTGTTTATCAGATTTCATCGTATTTAATCATTCATACATCAGGCGATATCAAAAAGCATATCCAATGCATTTCGGGCATTCAAGTGGCATGCCCTTCATCAGGGATTGACATTCGTTGGCGTGATTTGATCGGATCTTGCATCCCTCCAGCTTATTCTGCTTTAGCTCACAGCGTGTTTGACTGATGATCATCATTTGATATCGCCTGAATGATTAAATACGATGAAATCTGATAAACAACAATGAAAATCATGAAATAAAAAGAAGATACTATGAAAATGGTTTGAAAGTGTTTTCTTCACACAAGGAAACACGAAAAAGTGTGTGCCGACAAGGGATGACACCAGAGTTCCTCTGGTTTCACTGATAAAGAAGTGCTTAATTTGAGCCAGTAGTTTACATTGGTCAGCACTGGCACTTAATTGCTGGCACGTAATTGCTGGAACCTGCACTTATGACAGCTGCCACATGGTGGCACTCTTTGTGTAATTTAAAGATGAGCAGAAAAAAACACCTGTTTGTTAATTAAATATACATTCAAAATAAATAATACCTGCCACCCACGCCATTCATAAAGCGTTGGCGGCCTCAAACAGTCTGAATTGTCACACTTGTACCAGTGTGATGGTTAGTAGCTGTGTAGGTACAGTAGTGATGTGTGGTGCAAACTGCGGTGTCCTAATAACGAGGGGCTTTTTTTTTTTAACTCTGGGCACCAGTACACCAAACAGCATCATTTTGTACTCTTCAGGTGTGTGGAAACCTGTCGGCCACCGTAGTCAGATCAGACTGTTCTCAAAGATGGAACACGAGGCCTGTAGTGTCTTAGCGTGGACACGTTCTAGTGTTCCAGTGTGATGTAACACACTCTACACCCACCCACCACAGACGTCATGGTGTCACCTGACGCTGCCAATAAAAGAGGCTGAGCGCACGTGCTCGAGACCTTTCCTACCACTCATTCCTGGTGTCCGTGTCCATCATTGCTGCGCCTAACATGAGGGCCCAGGGCCCATTCCATACATCATTACAATGGCGACGAGGTCGGTAGTGTAACCCATGCGTGCCACTACCCTACACTGAGGAAAAGGGGGAGAGAGCTGCCCGCCTCAAGGGCATCCCCTGCAGCAAGGTGCAGCGAGCCGAGAAGCCGGTGAGCACGTCGGAACACAGCCACCAAGAGGCTAACAGCTAGCCGACCGAAGCCACCCGCGTCAGCCGCCACCAACTTGTGACATCAGGAATGAGCGGACCGCCCAGAGCCCACCTGAGACGGCCACGAAGCAAGGACCCCCCGGAGAGGTGTACCGGCCGGGCGGAGGCCGCGACAGAACGTCAGGCCGTTGGCCGAAGGTGAGCCCCAGGGGCGAAGCTTCATGCAGAACAAGCGGGACAGTGGGCCACTTTCACTCCTTCAATGCACCAACCCATATATCACCAGTATTTAAATGAACAGATTCTTTCAAACGGTGTGCAATTTCGAGTACTCCCTGTCCCAGGAGCACATCCCAGATGCAACCTGGGAAAAATACAATTTTCAATCCAATTTCGAAAAGCACCACCCCAATAGAAATACATTGCCACTAGGCTTGGTTAATAAAGTTCATAGACAAACAGTAGTTCCAAATGGACAACGCTGAATCCGTGGTTGCAAAAGAGTTTCTTTAATGTGCCAAGAGAAACCAGCCAACGCGTTTCGTCCCGTCAAGCGGAACTTCTTCAGGGCGCAATTGTGTATTCGAGGGTAGAGGTATATTCCCATTCACCAAATCTGTTTTGAAGCAGGAGCCGAGTCCTTCTATCTGGGCATCCAATAAGTATAATCTTCATCTAAGAATATATGCAATAGGTACCTGCCTTTTATGTTCACGAAGTGTCGTTATCAAAGGGCGCTCATTTATCCTTAAATCCAAAGTTTTGATATAATGTGTGTTCCACTGGGCCCAAGTCTTGGCCTTCAAGCGGTCTGACGTGCACTCTGTTGGCACCGTCGTATTCTTACTTCCAATGTATTAGAATAGGCTCCAATTGTGTAGTCGCATTGAGGTAGTAACCTCTTGGGGTCGTATCTCTCTCCCCAGTTGGCGCGTTCGCGATCCACGCGCCAAACAATTCCCGGCAGAAGCGCTAATAAATAAACTGTGCCCAATCATAAGCAGGACCGGCGGAGCCCAACCGCGGCCTGCCTGAGTTATCCCCTGCCCCCGCCGCGTGTGCGACTGTAAGCGGCGGTGCCCAGAGACAAGCGACTGCGTGAGGGAGAGCGCGGCCGGACCCGAAATTAATATATCAACGAGGGGGAGGGAGCGGAGTAGCTAACCGTCTCCCGACCCCCCTCGCAACGTGGTCCGGGCCAGCGGAGCCCACCCGCGACCTGCCGGCAGCACCCCAGTGATTAAAGACATTGCAGAGCCAGCGGAGCCTACCCGCGGCCTGCGAGAAGCAAGGCGGGTCTCCGCCGCGCAGCAAGTGCCAGTTGAAGCTGCTGCGGCGGGAGACCAGCGAAAGTGGAGCCTGCTGGGCCAGAGAACAATCAAGTCGGCAGAGCCGGCGGAGCCCAACCGCGGCCTGCCTCGAGCGCCCCCGCCCAGGGAGGAGTGACCGGAGCGACGCGCTCCCCCGCCGGAGTGAAGCACAAACCCCCGCCCGCGCGAGGTCTGCCGAGGCTGCCGCGGGCGGCGAAGAGAAAGCAAGAGAATGATGAAGCGCCTGCATGCGGCCAGCGCGGCCGCGATCTAAAGCGCCCCCACCTCGTGGGTAGGAACAAAGTGTCGGGAAGCGGCCGCGCCGCCAATATCAATGGTGCCCCCTCCTTGTGTGCTCCGTGTGAGGAGCAGAGTGCTGGCAAAGCGGTCAACACCGCCAAAGATTAACGAGCCCCACCGGAACACTGATCAAAGGGAAGTACCGGTGCACCCATAAACACTTTGAAATTTGCCCCCCAGCAACAAAGCTGCATAACACCAAAGGGTAATAAACAGTGCTGTAGCAATGTCTTCCTGAACGAACCTGGTAGGCCTGGGAGCATGCTTCGGTGCATTTCTGCCCCCATAAGTGAAAAGGAAAGAGACTCACCAGGAGGACACTTCGAAACAAGTTCCCAACAGCAGCCCCAGCCCCCTGTGCACTGAGTGAAACAGTAGAGTGCACCTCAGGGAAGACAAGACCCACAAGACAGGCTGCTAACAAATCCAGCAACACTGCCACCCAGTGGCCAAAAGCAAAAGCGCACTTACATCCACCAATACTAAAACAAGCATTGTACAACGCAAGAGAAGTTAGCAGCATCTAGAGGCATCAGACTGAGTAGCGCCCCCAGGGAAAGCATCTGAACTCCCGCAGCAAGAAAGCGCGCAACAGCGCAGAAGACACCCACACACACCAGCAAGGAGTCGGCGGCTGCCACTTCCAACGCGACGTGGGAAGAGGCGCGAACGTCTCACTTAACATCAACACCTCACCAAGCATCCAAGCAAGGACAAAACGTCTGGAGAAAACGACTGCCAAGCACTGGAGGAACGATCAAGGAAAAGACTGCCGCGATCAGAAGACGGAGAGAGCAGTGACTCCTAGTGGCCACAGGTGATCACCGCAGCATCAACTACTCCCGCCAACGGTCCGAAGCAGCAAGCACCTGACGCCAGCCAAAGCAGCAAGTACCCAACGGTCCAAAGCAGCAAAGTACTGGACGTCAGCCAAAGCAGCAAGAAATCGACGCCAGCCAAAGCTGCATGTACCAACGACACGCAACAAGTGTCCGAGAGCCTTGAAAAAGTACGGGCGCAGATAACGCGCCACGTGGCAAGGCACAGCCCCCACGAGATGGAAGAAGGGCATAGGTAACGCCACAGTGCAGAACAGTTACCGGAGACGACCGCTAAGCGTGGCGCCCCCCAGAAGCGGATCCACAGAAAGATCGCGTACCAAGTATGACCCGCGACGGGTCCCCCAAACAACACCAGAAAGTGCTAATGCACCAAGTCCGACAGGACGACCGAAGAAGCCTGCCACAACATCAGCAGGAGTGGACCGCCAAACGGTCCAGGACGTTCAACCTAGTCAAGGTCTGTGAACACCATCCCACGAACGTCACCAACAAGAATCTAGAGAAGAGGGTTCGCGACACCAACTCTGGAAGCTGAGGAAGAAGGAGGAAGTGTTCCTGTCGGGGACAAACCAGGATCACACATGCAGCGGGCGCGCCCTGCATGTTGGAGCCAGGTCAAGAGAGAAGATTCAAGATCGGACCAAGTGATGTCGTGAAACAGAAAGGAGCAGAGTGGCACGTCTGCCACTGTGAAAAGAAAGGAAGAAGAGGAGAGAGCTGTGTGGCACGTCTGCCACTGTGAAACAGAAAGGAAGAAGAGGAGAGATCCAAGTGGCACGTTTGCCACTGTGAAAAGAAAGGAAGAAGAGGAGAGAGCTGTGTGGCACGTCTGCCACTGAGGAACAGAAAGGAAAAAGAGGAGAGAGATGTGCGGCACGTCTGTGTGGCACGTCTGCCACTGTGAAACAGAAAGGAAGAAGAGGAGAGATCTGAGCGGCACGTCTGCCACCGTGACAAGAATGGAAGAAGAGAGATCTGGGTGGCACCTCTGCCACCGTGAAAAGAAAGGAAGAAAAGGAGAGACATGCGGCACCTCTGCCACTGCTAGAGTAGAAGGAAGCATATTCCACGTGGCCGTTGCCACAGTTACAGAGCGGAAAGAAGTATATCCACGTGGCCATTGCCGCAGTTAAGAATGGAAGGAAGTATATTCCACGTGGCCGTTGCCACAGTTAAAGAGCGGAAAGAAGTATATCCACGTGGCCATTGCCGCAGTTAAGAATGGAAGGAAGTATATCCACGTGGCCTCTGCCACAGTTAAGAATGGAAGGAAGTAAATCCACGTGGCCGTTGCCACTGTTAAGAGTGAAGAAGAAGTCAGTGCGAAGTAGGTCCCCACAGTGAGTCCAAGGCCGAAACTGGTACGTGACTATCATTCCACGGCGAACTATAAGAACTCCAACCGCACCCGTTACCACGGAAGTCAACAACAGAAAGACTGTGAGGACAAAGGGGCTACCCAGTCGTCTACAGACGGTTTCCATCGAGCACCACCAACCGGTGCCAAAGCGGACTAAGGTTCCCCGAAACAGATTGAACTCCATCTGCCAATTCCAATCAGCGGCGGATAGAAAAGCATGGCGGAACTGAACACTTCACTGCATCCCGAGATACGTTAATTTCTCTAAATGTGAATTCTGAAGTTGGGTCTTTTCAATGATTAAAAAGGGGAGTGATGTAGTGTCTTAGCGTGGACACATTCTAGTGTTCCAGTGTGATGTAACACACTCTACACCCACCCACCACAGACGTCATGGTGTCACATGACGCTGCCAATAAAAGAGGCTGAGCGCACGTGCTCGAGACCTTTCCTACCACTCATTCCTGGTGTCCGTGTCCATCATTGCTGCGCCTAACATGAGGGCCCAGGGCCCATTCCATACATCATTACAAGGCCCTCGCTGACAGGATGCCAGAGATGCAAGGGAACACATTAGCATGCATGTTCTGCTCAGCCCTGAATTTAGGGAAGATGCTTTGTCACTGATACATTTGGGCGTTCTCATATTGTGTCTCGCGCTCTAACCTTCGTTTTTTATTGCTCGGACATTGATCCATGCATCAGCTGCTTTATGCTAAAAGCGTGCAGTTTATTTCGGGCATCTTCGCTCATTAGTTCCGCTTGAACTTCCATCAGAACCTCTCCTCTCCTTTATTCTCCCCCATGCATGCACGTCAGGGATAGGTCGCGCTCTTCCAATGACGCATTCCACATTCTTCTTTCAGGGGGAGGAGAGTTTTCTTAAGTCAGTTTCTTTGATCTGCACCTTCGTTCACTAAAAAGGGGATTTTAATGGGAAAGCACACATACTCTGCACTGTAGGTTTCGATGAGCTGTGCAGCGAGCTTCGCTTTCTCGCAAAGACACTTTGTGAACAGAAACCCCAACCTTATCATTTGCCCTCTTAAAAGCCTCTGTTCGTAATACGTAAGCATGGCCGGGGTGAGGGGCAGCTCTCCGCCAGCGGTAGGTTGTGCGTTGTAGAGGGCGATGCGCCCCAAGGGAGGCCAGCCTTGGTAAACAAGAGCTGCTAAGAGCCACTTCAGGTTCTATACATTCTGGAATCATAAAAGGTTCAACTTGCTAAAGTTTACGAAACAAAGATTAACAGTGAAGAATTTTTTTATGCATGCGTTATATTCTGCCTGCTTGTTTTTCTCAAGGACACCATAATACAAGTGCTTGCTCAAAGAGTCCTTTTTTTCTAATTTTTTCTCCTTGTGCCAAGTGAGATGGCTCAGTTTCCACTCTTTCCCTTGTCGTGGATTGATTTGCGAACATTTTCCCTGCCTGCCCTGCTCCCACAATGCACTGCGGATGAAGCAGGGTTCTAATAACCCAATCAGGGTCATCTGATCTTGTCTACATGACCTTGTGGCTCGTGCTAGAAAGGACACCCAAAAACTGCTTTGCAAGATAATAGAACCAACCTGTGAAAGGGCTTGACTACATTAGCCACTGAAAGGACCAACAGGCAGATGTATCAACAACCAGTTTGCGAATCTCAAATAGCGATTTTTTAGAAATCGCTATTTGAGATTTGCAAATTGGTATGTATGTAGAAATTCGCATTTTTTTGCGATTTCTTAAAATTCCTTAATTGCTATTAGCAAATTGCGAATCGCAATTAAGGAATAATTTCCCATTCATTTCTATGGGCCAGGCCCATAGGAATGAATGTGAAGTTATTCTCAATTTGCGATTCGCAATTTGCTAATCGCAAATTGAGAATAATATCAAGGGTGCAAGGGTGTCTTAAGGACACCCTGCTGCACCCCTGAAATTTACATGTGTGCGCATATGGCGCACATACATGCCCAAAGGGCATGTATGAGCGCCACATGGCACCTTTACAAATGCCAACAAGTGCATTTGTAAAAGAAATCGCAAATTACCACCAACTACAAGTTGGTGGTAATTTGCGATTTCTTAGTGTGAATTCACAAAACTTGATTGCTTCTTACATAGAATTTAAGGAATCGCAATTTGCGATTCCTTAAATGCTTATGCAATATTAAGGAATCGCAAAATTTGAGATTCCTTAATATTGCGATGCGCTTTAAATGATACATAACATTTTCCTATTTTTTTGTCGCAAACGCTGCTTTTTAGCGAATCGCAGCGTTTGCAACAAAAAAATTGTTTGATACATCTGCCCCCAAGTGCCAGATCCCAGACCCATTCGTGCAAACTCTGGAACATTTTTAGGTTCATGAAGCTCTCTCTGATGATACTTCCATTCCAACTAAGGCTAAACATTAAAATTGTATACCTTTTAATAGCGCAACGCACATTGGGATCCACAAAGAAGACAAGAGAGCAATTCGGTTTTGGAGCAGCTTATTTTTGGATCCACCTTTTTATGTTTGACCAGCCCACATACATATTTACACATTTTTTTAGAGAGTTTTACATAGCACGAACTTGACCAGAAGGTATCAGGCATCAGAGAGCTTTACATGAGCACCAGTTGTGTTACATGAGGACACATTCATTTTTCTTAGGCACAGGAAGATTAAGTGATTTGCCCAGTATCACAGGATGTTGAGCGCTGTTGTTGCCTAGACTTGAACCCAGTTCCCCAGATTTGAGGTCGACCGCCCTAGCTGTTAGGCTACACCCTCTCCCCAAATGGTCTCATGTAGTCATGTGACTTAATAACATTATTGTGATGTGGTGCACTGAACAGCTATAGAAAGTGCATTTATGGTGTAATCTCAACATTTATACAAGTGTGCATACTAATGTTTTCCTTCCAGTAACATCGAATTGCAGCTCCCATATATATATCTGTATTTGTGTGGCATGAATAATGTGAACTCATATGTATTCGTTCGAATAGTACTCTGTATCTATATTGTAATTGTATATGTATCCAAAATCATGCATTTAAACGTGTACTGAAATGCTTGCCACATTAACTTGACCAAAGGCCCCAAGCATTTGGGGTCCTTAATGTTTAACCTTCAATGAGAAGTATCGCTCGGGTTGCAATGTTTTTCTCTCCCGTGGAGGTGCAGTCGTATGATCTCATGAATAGAGAAAGGCATATTGTGTTTAAGAGATAGTGAGATTCAGGAGGAGTACTTTTGGCAAGTACAAGAAGCCTTAACGAACAAAGGGAGGACTACTGCCTGTGCAGAATTGGGAGACAGGAGGAATCCAAGGATGCTCTGTTGTGCGGACCAAAGGAAAGGAGTTTCAAGGGTAGTGGCCAAGTTTGTCTGTGTAAAGGTAGAAAGTAATAAGACACATGATATGGGATTCTCAAATATTCTTTTGTGGGGTTTAATTGATGTTCATACTTCAGCTTTAGTCAAATTCCTTTTAGACTCAGAGGGGTATGGACTTCTTCGTGATATCTCCGTTGTGTGGCTTTGTATTAGGAGAACCTCTACAGAAGTTCGGCTATATTGACACCTTCCTACTGTACCAGATCTGATTAGGGTTTCCACTATCAGTGCTTTTCATTTCCAAATTAGTTTAGGAGATTTAGATTTCCTCAAGCTTAATAGGCAAGAGCTTTGCAAATCTTATTCTGATCATCAGATTTTATTCCTTATTTTCTGTGTTGCTTTCACCGAATTCCCTGTATGTTTCATGTTATGGAGGTTAAACTTTGTGAGACGATTTGGCCTGTCAGTATTGATTCTGCATTTTTACAACATATTCATAAGACTTGTGTACATCAGTCTAGCTTTAAAATTGCAATTAACCTGGGCGTGTGTGTTGTAAATGAGGATAGACAGGTCCATGTAGTAACTTCAGGTTTCTTTTTTCAGGTAGGATGTGACAAGATGAGAGCCCCACCAGGAGCAGCCTCACTGCTGCTCACCCATCACCAACGGACTCTCCCACACATGAACATTCCATTCACTAACATTCTCTAACACAGACACCCAGGCTGAGCAGCAGTATAACACATCTCCTTCCTTTAAGGGAATACAAAAAGTCTCAGAAAAGTATCAGAACGAATAAGAGAAATAAATACCTTGACAGAGTTCTGAAAAGTAGCATGAAAAATTTAAGGTGACAAATTTATGCAGAAAGAATAAAGAAGGTAGAAAGAGACACAGGAATACATCACCTCCCTTCTTATCACAAAACAACCCACACTCCCACACCAAAACTACAAACAAACCAAAGTACAAGATTCATGCAAGTTGGCCAGGCAAACACAAGAAAAGTACAAAGGTGCCAACAACAAAAGTGCAAGGAGAACCATCCAGTAAATAAAAACAATATGTACGCGTGGAGGATATCCAAATGGAATATCAATAATAACAAAGCAACACCAAAAGAATTGCAAAACTTCCCCCAACAGCAATTGGGGTATGATGTGTGGACACTACCAAAGTAAACCTTGACATGCGAGGGAAACACACAACACTACCAAAGTAAACCTTGACATCTAAGGGAAAGCACTCCCAATGCAAAACGTGACGTGCGAGGGAAAAACACAACACTACCAAAGCAAACCTTGACGTCCAAGGGAAGAAAAATTGAATACTGGCAAAATAAGGAGTGACCTAGAAATAAGGTAAATAAACGCACATAAGATAAGAACAAATGCACCTCCCCTAACAGCAAGTTAGGGTGTGATGTGTGGAAGAGACCCACTCGGCACAACAGTAAATGCACATAATGTAAGTAAGTGCACAACTGAATACCCAGCAAAAACATTAATGAAAAGGGAAAAACCACTCACTCTACAATATCCATACTACAATAGGTAGTGATACAGGACCAAGTTATAACCACATAAAAGTGGGAGACATCGCTCACAAAACGCACACAGCAAATGTAAAAATACATACAATAATAGCAAGGCAAACCTGGCAACAAGTTAAACATGGTATAAACTATAACTGTTACAGGAGAAAAAAAATGTACCCATGAGGAAAGCATCCCATGACTGCAGCAAAGAAGTTGACCAAGAATAGAACAACAAAACACACAAGATGATGGACAGAAAGTTGCACAGTGGCAAAACATTCACCCCCAGTCACAGATCTGGGTTTAATCCATCGTTATTTTGCTCACCAAGCCACCCCAGTTCAGACATGGCCATATGCAAATCAGTCTTGACCCTGTGCCTCATGGGAACAGTCCAGACCGAACTGCCAAGCCATGTCTTTCCTGGACCAGAATGAAGCATCCTAGGACCGGTTTCTGGCTATCAGCCTTCACCAGCCAGGATAGCTTGACTTCAGTGGCGTAGTGAGCACGGGACCCACGTCTGGGCATACCCTTCCCATATTGGGTGAACAGCAAAACACACAAGATGATGGACGGAATGTTGCACAATGGCAAAACATTCACCCCCAGTCACAGATCTGGGTTTCATCCATTCTTATTTTGCTCACCAAGCCACCCCAATTCAGACATGGCCATATGCAAATCAGTCTTGACCCTGTCCTTCATGGGAACAGTCCAGACCGAACTGCCAAGCCATGTCTTCCCTGGACCGGAATCAAGCATCCTAGGACCGGTTTCTGGCTATCATCTTTCATCAGCCAGGATAGCTTGACTCCAGTGGCGTAGTGAGCACGGGACCCACATCTGGGCATACCCTTCCCACATAGGGTGAACAGCAAAACACACAAGATGATGGACGGAATGTTGCACACTGGCAAAACATTCACCCCCAGTCACAGATCTGGGTTTCATCCATTCTTATTTTGCTGACCAAGCCACCCCAGTTCAGACATGCCCATGACATGTGATTCTTAATGCATTACTTTCCCAAGGTCCTACACAATGAGGCTACTCTAAGCGTACTTCAGCATAGCTTTCTGCAACATAATGAGATACATTAGACCAAAGGACCCTGCAGGAGCTTTTCAAAAGCGTACTAACCCATTCTAAAAGGATCATGGAAACGAAAACGAATTCACTTGAGAATGGAAAACCAAGGACACATCATGACAGTACATGTGGAGTAAGTTTCAACTAGAAAAGAAAGACATGTTATGTGAAGCAAGATGGTAACTAAAAGTCAGCTATTTTTACTAAACGTGAATCAGACACACTCAGTGCATTTATGTGGCATATGTTAATGTTGAGAGAGGTGCTAAACACATAATGGGAAAAAACAATATCTTTTTCAGCAACATGTATTTATATATTTTTAGTTACAAGCAAGCCTGCTGTCTCCATTGATAAAGAGGAAGCTTGTGTGGTCACACCACTAGATGGTGCCAGAAACCTTGTTTTCTCTTTCCACGAGACAACACATAAGTATCCAGCGGGCAAGACATTACGTTTTGCACCAGGCCTCTCACTAACTTGTAAACTCACACTCCAGTACTCTATCACTTTGGCCCCTCCTCACCCTACTCCTCTCAACAACAACATCCCTCACCAACACTGTTGTGTTTTCCTCATCCAATGTCACTAGCTCACCCCTTGTGCTACCACACCATCTTTCGTGAGGGTCCCATGGTACTGAAAACTAAGGGGCATATTATCAAGGAATGGCGTTAAAATGATCGCCGCTTTAGCGGCATGAAACTGCCACTAAAGCGGCGATAATGGGCTTGATAATATGCCCTGGAGAATTCCAATAAAAGCTCATGTTCACACCAGAACATGGACTTCTATTGGAATTCTCCAGGGCATATCATCAAGCCCATTATCGCTGCTTTAGCGGCAGTTTCCTGCCGTTAAAGGGGCGATCATTTTAACGCCGTTCCTTGATAATATGCCCTTAAGTTACAAGGAGACACTGAAATGGATACATTGACAGAAGACCAAGGCGTTGAGACAAGCAATCACTGAGAGCAGCGGCAAGCCATCATAGGATGGGAAAAGATGGCCTAGGATACAAGGGTAGGAACACACTGACAGAGGGAGAAGGGCACACTGTCAAGGGAGACTGGCAGCTTACATGGACAGTGGAGAAGTGTGGCTCAATGGTTAGAGCGGCAGACCCTGATGCAGAGGTCTGGCCCGGACCAGGGTTCAATTCCCGCCTCAGGCGGGTCTTGGGCTAAAAATTTCCCCGGACCTGATAATTCTCGCCTCAGCGCATATTCTAATCATGGGTCCCATGCTGCAACTCTGGGCAATAGCTTGCTTAATCTCCACAACGGCCCCAACAGCACCAGGATGCCTGGCCTCACCTTGGGGGGCCCAGGAGTGGACACTTCACATGGAAGGGCCAGAAGGGGTTCCAGAGCGGTATGTGTACAGCGCCGTGATACCCCTTGGGGTGATTGTGCGCTATTTAAGCACTACAACATTTACATATGTAAACTGGAGCAAAAACACGCCAGCACATAAATGTGCACACCAAAAAGTGGACCCAGACACCAAATGTAAAAGGTGCAGAAACTGACTGTAAGACACAGAAATGGTGAGAGGGAAAGAAGGATATGCTGATGTTGGGCTAGGGACACCGGCGAAGGGTTACACTGAGAGTGGAAGAGAGAGACCCACACCCTGAGATAGAAACACACTAAACTTGAACAGGAAGACACCAACCAGGACACTGAGACAGGCACATGAAAAGACCGCCTGGTACCTGATCGGTGGGGGTATTACACTAAATGCTTCGGCAGGTGAAATGGGCATGTGTACCAGCTTTCTGCGCCCCTGGGGTACTTTGGAATAACAAAACAGGCCACAGACATGTGTGCAGCCCCATCTTGGTTCAGATCAGGCCGGTGCTAGATGTACTCTAGAGCAGGGTTCTCCAATGTCAGTCCCGGATATCCGGATCCATGCCAGATTCCAAGATAACTAAATTGATCTAAATGTGGATATGCTAAAAAATCTGGCATGGATCTGCCCCTCCTGGGCTGACATTGGAGAACCCTGCTCTAGAGCCATCTTAACCCCTTCACTGCTGGCCCGTTTCCGCCGCTGTGCAGTAAACAAAGGAACAGGGCGGGGCCGTGACGAACCCCAGCCGTCATCAGCACACGAGCACCACGGAGCGTGACGCTGGGGTTCGTCACCAGCATGTAAGGGGTTAAGGGGCCATGCTCTCTTTTGCATGGGGATGTGGCTCCATGCAAATGAGGAACACTTTTTTCATCAACTTCTCCATATTACAGATGTGAGCGTGGAGGCAAAGAAGCTGCTCGCAGGCACCCTGGCTGCATCACATCAAGGAGGTGCCACCCCCCACCACCCAACTGCACTCCTTGGAAGGAGTGGGAAAGGGTCCCAGGATTCCTCCAGGAACCCCCCTTTTAGCTCAGGTCTGTTGCTGCCTGCAAGACTGACCTGCAGCTTCAAACAGCTGGTTTGTCATTCACTAATGTGCCGTTGCCTGCTGCGCATGCGTGAGCTCGCGTCTGCTCAGGGAGCATCTGATTTGTTGTAAATAATAGATTCTATCTGCATGATTAATCAAAACTATTAGAAAAGCAAAATGATAAAACCATGCCAAGCCTCCAACTGTGGCCTTCATGACAGAAAGTATAACAATGATAGTCATACGGGAGGAGGGCAATAAAAATTCTGTATAAAAAATTTATGATCACACTGAACTTCACAAGTGAGCAAGTGAGCCATAAAAGCACATAATAGCATGAAGAATCAGTGGAATTTACAGAGTCCAAAATCCATGAATTTTATAAAACGCCCCGACATCTGAGGGTCTGCCTGTTCCAACAAGCTATGACTGCATCTGTATGCGCCTCCTGGTGCCGAGATGATGAAATAATGGTTTCAGAGCACATATCATCTAAACCCTGGCATGCACACAGTTGTTATTTTATTAAACAAAAAAGAGTGTTGGGTCTCGTGTCACCAGCCTATTTCTTCTGTTAGGGCCACCTAAAAATGAACAAACTACTAAAAAATGAAGGGGCATATTTACAATAACTGGCGCATGCCTGCATATCAGCAGGGATGCGCCAGTTATTGTGCGCCGCAGCTCCGCCACCCTGGATGCGCCGCATTTACAATGCGGCGTACAAACGGCACAGATGCGTCACGCATCTGTGCCATAAAAGCGGCGCATTGCTGGAGTTGCGTCGCAAGCGCAACGCAGCTTGAGCAATGCTCTGGGGGGCCCTATCTCCACAATGCTGCGTAAATCCATACGCCTGCTTCAAGCAGGCGGAGGGTTTTGACGCAGCATGGGCCCAAAAGTGACTGAGTGAAATCTTGTAGATTTCACTCAGCCACTTTTGGGAGGCGTTCCTGCCCCGGAACCCTCCCCCTACGATGGCGCAGGGCTTTACAACGTGACGCATCTGCGAGATGCGTCACGTTGTAAATACCCCGCACCATGGCACATATTTTGCGCCACCGCTGCGTCACAAAAGTAAAAGCGGCGCAAGGGGCTTGTAAATCTGCCCCGAAGTTGGGAATAGAATGTGGCATACTGGCGAGAGCTGCTGATTTCAGAGCTGGAAACCAGGTTTGCGTCTCGGTGTCAGCTCAACATCCTGTGATTGTAGGCAAATCATTTAATCTCCTGTAAACTAATGTGTTCTTAACCGGTGCTCATGAAAAGCGCCGGTGTTGGTGAGCACTGCATGTGCGTTAAATATTTGCCAATGATGCCACCTGAGCTGAACAAAGACATCTCCATGCGTAACTGTTCTGTGTCACTCTCCCCCTTTGGGTGCCTGGATCAGTGGGCGCTTTCTGTTCCATCCCCCTAGAAGAATGAGTTGCTCTCATTGTGCATCTTTCTGCCTTTCTGTTGTGTTAAGAACAGAATAACAGTAATGTCCAAAAAGGAGCAAAGGATAAAATTGTGGTTTTACATTAGTGCTCTCTCACACCTCATCATCCAACACACTGCTAAGCGCTGCGTCCCAGAACCAGATAACCGCATCTTGTGGTCATAAGGCACAACATTTAAACATCTGCCACAGAGGATAACACAACAGACTGCCAGTGGCGGTTGGTGGCAAATCACGTGAGGGAGGCACAAAAAATATACAAATAACAAATAAACATAATGAATATAACATATACACACACACACATATATATATTAATATATATATATATATATATATATATATATATATATATATATATATATATATATATATATATATATATATATATATAGATAGATAGATAGATAGATAGATAGATAGATAGATAGATAGATATAGATACATATATAGATATATATATATATTCGTTCCAACACACTTCCTAGTAAGGATGATGCTCGGACACCCAGGTTGTCTTGCAAGTGAGATTTATTTGGCAAGTAGAAAAATGACGCGTTTCGCCATTACGGCTTGTTCACGTTCAATGTTTGTTGAGCCCTCCGGTGAGCCTCAGAGTAGTTAGCCGATGGGGAATTATTGGCACTACAATTCCCAGCACGCAATTCATTGGAGAAGTTTGGCGCGGTTTCATGAAATAAAAGCTCTGATGAACTATCCTGCTGTTGAGTGCTTCCTAAAGCTCGGGGGCTTTGGTGGAACATGTTAATACACGGCGGCCTCGGCCGTGAAGGAATGCACCGCCTGATAAGGTAAACAGGTCTGCGGGCTGCAAACTGGTATGCAGTCTTCGAACAGAACACAGGATTTGGTAATTGGAAACCGGCTAACTACTCTGAGGCCCACCTGAGGGCTCAACAAACATTGGTACTTATTGGGGGCACAAATTATGGACAAAAGACACGGACCCCAACGATGGGGAATTATTGGCACTACAATTCCCAGCACGCAATTCACTGGAGAAGGCATGCTGGTAACAGATTTAAAGCGTGATGCAGTCCGTCTTTTTGTCTTTTCCCCCCTCCCTATGAAGAAGGTGCAGGTGCACGGAAACGCGCCAGGGACATTTTAATAATTGGAGAAGTTTGGCGCGGTTTCATGAAATAAAAGCTCTGATGAACTATCCTGCTGTTGAGTGCTTCCTAAAGCTCGGGGGCTTTGGTGGAGCATATATATATATATATTCAATGAAAAAACCATAGGTTATAGACCATATATAGTTAGGAATTCGCATTTACAAAACCTTATTTTACTCGCACAAAACCATTGAAATTCCATATATAGTTAGTTGCACTAACTATATATCGCGCACCCGCAATCCACTGCTGATGATGTCACATATTACATCATTCATGACATGGTCAGTGACATCACTGATGACATCACTGATGACATCTCAAATGACATCACTGATGACATCACTGATGACAACATCCAGTGACTGTATGTTTCTGTAAAGTTAAAATATGTCTTTCATATTGAAGAATGAGTGGATGTATAAGTGTCTGGATGAAGGATTTAGTAGGTGCATGACTGACTGTATGAGTGAGTGATTAAATGTGTCTCACTGAGTGCATGGGTTAGTGACTAAACTGTCTTAATTTGTGCATCATTATGTCTGTTGTTCTGTAAACTGTTGCATGTGTTGATAAGTAGATATATGAGTAACTATATGGGTTATTGATTGATTGCCCAAGTATTTGTATGGGAGACTGAGTGTGTGTGTGGGTGGCTGGGAGGTGTATGACTCTGTGCATAGATGTGTGAGCAGTTGATTCACTAGATGTATGGTTTCAAAAGTGCATGTGGAAACAGCTGTATGGGCAATTGACTGTGTGCATGAGTGTATTGGTGAGTGAATGGATATCTCAGTGCTACATGTCAAAGTAAGTACATATGTAAAACACAGTACATGGGTGAGTTGACATATATAAATAACTGTGCATAAGAGCCAGTGAATGTGTGAGTGGCTGTATGGATCATTGTGAACTTGTATCAGGGATTGTATAAGAGAGTAAATATGTGTTAGTATATGTTTGAATAAGTAAAGTTTGTATAACTGTATAGTTGAGGAAATGGAGGTGTGATTGATTCTTTGCATGACTGACTAGGTGTGTGAGTAACTCCATGGATGAGTGACAGTCTGTGAGTGTCTGTTTACACTGATTGTATCTAAGGTTATATTAGAGTCTGAAGAGGTTCATCGTATTATCACATGAATGATATCATCAGTGATGTGATCAGTAATGTCAAATGAGATGTCATCAGTGATGTCATCAGTGATGTCATTTGAGATGTCATCAGTGATGTCATTTGAGATGTCATCAGTGATGTCATCAGTGATGTCATTTGAGATGTCATCAGTGATGTCATCAGTGATGTCACTGACCATGTCATGAATGATGTAATATGTGACATCATCAGCAGTGGATTGCGGGTGCGCGATATATAGTTAGTGCAACTAACTATATATGGAATTTCAATGGTTTTGTGCGAGTAAAATAAGGTTTTGTAAATGCGAATTCCTAACTATATATGGTCTATAACCTATGGTTTTTTCATTGAATTTCAATGGTTTTTTAAATGCAAATTTCTAACTATATATGGTCTATAACCTATGGTTTTTTCAGTGAATTTCATTGGTTTTTTAAAAGCTAACATCTGTAGCTGTAAAATGTATTATTCTTTAAATCCCAAAATATATATAGATATTTATTGATAATTTTTTTTAAATATTTTTTTCTTCGCTTCTAGTTCGCGAACCGGGAAGCTTTCCGTTAGCTCATCTTGATGCCGCGATCTAGTCCGCGAACCGGTCAACGTTACGTTAGCGGAACAGTGACGCGTCGCGGAAGCGCGACATATCACGTTATCGCGTAATGCGTCTAATGACGCGTCGCGTTAGCGCTCCCGGAAGTGCTCCGGGCCGCGAACCGGAAGCGATCTGGGACGCGGCGCGCGCCGCGTAACGTAAGCGGAACAGGTCATGTGACTTGTTTATCAAACTTCTCATTGGTTCATTTCACTTTTGGTTTCCAAATGATGTATGACTAGGTCATGTGACCTAAAAATAACACTTTTCATTGGCTCAGAACTTTTGTTTTCCCCAAATCATGTAAACCCCTCCTTATTTCCTCACTCTGACTTTCATCTTGGTGAGAGAAAGACCATTTATCTGAAGATCCACAATGGCTTCCATTCTTGCTGCAGCTGGTGCACCCCCACCACCACCTCCACCTCCTCATAAGAAGAGAGGACCACCTAGTCAAATTCTGACTAACAGAGAGGAGGAAGATGAGGAAGCAGAAGAAGAGGAGAGAGAGGAACAACAATTTCTTGATGAGTTGCCCCGGGTTTCTAAACGAAAATCCAGTTTTATCTGGCAGTTTTTCACCATCCCTCCTGGAACAAAGAAAGTCAATGCAAAATATGCCACCTGCCTCATCTGTGACTACAGATTGTCGAGAGGCACAGACAAGAAGTACAGTATGGGGAACTATACAATGCACCGTCACATGAGCAGGTGGCATCCCAATAACTACAGCCGGGCTGAATTAAGGGATCTTGTAGACAATCCGACGGCAACTCCTGTGGCAAGATCTACATCCACATTGTCTTTGACGGGAAGAGAGGCACAAGAGACTGTGCCCAACATCCAACCTAACTTTCAGCACATAAAGTTAACTTGTGTTTACTGTGGTGAAATGCTATCATATGGCAACATGAGCATCAAGCTCATGAACATTGCATATGAAAATCATAAATGCCCTAATGCACCCAAAAAGTAATTTTCTTTTTTTTGCTCCAGTTGAGCCGTTTTGAAAGCCTGTTTTTGTTGTCTCCCCACCATAAAAAAAACAAAAAAAACATAAAACAGTTCTAAAAATACAAAAAAATCAAAAAATGTTCAAAAAATAAAAAAAAAATATAAAACAACAAAAACAAAAAAAAACAGTTCTTTTCAGAACTACCTCCCCTTTCAAACAAAATTGCTAGAATGTTTATCACTCTAGCAAGCTCTATTTCTTTTGGTTCGCTTCAAGTTCGCTGACCGGTTCGCGAACTTTAAGCGAACTAAAAAAAATATTTTTTTAAAAAAAAGAAGAGTTAGTATAAGGGAAGTAATCAGAGAATAATGTAAAAAGAAAGACAGCTAGAGAGAGTAAATGAGAGATAGTGTCAATGACATCATCAGCAGTGCATTGCGGGTAAAAAGAGTGGAAAACATTTACCTTATAATTCTTGTTACCTTTTTTAAATATTTTTTCATACTTTCAATCTGTAAAACAAAGAACAAACATTTAAAAAAATATTAAAACATGTATTTAAAAATTAGAAAAGACAAGGGAAAAGGTTCAAAAACAAACAGTTTTTCAACAACTTTGACATTTACAGAAGTCTCTGCTTCTCTACGTCACCTACACAATCCTAAACATATATATTCAAAAGAAACTGTATCTTGATGTTGCTGAACTGAGGCCTATTTTGGAACATGATGTTTTTCTTGCACTGCTAATGTCTCACAATAGTGATGCAATAGCAGCGCAAAAAAGATGTAAAGCCATCATAAAATTGTGTCTAACATTGTAAATGATTGTTTTAGGATGCAAATAAGATGTGTGCTTTCAAGAGCTTTCTTTGAGGTGAGGCCTCTTTTTTTTATAAAAAAAAAACACTACCCAGAAGTACAGCACTCTAAGCATTAAAATTGATATTTACAGAACTCAGCTTACCCATATGTACCACACATTTCTAAATGTATATCATAAGTACAAAAAGCATAACATTAATTATACATGTTAAATGGTTTATTTTTGCTGTTCTCAGAATGTATCAAATTTCACTTAAATCAGTGACTTGAAGGTATTCATCATGCAACAGCGGGGAAAAAAAAACACAATCAAAATGACTGTGTTTAAAAAACCCATACAACCTAAGAAATCTGATTTCAAAACTCCTTAAAATTAACTTACTTTCAATGACGTCGAACGATCTCCTATGAACAGCATCCACTCTGTTGTGCTTTAAATATTTTCAGCCCGCCACTTTCTGAAAGAAAACCTCCATCGATACGTGAAATATGTTACATAGAAAAAAAACTTCTCTCATTATATCACATGTTTCCACTAGGCCAAATCATGTTGCCGCGATTCGCAAGTCTTGTAATTCTTCCAATCAAATCCCGACATTTTCTATTTTCGCAACTTTCAAAAATAAAATATTTGAGATTATTTTCACAATCCTGGACTACTAATATCTTACTCTTCTTTGTCACTCATGTTCTCCTTTTCCTATGACACTGATACTGCTTACTATGAAGCAGACTTACTTCCATCAGGTTTATATAGTTGGATTTTTAATCGAGACAGCATTGCAGACTTACATTCCCTCTACTTAAAATTTTGGTTTTAAAAACACCAGGTAAGAATTTTTAAGGTCAAACGGCAATTTTTTTTTGAAAGTTACAACAGAATCATTACAGAATGACCAGCCGTTTCCAGACTTTAAGTAAGCTGTATAATGTCCTGATGTTGTTGATGGACCATCGTGATAGATAATTGCTACAGTAACAAAAGTCCTCCCTGATATTGACAGCTGAGAAGCCACAAAATGTTTTATTAAAGTTGACAATTTTGATCCATCAGGCCTACATCGTTGCATCATTAAAATGACATACTGGCCATATCTACGTATAAATAATGTTAACATCATATCACATTTACATTGGCTACACTCCATGTTGTGATCCGCTGCATTTACTAGCTTATTAAAGGACACTGATTTACTGTCTGGCAAAGTTAAATATATAAATCTTTCTGAGTCTACACTAGTAGTACTTGATACCATACAGTTCTCGCAGTCATGCTGCCATTGATAAGAAAGCCCAAACAGGTGATCTACATCTACACCCTCATCTTGCAATATATCAAGCATATACATTAAAAACTCCTGACAATCTTGCTGATTATTTTCAGAGAAGTCTGTTTGACCTGAACATTCATCTAACAGATAACGAACTTCAGACACACTTTCTACTTTTGTACGATCAGTGCTACATTTCTCTAACACAGAATTCAACAAGCAGCATAAACTTTGTTCTGAATTGAACACAATCTGTTCTTTTAAACTCTCTAGTGAAAAGAGAACATTAACAACAACATTTGCATAGCAGTTGACACCAGAACTGTTTTCAAATTGAAAACCAACAATCTCTTCAACAGTATCCACTTTCTTTCTGCTAACAACTTTCGGTTCATTCACTTTTAGTCTTTTTGCAACAACCTCCCTACTATTACTGCTATTTCTACGTTTCCGGCCTACCACACGTTTCTCAAACAAAGGATATTGAGGCAAATGTGGCGCATACTCTCTTCTTAACCTATTGTATTCCTTAACACAATCTAGATCCGCACAAATGTTTGTGACATCACAGTCAATCAAGTACAATCCCGATAAAGTTCTAACTCGTGACAATGCCACATATGCCATACCCTCCTTGAACACTGAACTGCCAATATTCACCAATGCACAGTCTACACTTAAACCTTGCGATTTATGGATTGTCACCGCATATGCTAAGCAAACAGGAAACTGTTTACGGCGAACATATAAGTCTTTAACAAGCAAAAACCTAGCAGAACAACGACCAATTTGCTGTACTTCCTCAATGCCATCAAATTTAATTCTTAAAAATTCTATTCCATCTCTATTTCTGTATTTCTCAAAATCAACAACATTACCCATTGATCCATTTACCAGACCTCTTTCTACATGTAAATTCCGTCTCAAAATGATTCGGCAATTTAAACACACATTCAGAGTCTTTTCAAAACCCGCTGTCTTAGATATAGTCTTCTCTAATGAATCCAATTTTGATTTCAAATTATCTGACAAAATAATTGTTGATCCCATATGCTCTAATTTGTCGATAGCTTCCAGTTTCACAATGTCTTGCTTTTCTAAATTCAACATTTTGTTGTTGAAGATGGCACATTCTGCAAGAGTTGGCATGAGACATATCCCGGATTTCTTCTCAGTAATTTTCTGAAAAATATTCTCAGGCACAATCTCTTGTTTGGGATACAAATTTGACAGTAACCGTGCATTTAAAGCTTCTTTCCCATGCTCGGTCACTTTTCCAATTCTAATATCTTGTAGAATATTCTTGTAATCTTCATCCTTTGCCTGACGCATATTTTGATGCAGTTTTGCATAATTGAAGTTTAACCATATATTGACGTTGCCAATGCTCCCTAGGCACTTCCTGGTATCTTCATGCGTGAGTATTTTGAACACAGGTTGACCTTTTACTGGTGTCAGCTGTAGAAGATCTCCGAAAACAATAATGTGTTTCCCACCAAATAAGACATCATATTCAGTTTTAAGTACTTCTTGCATTCTTAAATGCACAAAGGCAAGCATGACATTGGAAACCATGCTTACTTCGTCAATGATAAGTAGTTTCATTTTCCTCAAGACTCTTGAAACTTCACAGCAAGCATCTCCAGATAACTTGTTGTATTGTAATTTGTTGTCATGCTCCACCGGCAGCATCAATAGACGATGCAAAGTAATACCTTTAATATTATGTGCTGCCAGTCCAGTAGGAGCGGTCACAACACAAGACAGCGATGACTCAGTCCTTTCCTGCAAATAACAAGAGATTGCTTTAATGAGGAAACTTTTTCCAGTTCCCGCTTCTCCACTCACGTACAGTCGGACAGGCTTCAACGACGTACACGAGCACTCTTTCTTCTCATGACTTAATCCGTGCTCAATTTCCTTGGTAACTTCATCATATATTTTCCTCTGCTCAACGTTGAGTTGTTTTTCCAAGTCTTGTAAGTTAACTGAATCCTCCTGAGCATGTGCCATGGCTCTTTCTACTTCATTCATAGCAGTGGCAGCTTCATTTTCGATAATAGGTCCTCCAAGTGGATCTTGACTCAATGAAACAGAACTCTGACTGTCCTGAGAACTGTCTCTGGCAATCTCGGCTGCAATCGTTGCTTCCTGCTCAATTTCCAAAGTTAGCATTTCTTGATATTTAGAAAAAGCAGGACATTCTATGGACTCCTTGGCTGCATTGAAAGAGTCTTCGTAACAGAGGAAATCTCCAAGCAGTTCCTCTTCTGCACGCCAAGGCTTGAAAAGTTGCAAAAGGGCTAAATAGAAAAACTCCTTTTTTTCTGGAGATTCGCCACTTAATTTTCGATGGTTTACTAATTGGCATTTTCTTTGCTTGACCAGGCATCCTTCACTTCCAATTACAGCATACACTCCTTTCTCAATATCTTCTTTGATGTTCCTCTTGAATATATAATTTTGGAGAACCTGATATAGACAAACATTCTCAAGGTGACTGCTTCGATTTGGATAATATGTATCCAACATGTTGGTCTTCAAAATGTCGGTACTGTTTGGTTCCTTTTCTGCCAAATACTCAATTTCCCGAACAGGTTTTAGAACTCGATTTCGCGTTGCAGCAAGACCAAGACTCGCCCAAACGAGACTCCTGGATTTGGCATAGAGACTTGCTGAAGACAATCGATCAGAACATTCGTAAGCTCCGATTTCTCGATGCGACAACATCTTCAGACTGAAACTGTACAACTTCTTGCTGAGGCTCTTTTCATGGGAAATGTCCTCCCACATATCCTTCAGTTCGGTCTTTTCTTTTTTGGTGATGTAAGATGTCACATACCGAGCCACAGCCATACAGCTGTCAGCCACAAACTGTATATCCATGTTGGCATTCCACATGGACAAAATCACTGGGTTGTAGTCATTGATGTACTTGGACTCTTCATTCCTTTTCAAATTGTATGTATTCTTGGGTGATTTCCTCGTCACATTATGTCGCAGCGAAGACATCAAACTGTTCACTCTTCCTTTAGAAATCACCGGTCGTGGAAAGTTGAAACGACATTTGGTGTAGAACTTGTCCTTGTTTCTGAATTTACGACGACAGTACTTTCCACAACGATGGCTTTGGAAACGTAGAACTTGTTCTCTTAGACTTTTCTTCTCCGTTGCGTTTGGAACAGCACACGTAGAATACTGTTCGATGAAATTCATCACTAAGTCATCCGGATCTGTTCCAAATTTAGGTGCATCCTTGATCCACAGCAACATATGTATATGAGGGGCACCTCTTGCTTGATACTCCTTTCTCCAGAAGAAATCCAACACCTCTCCAAGAGGTGGATTCTTTTTATTTGTGATAAAAGACATCATAGCTTCAAATCTATGATTGAAGTACCTGCATACATTCACAGGATCCAAAGAACACAGTTCTCCAGGTGTCTTGAATTCAATGTTTTCAATATTTCCATTTGCCTCTCGTAGAAATTCAAGTAAGTCATCCCAGCCATACTCAGCACAGCTCAGAGTGAGGAACCATGTCGGAGTTCCTAAGTTCCTCAGCATACATTTTAAATCACCATGACGACGGTACCAGTACTCATTAGTACCACGCTGACACGCCATGAGATTAATTAATCCAAAATACTGTCTTGGACATTGACTTTATGCATAAAGTCACTTGCCGAGATGTTTCGCATCTGTATACCACTTTTTAAGATGTGGTTCACTGCATATGAAAGTCCAGACAGATCGCTTTCAAACAGGAGATGAAACAAATAGGGAATGCATTGCCGAAACCTAGGATCTTCTGCATACAATCGTAAAGTCCGATATTCAGACGCAGGAATTTCACGAGGTCGCTCATCATATCTTCCTCCTTGACCTGTGGGAAATAGCTGTGGGAAACACCGAGCTTCCAAACTTTCCTCCCAAACACTAATGGGACTCCCTTTGGCTTGTTTCATTTGAAACAACTCAATAGCATTCCCCATGACTTCCTTGGAATGCAAAGGATGAACACTATAATGTTCATATATTTCTTCACTTTTAGAGGCCTCTACTTTCTCAATTTGGCCAGCACACAAATCGCTATCCTCTTCATCACTTACTTCCTCTTCTGCAACATATACATTCTTATAGTACTTATTATTTTTCTTCAAATACACTGTTGCCTTTTTGACTTTCCTAACATCCACTAAATCTTGCCATATTTTCTTATTCTTTGTCGGAACCCCATTAACCAAGATAACCAGAGGTTCCTCTTCCACTTTTTCTATTCCAATTGTGTTAATGTTTTTGTTCAAATCTAGAGGCAAATAAACAACTCTTCCCTTTAATCCTCTCTGTAAATCTGCTGGAGGCAACTTCCCTGTCTTTGGCTCCATTCTTACAATAGCCTGAAAGGGATGGATACTTTGAATCAAAATAGATTCATAAGTATTTAAATCCTTCAATTCAGAAGGAATCTCAACCAATTCCAGATTATTATGAACTGCCCTAGCAGGCATCTGGTTTTGGTTTAATTTATTACAACAATAAGTACACACACGTTGATCCGATCCTAAATCAAAATAATTTTCTACCATCAAGTATGTGGCTAAATCCTTCCATTCACTATTATTTTCCCTTTCACTTTTTGCATATAAATCCACTACCTTAGTCTGATTCTTATAATAAGTGCGTCGACAACATACACAAGTGAAATTAGGCCTCTCACTTGATTTCATCTGAAACGTGGCAATTTCCTTCTGAAAATTATCTGTACTGGAAACCTGTACATTATCTTCCACATTACCCTCTACTTCAGGGTCAATTTGAACATTCTCATCTTTACTACCAAAGTAACAAAACTCAATTTCTTCACAAATATTCTTCACATCTATTTCAGAACCATGCAAAAGAGCAGCACATAACTGTTTAAGCATAATTGCTGGACTCTTAGCATAATACAACATTCTCACTAATTTTCTCACTTTATTATGATGCACTGCTAGCATCCTGAAATGATGAAAAACACTCTGGCATACTCTCCTGGAAAGACAAGCCAGTGAATGACCACGCAAACCTGTCATTTGTCTCACTCTGCAAGGATCTAAATCTTGCAACAACTTCATTTTCTGCTTCAAACTTTTCTTATTAAATGTCCGTATAAAATCACAAAGCAAATTGATGGAAACCTGTCGCACACTGCAAATAGAACTACACTTCCAAATGTACACAGGACCCTTAGGACGTCTTCCTAAAACCTCATCACTTAGCGCCTCTTCTGTCTCTGTTGTCACAAGTTGTTCTTTTTCAACTGGACAACCATCCTTCACTTCATAAGCTCGACCACTGATGTCAACTGCATGCACCAAATCATTATCCTGAAAATAAGTCTCCTCATTAAAAAATGCCTCAGAACTTGAACTATGCATCCATTCTCCAGAAAAAACTTCACAAAAGTTAGTACGATTTACTACTCTCTTCCATCTACTTTTTGTTTTGAAATCAGAAATTACCTTGCTTAGTTTCCTAATTCTATTGATTACCAAAATAAACAACTTTCGCTTGATTTCAAAAGCATGATCAATAATTTTCTCTACATTTTTCCTCTTCCTATAAAATGCCGCTTTCTGTTGGCCTTTCTTTTTAATATTTTTCAATAAATTAACTAATATCCTATTACGGAACATTCGTTGTCGAATGTCCCTAAACTGTTCTTTCCTTCTACTATCATGCACAGAGTTATCTCTTCCTCTACCAGTAACATTTGTGATGGGTCTCTCCTTTCCATTTAAATTACTTTTCTTGTTGTAAACAGACACATTTTTTTGAGCAAAATTTTTTTTACTACAAATATTTCTTAAGAATGATTTCGTGCTCTTACCCGGACCTTTCTTGGTGTTTTGATAAGTATTTGGGGAAGAGGACTGCTGCAATAAAACATCATCCTGCTGTCTTTGACGTTTTCTAGCCTTTCGTATTCGACTTCTGGAAGGCATTTTCCAAACTATGAAAGAATCTGCAGTTGAATCTGTGAAAAAATATAATATAAAATGTTATTAACCACTATTACCAAACAGTAAATAAATAACAGTCATCTAAAACTTAATGCCGTACTAATTATTTAACATAGCAAATATTTTCCACCAGCACTGCATCACAAAAATGACACTCAATGGTACAAAACAGGAATACAACACTCATAAATCACTCCCTAATATTTAAAATCATTAATTCAGGATGACGATAAGATGTAGCCTATCTAAAGGTTTGTTTAGGCCCAGATCTTTTGACTGGGGTGAATGTGTGTCATTGATCCACATTCAGTCCATCACCTGTTTTGTTTATTTGAGGTGAGGCCAACACATGGTTGCAGATAAGATTTTCACTGAAAAAAAACCAAGGTAAAAAAACATGTGAAGGCCTACCAATGAAGTAAATCATTAAATGAAAACCAATACATTTCTGGAAATATGCACTACTAGTGCTTCATAAGATGTTTTGGGTCATATTTATAAGTTATTTGAGTATCTAGTATGCTATTTTACATTCTTCATGGTGCAAATTTATTGTAAATACGCTCCCACCTGCGGTTGGCAAATTTAGATTTTGATTATGGGAGTTAGATAGGCATGTTAATAATTTCCCAAAAATGGTATATAACCCCAAACAACCTTTGTAGCAAATGCTCTTAGCCATGTTATCCACCTCCCATTGGATAACATGGCTAAGAAGTGCTTGCAAATGTGATAAAAAAAGGCCTGCAATGCATGAATATCGCAGAAAAATCAGCGATATTCATGCATTTTCCAGCAAATGCTCTTAGCCATGTTATCCACTTCCTATTAAATAACATGGCTAAGAACTGCTCAGGGCACCATGAGGAACGCTTTCCATTTAAAAAGGGAAAAATAACATCAAAGACACTAAAATGCCTTCTAAATATGACCCCAAACAACCTATGAAGCTCTAACAGTACATATCCTGAAATTTAATTGATTTCAAAATTCGTTTTTAAACACAGCATATAAATCAATTGTATACCTGCATTCATGAAGAAATGACTAAAAATGTCCTTGAGACACATGATTGTGTTTTCTGGAATGCCCTAGCACCATTTTTGGGACACTATTAACATGGCTACGTAACTCCCATAATCAAAATCTAAATTTGCCAAGCACAAGTGGGAGCGTATTTACAAGACACTTGCCCCATGAGGAACACTTTCCATTTAAAAAGGGAAAAATAACATCGCAGAAAAGTCAGCGATATTCATGCATTTTCCAGCAAATGCTCTTAGCCATGTTATCCACTTCCTATTAAATAACATGGCTAAGAACTGCTCAGGGCCCCATGAGGAACGCTTTCCATTTAAAAAGGGAAAAATAACATCAAAGACACTAAAATGCCTTCTAAATATGAACCCAAACAACCTATGAAGCAATGTGAAAAAAAACAACCACAATCCATGAATATAGCAGAAAAATCAGCGATATTCATGCATTTTCCAGCAAATGCTCTTAGCCATGTTATCCACTTCCTATGAAATAACATGGCTAAGAACTGCTCAGGGCCCCATGAGGAACGCTTTCCATTTAAAAAGGGAAAAATAACATCAAAGACACTAAAATGCCTTCTAAATATGACCCCAAACAACCTATGAAGCTCTAACAGTACATATCCTGAAATTTAATTCATTTCAAAATTCGTTTTTAAACACAGCATATAAATCAATTGTATATCTGCATTCATGAAGAAATAACTAAAAATGTCCTTGAGACACATGAAAGTGTTTTCTGGAATGCCCTAGCACCATTTTTGGGACACTATTAACATGGCTACGTAACTCCCATAATCAAAATCTAAATTTGCCAAGCACAAGTGGGAGCGTATTTACAAAACACTTGCCCCATGAGGAACACTTTCCATTTAAAAAGGGAAAAATAACATCGCAGAAAAGTCAGCGATATTCATGCATTTTCCAGCAAATGCTCTTAGCCATGTTATCCACTTCCTATTAAATAACATGGCTAAGAACTGCTCAGGGCCCCATGAGGAACGCTTTCCATTTAAAAAGGGAAAAATAACATCAAAGACACTAAAATGCCTTCTAAATATGAACCCAAACAACCTATGAAGCAATGTGAAAAAAAACGGCCACAATCCATGAATATAGCAGAAAAATCAGCGATATTCATGCATTTTCCAGCAAATGCTCTTAGCCATGTTATCCACTTCCTATGAAATAACATGGCTAAGAACTGCTCAGGGCCCCATGAGGAACGCTTTCCATTTAAAAAGGGAAAAATAACATCAAAGACACTAAAATGCCTTCTAAATATGACCCCAAACAACCTATGAAGCTCTAACAGTACATATCCTGAAATTTAATTCATTTCAAAATTCGTTTTTAAACACAGCATATAAATCAATTGTATATCTGCATTCATGAAGAAATAACTAAAAATGTCCTTGAGACACATGAAAGTGTTTTCTGGAATGCCCTAGCACCATTTTTGGGACACTATTAACATGGCTAGGTAACTCCCATAATCAAAATCTAAATTTGCCAAGCACAAGTGGGAGCGTATTTACAAGACACTTGCCCCATGAGGAACACTTTACATTTTAAAAGGCGAACATAACATCTTAGACACTCAAATACATTATAAATATGGCCCAAAACAACCTATGAAGCTCTAGCAGTAAATATCCAGAAATGTAATTGATTTCTGAAATCGTTTTTAAAAGCAACATATCTGTTTCAGCTTACATAACAGACCATGAAATGGCCTCCATGTATTACAATATCTTGTGTTACAGCATGCCAGAATGTTACACCAAATATGCAATTATAATTTCTCTATGAAACTAATTCTATTACTATATCACTAGAGACAAAACCACATTTTAAAAACACAGCTTTCTTAATCATTTTCTCCTTAAATCATACTATTCTCTATCTAAATTAAATAAATCTTTTCTCACCTTAGCAAATATTGTTTGAGTTTTGAAAACAGTCTCAGAAATACACCAAATTGTCTTCAGCAGAAGAAAAAGGATGCACTCCAAAGGCTGCAGCTATTGAAAGCACAGAAATACAGATATTCTTTTCACATATCTCTCATATTAGCCAATCATACCTCTTCCCTCACTTTTTTCAAATCAAAACCCTTCCCCCCTCTGCCCTGTCTGCCTTGTTTCCATAGCAACCACCTCCTGGAAGACCTCTGATGTTTGCAAATTCACACAACAATGTTTCAATTGAACTCTGAACTCTCAGTGCACCTGCGTATCCAGTGCAATCTTTCATTAATTGTTTCTTCCTTGACCATTCAAATTACATCTTTCAAAGAACACATCCATGCACCCTAACTTTCTGTTTTCAGAAATGGAAATGCACCAATCACTGCTAATGAATCATTAGCATTGTAAATCCACAGTTTTTTTTCTTTAGAAACTCCTACTGTTTCAACTGCCCTTTCATTACCACACTTCATCTGACTGCAGAACAACCTTCTTCCACCATGTTTAACGTCTGGATTGTTGGACACAGTTACATCCACTGGGCTCTAAGGTATGCTGAGAGCAGAAATTTACACAACCTCAATTTACAAGATGTGGAAATTAACTGGTTGGGCCAAAGAGGATTAAAATGTCACCAATTGATACCATTGGTGAAAACCTTTATGCATTTGCCAAAACCTGACCTGTTAATAGTGCACTGTGGAGGTAATGATTTGGGCACTTTGACAGGGGTAGGTCTGGAAATGCTTTTAAAGGACACCTTGGAGCAATTAATGGCACTTTTTCCTCAAACTGCCTTGGTATATTCCAATATATGCCAAAGACAGAAATGGAGGTGGTCCAACCAATTTTGTCCACAAATTGAGAAAGCGAGGAAGCATGTAAACAAATCTGTTTCAGCTTACATGAGAGACCATGGAATGGGCTCTCTTTACAACAATAACTTGCGTTACTACATGCAAGATATCTACAGAGGAGATGGAGTTCACTTCTCAGATGAGGGCAACAGAATTTTCATTCTGAATTTAAGACTGTGCATTGGTACCTACTTATAAGTACCTAAATGTACCATAAACCCAAAAGCTCTTCTCAGAGCTACCCTACATCTGATCACTCACAATTATTATTTTTCTCTAACTTTTTTCACTAATTTTCCACAAAATTCGCTCCCCGGAGCGCTACCCGGTTCGCTAACCGAAAGCTAACCTCGCGGAATTTTTTAAAAAAAAGGTTTTTTTTCCGCACATATAAGCCTCCTCAGCCACCCTCAGAAAACCTAGAGGGTCAAGATAAGTCTACCATGACCCCTTCTTCCCATTCTAAACATTATTTGCCCTCCATCTTGTATCTTAATGCGAACGAAACACAAAATGGTGGACTCCCGTGACGCTTAAGGTTCGCTAACCGGGCAGCTTCCCGGAAAGCGGTCCTAAAAAAAGGCGGGAAAGTAATTTACAGAAAAACGACTAGAGACACTCTCACCAAATATAGATTAGCTCATACTACATAACATTCCCTTCCATTCTCACAAATTTCATTGAAATTCCATTTAGCCATTTAGCCTGTAGACCTCTCCAAGTACCATGAGGTAAATTACTTCACAAAACACATCTGAATTGTTGGAATTGACAACCAATGAAAATGTTACTTTCATTTTCTACTTTTATTACCTGACATTTAATTGGTTATATACCTGTATATATATAAAGGGAGAGAAGGAAACACAGCCATTTTGACTACTACTTCTTGTTGTACCTCCAATTTCAATAGCTTCAAAAAACTTCAACTTCTTTGTGAAGGTAAGTTATAATTTAATATATTGTGCACTATGACTTAATATAGTAGACTTTTTCTGCTAGATATACACTATCCCTCTGTAGTAGTAATGTATTTAGATAGACTTCTCTGTTATAGTTATCAATGGAGTAAGGCTTGTGTTGGTTAAATCACATACACTTTTTTATAGTCCTATTTCCACTCTCATACTATACACTGCCAAAAGATAAATTCACTGATAAAAACTGCCTATCTAAAATTAATCCCAACAGTGCCCTATCTCTACTAATATATATTTTTTTAATCCAAATTTCAGGCAAAATGGAAGGCGAGCAGCAAGTTTCATTTGAGATGGACCTGGAAGAGAGCAGCCAGGAATTAATAGAACCAATTGACATCGAATTTATGGATGAAAGCTTGGATAATGAACTGCTGCAATGTGTCCAAGCAGTAGATCTCCTCCTTGCAAATGAGGACATTTTGCAACCTCACAGATTGCAAACAATATTTCAAGAAAATAATGACATTTCAGACACTGAAATGTTAGAAAGTTTAATAAATTATGAAAAAGAATCAAAATAAAAAAAACACTTTAAAAAAAAAGAAAACAAAAAAAACAAGAAAAACAACAAACAATTAACATACAGAATTAGAAAAGTCTTTCATTCTTTTATCCATAAAGTTCGCTGCCCAGAAAGCTATCCGGTTCGCGAACTTGGCGCTTACCACGCAAAAAAAAATTTTTTTTTTTGGACCCTCCTAGGCCCTTTTAAAACCTCCACATAAAACCTAGGGGGTCAACGAGGATCTACTATGCCCCCTTATGGTAATTTCCCCCTTTGTTTTGGCCTCCTCTTGTCTCTCGATCCTACCGAGAGACAAGATGGCGGCCGCTCCGGACTGTTTAGAATGTTGACAGACACCGGAGGGCCAATCAGCTTCGCATCGCAAAGTTCCGATACGCGAAAGGTTCGCTAACCGGATCGCTGCCCGGAGCGCTGTTACAGATATATATCTTGATTTAAACGTTAATTTCTCAAAATCCACTGAAGCACATATATTGAGACCTAGCAAAGGCACATCGGGCTAACAGTCCCTACAATTTTGCCAAGTTTCGTGAAAATCCATTCAGCCGTTCGGGCTAAAAGTGAGTCCAACCGCCCTATGGAAATTAACATGGGAAAAACGCGTTTTGGGACCCCCCTTTTTTCTCGGCCCCCCCTCCACAAAACCCCCCCAAATTTTCAAGGGCTGCTCAGAAACAAAATGTGCCATTTTCCTGAAAATTTCAGCCAATTCCGTCCACAAACGCAAAAGTTATTAGGCATAGAATTTTCAGAAATCCCATAGGGAAAAAATCCTAACTATATATACCTACTGGCGACCGCCAGTAGGTAATATATATATATATATATATATATATATATATATGTATATTACCTACTGGCGGTCGCCAGTAGGTATATATAGTTAGGATTTTTTCTCTATGGGATTTTTGAAAATTCTATGTCTAATAACTATGGCGTTTGTGGACGGAATTGGCTGAACTTTTCAGGAAAATGGAACATTTTGTTTCTGAGCAGCCCCTGACAATTAGGGGGGGTTTCATCAAGGGGGGGCCGAGAAAAAAGGGGGGTCCCAAAACGCGTTTTTCCCATGTTAATTTCCATAGGGCGGTTGGCCTCACTTTTAGCTCGAACGGCTGAATGGATTTGCACGAAACTTGGCAAAATTGTAGGGACTGTTAGCCCGATGTGCCTTTGCTAGGTCTCAATATATGTGCTCCAGTGGATTTTGAGTAATTTAGGTTCAAAAAAAGATATATATCTGGGCGGAGCCTAACCACACATCTGATCTGATTGGCTGTCAGCATTTCATCCAAGAAGTGTTGGCAGCCATCTTGGGACCAATATACATGATAGCACCTCATTAAAAAGCATTGTAGTTAATAGAGGGTTTTAGGACTTTAGTTACATTATAAATCATTTGTTGATGGTACCATACTCGTTTTAGGAATTGTGTTGGGTTCTAAGGTGATTTTACCATGTGAAAAAACCTTCTGCTGTGATATCATCAATATTGTTTGAAAGAAAACTAATATCTCATGATTTTCCCACAGTGGTTTGGAAGGGGATCTATAAGCTAAACTGAAAGAATATTTTCTGTAAATTCACATTATCTTTCTCAGTCATGTGAAAATGAAGTCTGACATTCTCAGTAAAACATGTACATCCAACAAGGACAGAGACTGTCAGTTGATTCCTTTGTGTTCTACTGCAGCCTCCTAGAGTGTTCTAAAGAACAACTAGAGCGCTAACAGTCCTACTTATTACAAAGGTATGGCACACCTGAAGCCATCTTGATTGGAATAAAGTGGTAACTCTTAAAACATTTAATTTAAAAAGAAACAACATGAGGGGGTATATTTTGCCATAGAAAGTATGATTAGTGCTGCAGAATGAAAAATTAGGGCACATTTTGAGTGACTTCTCAAATCCTTTTCTATTTCATTAAAACATTCTGACATGCAGTCTCCCAAAATGGCCACCAGAGACAAAAGAGCCCAAATGTAGCCCAAATATCACCCAGATGTAGCCCAAGTATCGCCCAATGACAGAAAGTCCCAGAGTGTTCTAAAGAACAACTAGAGCGCTAATAGTCCTACTTATTACAAAGGTATGGCACACCTGAAGCCATCTTGATTGGAATAAAGTGGTAACTCTTAAAACATTTAATTTAAAAAGAAACAACATGAGGGGGTATATTTTGCCATAGAAAGTATGATTAGTGCTGCAGAATGAAAAATTAGGGCACATTTTGAGTGACTTCTCAAATCCTTTTCTATTTCATTAAAACATTCTGACATGCAGTCTCCCAAAATGGCCACCAGAGACAAAAGAGCCCAAATGTAGCCCAAATATCACCCAGATGTAGCCCAAGTATAGCCCAATGACAGAATGTCCCAGAGTGTTCTAAAGAACAACTAGAGCGCTAACAGTCCTACTTATTACAAAGGTATAGCACACCTGGAGCCATCGTGATGGGAATAAAGTGGTAACTCTTAAAACATTTAATTTAAAAAGGAACAACATGAGGGGGTATATTTTGCCATAGAAAGTATGATTAGTGCTGCAGAATGAAAAATTAGGGCACATTTTGAGTGACTACTCAAATCCTTTTCTATTTCATTAAAACATTCTGACATGCAGTCTCGAAAAATGGCCACCAGAGACAAAAGAGCCCAAATGTAGCCCAAATATCACCCAGATGTAGCCCAAGTATAGCCCAATGACAGAATGTCCCAGAGTGTTCTAAAGAACAACTAGAGCGCTAACAGTCCTACTTATTACAAAGGTATGGCACACCTGAAGCCATCTTGATTGGAATAAAGTGGTAACTCTTAAAACATTTAATTTAAAAAGGAACAAAATGAGGGGGTATATTTTGCCATATGAATTATGATTAGTGCTGCAGAAAGAAAAATTAGGGCACATTTTGAGTGACTTCTCAAACCCTCTTCAATTTCATTAAAAAATTCTGACATACAGTCTCCCAAGATGGCCACCAGAGACAAAAGAGCCTAAATGTAGCCCAAATATCACCCAGATGTACCCCAAGTATAGCCCAATGACAGAATGTCCCAGAGTGTTCTAAAGAACAACTAGAGCGCTAACAGTCTTACTTATGACAAAAGTATGGCACACCAGAAGCCATCTTGATTGGAATGAAGTGGTAAGTCTGAAAACACTCAATTTAAAAAGGAACAACATGAGGGGGTTAATTTTGCATTGAGCATATGATTAGTGCTTCAGAAAGAAAAATTAGGGATCATTTTGAGTGACTTCTCAAATCCTCTTCTATTTCATTAAAAAAATTCTGACATGCAGACTGAAACATGCACTTTGAATACCAGCAGCAGACGTCCCTGGTGAGCAGTAGCTTTACTACAGTGATCTAATGTGCGACTAGAGTGCTAACATTCAGAATTTATGGCAAATGTGTGACACATCTGAATGCCTTCTTGATGGAACCAAAGTAAACAAGCATTGAAAATGCAATAGATCTCGCCCTCGTTTAAGTTAAAGCCATTCTGTTTGTAATGAGGTGGCTTTTTAGCTTTGCTTTTATTAGTGTTTTTTCAACTTTCATGTAAATAACATGCATCTGTATGCATATAAGTATATGTATGCATGCATTTATGTTTGTATTTATATAGATATACAGATGATATATGTTTATATATGTATGTATATATATATTCACTGAAAAAACCATAGGCTATAGACCATATATAGTTAGGAATTAGCATTTACAAAACCTTGAAAATTCACTGAAAAAACCATAGGTTATAGACCATATATAGTTAGGAATTAGCATTTACAAAACCTTGAAAATTCACTGAAAAAACCATAGGTTATAGACCATATATAGTTAGGAATTCGCATTTACAAAACCTTATTTTACTCACACAAAACCATTGAAATTCCATATATAGTTAGTTGCACTAACTATATATCGCGCACCCGCAATCCACTGCTGATCATGTCACATATTACATCATTCATGACATGGTCAGTGACATCACTGATGACATCACTGATGACATCTCAAATGACATCACTGATGACATCACTGATGACAACATCCAGTGACTGTATGTTCCTGTACAGTTAAAATATGTCTTACATATTGAAGAATGAGTGGATGTATAAGTGTCTGGATGAAGGATTTAGTAGGTGCATGACTGACTGTATGAGTGAGTGATTAAATGTGTCTCACTGAGTGCATGGGTTAGTGACTAAACTGTCTTAATTTGTGCATCATTATGTCTGTTGTTCTGTAAACTGTTGCATGTGTTGATAAGTAGCTATATGAGTAACTATATGGGTTATTGATTGGTTGCCCAAGTATTTGTATGGGAGACTGAGTGTGTGTGTGGGTGGCTGGGAGGTGTATGACTCTGTGCATAGATGTGTGAGCAGTTGATTCACTAGATGTATGGTTTCAAAAGTGCATGTGGAAACAGCTGTATGGGCGGTTGACTGTGTGCATGAGTGTATTGGTGAGTGAATGGATATCTCAGTGCTACATGTCAAAGTAAGTACATATGTAAAACACAGTACATGTGAGAGTTGACATATATACATAACTGTGCATAAGAGCCAGTGAATGTGTGAGTGGCTGTATGGATCATTGTGAACTTGTATCAGGGATTGTATAAGAGAGTAAATATGTGTTAGTATATGTTTGAATAAGTAAAGTTTGTATAACTGTATAGTTGAGGAAATGGAGGTGTGATTGATTCTTTGCATGACTGACTAGGTGTGTGAGTAACTCCATGGATGAGTGACAGTCTGTGAGTGTCTGTTTACACTGATTGTATCTAAGGTTATATTAGAGTCTGAAGAGGTTCATCGTATTATCACATGAATGATATCATCAGTGATGTGATCAGTAATGTCAAATGAGATGTCATCAGTGATGTCATCAGTGATGTCATTTGAGATGTCATCAGTGATGTCATTTGAGATGTCATCAGTGATGTCATCAGTGATGTCACTGACCATGTCATGAATGATGTAATATGTGACATCATCAGCAGTGGATTGCGGGTGCGCGATATATAGTTAGTGCAACTAACTATATATGGAATATATATATATATATATATGTATATATATACAGACACATATATACATACACACATAACACATACACATAATACACAGCAAATAAACAATAGTATGCACATTAACATAAATATCACACATTAAAAAATCACTTAACTTACACTGACGCTCGATATTCTGCAGTACGTCCTCGATGTTCTCCAGCACGTTCTCTGAGCATGAAGCCCACAGCCAACTCTCTCATCCAATCAAGACGCTGTTCAAAAGCATCTTGATTGGCTGAAGCGGGCTGGCTCTACTCTCCAAAAGGCACTGTAGGCTTGTGCCTGCTCTCCAACCCATATGTGCAAGACAGCCAGGTTGGAGAAGCTTGGATTGCGCATGTCTATTTGGCAGTAGCAAGGTAGAAGGCCAAACCAACAGGCGCAATGCAAACTTGAGTGGCAACTACTCACTTATGCCAATCATTGGCAGCAGGGACACACTGGACCCGCCCTGCCCTCACACTCCGTTTGCTGGCAGAAAGCGTCAAAAATAAAATGGTAAAACAATAATGTTAATACCATTACATTTTTGACCCTTTGTGCCCAGCAGTGTTGGGGCGATTTAATATAATTTGGTTTCAAATAAGAGTTAAACTTACTTATTTACTTTAAATGTAGATGACTTTCATTTAACTTAAGTATGGGGTATATTAAATTATTTAATTTAACGTAATTTAATGTAGAATAATTTAAGGTTATGCCTAACATATTATATGTTACTGTTCCTTTAACTTTAATCATTAGGATTAGGATAGCGTTTACATTTATTCAATGTCATTGGATTTGGTGTAATGATCGGGATTGGGGACACTTATTAATTTAACTTAATTATTACAATTAATTTACAGATTGTTTTAATTATTTAAATCAATTTAATTACATTCCAATGAATAAAGGATTATGGGTCGGAATTAGGGTACATTAAGATAATTTATTTATTCACTACTTATACATTTTAATATAATTAAAATCAAGTAGGGTTAAGATTAATTATTTCTTTTAATTTATTTACATTTAAGTAAAGTTATTTAAGGGCTAGGATTGATAATATGATAATGATTAGGATAATTATTTTATTTGATTTTATATTGGTTAAGCCTTAGGGTAACAATTCATTTGAGGGTTATAATTAAGAATAATAATTGTATTTAAATGAATTTACCTTCATTTAGAGCTAGAGTTACAATTAAGCTTTGGATCAAGTTAATTAACATGATTAAAATGAATTAAAGAAATTAATTTTGCTTTGATTAAAAAGATCAATGTGGATAGAGTGTTGAAGTAGTTCTTGTGGAGGTAGTGGCATCAATGTAGTGGTACTTTGATGTAGTGGACTTTGAGGGAGTATAATGGAACTAACTCAAGGATTACTTGAATAGGTTGAAGACAATGTGATATTTGAATGCGTGGTTCAAGGGAATTGATGAGTTTGAGACAGATCGTGGACCAAATCAGTGATCTGCACTTCAAGGTATTGTTCGGCATTATGAACTGCCAAAGGGCCTTATTATGACTTCGCCGGTCTTGGAGCGGGGCTGCCATTCCGCCGCCGCACTTCAAAGTCACCAAAGTCATAAGAAAGCGCCTGTCAGAATACAACTTTTTGTGTCTCTGGCGAGTGGTTCTTTGGCGGTCGCACTGAGATGCCTATGAAAAAGGCACTGCATTGGGAGCGTCAAAGGCAGTTCCTGCAGGGCATGGGCTATCAAGTCTGTGACCTGCAGGAACTGGGGTTGCATGCATACAGGGGGGCACACCATGTGCCACCCTGCATGCATCCCCTGGTGCAGAGGCAACAGGGGGCCCTGTGGGGCCCCCTTCATTTTTGCACAGTGACACATAAAACTGTGGCGGTGGTGAAGAAACTACTAATATGTTTGGAGGAGCTGCAACGGCACCACCAGGAATTTAGGGGCCTCAGACCACTGCAAGACCACCAGGGATTGTGGATCTCTGGTGGCAGCAGCGGTCCTATGGTGGTCCGACAGCCCTACTTGTAATAGGGCAGTCGGACCACCACCGGAGATATGGCAGTCCATCGGACCGCCAAACTCATGATAATGGCCCTAAGGCATCAGATATGATTAACTGCAGATTGGTAACTTCATGTTAGTTGGAAGGACTTTGTGGTTCGATCAGCTGAGCTCGGAACTCTGTTCTTGTTAAATACGCATAGTCTGAAAGTAGTTTTGAACATGAAGCCCTTCTAACTTAGATCCTGGGCTCCTGGTTTTTTGTAAGAACATATATGCAGTACATACACAGCCCCATAAGCCTAACTCATGAAAAACCTCGTGGGGGCAGTTCCAGCCCCAGAGCTGGTGCATGTATGAGTTGCTGCTACTCTGTAGATTCATCCCCTGAATCATTTGTCTGCATCCATCTGCTCATCCAGTAGCACATACGAGCACACATGCACAAGATGACTCATGTTACCAATGTAAGTGCAGAAATGATCCACAAAGAGTGCGTTGTTTCTAGGCTGAAATGCCATAATGATCTTGAAATAACTCCCAAATAAGATAATCTCATACCAGCAGGTCTTGCAAGCAAAACCACATTAAGTGTGATATCTTTGGAAACATTGACAACCAGCTTACTTGTCAGTGCGGAATGTTCCTTTCTCCTTCCATCATATAACTTAGCAGGAAATTGGTACGACTCAGCGGATTAGCACAACACAGGCCCGCGGTTCACAGCACGCGAGAAGGGAGGCATACCTGCTGCTTCGAGGCAGATTGCTCGCCTTTGCATTGTTAAAAGGGCAGCTTTCCACCACTGGGAAGTTTTAGTACATCACTGGCACAGCAGATTAGCTAACTACATCACAGTGGGGATGGAGACATATTTAGAATTGATGGGAAAGGAAGGTAAAGACCTTCAGCGACAGGCGTAGGTGGTGTGCAGGAGTGAGTGCTGTGCGGGTAGACAGGAGTGTGAGAAAATGAGAAACAGAGATTGCCAACAGTGATGGAGGACAGGTTACGGCAAGGATGTCCATTAGAGTCAAGCTTGGTCAACATCTGCTACCGCTGGATTCCTTGTAGCACAGATAGCACTCTCCTTGCCTCCCCTGCACTCAGAGGGGATGAAGACAGTGACACCAGCAGTGAGCAAATGGGGATCTAAGAGCCATGTTTGCTTTTTGTAGTTTCCACGCCTTGCACCTCCACACCAAATAGGGGAGCAAAGATAGGCTTAAGGTTGGACAGTGTATCAACTCTGCAGGTACACTTGGGGGTTCAAAGGATGCTACTATAACTATTAGTATTATTACTATTACCCTGGGGAATGTTTGTGAATCATCATTCAGGGGCACTGGCCCAACAAAATATGACTGGGGGACTCCATAAATATGACTGGGGGACTCCACCAGGCTGGGGTATCAGCCTGGTGTAGGCAGGCTGATACCCCACCCACCCCTTCTCCCCGCTACCACTGCTCAACCTGCACCTATCATACATATGACTCTGATGAAGTACCAAAAATATACTTTTATAGATATGAATGAATGAATTTAGGATTTATAAAGTGCCTGGTTACTCTGAAAGAGTGTTCCCGCGCTAAGCAGTATCATCATATCAGGGTCAGGAAAGTCATAAGCAAGTCGGCTTCTAACTCTGTTTAAAGAGCCAGGTCATATATAATGACTGCATAAGTTCCTTCATTGGAGCTGGTCTATTAGAAGTAGGGCAGTAGAGTAAATAATGCTAGGGTTGCTGAATACCAAGGTTGCATAGTCTTGAACCCAAATCATGCCTCTGTCTTCCACCACACTACACATCCTGGGTCTTTAGCACACTCTTTCGTTCTTTGTCATCCCTGCTCTCTCCCTTTGTCATTGTTTCCCATTTTTCTTCTCCATCCTCTTTGGTCTTTTATGTCTTTCTATCTATTGTTCAAAATCAGATGATAAAAAATAACTGCGGGTTCCTACCACCTGCAACCACAGGCACAAAAATATAGCATTGCATGTAACACAGTCAACAGTGCACAACTTGCTAACACCCATCCCCCTGTTTGTGTGCCTTTTCTTGCAGTGATCTGGTGCTGAGCTAGTCTCAGACTAATGGAAGTGCTGAGCGACCATTGTTAGACAATCTGTGATCCTGGAATCTTTGACAGTATGACACTAATTTCTTGAAAGATGGGCATGGACTTGAAGGGGTGTTTGGGGGATAGCCAAACGTAGTTTGGGAGGGATTTGGGCTTTTTTAGGGCGTTGCCCACTTATAGCCCAAGTACCCCAATGCTTATATTATCCTATGAGAGGATTGCCAGCCACCATTTTAGGTTTTGGTGACCTGGTGGCTGGCAGCAGGGTAGCTGGTAATAGTTTTCATGGCCCCGCCCTCTCATCCCTCTTTTTAAGATTTTTAGCTGGGTGGAGTCTTTGTGGTTTGTTCTTTAGTTTAGGCCAGGTTTGTGGAGACAGGTGCATAAGGGATCTTATGGAGGTTGTCGCTAGGAACAGGTGCTTGGGGGGTTTTGAAAAGTTGGCCAGGGTTGGAACAGGTTTTTGGTTAAGTATTGGAAGTTTGTGAGCAGGGGCAGGAAAAGGATAGGCAGGTAATCTAAGTTTCAGCATAGCCGTTTGTTAGTTACAGTTGCAGGAAGGCAGGTAGGGAACGGGGTGTCATTGGGGGAAAAATGTTTAACTGCAATACTGTGTAATGTTGTTGTTATGTTAATACCGGGGTGGAGGAACTTTTGAGGGGATTGTAGGGGCGGGGGGGAAGGGGGTCAGGGGTCAGCTATTCGATGTATAGCGAGACTTTAGTTTTGTGAGGAATTTGCCAGTTGGATATTTTGTAATATGCACCTGTTTCAATAAAGCAGCCTTTTTCACACACAAAATGGGTCTGGCTTTGCCCCTCCCTCCCAATCAAGTGTTTGTGATACCTAGGGCCAGATGTAGGTAATCCCCGATTACTGATTCTTAAATACCGAATCATACCGATTCGGTATTTAAGAACTGGCAATCGGGATGTAGATATATTTACCGAATCAATTACCAAATCGGTAAGATTCGGTAATTACCGAATCGGTATTTATGGATTCGGTAATTGCCATTGATTCCTATGGGCCTTGAGGCCCATAGGAATCAATGTCAATTACTGAATTGGTAAATACGGATTCGGTAAAATTACCGAATTTACAAGGAGGACTGGGTGTCACTTTGACACCCTGTTGCACCCCTGATTCTGGCTTGTATGTGTGCCACATGGCACAGGTGTACATGCACAGATGTGCATGTACACAGGAATTCGTTATTTACCATGAGATAGTATTTCATGGTAAATACCGAATTCTTAAGGGCCTGTGGCACTATTTTAAGTTCCACCTACATCTAGAATTACCGATTCTGTAAATATACCGAGTCAGTATTTTACCGAATCTGTAAATTTACCGAATCGGTAAGTTTACAGATTCGGTAAAATTCGCCCCCCCTACATCTCAATAACCAATTACCGGTCGGTAACGGCCGAAATCGGCCGTTACCGACCGGTAATTGGTGACCTACATCTGGCCCCAAGTCTTTTATAAGTCTACTATAGACTCAAGAACCGCTTATTAAGTGCTGCCTCAGGAAGGTATGAACATGCGTGCTTCAAATGTATTATGCGTCCTTTCCTCTCACTATTTCCATATGCAAATTTTCCATTTTGATGTTAATTCCCAATTAGTTCATGTTACATAAACTTGGAAAATATGACTTGAGGAGTACTCTGGGTTGTGGGATATTTGTGTATCGCTGAAACATCGTAAATCTGCTACGTCTTCCCACTGTAGCAAATATATGTATATGCAGGGCACTAGTCGGGGGCACACGGGGTGGACGGCGTCCACCCACTTTTTTCATAGAGTGGATGCCGTCCACCCTGCCTAGAAGTTGGGCCCCACTGAAAAACAGGCTGAATTCATCCCGGTGTAATTTGCATACCCTGGACACATTCAGCAGCCTGCACTTTGTTGTCTGCTTTCGATCTCAATAACGTGCAGGAGGGAGGGGGCTTTCTTAGTTCAGACTCCAGCTTGGCTGAATCTGAGGGGTCATTAGGCCTCCTTTTGTTCGAGTTTCCTGGCTGGGAGCAGTCAGGAGCCTCACACCTAGATGCCAATGAAGCGGAGGGGAAACAAAGGCTCACACCTTGGTAGTACTTCACACATCCTTAAGAGAGGCAGCTTTTCACTTTGTTCAGTCCCTGTTTAGGAGATATGCCTGCACTTTAAGAATGTCAGATGCGTTGGTGTTTCCCTGTATTTACACAGAATAAATGTAATTTATATAGTGCTTACTACCCCTGAAGAGGCATTGAAATAATTTATTTTTCTTGCAAAGAACTATTGGTAGAGGAAGTTTACACTGACAAAACGTAACAATGTTTTATGTGTAGCTATCAAAAGTGTGAATCTTCTGCCTAAATCAGGAGGGTTTCCCTGTGTACTCGAAATGTGCTCCAATGTACTCATGATAGGCCTTCTAAACCTACAAGTGTGGTCTTAAGTTCTGATGTCACTTCTTATGATGCCACTTCCTGTGATGTCACGCGCCGCAATGTCACACACAGTGATGTCATATGCCGTGATGCCACTTGCATTCTGATTAACTAGGCTAGTCCCCCCACTTCTATTTTTAGGACTTGAGCCCTGTGTATGTGTTAGCTCCTTCTGCTGCGCTCAGAGGTTGTAAAGGTCAGCTGCAAATGCGCCTCCCTCGATTGCTCGGGGACGTCACTGGTGCGAAACACTTTGAATCCCTGAACTCGAGTTTCTTCCTGCAGTTCACTGCGTGGCTTATGGCCTCTAGAGGTTTGAGGATGTCACTGCACACATCAGTCAGCGACCCTGAACCCCACCAGGTAGGTCGCTCCCCCTCCGCACAGCACCGCCTGTGTCTCCCTGCCCCAGCTGCCGCTGCTGAGGAAGTTCGAGGCCCTCCACCACCCGCAGGCTACCACTTGCACATCATCCCTGGTGGCCAGTGGTAGGCCGTAGGTAGGTTTGTTCATCCTCCGCTTTATTGATTTTATTTTATTGCCTGTATTTTCATTGTTGTGTCTGTGACTGCTGTTGTCTGTCTTCCCCTGCTGCCTGTATGTGGTCTGTGCCCCTTTTTTCCCTCTGTTCCCCTCACTGTCCCCATGCTCTCTCTACCCGGTCTTTCCTTCTGTACCCCTCACTGCCCCCGTGTCTCTGCCCGGTTTTCCCTTCTGTTCTCCTCGCTGCCCCCGTGTCTCTGCCCGGTTTTCCCTTCTGTTTCCCTCGCTGCCCCGTGCCTCTCTGCCCGTTCTACCTTCTGTTCTTAGCTGCCCCTTTATTTCTGTGTTCTGTATTTTGCTTCTGTGCCACTCGTTTTACCGGTATTTCTGTGCCTTTGGCCTTCTGTGCCACTCGTTTTTCCCTAGTTTTTGTGCCCCCTTTTCTTTCTGTTCCACTCGTTTTTGTGCCCCTTTTGCCTTCTGTTCCACTTGTTTTTTGTGCCCTTCTGCCATCTGTTCCACTATTTTTTGTGCCCTTCTGCCCTCTGTGCCATTCGTTTTTACCTCGTTTTTGTGCCCCTTTTGCCTTCTGTCCACTCGTTTTGTGTGCCCTTCTGCCTTCTGTGCCACTCGTTTTTCCCTTGTTTTTGTGCGCCTTTGCCTTCTGTTCTACTCGTTTTTTGCGCCCTTCTTCCCTCTATGCCACTCGTTTTTCCCTTGTTTTTGTGCCCCTTTTGCCTTCTGTTCCACTCATTTTTTGTGCCCTTTTGCCCTCTGTTCCACTCTTTTTTTGTGCCCTTCTGCCCTCTGTGCCAATCGTTCCCCCCTTGCTTTTGTGCCCCCTTTGTATTCTGTTCCACTCTTTTTTTGTGCCCTTTTGCCTTCTGTGCCGCTTGTTTTTTCCCTCGATTTTGTGCACCTTTTTTCTTCTGTTACCTTTGTTGTCCCTCACGCACTCGCCGCTGCGTCCCCTGCGGCCCTACCCCCCTGACGGTCCACTGCCCATTCGCTGCCCCCACCTCCCGCCTCCCAGCTGCTCCTCCCTTCCACCTCCCCATATATGCAGGCTGCTGGCGCGCCAAAGGCGCACCTAAGGCAATCCCGTCTGCGCCCATCCACGCCTGGACTGCGGCCAGCGCTAGAACCCCTGGCCCCCACACCCGCCACGACAACCACCGCCACCACAACACCAGCACTCTGCACGCTCTCAACTCCGGACAGAGCCACACCTGCTTCAATGGCCACCCCGAAACGCACACGCGGTTCCTTCACCTGCCCGAACTACAGCTACACCAGCCTCAGAGCCTACGAACCACCCGCCAGGAAAGAACCCAACCACCTCCGATGCATAGTACTGAAAACCCGCTCCGCATGCAAGCATGCCATCAAACTCTGGGACCTGCTCGACACAACATCCCCGGACGTCGCCTTCCTGACAGAGACCAGGTTTAACGACTCCTCCGCACCCGCCATCACCATAGCCATCCCAGACGGCTACAAGATCACCCGCAGAGACCACACCAACAGAGTCAGAGGAGGAATCGCCATTGTCCACAAGAACAGCATCAGGGTCTCGACAAGCACCGACGACGAGCTCAGCACCTCCGAACACATGCATTTCCAGATCCACACACACCATAACTCCACCCTCAGAGGCACCCTTGTCTACCGACCCCCCGGACCCCGTCCCCAGTTCAGCGACTCCATCGCCGACTTGATCAGCACGCACGCCCTGACCTCCACCGACTACATCCTCCACAGAGACCTGAACTTTCACCTTAAGAACAACAACAACAACAACTCCAAAACCCTGATCAATAAGCTTGCCAACCTCGGACGGAAGCAACTCGTCACAACGCCCACCCACTCCGCCGGCCACACGCTCGGCCCCGTCTTCTCCTCAAGACCGCACGTCTCCATCAGCCACACCACCGAAATCATCTGGACCGACCACCGCTGCATCCACTTCGCCTTCCAGAAGCCCACCACACACCACCACACCCAACAGATCCCCAGCCGCAGCTGGAGCAAAATCACTGAAGACCAACTACACGCAAACTTCGCTCTCAGCCCACCCACCGAACCCTCCAACACCGACGGCGCTGCCCACAGCCTCAGACGCTGGATCGAGGACTGCGCCAACACCCTCGCTCTGCTGAAGAAACCCCCCCCACAGAGAAACCAGCAAGAGGGCCAGCTGGTTCACCCCAGGACTCCTAGCCTCCAAGCAAGCCTGCCGGAAACTAGAGAAGAAATGGGACACTGAACAAACTCCGGACAGCCACGCAGCACACAAGGACGCCATCCGCAACCAACATCACCTCATCAGGGCGGCCAAGTGGACCTCCTTCAAAGACTGCCTCAACAACAAAGCACACAATAGCAAGGAGCTCTTCAACATTGTGAAGGAACTCTCCAACCCCAGCTCCAACACCAACGACATCTCGCCATCGCAAGCCAGCTTCAACACCCAGACAGTCCCAACAGACAGCAACACAACAGATCCTTCGCACACCATTGACCATGACCCCCTGCTAGCCTGGGCTAGCGTGAGCATCAATGACACCATCAAGACCATGCGCACAATCCATTCCGGCTCTCCGTCAGATCCATTCCCGCACCACGTCTTCAATAGAGTAAGCAGCTCCATCGCACCCCACCTGCGCAACGTCATCAATCTCTCTCTCAAGACCGCGACCTTCCCAGAGATCTGGAAACACGCCTAAATCAACGCCCCCTACTCAAAAACCTATGGCAGACCCAAGAGACCTCAAGAACTTCCGCCCCTTCCCTCAGCTGCCCTTCCCGGCCTAGGTCATCGAGAAAACCGTCAACAGACAGCTAACCCAATACCATGAAGAAAACAGAATCCTGGACCCTTCCCAGTCAGGGTTCCGCATCAACCACAGCACCAAGACTGCCCTCATCGCCGCCAACGATGACATCAGGACCCTGCTGGACAACGGTGAGACCGCAGCACTCATCCTCCTAGACCTCTCTGCCGCCTTCGACACCGTCTGCCACCGCGCACTATGCGCACGCCTCCACGCCGCAGGGATCTTAGAAGAGGCTCTGATTGGAACACCTCCTTCCTCTCCGGCAGAACCCAGAGCGTCCACACCCCCATTCCGTTCCAAAGCCTCTGAGATCATCTGCGGCGTACCCCAGGGATCCTCCCTCAGCCCGACGCTGTTCAACATTTATATGGCCCCGCTCGCACACGTAGCCCGACAGCACAACATCAACATAAGCTCCTACGCCGACGACACTCAGATGATCCTCTCCCTCACCAAGGACCCCATCACCGCCAAAGCCAACCTCCACGAGAAATGAAGGCCGTCGCCGACTGGATGAAGACCAGCCATCTGAAGCTGAGCTCGGACAAGACGGAGGTCCTCATTCTCGGCTCCAACCCTTCAGCCTGGGACGACTCCTGGTAGCCGATGGCTCTGGGGGCAGCCCTGACACCCACAGACCACGCACGCAACCTGGGAATCATCCTCGACTCAACGCTCTCAATGACCAAGCAAGTCAACGCCGTCTCCTCCTGCTTCAACACCCTCCACATGCTCCACAAGATCTACAGATGGATCCTGATAGATACAAGAAAGACAGTCACCCAGACCCTCGTCAGCAGCAGACTCGACTACGGAAACGCCCTCTATGCGGGAGCCCCGACCAAGCTCATCAAACAACTACAACACATCCAAAACACCTCTGCACGACCGATCCTCGACGTACCACGCCACGGCCACATCACCCCCCACCTGAGAAACCTGCACTGGCTGACCGTCAACAAGAGGATATCCTTCAAGCTCCTCACCCACGCACACAAGGCACTCCACAAGACCGACCCAGCCTACCTCAACAGATGGCTCTCCTTCTACATCTACAAAAGTCAGCTATGCTATACCCACCTCTCACTCATCACCGTCCCGCGCATCCGAAGAACAACCACCGGTGGGAGATCCTTCTCCCGTCTCGCCGCCAAGACATGGAACACCCTCCCACTGAGCCTACGACAGACCCAAGACCTGCTGACCTTCAGGAGGATACTCAAGACCTGGCTGTTGGATCAGTAGCGCCCCCCTCAGCTCATTGAGACCCTCACAGTTATGTAGTGCGCTTTCCAAATGATTGATTGATATTTATTGTCACCGCTAGAGCCGAGGCCTTCATTTTACCACCAAGGTAGCATACGGCGTTCCCGCCACTGTCCCCTGCTTGGTAACACTGCGAATATTCCCGCTGGGCGCTGGGTGACGTGTCTTGCACTACAGCAAGCACTAACCTTCGGAGAGAGATTCTATGCATCCGGTATACATTATTGTCTAAAATATTGAAATGATAGAGTTAAACTAAGCAGAGAAGTACATTGTTTATTTTAATGGAAAAACCACAGTTGATGGACAGAATGCAGAACAATGTCATACATTCACCCCAGTACGAAGATCTGGGCCTAAATCCATCGTTTTTTTACACTCCACACCACCCCAGTTCAGACATGGCTATATGCAAATCAGTCTGACCCTGTGCCTCATGGGAACAGTCCAGCCCGAACTGCCAAGCCATGCCTTTCCTGGACCGGAAACAAGCTTCCGAGGACCGGTTTCTGGCATTCCAGACGTCTTCAGCCCGGCTTGCTTGAATCCAGTGGTGTGGAGTGCATGGGACTCACGTCTGAGCATACCCATCCCACTCGGGGTGACAAATGCAAAAACCACAGTTGATGGACGGAATGCAGAACAATGTCATACATTCACCCCAGTACAGAGATATGGGCCTAAATACATAGTTTTTTTGCACTCCACACCACCCCAGTTCAGACATGGCTATATGTAAATCAGTCTGACCCTGTGCCTCATGGGAACAGTCCAGCCCAAACTGTCAAGCCATGCCTTCCCTGGACCGGTTTCGGTCTTCAGCCCGGCGTCTGAGCATACCCATCCCACTCGGGGTGACAAATGCAAAAACCAACAGTTGATGGACAGAATGCAGAACAATGTCATACATTCACCCCAGTACAGAGATCTGGGCCTAAATCTATCGTTATTTTGCACTCCACACCACCCCAGTTCAGACATGGCTATATGCAAATCAGTCTGACCCTGTGCCTCATGGGAACAGTCCAGCCCGAACTGCCAAGCCATGCCTTCCCTGGACCGGAAACAAGCTTCTGAGGACCGGTTTCTGGCATTCCAGCCATCTTCAGCCGGCCTGCTTGAATCCAGTGGTCTGGAGTGCATGGGACTCACGTCTGAGCATACCCATCCCACTTGGGGTGACAAATGGAAAAACCACAGTTGATGGACAGAATGCAGAACAATGTCATACATTCACCCCAGTACAGAGATCTGGGCCTAAATCCATCGTTTTTTTGCACTCCACTCCACCCCAGTTCAAACATGGCTATATGCAAATCAGTCTGACCCTGTGCCTCATGGGAACAGTCCAGCCCTAACTGCCAAGCCATGCCTTCCCTGGACCGGAAACAAGCTTCCATGGACCGGTTTCTGGCATTCCAGCCGTCTTCAGCCCGGCTTGTTTATTTTAATGGTTCTGTATGAACATGGGGTGCTGACGTCGGCGGAAAATACATATTATTTCACGAACATGCATTCGAGCATCTGCTGCTCTCTGACCTATGACTAACTGCAGGTAAAACCTCATATTATAGGACCCTGTTCACTAATCAAACGCTGCAAGTCCTGCATCTTAGCTTTTATTTTCCATTACCACAGGTAAATACATTTCCTTCTGTTTATGTGGATATAGCTTGACACCTGTAAATGTACTGGCGAAACTTCGGATCCCGCGTGAATATGCGCCAGGGAATACTAAAAATAGAATGGTTCATTCAGACATTTATTAAAGTAATTCACTGTGAAAAACATGACATACATGCGTTGGATTTAGTAAGTACCACTGCCTTGTAGTATTCCCGACCCTGCGCCATTTGGAATTTTGCAACTGGAATGGAAAAGAACATGAATGGAAAAGACCATGCTGGATTCAGTGTTTCCGTGTTGACATCCTTATTTTATTCCCCATTATTGGAAAAGGTTTTATTCACTTTTACATATATAACATGTCCAACTAACCTTAAACATTTTTCAGGGTATTTCCATATAAGTCCGTAAACTCTGTGTAAATGCTTCTGAGACCTTCTGCTACTTTTAACATAGCTCCCTCCCTCCCCCTAGAGTGAATATAATTCGCCTTCATATCCTATAGATGTTTTACATCAATAAGACAGACATAGACCCAGATATTATGCGTGGACGTCACCTTATATTCATTTACTCTTTGCAATTCAGTCACAACCCTGTGGCACTTCATCTAGGGGGAAGGGGGGCATGACATTACCCTGGCCTTACTACCCTGACCTCACTTTCCATAAACTCTAGTAACAGTCTCCATTAGGTTTCAAATCTATAATGTGGTGTACATGACTTGTTAGACAATCTAGGGTCAGTATCAACCACAGCCAATAATACCAATAAAGGCTAATGGTCGTTTTCGTCTCCCCCTGACATTGGAGTATTATATACCATAACTGCTTCCCCAAACTTTTGCTACCTAGTGGTCTTATTGGTGCAAGTGAAAATAAATGCCTACTTGTACTATAATCTACACTTAAAGATTACTGCTTGCCTTTCTGAACTGTTAGAATTATAAAAAATGTAATATAGGGGGAGGAGCTACACGCGGGACCAAGATGGCCGCGTGAGACCTTAGCTCCGTAGAAGCCCGCTCCTCCTTTAAGACTGTACAATCCAACAAGATGGACAGATATGCACAGGCCAAGGGTTAGCCAGTGGAAGGAAGGAAATCTCTGTCACTTGGGGGAGACTCCTTGGGAGAGGCAGTGGAACCCACATTGGCCGATGTCATTGCTGCTATCAACAAAGTACAGACTTCTATGGTGGAAAAAATGGATGCATTGGACAATAAGTTGGATGCAGTGAAACTGGAGTTTAACTTATTGCGAGCTGACCATGCCAAGACGAGTGAAAAAGTTAAATTGCTAGACATCAAGACGTCCAGTCTAGTGGACGACATGGCGGAGATGCAACGGGAGGTCCGAGCCTTGCAAGCGGCCCGAGAGGAAACGCGTCGGAAGCTGGATGAGTATGAAGGGCGTAATAGGAGGAATAATATCAGAAGTCTTGGAATACCGGAGAAATTGGAGGAACAGGCCCCAGACCTATTTGTAGGCAACATTGTGCTGAAACACTTACAACCGAAGGGCCTCAGTAACTTTTTCTCAATTGAACGGGCCCACAGAGTACCCGGTGGCCAGCCGAGTCCCGGGGCGCCTCCTCGCCCTAGGATAGCTAGAGTGCTGAACTACAGAGACAGAGATGTGATTCTTCAGGCTGCACGTTCAGCGGACCCGCTTCGCTTTGAGAACACGACTTTGTCCTTCTTTCCGGACTTCACCCAGGCAGTACAACAGCAAAGACAGAGCTTTCTTCCTGTTAAAAGGAGACTGAGGGAAAAGGGACTGCGCTACTCAATGCTTTTTCCAGCGAAGCTTCGGGTGGAGGTGGATGGGAGAGCATGGTTTTTTGATCATCCGGAAGCGGCATCGGACTGGTTGGACAGCACCACACGGCCTCAAACTGAGGAAAGACAGGAGGAGGCTGCAGAGTAACAGTGAGGCGGGATCTAACTGATCTGTAAATGTCACAGAGGGAGAAGGGTTTTCAAATGGAACTTATATATGACTGTGAATCGGGTGGTCTTATTTGGAGGGGGGGGTGTAGGGGCCGGGGTCTGAGTTCCCCGTCGTACTATCTTTAGTTAACTTGTTGGGGTAGGGCGACAGGCACACTGCGAGTTGGGGTTGGGAGCTGTCCTTATGCAGGCAGGGGTGCAGGGAGGGGGGAGGTGTGAAGGATGGGAGGGGATATGAGTTTGTTGGAGAGATTGAGTTTTTGTTTTGGTTTGAGTTGTGTATGTCTGTGAATTTATTTGACTCAGGTGACTATCCAGTTTTGATCTTTCTTACGTATGGGTTCGAAGGCACGTGAAAAAAAAGGATCAGGGATAAACGTGCTGAGCTGGAACGTGAATGGCTTAGGAGAGAAGATCAAGAGAGGGATGGTTAATCAACTCATTAGGAGACACTCCCCGGACGTAGTGTTGTTACAGGAAACCCACCTAATTGGCAACAAATGCATGGCTTTACACAGAGGGGGATACAAAATGGTGGTGCATGCGGGTTTCACATCCGGTTCCAGGGGAGTGGGTATACTGATTAAAAACTCCCTCCCCTTTTCAGTACAGAGGACTTGGATTGACCAGCGGGGTAGATATGCCGGCGTCACAGGCCAGCTGGGGGGAAGCACGTTCACGCTTCTCTCCGTATATGTGCCGCCAGCTCTTCAGTCTGAGACGTTTAGAGACTTGAGTAATATATTCCTTGCGCTTCCCCTGGGTGGTCTAGTACTGGGTGGTGACTTCAATGCTGTGCTTGATGGCGAATTAGACCGCAGTCCGCCCCGGGTACTGGCGCAAACACAGAGATGGCTTTCGGAGTTCCTATGTACTTTGGGATTGATTGATAGCTGGCTTGCGCGCAACCCGAGTTCCATACAGTACTCCCATGTTTCGGCCGTGCACAAGTCCAAGTCCCTATCCCGCCTTGACTATGTTTTAATTCCAGCGGCGGCAGCACCTTCGATTGTAGAGGTCAGATACTTGGGGAGAGGTATATCGGATCACTCCCCACTATGGCTTAGTCTCACTTTTGACCTTCCGGCAGCAGGTAGAGTGGCTCCCATTGGGGCGTGGAGATTGAAGGACCCTATGATAAAGAAAGAAATGCTTAAGGTGGCAGATAGGTACCTCCTAGAGAACGAGGTATCGGTGGAATCTACCAGATCACTTTGGGAAGCTTATAAAACTGTTGTGAGGGGCGAAGTGTTGTCCATTGTCTCGAGGCGGAAAAGGGAAGAACAGGAGGCGATTACCAGCAAGGAGGTAGAGGTAACGCGTCTGGAGAGGCAGGTCGCAGAATCACCTACAGCGGCAGACCTCCACACACTGATGCTCTGGGAGGAAGAATATAGATCTTTGGCCAGAGAGAGCGCTGTGGCGCAGCATAACGTGACACAGAGCTGTATATATGAGCATGGCGATAAGGCCGGGAAATTGATTGCATGGCTTGAGAAGGGGGAGCGAGCGTCTAGATTAGTTCCTGAATTGGATAGTCAAGAGCGAGGTTTGATTAAAGACCCGCAGGCGGTGGCAGATGAATTTGGAGAGTATTATTAGAGGATTTATGAGAAGCCTTTCCAACGAGGATAAGAGCTTTCTGGACTCTGCTATTACGGATGATGAGGTAGCTCAGGCTATACGGCAAGTTAACTCCGGAAAGGCCTCAGGTCCGAATGGGATACCTATCGAGCTGTATAAGTTGAATGCCAATAGAGTAGCACCATATCTACGCGCCATGTTTCTCGAGAGTCGAGAGAAAGGAGAGCTCCCATATGATCAGAGAGTGGCCAATATAGCTGTTATTCATAAACAAGCTAAACCTAAGACGTGCTGCTCCTCTTACAGGCCCATATCGCTCCTCAGTGTAGAGCCGAAGGTCCTGGCCAAGCTCCTTGCCACCAGATTAGTGAAGTTATAACAACCTTGAACCATCCGGATCAATCCGGTTTTATGCCGCGGCGCAGCACAGCATTGAATCTGCGTCGACTGCATGGAGTACTTGGAGGGGCTTCCACGTTAGAGGAACCGGCGGTTCTGGAGTGGAATGGCCGTATTTATTCGCAGTTATGACCAAGCTAGGCTTTTGGTGAAGAGTTTGTTAACTGGATGCGCTTACTGTATACTAAGCCGCTTGCGAGGGTAGTGGTTAACAACTGCAAATCCAGAGACTTCGCCCTCGGTAGAGGTACCAGGCAAGGGTGCCCTCTGTCGCCGCTGCTCTTTGCTTTGGCTATGGAACCGTTAGCGGCGTGGGTTCGCTGGGACATCACTATACGCGGATTGCGCTGGACGCCGGAATGGAAGGACAAAATATTGTTATTTGCGGACAACGTCCTGCTCTATCTTACTAAACCTAAGACCTCCTTCCTGTATTTTTTAGATGTGCTTACTATATTCGGGAGGTACTCTGGACTCGCTATAAATTGGAATAAATCAGTACTTTATGTCCTTGCTGGAGATCCCCCTGAGATCCCACATACATTGCCCATCCGTATAGAGAAAGACTGTTTTAAATACTTGGGAATTTATGTCTCGCTCGATCCGAAATGGTGCTATGATAATAATCTGTTATCTCCTTTGACTCGGTGCTGGGGGGTATGTGGAGCGCTGGCGGACTCTCCCACTGTCTTTGCTTGGCAGAGCAACTCTGTTTAAAATGATGGCACTGCCACGTTTTTTACATGCCTTACAGAATGCAATGGACCCCGTACCAGCAGCTTATTTCAAAGAGATAGAGGCCCTTCAGCGGTGCCTCTTGTGGAATGGTGGGGCTCGCATAGCTTTTAATAAATTGACGCGCTCCTGGTTTGACGGTGTATAGGGCTGCCTGACTTGCGGTGGTATTATTGCGTGTCACATTGGGCTGCTTTGAACCACGTTGTATATGGAATCCCCGGAGATCCAGGCTATGCTATGGATAGAGGTCAGGCCCCGGGTGGCAGGATGGAAAGAGCGTTGTATTCTAGACCGGGAAGGTTCCCCCTTACGGGCCCAATGGCACACTCTGCACAGGTGTGGCACATAGCCACCAAAAGTCTGGGCTGGGAGGGTAGACTCACATTGGCCACTCCATTGCTTAACTCTGAAAAACTGGGTAGCTTATGGAAATCCAAAGGGTTTGATAAATGGGACCTCATTGGAATAACCCAGATTAAGGATGTGTGGGGGAAAAATTTGATACAAACGTTTGACTCACTTGCAAACCAATACAGTCTCCACCAGAACGAATAATTTCGATATTTGCAGGTGAGGCACTCGTTGTTAGCACATATTCCTGAGGGCGCGGAACTCCCCGAGGCGTCTCCTCTGGAAGACCGGGTCCTGGATGGTCATATCCCAGACAAGACTATCTCCCTGATATATCGAAAATTAATTAACAATACAGAAGACCCATTGGTTAGGCTTAGATCGCAATGGTGTGCAGATGGCCTTGAAATGGATGATGAGGACTGGACGGAGGCGCTATCCTCCCCCAAGGTAGTCGCTGTTCAGATGAGGCTTCGCCTGGTCCAACTGAAAGTGCTCCACAGAGTTTATATTACCGGGCCGCGGCTCGTGCGAATGGGCAGAGCGTCTAGCGCAACATGCAGGAGAGAATGTGGAGAAGTGGGTACATTGATGCATATTCTTTGGCACTGTACCTTCGTACAAACTTACTGGGAGAAAGTTCACGAGGAGTTGAGAGCTGTGCAGGGGTTAGAAGTGCGTATGGAAGTCCGCAGGTGCCTCTTGAATGTATGGGAGCCGATAGATCTCAATGATTACCAGGAGCAATGGGTGACATTGGCTTGCATGGTGGCCAAGCGAAACATTGCGCAGTTGTGGGGCGCCCGCCAGCCGCCTCAGGTTCATAAATGGGAGGAGGACCTCGATTGGTGCATGATGAGAGAGCGTGCTGTCTATGTTGCCAGGGACTGCCCCCGGAAGTTGGGGAAGGTGTGGGGGGCTCCGGAACCAATATCGTGGAGGCCTTTGTGAAGCCCCAGGAGGAGATCCAGATATCGAAACACAGGAATCCCCATGATCCCAATGTTTTCCTTTATTAACTATTTGATCCTGTACAGTGCCAAATGAACCGAACTGTTGTTAATTGATTGCATTCACCGGAGACCCTATTTTTTTCTTTTGTTCTGATTATTTCATAATAAAAAGAGTTTTTTAAAAAAATGTAATATATTCTTCTAGGCACAATTATGCCTAAGATTCAGTGTTCAATTCATAGGCTATTGTAGGCTTACGTCAGGGTACTACAATGAAGGCATATTTATTATCTTAAAACGGTTTCCACGCTCCTGTTTATGCTGCACCAATGTATATAAAATATAAATTATTACTAAGGTGAGTTTTTCCACCCAAATGTGATTTGTATTCATAAATGGTTTCCACACTCCTGCTACCACTGTACCAAGGGCAATTTTACAGCTCTGATTGCGCTTCTTATTGTAAACATGGGCCTAAATGTGAGACCTCAAACCTGCTTACTTTGTACAAAAGACTATTTCTGTTTAGCTAAAAGTGATTTTGCACAGAGATGTGATTTTGCACCTCAATGTGGATTTGCTCGTATGGGCTGATGGAGCACCAAGCCTATATTTGTACTTGTCAGCTAAATGAGATGTCATCCTGATAAACACCATTAGCACCCAATGTGATTTCTTTTAACAGCATTTTCACTCTGTTATGAGTGATTTTGTGCCTGAGTTTGATAGCACATTCCTCACTTTGCACCAGGAGTAACTTTGCATCTAAATGTGTTTGCTCACCTCCATATGAGTTTTCCTCCTCAATGCATTTTTGCCCTAAAATGGTTTCCACATTAATGTTGCAGGAAGGATGAATTTGCAGATACGTGTGATTTTGCACCTACATATGTTTTTCCCCTAAATATGTTTTTCCACCAAGAGTGTTTCCACACCATGGCACCAAGGCTGAATTTCCATATACATGTGTTTTTGGTCTTAAATGTGGTCTATGCTTCTAAAAGTGCCTCCACGCTCCTGTTGATGTTTCACAAAAGGATGTTTCAACAAAGGTGATTTTTAACTGAAATATTACCTGTGTTTTTAATCCTAAGTGTGGTTTGTTCTTTTAAACGTGCACCTAAGCATGCTAACACACTCCTGTTGAAATTGCATCTTCGTATGATTTAGCACATAAATGAAATATAATTTCTGTTTATTTTGCACCAAGGGCGGTTTTGCACCAAAAAGTGATTTAACATATACATGTAGTTTGTGCTCCCAAAGGTTTTCCTCTTGTATGATCTTGCACCTTAAAGTGGAATCATGCAAACATGAGATCATACTGATGCACTCCTTTCACACATCTTATTGCCTTATTTGTTTCTGCACTGAATGATACCCCTGTTCAAAATGCAGTTGTCCCATGCAGAATTCTCTACCTGTGCAGATCATATGGAGAAATAAGTCACTAATTCATAATCAACTAAGAACACAGGTCTATAAATGTAACCACACCATACATGAATTAATACATTATATCAAAATGTTTTTTTGTCAGTTTAACCATTTTTGCTTTTAGATATGAATAAAAATAAAGTAAACATTGAGCACATCCCACACCACACACAGTCAGACATCCGAATTCATAACCACACATACTCACGCGTCCAATAAAATCAGGCATCCCATAATACAATGATCACAAGTGAACAAATCCCCCAGAAAGACGGTTACACAGAAGGTATTATCCACCTTATACAAATCATCAGTGTAACCAGATGAGAGATAGAAAATAGGTCAATAAAGATCTACTGGATGGTCAAATGATAGACAAAGTTCATATCCACGCAGTGATAAATAATCCTCAGGGGGAGAAATTTGATCATGAAGGTCCATGTCACTGTTTCAATGCCATGCAGAATCTGTCCCTCAAGAATAGCCTACACATTTTTTGTGTGATCTTGTTATGGCCACCAAACCTAGAACAAAGTGTTCTTCATATCAAATCAAACTATAAGATACAAGTAACAATAGCTCAGAAAGCCCTTTCATCCTAGGCCTATCCAAAAACTCTTCAAAATATCACAGCTCTGAGCCCTGCTGGCCAAACTGGAAACCCAACTCAGTTACAAGTGTCATATCATAGTCTAAGTCAGACTGAGCTCAATTGAAATTGGCCTAGTTGCATTTTCTAAGGAGCTTCGCGTATTCATTTAGTCTCACAGAACACATTTTATTTGTGGGCAAACATTTACTATTTCAGGTTCTATAAAGAGCCATGTGATTTACACATCACCCTGTATGAAAATGAAAAGGTCAAGATCCTAGTCTTGGATATCAACCTCCATGCCTTCACCACAGTATTTGATGCTCCGAAAGTCCTAAAAGTATCTACTACGCTAGAAACATTAACACTAATACCATTCTTATCATATCTATTGATTTATCACCAGTGTTGTCTCTTACACACCCAGTCTTCCTATTATTATCAACACATCTCTCAGGTAATGAAAACAGACAGCCTAATACCAGCCTAAATCAGTGCTGTCTGGATCATAGCCTAGAAAAAACGTACTCCTACACTCAAACAGACTGAAATACTGTGAAGTATCAAGCGGGCTGCCATTCAGATTATGACCACCACCGGCCTTCAATGCAGAGTTCTTCTGTAAACAAATTTTCCAGTTCAGTCTAGCTGCACCACAGCAGCATAACAGCTGACACTCTGAAGATGAACTAAATCACCAATGGGCAAGACTCCCAAGAAAGATGTGCTTACTCAACTCAAAATTCAACACAGCCACTTACAGCTGACTAGATCGAGCACACATCTCCAATCCATTCCCCAAAATGAACTGCTTCACATCAAATTAAAACTGGGTCCTCTGCATACAACGACACATTCTACAGAACACACTCTCCATCACTGTCTTTTCTACAAGCACTCTTCTCTTAAGACTGGTCTCCTAACAGACACCATTACACCTCACTCGTCACGTCTACTCCTGAAGAGCTGAATAACCACACTAACCGCAATGTTTGGAATATTCATCTATGTAAATTAACTCTAACACATTGCAAATACCCAAAGACATAGATCACAAATTACTCTTCTATGAAATAAAGTTGTCATAAATATTATCAACATATACAAATATTGTCAAAATATTGAGGATACAAAAATCTCCATCCTACACATAAAGCTCCAAAACAAAAATATTGATTACAAAATATTGCCCTAAATATTGAAAATAAAGATACAGAAATACTAAATATCATGATTACAATAAAACATAGGGCACATGATAAAAAACACAAATAACAAAAATATCTCTAAAATCATTCAAAAATATATGTACTTATAATTATTTCTTTTAATAGACATAAATAAACAATGCAGAAATACCCGAAAAAAAACAGATTGAGCGTTTACCACCTAAAGTAGGAAAGAGGCTTCAAACTATTAAACCAACAAAAAAATGAAATTATATTTGAAACCATTTAAAAAATGGAAACACTTTTACAAATAAAAATAGTACAAGAAGGAAGCAAAACATCCAGCCAACTACTGCTGAAAAAGTAACAATTGTTGCAAAGTATCACTCTGTCCAACTGAAGACACAAAACTATAAGATTGCAACAACCGCCAGAAAAAAAGCCCCATACATTAGAAAGTACCAAATCATAACATAACTGAAGCTTAAGTACAAATATAAATGAAATATTTAGTACACTAAAATAAATGACAATGACTTTAAAATTACATCTCCAAAACACAAGTAGCAGTGCTATGAAACAACGTACAAAGATAACCACTCCAGGTAACCTGTGCAATATTATAATACAAGAAAGACAAAAATAATTTTGAGTATAAAAATATAAAAGTATACTTAAACATTAGTTGCAATACTTACAAAAATATTAAAAAATATATGAAATAAACAAAAATAACTGTCTTTCTCAACAGAATGAAAACAAGGAAAAGAACAATCTTCCTAATACCAAAGACAAAATCAAAATTGTAAGAACTTAGGCCCTGATTATGATGGCGGTCGTACCCCCATCGGCTCATGCAGGTCCGCCCAACGCATTAGGATGCAGCGGATGAAGGCATTTGGCGGGGGAACCGTCAGCTGCGATTCTGATGGGCTCAAGGAGCCCATCGGAGGAACAGTAATCCCTACAATGGTGGCAGTGCCTGCTCAGGCACAGCCGTAGTGATTACAATGTCCCTTTCCACTTGCGCTATTCACAGCAGTTAGCCTGCCATGAAGAGGCAGGTGGAATGTGACTTTTGGGGCCCCTTGAGGGCCATTCTTCCCCACTGGCCCTCCGAAAAGAGGCCTGGGGGGCACTTATGGTACCCCCTAAACATCCCTTCACCATGTGGCAGGCACCGCATGGTGCCTGCTACATAGTGCAGGGATGTTTTAAATGTGTATATTTGTATTGCAGCATGTGCTGCAGCCAGCAGCACCCGCAATAATACAAAATATGCACATTGTGACTGCTATGAAAGCCGTCACATCATAATGCGGGCAGTGAGGCCGTCAACTCTTAGTCGGGAAGTCGTGCTTCTCCCATCCGACCCTCACGTAATCAGGCCCATAATTTAATTTAATTTAATTTGCGTGTTTATATAGCGCTAGAATCACTCCCGGGGGAGTATCTCAGCGCTTCGACCGCTGCGAAACCCTTCCTGGCTTCCCTGAGAGATGGTCCCTTAATGGGTATCTCCAGGGTGAGACCAGGCATCCCCGGCGGTCTGGTGGGGCCGTTAGTGAAGATGAGGCAAGCTAATGCCCAGAGTTGCCGAGTGTGATCGCTGATCAGAGTGGGCACCGAGGCGAGAGAATTATCGAGTCCGCTGACCCTGGTCCAGAAACCTGCTGCGCCGGGAATCGAACCCTGGTCCCGGGCCGTCCTCTGCTCTCGGGTCTGCCGCCTCTAACCAGTGAGCCACACTATAATCTATAGTGTATATAATGTAAAGCATGTTCTAAAAATATAACACTAATGTTTAAATAACTTAAAATACACATAGAAGTAACATTGATTTTAATCATTCTGTAATCTACAGAAATAATGTCCAAAACTACAACATACATCAAATCACAAAAGGGAAACTACTATTAAGTTATTAGGGATGCTTCAATAGCACAGAAAGCTCTTCAAGAGAATGGACAGATTGGATATGAACTAAATATTATTTGAATGCCTAGTATTTTAGAGCCACCACCAAAGAAGATATTGTAAAAATGTAAAGGAACATAATCACTTTCCAAAACGTGACTGAAATTCAAGATAGGAACATCCTACAGCACTTGAGAGAAGCAAGCACAAGCTTAAGAGTCCACAAGAACTTTATTAAAACAATTAATTCTCCAAGGTCCTGAAGACCCGACTGGGCAACTGCTGGCTATAGAAAACCTAAAAAGGCTAATAAGTACAAAAAGGAGAATCCTTTGAGAAATACCAAGGGCACACAAAACTTTTGACGAATAAGAAATTCCTCAGCATTTAAAGATAACACATACTAACCAATATTTCTTACTGCATAACAATTGTAGCAATGACTAAAGAATAATTGTCTATCCATCTAATATTAATGGTTTAATCCTAACACAATGCAACACATGGATGATGGATGGCATAGTTAAACCATATCCAGCACTATTTACACAAATATACATTATTCATGGAAAATGCAATAATGAGCTTCTAATATTATTCAAACAAATCCAAATAAATACAATACCCCAAAATATTGATTTTAAACAAGCTTTTTATTCTACTATCGTAAACATTGACCCGCACACAGAAATATAAGGGTGCTAGTACCACGTAAATCATAGTACATGGAGGCACCTACAAAAATCAACGCTTAGTATAGGAAACAATTGCAAAATTATTCTTTGAAGTCAAAAAATATATAGGATTAGCCCACATCTTTGTTACAGAAGAAACCAAACACTACAACATGCTAATAGAATCCCCTTACTACCAAAATAATGAACACAAACTTTCACCAATAATGGACAATTTCGAAGACTCTGTTGGCCTTCTGCAAAGATAAGGACACAGGTATAAAATGAAATTTCACATCCCATGATTGAATGTCTTCGACAGTACCATCTCTCAAGAAGCAAAAACTAACAATGCAGTGGAAGGGTGACACAATTCCTTCCAAGGAACACTTGGGAGAAAACACCCAACACTCGACAATTTCAAAAAATGCTCAAAAAAGAACAAAACTACCAGGAACTAAAGCTTGAACAATCCCTAACACACATGAAGCCAAAAGTATCCAAACAAATGCAACAAAAGCTAGCAAGAAATGTGTGACTATTTACAATTAACCAAGGCCTAAACTTCCTTGAAACAATAGCTAGAATACTACCACACAATAAAAGATAAAAAATCAAACTAAAACCTGACTTAAATAAATTAAACATCAAAAGAATACACAACCTAATAAATAATTATTAACCATTTTTATAATTCTGAAAATATTTTTGTTAATTATTAATTAAATTGTGTAGGTTTTTGGGGTATAATTAAAACTTATAAAAACACTTTCTGCGAATAGAACAACTAAGATACTATAAAACAAAACAAACATAGATGAAAAAGTACATAATATAATACAATAACATTACTCAGTATTACATAATTGCAGAACATGACAATAAAATAAACAATTCCCACCCAATCAATAAATAATTAAAAAAAATAGAATTACTTACAGCTTTAAAGCTGAAGTCCATAGCAAAATATAATCCATCAAACATTTGCTAAAGATCTAGCCCAAAAAATGCAGAAATACAATTGAAAACTATAATCTAGCCAATAAAACCAAATACATTCCAGGGAAGCCATGCAAAACCTGTAAGACAGTAAAAAGACAAAAACTACTCCTGCGATACCAGATAAAAACAATAAAAAAGCAATTGAATAAAAAACAACATTACTTTGTGAAAAAAGTGAGCATACTCATCCACCATCCAAAAAACGGAATTTCAACTTCTATTAAAAACCTGTAAAAAAGATACAAACCCCACAAAACAAAAAAACCCATGTAAATACTTACAAAGAAATCAAAATACCTAAACGTTGTTAACCCTTTCGATGCTCATGACGGAACGGTTCCGTCATGAGCATCGGTCGAGCTGTGCTCATGACGGAACTGTTCCGTCATGACCACACCCATTTACATTAGGGCCCAGCAGCGGGGGTAAATCGGCACCGCACGGATGAGGTTAAAAGATAACATACGATCCGGTATGGAACATACATATACAATCAATTAGATTTAAGCCTAGTGCATACACCTCAAATAACTACGAAAAAGAAACACACTAACTTTAACTTAAAAAAAAAAACCTTATCTTACTTTGAAGATAAAACCGCGTCCCCAGTCATTATTAATATATACGAAATAGATTAAAAACATGCTTACTTTAATGGAGCACCACAACAAGGAACCACTAACCTGTGAACTGCCTGCATCCAAAAACAGTGAAAACAGAGTACAAAATAAAGCAAGTGGTAAAATGTATATGGCTGGATAATGGAATTCCTAAAAGCCTTTCATTATATATAGGGTAAGGGTAATGATGATTGGAGCAAACGGGTCTAGGTGTGTCCAGGAGGCCATGTGAGGTTTAAAGCCCCTCCTTTGAAGAAGGTCGAGTGCGGCTGAAATGCATAAGGACAATGGGGCCTCACAAAGGATTTAATAAATGGTGGAACCTTACCTGCGGTGCGTGCTGCTCAATTTCTTTACGTGAGGAGAGGCTCTGTGTGATACAATGCGGCCGGGTCCTGGCCGGGAGCGACGCACCACCAGAGAAAGCGCGCCAATGACTGCCCACAACTGGACCACTTTTGTTGCTGGCGAAAGCTAAAACGGGCAGTGGTAGCCACCAGGGACTGGACCTAGGATTGGATCTCGGCGCATTTGAAAATGGTGAGCAAGAGGACCGCAGGACAACTTGATTACTAAATAAAAGATAGTAAAATCGCCCACCGAGGGGAAGTAAATAAAAGGCCCAAGACGCACTACGAAGACCAGCATGCTCGACACTGATGCTCATTCGGGCACCCACCTGAGGGTAATGATTATTGGAGCAAACGGGTCTAGGTGTGTCCAGGAGGCCATGTGATATTTAAAGCCCCTCCTCTGAAGAAGGCCGAGTGCGGCTGAAATGCATAAGGACAATGGGGCCTCACTAATGGTTTAAAGAATGGTGGAACCTTACCTGCGGTGTGTGCGGCTCAATTTCTTTCTGTGAGGAGAGGCTCTGTGTGATACAATACGGCCGGGTCCTGGCCAGGAGCGACGCACCACCAGAGAAAGCGCGCAAATGACTGCCCACATCTGGACCACTTCTGTTGCTGGCAAAAGCTAAAACGGGCAGTGGTAGCCACCAGGGGCTGGACCTTGGATTGGATCTCGGCGCATTTGAAAATGGTGAGCAAGAGGACCGCAGGACAACTTGATTACTAAATAAAAGATAGTAACATCGCCCACCGAGGGGAAGTAATTAAAACGCCCAAGACGCACTACGAAGACCAGCATACTCGGCACTGACGCTCATTCGGGCACCCACCTGAGGGTAATGATTATTGGAGCAAATGGGTCTAGGTGTGTCCAGGAGGCCATGTGATATTTAAAGCCCCTCCTCTGAAGAAGGCAGAGTGCGGCTGAAATGCATAAGGACAATGGGGGCCTCACGAATGGTTTAATTAATGGTGGAACCTTACCTGCGGTGTGTGCGGCTCAATTTCTTTCCGTGAGGAGAGGCTCTGTGTGATACAATACGGCCGGGTCCTGGCCAGGTGCGACGCACCACCAGAGAAAGCACGCCAATGACTGCCCACAACTGGACCACTTCTGTTGCTGGCGAAAGCTAAAATGGGCAGTGGTAGCCACCAGGGACTGGACCTTGGATTGGATCTCGGCGCATTTGAAAATGGTGCACAAGAGGACCGCAGGTCACGAATGGTTTAATAAATGGTGGAACCTTACCTGCGGTGTGTGTGGCTCAATTTCTTTCCGTGAGGAGAGGCTCTGTGTGATATATGTCCTGTGGAAGGCAGGCGCAAAAACGTGTTGACTGTCCCTATGTGTGATGCCCTGGTGATTTGACTATAAAACCAAATGAACACTAACCTCCGGTTGCTGTTTTTGATTCCTGTCGACCGTAAGTTGAATAATTGAGTCATGAATATATATATATATATATATATATATATATATATATATATATATATATATATATATATATATATATATATATATATATATATATATATATATATATATATATATATATATATATATCAAACACACACGCAGGAATCCCTTAGAAATGAGGCCGCAGAGAGATGAAAATAGTTTCAGCAATTTAATGACAGCATGCCGGCAGATGACTACACGGGACCCCAACCACACAAAGTTCAAACGCCAGACGCGTTTCGGGAATGGAAATCCCTTCTTCTATGGCGTGATGTTCTTAAGCAAGTGACTAGCGCAGTTGCATGACGCACCTTTATTTTCAACACCTTCCCTTGTGGGTGTGGCCGAAACTGCGGCCTCCTGGATGTTGTAGTGCGCCAACGGTCCTTCCCAGTGGGCGCGCTAATCACTTGCAAAAATTAAAACATTGTTCAAGTCCAAGTGGGTGGAAGCGGGCGTCCGCTGTCATTTACCCCGCTTTAGTGCTGGCATTGTGAATAGGCTGGCGCTACCCTGCATAGATGCCAGCCAAACTCTCTTCCTGATGCACAAGCGCCAGATCGGCACTTGCAGGACTCGCCAGACCTGCGATGAGCCTCCTTTCGCGACCGGGAACAGCCGCCTTTAAATCAAACACACACGCAGGAATCCCTTAGAAATGAGGCCGCAGAGAGATGAAAATAGTTTCAGCAATTTAATGACAGCATGCCGGCAGATGACTACACGGGACCCCAACCACACAAAGTTCAAACGCCAGACGCGTTTCGGGAATGGAAATCCCTTCTTCTATGGCGTGATGTTCTTAAGCAAGTGACTAGCGCAGTTGCATGACGCACCTTTATTTTCAACACCTTCCCTTGTGGGTGTGGCCGAAACTGCGGCCTCCTGGATGTTGTAGTGCGCCAACGGTCCTTCCCAGTGGGCGCGCTAATCACTTGCAAAAATTAAAACATTGTTCAAGTCCAAGTGGGTGGAAGCGGGCGTCCGCTGTCATTTACCCCGCTTTAGTGCTGGCATTGTGAATAGGCTGGCGCTACCCTGCATAGATGCCAGCCAAACTCTCTTCCTGATGCACAAGCGCCAGATCGGCACTTGCAGGACTCGCCAGACCTGCGATGAGCCTCCTTTCGCGACCGGGAACAGCCGCCTTTAAATCAAACACACACGCAGGAATCCCTTAGAAATGAGGCCGCAGAGAGATGAAAATAGTTTCAGCAATTTAATGACAGCATGCCGGCAGATGACTACACGGGACCCCAAACACAGTCGCGAAAGGAGGCTCATCGCAGGTCTGGCGAGTCCTGCAAGTGCCGATCTGGCGCTTGTGTATCAGGAAGAGAGTTTGGCTGGCATCTATGCAGGGTAGCGCCAGCCTATTCACAATGCCAGCACTAAAGCGGGGTAAATGACAGCGGACGCCCGCTTCCACCCACTTGGACTTGAACAATGTTTTAATTTTTGCAAGTGATTAGCGCGCCCACTGGGAAGGACCGTTGGCGCACTACAACATCCAGGAGGCCGCAGTTTCGGCCACACCCACAAGGGAAGGTGTTGAAAATAAAGGTGCGTCATGCAACTGCGCTAGTCACTTGCTTAAGAACATCACGCCATAGAAGAAGGGATTTCCATTCCCGAAACGCGTCTGGCGTTTGAACTTTGTGTGGTTGGGGTCCCGTGTAGTCATCTGCCGGCATGCTGTCATTAAATTGCTGAAACTATTTTCATCTCTCTGCGGCCTCATTTCAAAGGGATTCCTGCGTGTGTGTTTGATATATATATATATATATATATATATATATATATATATATATATATATATATATATATATATATATATATATATATATATTCACTGAAAAAACCATAGGTTTCACACCAGTTATAGTTAGGAATTAGCATTTAAAAAACCTATTAAATTCACTGAAAAAACCATAGGTTTCACACCAGTTATAGTTAGCTGGAAATTTTACTGATATAAAACCATTGAAATTCCCACGTTATAGTTAGTCGGACTCACTATAACTTGCGCGTGCAATGCACTGCTGATGACGTCACATATTACATCACTCATGACATGGTCAGTGACATCACTCATGACATCACTGATGACACCATCCAGTGAATATGTGTCTTTCTGAAAAATAAATATTAGTGAGTTATGTTTAAATATTTAAATACATATATTAGTGTTTCACTTTGTGTATAAGTGGCTACATGTGTTGATAAGTAGCTACATGCGTATGTATATGGGTTATTTGATATTTTTATTAGTATTAGTATGAGTGTCTATATGGTTTGGTGGAGGTATTACTTAGCACATAGATGCATGAGTGACTGACTCTTTGTTTGTATGTGTTTTGAAGACAGCATATGTACAGGACTGTATGGGTGGATGAGTGTCTATATGTGTTTGTTAGTGAGTGAATGACTGTCTCACTAGTGTCTTTATCAGTAACTACATATGTTTTAATCTAGTATATATGAATATTGATGTATATAACTGAGTATATGTGAGAGTAAGAGATTGTAAGATTTCCTGTTTAAATAAGTATGTGTTTCTATAAGTGATTGTTTAAGAGAATAAATATGTGTAATTTTCAATAGAAGTAAGGTGGAAGTGTGTGTATAACTCTATTTTCAAATAAATGGTTGTTCAATAGTTTATTTGCACGTGTGAATATGTGTGTGAGTAACTTTTGGATGAATGTCGGTGTGTAACAGAATGTATAGGTGTATCTCTTCATATGATGAGTGAGTATATGTATGAGTGACTATATAGAACTGTTGGTGAATGAGTGGATGAGTATATAGATAGTGGAAGTACAGAATTGCTTGTTGTAACTGATATAGGTATGTCCATTTTTTAAAAATTTCAGTTTCTATTTTTCAATATGTTTTTCATGGGTTACATTACAGTGAAAGGAGGTCTGTCACTATGTCACAAGGATGGTGTCATCAGTGATGTCATGAGTGATGTCACTGACCATGTCATGAGTGATGTAATATGTGACGTCATCAGCAGTGCATTGCACGCGCAAGTTATAGTGAGTCCGACTAACTATAACGTGGGAATTTCAATGGTTTTATATCAGTAAAATTTCCAGCTAACTATAACTGGTGTGAAACCTATGGTTTTTTCAGTGAATTTAATAGGTTTTTTAAATGCTAATTCCTAACTATAACTGGTGTGAAACCTATGGTTTTTTCAGTGAATTTCAAAGGTTTTTTAAATGCTAATTCCTAACTATAACTGGTGTGAAACCTATGGTTTTTTCAGTGTATTTCATAGGTTTTTTAAATGCTAATTCCTTTGTATATCGAGTTTCTAACCTTTTTTTTTTTTACAATTTGCTGTTTTTTTTAAGTATTCATTTTTTTTATAATTTTTTTTTTTTGCGCTCTGGGTGCGCGCTCGGGGAAGCTTTCAGCTAAGCTCTCCTGTAAGCTTCTCCGTGCGCTCATCTGAAAGCGCACCCAGAGCGCAACTGTCGTTCGTCAAAAAAAAATATGAATGAAAAGTTAATAATAATGCAAAACATTTCGTACCATACAAATAAAATTTGTTTTTTTTAATATGGAAAATGATTATGCATTTCTATTAAAGATTGATGACGTCACTTCGGCGCGCAACGTACGTGCCCTCGGAAGCGCATACGTGCGCGGCGCCTAAACGCACGCAAAAGCGCCTACGATCGCGCCACGTGTGCGCCCCGGAAGCGCCTACGATCGCGCTGCGTAAACGCACCCGGAAGTGCACCCGAGCGCGCATCGTAAGCGCGTCAGGTCATGTGACCCTAAAATAACACTTTTCATTGGTTGCTAACAGTTTTTTTTTACAATGAATGAAATCCCCACCCATTTCCTTCACTTCTTCTTTCACTTTTGTGACTGAAAGACCTGCCTTTTTTGCTGCTCCATATTCCTGGATTCATCATGGCTGCCAGATCATCCAGCAGTGAAGATGACTTCATTGATGAAGAGCCACCTACCCCAAAGGTGAAGGGACATTTCATTTGGAAATTCTTTAAATTCCCAGCAGACCAGAAGAAGGTGAATGCACCAAAAGTAGAGTGCAGGATCTGCAAAAAGGTCCTGTCACGGGGTAACCCCCAAAAAAAATACTCTTTTGGCAACTTCACTATGATTCGCCATGTGGAGACCAGGCACCCCCAGAATTTTGCCCGAGAAAGTGTCAGGGCTCTGGCACAGGAGGTTCCCAGAGGTGGGGCCTCTACATCAACAGGAGGAGCAACTTCTTCTGGAAGAGAACAATCTCAGGGGCAGGTGGCAAACATCCAACCTGCATTCAACCATGGGGTCGTCAGATGCAGATACTGCAATCAACTCCTCACCTATGGGGAGCAAAGTGTCCTGCTCATGGTTCGGGCATTAGAGAACCATCACTGCCCTTCCCACCCCTAATTTTTTTCTTTTCTTTTTGCTCCTGTTGAGCAGTTTCTATTCCCTGTTTTTGTTCCTCTTCAGTTAAAAGAAGAAAACCAAAAGTTCTTTTCAGAACTACCTCCAATTCTCATCAAAGAGCTATAATCTTAAAAAATGAAGAGTAAGTGAAATATAGTGCATTGATAATTGAAAGGAGAATGAGTAAGAAAGAACAGAAAGGTATGAGAGGTGAAAGGAAGTGAAGTAGGAGGACTGAAAGAAGGTGAGTGTTAGAAAAGAAATTTATGACACAGTGAATAAACTGGAGGCCTCATTTCTGAAAAGTGACGCATCGCTACGTGAAAATAGCGATGCGTCACTTATCTGGACGCACTCCTTATGACATTCCACATATGTCATATTTAATATATGACTAATCAATTCGCAAGGAGTTACAGATATGTCAGTATTTCTGACATATCTCTAAACACAAAAGTAACGCATTGCAGGAGTGCGTCACAAAAGTGACGCAACTCCAGTAATGTGTCCTTTCACATGGAAAAAGCACCATGTGAAAGGTTTGCTGTGAAGCAGGCGCAAGATTTTGGCGCAACTGCATCCTAAAAGTGACGCACTGCGTCATTATTACCAAGCTTTTTGCAAGGAACACCCCCTCTGCATGCATTATACCTGACACTATTTTTTAAAAAGTGACGCATCTAGGTACATGGGTCACTTTTTAAAACTCTGCGCCATATTGTATCTGCATCAGGTATAATGTATGCAGAGGGGGCAATCCCTCGCAAAAAGCTTGGTAATAACAACGTACTGAAATCTATGAGATTTCCCTGCGTCACTTTTAGGATGCTATTGCGTCAAAATTTTGCGCCGGCCTCGCATCACTTTTATGTTTACACATATGTCAGAAATACTGACGTATCTGTAACTCCTTGCAACATGATTCGTCATACATTAAATATGACACATCTGGAATGTCATAAGGACTGTGTACAGAAAAGTGACGCATCACACCAGCAGTGTAATAAAATGTGCCTCGTTGCACTATATTTAAAGGATGCAACAGCATCCTAAAAGTGACGCAGTGAAATCTCAAACATTTCACTGCGTCGCTATTACAAAGCTTTTTGTGGGGGAACACCCCCTCTGCATGCATTATACCTCACGCAGATATAATGTGGCGCTTGATTTTAAAAAGTGACCCATCTACCTAGATACCTCACTTTTTAAATATAACGCAACGCAACACATTTTTTTACACTACTGGTGCAATGCGTCACTTTTCTGTGCGCACTCCTTATGACATTCCAAGTAACGCATTGCTGGAGTGCGTCACAAAAGTGACGCAACTCCAGTAATGTGTCCTTTCAAATGGGGAAAGCAGCATATGAAAGGTCTTGCCTCAGTCTAACACCTGCTGTAAAGCAGGCACAAGATTTTGACGCAACAGCATCCTAAAACTGACGCAGTGAAATCTCAAAGATTTCACTGCGTCGCTATTACAAAGCTTTTTGCGGGAGAACACCCCCTCTGCATACATTATACCTGACGCTATTTTTAAAAAGTGACGCATCTAGGTACATGGGTCACTTTTTAAAACTCTGCGCCATATTGTATCTGCAACATGATTCGTCATACATTAAATATGACACATCTGGAACGTCATAAGGAGTGCGCACAGAAAAGTGACGCATAACACCAGCAGTGTAATAAAATGTACCTCGTTGCACTATATTTAAAAAGTGACGCATCTAGATAGATGCGTCACTTTTTAAATATTGCATAACAATGCGCATTTTTTTACACCGCTGGTGCGTCACAAAAATTGACGCACAGGAAGCGCAAAACTAACAGCGCAAGGCCTTCATAAATATAGTCCTGGATTTAGGGGGTCACAGGGGGTCTACTCTTCCCCCTTATGATCCAATCAGCTTCCTGCGCGCAAGTCGCGTGTCGCGCCTGGAGCGCACTCCCGTGCGCGCACGGGAGAGCGCATATCCCCGCGCAAAACGAAAAAAATTTTTTAATGCCCTGCAGGACCCTATTTTAGTCCCTACATCAAACCTAGGGGGTCAGAGGGGGTCTACTCTTCCCCCTTATGGTCATTTGCCCCTTTTTTTTTCAAACCCCTTGTGTCTCGATTTTACCGAGACACAAGATGGCGGCCGCTCCGCACTGTTTAGAATGTTTACAGACAACTGAGATCCAATCAGCTTCCTGCGCGCAAGTCGCGTGTCGCGCCTGGAGCGCACTCCCGTGCGCGCACGGGAGCGCGGCTATAGATATATATATTTTTTTGAACCTAAATTACTCAAAATCCACTGGAGCACATATCTTGAGACATAGCAAAGGCACATCGGGCTACCAGTCCCTACAATTTTGCCAAGTTTGGTGGAAATCCATTCAGCCGTTCGGGCTAAAAGTGAAATCGACCGCCCTATGGAAATTAACATGGGGAAAACGCGTTTTGGGACCCCCCTTTTATCTCGGCCCCCGCTTGACGAATCCCCCCCAAACTTTCAGGGAAGGACCGGACCGCCATGAGACCATTTTCCTGAAAATTTCAGGCAGATTCGTCAACCGGCGCCAAAGTTATTCAAAATAGAATGTTGAGATTTAACATTGAAAATTATCCTAACTATAACTACCTACTGGCGACCGCCAGCAGGTAATATATATATATATATATATATATATTACCTACTGGCGGTCGCCAGTAGGTAGTTATAGTTAGGATAATTTTCAATGTTAAATCTCAACATTCTATTTTGAATAACTTTGGCGCCGGTTGACGAATCTGCCTGAAATTTTCAGGAAAATGGTCTCATGGCGGTCCGGTCCTTCCCTGAAAGTTTGGGGGGGATTCGTCAAGCGGGGGCCGAGATAAAAGGGGGGTCCCAAAACGCGTTTTCCCCATGTTAATTTCCATAGGGCGGTCGATTTCACTTTTAGCCCGAACGGCTGAATGGATTTCCACCAAACTTGGCAAAATTGTAGGGACTGGTAGCCCGATGTGCCTTTGCTATGTCTCAAGATATGTGCTCCAGTGGATTTTGAGTAATTTAGGTTCAAAAAAATATATATATCTATAGCCGCGCTCCCGTGCGCGCACGGGAGTGCGCTCCAGGCGCGACACGCGACTTGCGCGCAGGAAGCTGATTGGATCTCAGTTGTCTGTAAACATTCTAAACAGTGCGGAGCGGCCGCCATCTTGTGTCTCGGTAAAATCGAGACACAAGGGGTTTGAAAAAAAAAGGGGCAAATGACCATAAGGGGGAAGAGTAGACCCCCTCTGACCCCCTAGGTTTGATGTAGGGACTAAAATAGGGTCCTGCAGGGCATTAAAAATTTTTTTTCGTTTTGCGCGGGGATATGCGCTCTCCCGTGCGCGCACGGGAGTGCGCTCCAGGCGCGACACGCGACTTGCGCGCAGGAAGCTGATTGGATCATAAGGGGGAAGAGTAGACCCCCTCTGACCCCCTAAATCCAGGACTATATTTATGAAGGCCTTGCGCTGTTAGTTTTGCGCTTCCTGTGCGTCAATTTTTGTGATGCATCAGCGGTGTAAAAAAATGCGCATTGTTATGCAATATTTAAAAAGTGACGCATCTATCTAGATGCGTCACTTTTTAAATATAGTGCAACGAGGTACATTTTATTACACTGCTGGTGTTATGCGTCACTTTTCTGTGCGTACTCCTTATGACGTTCCAGATGTGTCATATTTAATGTATGACGAATCATGTTGCAGATACAATATGGCGCAGAGTTTTAAAAAGTGACCCATGTACCTAGATGCGTCACTTTTTAAAAATAGCGTCAGGTATAATATATGCAGAGGGGGTGTTCTCCCGCAAAAAGCTTTGTAATAGCGACGCAGTGAAATCTTTGAGATTTCACTGCGTCAGTTTTAGGATGCTGTTGCGTCAAAATCTTGTGCCTGCTTTACAGCAGGTGTTAGACTGAGGCAAGACCTTTCATATGCTGCTTTCCCCATTTGAAAGGACACATTACTGGAGTTGCGTCACTTTTGTGACGCACTCCAGCAATGCGTTACTTGGAATGTCATAAGGAGTGCGCACAGAAAAGTGACGCATTGCACCAGTAGTGTAAAAAAATGTGTTGCGTTGCGTTATATTTAAAAAGTGAGGTATCTAGGTAGATGGGTCACTTTTTAAAATCAAGCGCCACATTATATCTGCGTGAGGTATAATGCATGCAGAGGGGGTGTTCCCCCACAAAAAGCTTTGTAATAGCGACGCAGTGAAATGTTTGAGATTTCACTGCGTCACTTTTAGGATGCTGTTGCATCCTTTAAATATAGTGCAACGAGGCACATTTTATTACACTGCTGGTGTGATGCGTCACTTTTCTGTACACAGTCCTTATGACATTCCAGATGTGTCATATTTAATGTATGACGAATCATGTTGCAAGGAGTTACAGATACGTCAGTATTTCTGACATATGTGTAAACATAAAAGTGATGCGAGGCCGGCGCAAAATTTTGACGCAATAGCATCCTAAAAGTGACGCAGGGAAATCTCATAGATTTCAGTACGTTGTTATTACCAAGCTTTTTGCGAGGGATTGCCCCCTCTGCATACATTATACCTGATGCAGATACAATATGGCGCAGAGTTTTAAAAAGTGACCCATGTACCTAGATGCGTCACTTTTTAAAAAATAGTGTCAGGTATAATGCATGCAGAGGGGGTGTTCCTTGCAAAAAGCTTGGTAATAATGACGCAGTGCGTCACTTTTAGGATGCAGTTGCGCCAAAATCTTGCGCCTGCTTCACAGCAAACCTTTCACATGGTGCTTTTTCCATGTGAAAGGACACATTACTGGAGTTGCGTCACTTTTGTGACGCACTCCTGCAATGCGTTACTTTTGTGTTTAGAGATATGTCAGAAATACTGACATATCTGTAACTCCTTGCGAATTGATTAGTCATATATTAAATATGACATATGTGGAATGTCATAAGGAGTGCGTCCAGATAAGTGACGCATCGCTATTTTCACGTAGCGATGCGTCACTTTTCAGAAATGAGGCCTCCAGTTTATTCACTGTGTCATAAATTTCTTTTCTAACACTCACCTTCTTTCAGTCCTCCTACTTCACTTCCTTTCACCTCTCATACCTTTCTGTTCTTTCTTACTCATTCTCCTTTCAATTATCAATGCACTATATTTCACTTACTCTTCATTTTTTAAGATTATAGCTCTTTGATGAGAATTGGAGGTAGTTCTGAAAAGAACTTTTGGTTTTCTTCTTTTAACTGAAGAGGAACAAAAACAGGGAATAGAAACTGCTCAACAGGAGCAAAAAGAAAAGAAAAAAATTAGGGGTGGGAAGGGCAGTGATGGTTCTCTAATGCCCGAACCATGAGCAGGACACTTTGCTCCCCATAGGTGAGGAGTTGATTGCAGTATCTGCATCTGACGACCCCATGGTTGAATGCAGGTTGGATGTTTGCCACCTGCCCCTGAGATTGTTCTCTTCCAGAAGAAGTTGCTCCTCCTGTTGATGTAGAGGCCCCACCTCTGGGAACCTCCTGTGCCAGAGCCCTGACACTTTCTCGGGCAAAATTCTGGGGGTGCCTGGTCTCCACATGGCGAATCATAGTGAAGTTGCCAAAAGAGTATTTTTTTTGGGGGTTACCCCGTGACAGGACCTTTTTGCAGATCCTGCACTCTACTTTTGGTGCATTCACCTTCTTCTGGTCTGCTGGAAATTTAAAGAATTTCCAGATGAAATGTCCCTTCACCTTTGGGGTAGGTGGCTCTTCATCAATGAAGTCATCTTCACTGCTGGATGATCTGGCAGCCATGATGAATCCAGGAATATGGAGCAGCAAAAAAGGCAGGTCTTTCAGTCACAAAAGTGAAAGAAGAAGTGAAGGAAATGGGTGGGGATTTCATTCATTGTAAAAAAAAACTGTTAGCAACCAATGAAAAGTGTTATTTTAGGGTCACATGACCTGACGCGCTTACGATGCGCGCTCGGGTGCACTTCCGGGTGCGTTTACGCAGCGCGATCGTAGGCGCTTCCGGGGCGCACACGTGGCGCGATCGTAGGCGCTTTTGCGTGCGTTTAGGCGCCGCGCACGTATGCGCTTCCGAGGGCACGTACGTTGCGCGCCGAAGTGACGTCATCAATCTTTAATAGAAATGCATAATCATTTTCCATATTAAAAAAAACAAATTTTATTTGTATGGTACGAAATGTTTTGCATTATTATTAACTTTTCATTCATATTTTTTTTTCACGAACGACAGTTGCGCTCTGGGTGCGCTTTCAGATGAGCTCTCGGAGAAGCTTACAGGAGAGCTTAGCTGAAAGCTTCCGGGAGCGCGCACCCAGAGCGCAAAAAAAAAAAATTATAAAAAAAATGAATACTTAAAAAAAACAGCAAATTGTAAAAAAAAAAAGGTTAGAAACTCGATATACAAAGGAATTAGCATTTAAAAAACTTATGAAATACAATGAAAAAACCATAGGTTTCACACCAGTTATAGTTAGGAATTAGCATTTAAAAAACCTTTGAAATTCACTGAAAAAACCATAGGTTTCACACCAGTTATAGTTAGGAATTAGCATTTAAAAAACCTATTAAATTCACTGAAAAAACCATAGGTTTCACACCAGTTATAGTTAGCTGGAAATTTTACTGATATAAAACCATTGAAATTCCCACGTTATAGTTAGTCGGACTCACTATAACTTGCGCGTGCAATGCACTGCTGATGACGTCACATATTACATCACTCATGACATGGTCAGTGACATCACTCATGACATCACTGATGACACCATCCAGTGAATATGTGTCTTTCTGAAAAATAAATATTAGTGAGTTATGTTTAAATATTTAAATACATATATTAGTGTTTCACTTTGTGTATAAGTGGCTACATGTGTTGATAAGTAGCTACATGCGTATGTATATGGGTTATTTGATATTTTTATTAGTATTAGTATGAGTGTCTATATGGTTTGGTGGAGGTATTACTTAGCACATAGATGCATGAGTGACTGACTCTTTGTTTGTATGTGTTTTGAAGACAGCATATGTACAGGACTGTATGGGTGGATGAGTGTCTATATGTGTTTGTTAGTGAGTGAATGACTGTCTCACTAGTGTCTTTATCAGTAACTACATATGTTTTAATCTAGTATATATGAATATTGATGTATATAAGTGAGTATATGTGAGAGTAAGAGATTGTAAGATTTCCTGTTTAAATAAGTATGTGTTTCTATAAGTGATTGTTTAAGAGAATAAATATGTGTAATTTTCAATAGAAGTAAGGTGGAAGTGTGTGTATAACTCTATTTTCAAATAAATGGTTGTTCAATAGTTTATTTGCACGTGTGAATATGTGTGTGAGTAACTTTTGGATGAATGTCGGTGTGTAACAGAATGTATAGGTGTATCTCTTCATATGATGAGTGAGTATATGTATGAGTGACTATATAGAACTGTTGGTGAATGAGTGGATGAGTATATAGATAGTGGAAGTACAGAATTGCTTGTTGTAACTGATATAGGTATGTCCATTTTTTAAAAATTTCAGTTTCTATTTTTGAATATGTGTCTCAAGGGTTACTTTACACTGAGAGGAGGTCTGTCACTGTGTCACAAGGATGGTGTCATCAGTGATGTCATGAGTGATGTCACTGACCATGTCATGAGTGATGTAATATGTGACGTCATCAGCAGTGCATTGCACGCGCAAGTTATAGTGAGTCCGACTAACTATAACGTGGGAATTTCAATGGTTTTATATCAGTAAAATTTCCAGCTAACTATAACTGGTGTGAAACCTATGGTTTTTTCAGTGAATTTAATAGGTTTTTTAAATGCTAATTCCTAACTATAACTGGTGTGAAACCTATGGTTTTTTCAGTGAATATATATATATATATATATATATATATATATATATATATATATATATTCACTGAAAAAACCATAGGTTTCACACCAGTTATAGTTAGGAATTAGCATTTAAAAAACCTATTAAATTCACTGAAAAAACCATAGGTTTCACACCAGTTATAGTTAGCTGGAAATTTTACTGATATAAAACCATTGAAATTCCCACGTTATAGTTAGTCGGACTCACTATAACTTGCGCGTGCAATGCACTGCTGATGACGTCACATATTACATCACTCATGACATGGTCAGTGACATCACTCATGACATCACTGATGACACCATCCTTGTGACACAGTGACAGACCTCCTCTCAGTGTAAAGTAACCCTTGAGACACATATTCAAAAATAGAAACTGAAATTTTTAAAAAATGGACATACCTATATCAGTCACAACAAGCACTTCCACTATCTATATACACATCCACTCATTCACCAACAGTTCTATATAGTCACTCATACATATACTCACTCATCATATGAAGAGATACACCTATACATCCTGTTACACACCGACATTCATCCAAAAGTTACTCACACACATATTCACACGTGCAAATAAACTATTGAACAACCATTTATTTGAATATAGAGTTATACACACACTTCCACCTTACTTCTATTGAAAATTACACATATTTATTCTCTTAAACAATCACTTATAGAAACACATACTTATTTAAACAGGAAATCTTACAATCTCTTACTCTCACATATACTCACTTATATACATCAATATTCATATATTCTAGATTAAAACATATGTAGTTACTGATAAAGACACTAGTGAGACAGTCATTCACTCACTAACAAACACATATAGACACTCATCCACCCATACAATCCTGTACATATGCTGTCTTCAAAACACATACAAACAAAGAGTCAGTCACTCATGCATCTATGCGCTAAGTAATACCTCCATCAAACCATATAGACACTCATACTGATACTAATAAAAATATCAAATAACCCATATACATACGCATGTAGCTACTTATCAACACATGTAGCCACTTATACACAAAGTGAAACACTAATATATGTATTTAAATATTTAAAAATAACTCACTAATATTTATTTTTCAGAAAGACACATATTCACTGGATGGTGTCATCAGTGATGTCATGAGTGATGTCACTGACCATGTCATGAGTGATGTAATATGTGATGTCATCAGCAGTGCATTGCACGCGCAAGTTATAGTGAGTCCGACTAACTATAACGTGGGAATTTCAATGGTTTTATATCAGTAAAATTTCCAGCTAACTATAACTGGTGTGAAACCTATGGTTTTTTCAGTGAATTTAATAGGTTTTTTAAATGCTAATTCCTAACTATAACCGGTGTGAAACCCATGGTTTTTTCAGTGAATTTCATAGGTTTTTTAAATGCTAATTCCTAACTATAACTGGTGTGAAACCTATGGTTTTTTCAGTGAATTTCAAAGGTTTTTTTAATGCTAATTCCTAACTATAAGTTTCACTTTATAAATAAGACTGTTAGCACTCTAGTTGTTCTTTTTAACACTCTGGTACATTCTGTCATTGGGCTACAGTTGGGCTACATCTAGTTGAATTTTGGGCTACATTTACAATTTTTGATCTCTGGTGGCCATCTTTGGGCTACATTGGACTACTTTGGGCTACATTTGGGCTACATTTTGGCTCTAACATATATTAAGCCCAATGTAGCACAATACATATTTTTCTAAAGTTAATGTTTTTTACAAACCACTTCAGAATAGGGCTACCTGTCCCTACAATTATCCCATTTTTATTTTTTTATTTTTTTGGAGAGCGCTCCCGGAGCGCGCCCCGGGGAGCGCCCCGAAAAGCGTATTTTTAAAAAGCGCCCCGGGGCGCGCTCCGGGGAGCGTCCCGTGAGCGCCAATATCGCAAACGAAAACATGATCGTGACGTATCGCGTAGCCGCGACCGCGTGATACGCACGGCGTAAGCGCACCCGGAAGTACTCGAGCGAATACGATCGCACAACGTAAACTTCCGGCGCGCTTACGCTGCGCGACCCGGGGCGCGCCCCCGGGCGCGCCCCGGGCGCGTAGCGTAAGCGCGTCGGGTCATGTGAGCAGAAAATAACACTTTTCATTGGTTCATAACAGTTTTAGTTTCATAATGATGAAGCCCCTGGTCTTGTGACCTGAAAATAACACTTCTCATTGGTTCAGGACAGTTTTTTTTCTAAATGATGAAAGACCCCACCTTTTTTCCTTATTCTGACTTTGTCCTTTGACTGAGGAAGACCTGTTTGTTGCTCTCTCTACTTTTTTGCTCCAAATAATGGCTTCAGTAGTAGCATCAGCTGGTGCATCTGCCCCACCACCACCACCACCACCAAGAGGACCAGCTCCAAATTATATTGGTGGTCAAGAACAGGAGGAGGAGGAAGAGGAAGAGGAGGAGGGGAGAAGAAGATGGCTGCCAGAAGAAAATACACCTTACAAACCCAAACCACACATTGTTTGGCAGTTTTTTTCAATTCCAGAGGGGAAAAAAAAGGTGAATGCGCCCAAGGTGACTTGCCTCATCTGCAATGATGAACTTTCACGGGGCAACCCAAACAAGAAATATTCTTTTGGTAACTATACCATGATTCGGCACATGACAAGAAAGCATCCAAACAACTACTCTCGTGCAGAGTTCCGGGAACTGGCCAGTAACCTAACCCAGTCATCAAGGACCCCCTCCCAAAGAAACCAACCCACTTCCTCGGAACCAGAAACATCCGAGGTGATGCCTTGCATTCAGCCGAGATTTGCTGATTTTAAAATTACTTGTACTGCTTGTGGCAAGCTTATCTCCTATGGGGAACAAAGTGTTAAGCTCATCGTCCTTGCAGGTGATAATCACAAGTGCCCCAAAAAGAAGTAATTTTTGGGGTTTTTTGTTTTTTTGCTCCAGTTGAGCCAGTTTCAATTCCCTTTTTTTGTTTCTCCCCCTAAAAAATACAAAAAAAAATATAAAACTGTTTTGAAAAGCCAAAAAAAGTTCAAAAAGTTCAAAAAACACAAAAAAAATATAAAACAACAAAAAGAAGAAAAAAAAAGTTCTTTTTAGAACTACCTCCAATTTCTAAATCAAAACTTCATTTTTTGAAAACTCTGTCACCTTTTTTCATCATAGTGCGCTCCCCGGGCCGCTCCCCGGTGCGCGCACCGGGCGCTTCCCCCGCGCAAAACGAAAAAAAAAATATATTTTAAATGCCCCGCGGGGCCCTTTTATAGCCCCCACATCAAACCTAGGGGGTCAAGGGGGGGTCTACCCTGCTCCCTTATGGTCATTTCCCTCTTTGTTTTGCCCACCTCTCGTGTCTCGATCCTACCGAGACACAAGATGGCGGCCGCTCCGGACTGTTTAGAATGTTTACAGACAACTGAGAGCCAATCAGCTTTCTGCGCGCAAGTTGCGTGGCGCGCCTGGAGCGCTCTCCGGTGCGCGCACCGGAGAGCGCCTATAGATATATATATTTTTTTGAACCTAAATTACTCAAAATCCACTGCAGCACATATCTTGAGACATAGCAAAGGCACATCGGGCTACCAGTCCCTACAATTTTGTCAAGTTTGGTGCAAATCCATTCAGCCGTTCGGGCTAAAAGTGAAATCGACCGCCCTATGGAAATTAACATGGGGAAAACGCGTTTTGGGACCCCCCTTTTATCTTGGCCCCCGCTTGACGAATCCCCCCCCAAACTTTCAGGGAAGGACCGGGGCGCCGCGAGGCCATTTTCAGGAAATTTTCAGGCAGATTCGTCAACCGGTGCCAAAGTTATTCCAAATAGAATTTTGAGATTTAACATTGAAAAAAATCCTAACTATAACTACCTACTGGCGACCGCCAGTAGGTAATATATATATATATATATATATATATGTATATATGTATATTACCTACTGGCGGTCGCCAGTAGGTATATATAGTTAGGATTTTTTCTCTATGGGATTTTTGAAAATTCTATGTCTAATAACTTTGGCGTTTGTGGACGGAATTGGCTGAACTTTTCAGGAAAATGGAACATTTTGTTTCTGAGCAGCCCCTGACAATTTGGGGGGGTTTCATCAAGGGGGGGCCGAGAAAAAAGGGGGGTCCCAAAACGCGTTTTTCCCATGTTAATTTCCATAGGGCGGGTGGCCTCACTTTTAGCTCGAACGGCTGAATGGATTTGCACGAAACTTGGCAAAATTGTAGGGACTGTTAGCCCGATGTGCCTTTGCTAGGTCTCAATATATGTGCTCCAGTGGATTTTGAGTAATTTAGGTTCAAAAAAAGATATATATCTGGGCGGAGCCTAACCACACATCTGATCTGATTGGCTGTCAGCATTTCATCCAAGAAGTGTTGGCAGCCATCTTGGGACCAATATACATGATAGCACCTCATTAAAAAGCATTGTAGTTAATAGAGGGTTTTAGGACTTTAGTTACATTATAAATCATTTGTTGATGGTACCATACTCGTTTTAGGAATTGTGGTGGGTTCTAAGGTGATTTTATCAGGTGAAAAAACCTTCTGCTGTGATATCATGAATATTGTTTGAAAGAAAACTAATATCTCATGATTTTCCCACAGTGGTTTGGAAGGGGATCTATAAGCTAAACTGAAAGAATATTTTCTGTAAATTCACATTATCTTTCTCAGTCATGTGAAAATGAAGTCTGACATTCTCAGTAAAACATGTACATCCAACAAGGACAGAGACTGTCAGTTGATTCCTTTGTGTTCTACTGCAGCCTCCTAGAGTGTTCTAAAGAACAACTAGAGCGCTAACAGTCCTACTTATTACAAAGGTATGGCACACCTGAAGCCATCTTGATTGGAATAAAGTGGTAACTCTTAAAACATTTAATTTAAAAAGAAACAACATGAGGGGGTATATTTTGCCATAGAAAGTATGATTAGTGCTGCAGAATGAAAAATTAGGGCACATTTTGAGTGACTTCTCAAATCCTTTTCTATTTCATTAAAACATTCTGACATGCAGTCTCCCAAAATGGCCACCAGAGACAAAAGAGCCCAAATGTAGCCCAAATATCACCCAGATGTAGCCCAAGTATAGCCCAATGACAGAAAGTCCCAGAGTGTTCTAAAGAACAACTAGAGCGCTAATAGTCCTACTTATTACAAAGGTATGGCACACCTGAAGCCATCTTGATTGGAATAAAGTGGTAACTCTTAAAACATTTAATTTAAAAAGAAACAACATGAGGGGGTATATTTTGCCATAGAAAGTATGATTAGTGCTGCAGAATGAAAAATTAGGGCACATTTTGAGTGACTTCTCAAATCCTTTTCTATTTCATTAAAACATTCTGACATGCAGTCTCCCAAAATGGCCACCAGAGACAAAAGAGCCCAAATGTAGCCCAAATATCACCCAGATGTAGCCCAAGTATAGCCCAATGACAGAATGTCCCAGAGTGTTCTAAAGAACAACTAGAGCGCTAACAGTCCTACTTATTACAAAGGTATAGCACACCTGGAGCCATCGTGATGGGAATAAAGTGGTAACTCTTAAAACATTTAATTTAAAAAGGAACAACATGAGGGGGTATATTTTGCCATAGAAAGTATGATTAGTGCTGCAGAATGAAAAATTAGGGCACATTTTGAGTGACTTCTCAAATCCTTTTCTATTTCATTAAAACATTCTGACATGCAGTCTCCCAAAATGGCCACCAGAGACAAAAGAGCCCAAATGTAGCCCAAATATCACCCAGATGTAGCCCAAGTATAGCCCAATGACAGAATGTCCCAGAGTGTTCTAAAGAACAACTAGAGCGCTAACAGTCCTACTTATTACAAAGGTATGGCACACCTGAAGCCATCTTGATTGGAATAAAGTGGTAACTCTTAAAACATTTAATTTAAAAAGGAACAAAATGAGGGGGTATATTTTGCCATATGAATTATGATTAGTGCTGCAGAAAGAAAAATTAGGGCACATTTTGAGTGACTTCTCAAACCCTCTTCAATTTCATTAAAAAATTCTGACATACAGTCTCCCAAGATGGCCACCAGAGACAAAAGAGCCTAAATGTAGCCCAAATATCACCCAGATGTACCCCAAGTATAGCCCAATGACAGAATGTCCCAGAGTGTTCTAAAGAACAACTAGAGCGCTAACAGTCTTACTTATGACAAAAGTATGGCACACCAGAAGCCATCTTGATTGGAATGAAGTGGTAAGTCTGAAAACACTCAATTTAAAAAGGAACAACATGAGGGGGTTAATTTTGCCATAGAGCATATGATTAGTGCTTCAGAAAGAAAAATTAGGGATCATTTTGAGTGACTTCTCAAATCCTCTTCTATTTCATTAAAAAAATTCTGACATGCAGACTGAAACATGCACTTTGAATGCCAGCAGCAGACGTCCCTGGTGAGCAGTAGCTTTACTACAGTGATCTAATGTGCAACTAGAGTGCTAACATTCAGAATTTATGGCAAATGTGTGACACATCTGAATGCCTTCTTGATGAAACCAAAGTAAACAAGCATTGAAAATGCAATAGATCTCGCCCTCGTTTAAGTTAAAGCCATTCTGTTTGTAATGAGGTGGCTTTTTAGCTTTGCTTTTATTAGTGTTTTTTCAACTTTCATGTAAATAACATGCATCTGTATGCATATAAGTATATGTATGCATGCATTTATGTTTGTATTTATATAGATATACAGATGATATATGTTTATATATGTATGTATATATATATTCACTGAAAAAACCATAGGCTATAGACCACATATAGTTAGGAATTAGCATTTACAAAACCTTGAAAATTCACTGAAAAAACCATAGGTTATAGACCATATATAGTTAGGAATTAGCATTTACAAAACCTTGAAAATTCACTGAAAAAACCATAGGTTATAGACCATATATAGTTAGGAATTCGCATTTACAAAACCTTATTTTACTCACACAAAACCATTGAAATTCCATATATAGTTAGTTGCACTAACTATATATCGCGCACCCGCAATCCACTGCTGATCATGTCACATATTACATCATTCATGACATGGTCAGTGACATCACTGATGACATCACTGATGACATCTCAAATGACATCACTGATGACATCACTGATGACAACATCCAGTGACTGTATGTTCCTGTACAGTTAAAATATGTCTTACATATTGAAGAATGAGTGGATGTATAAGTGTCTGGATGAAGGATTTAGTAGGTGCATGACTGACTGTATGAGTGAGTGATTAAATGTGTCTCACTGAGTGCATGGGTTAGTGACTAAACTGTCTTAATGTGTGCATCATTATGTCTGTTGATCTGTAAACTGTTGCATGTGTTGATAAGTAGCTATATGAGTAACTATATGGGTTATTGATTGGTTGCCCAAGTATTTGTATGGGAGACTGAGTGTGTGTGTGGGTGGCTGGGAGGTGTATGACTCTGTGCATAGATGTGTGAGCAGTTGATTCACTAGATGTATGGTTTCAAAAGTGCATGTGGAAACAGCTGTATGGGCGGTTGACTGTGTGCATGAGTGTATTGGTGAGTGAATGGATATCTCAGTGCTACATGTCAAAGTAAGTACATATGTAAAACACAGTACATCTGAGAGTTGACATATATACATAACTGTGCATAAGAGCCAGTGAATGTGTGAGTGGCTGTATGGATCATTGTGAACTTGTATCAGGGATTGTATAAGAGAGTAAATATGTGTTAGTATATGTTTGAATAAGTAAAGTTTGTATAACTGTATAGTTGAGGAAATGGAGGTGTGATTGATTCTTTGCATGACTGACTAGGTGTGTGAGTAACTCCATGGATGAGTGACAGTCTGTGAGTGTCTGTTTACACTGATTGTATCTAAGGTTATATTAGAGTCTGAAGAGGTTCATCGTATTATCACATGAATGATATCATCAGTGATGTGATCAGTAATGTCAAATGAGATGTCATCAGTGATGTCATCAGTGATGTCATTTGAGATGTCATCAGTGATGTCATTTGAGATGTCATCAGTGATGTCATCAGTGATGTCACTGACCATGTCATGAATGATGTAATATGTGACATCATCAGCAGTGGATTGCGGGTGCGCGATATATAGTTAGTGCAACTAACTATATATGGAATATATATATATATATTCAGTGAAAAAACCATAGGTTTCACACCAGTTATAGTTAGCTGGAAATTTTACTGATATAAAACCATTGAAATTCCCACGTTATAGTTAGTCGGACTCACTATAACTTGCGCGTGCAATGCACTGCTGATGACATCACATATTACATCACTCATGACATGGTCAGTGACATCACTCATGACATCACTGATGACACCATCCTTGTGACACAGTGACAGACCTCCTCTCAGTGTAAAGTAACCCTTGAGACACATATTCAAAAATAGAAACTGAAATTTTTAAAAAATGGACATACCTATATCAGTCACAACAAGCACTTCCACTATCTATATACACATCCACTCATTCACCAACAGTTCTATATAGTCACTCATACATATACTCACTCATCATATGAAGAGATACACCTATACATCCTGTTACACACCGACATTCATCCAAAAGTTACTCACACACATATTCACACGTGCAAATAAACTATTGAACAACCATTTATTTGAATATAGAGTTATACACACACTTCCACCTTACTTCTATTGAAAATTACACATATTTATTCTCTTAAACAATCACTTATAGAAACACATACTTATTTAAACAGGAAATCTTACAATCTCTTACTCTCACATATACTCACTTATATACATCAATATTCATATATTCTAGATTAAAACATATGTAGTTACTGATAAAGACACTAGTGAGACAGTCATTCACTCACTAACAAACACATATAGACACTCATCCACCCATACAATCCTGTACATATGCTGTCTTCAAAACACATACAAACAAAGAGTCAGTCACTCATGCATTTATGCGCTAAGTAATACCTCCATCAAACCATATAGACACTCATACTGATACTAATAAAAATATCAAATAACCCATATACATACGCATGTAGCTACTTATCAACACATGTAGCCACTTATACACAAAGTGAAACACTAATATATGTATTTAAATATTTAAAAATAACTCACTAATATTTATTTTTCAGAAAGACACATATTCACTGGATGGTGTCATCAGTGATGTCATGAGTGATGTCACTGACCATGTCATGAGTGATGTAATATGTGATGTCATCAGCAGTGCATTGCACGCGCAAGTTATAGTGAGTCCGACTAACTATAACGTGGGAATTTCAATGGTTTTATATCAGTAAAATTTCCAGCTAACTATAACTGGTGTGAAACCTATGGTTTTTTCAGTGAATTTAATAGGTTTTTTAAATGCTAATTCCTAACTATAACCGGTGTGAAACCCATGGTTTTTTCAGTGAATTTCATAGGTTTTTTAAATGCTAATTCCTAACTATAACTGGTGTGAAACCTATGGTTTTTTCAGTGAATTTCAAAGGTTTTTCTAATGCTAATTCCTAACTATAAGTTTCACTTTATAAATAAGATTGTTAGCACTCTAGTTGTTCTTTTTAACACTCTGGTACATTCTGTCATTGGGCTACAGTTGGGCTACATCTAGTTGAATTTTGGGCTACATTTACAATTTTTGATCTCTGGTGGCCATCTTTGGGCTACATTGGACTACTTTGGGCTACATTTGGGCTACATTTTGGCTCTAACATATATTAAGCCCAATGTAGCACAATACATATTTTTCTAAAGTTAATGTTTTTTACAAACCACTTCAGAATAGGGCTACCTGTCCCTACAATTATCCCATTTTTATTTTTTTATTTTTTTGGAGAGCGCTCCTGGAGCGCGCCCCGGGGAGCGCCCCGAAAAGCGTATTTTTAAAAAGCGCCCCGGGGCGCGCTCCAGGGAGCGTCCCGTGAGCGCCAATATCGCAAACGAAAACATGATCGTGACGTATCGCGTAGCCGCGACCGCGTGATACGCACGGCGTAAGCGCACCCGGAAGTACTCGAGCGAATACGATCGCACAACGTAAACTTCCGGCGCGCTTACGCTGCGCGACCCGGGGCGCGCCCCCGGGCGCGCCCCGGGCGCGTAGCGTAAGCGCGTCGGGTCATGTGAGCAGAAAATAACACTTTTCATTGGTTCATAACAGTTTTAGTTTCATAATGATGAAGCCCCTGGTCTTGTGACCTGAAAATAACACTTCTCATTGGTTCAGGACAGTTTTTTTTTCTAAATGATGAAAGACCCTACCTTTTTTCCTTATTCTGACTTTGTCCTTTGACTGAGGAAGACCTGTTTGTTGCTCTCTCTACTTTTTTGCTCAAAATAATGGCTTCAGTAGTAGCATCAGCTGGTGCATCTGCCCCACCACCACCACCACCACCACCAAGAGGACCAGCTCCAAATTATATTGGTGGTCAAGAACAGGAGGAGGAGGAAGAGGAAGAGGAGGAGGGGAGAAGAAGATGGCTGCCAGAAGAAAATACACCTTACAAACCCAAACCACACATTGTTTGGCAGTTTTTTTCAATTCCAGAGGGGAAAAAAAAGGTGAATGCGCCCAAGGTGACTTGCCTCATCTGCAATGATGAACTTTCACGGGGCAACCCAAACAAGAAATATTCTTTTGGTAACTATACCATGATTCGGCACATGACAAGAAAGCATCCAAACAACTACTCTCGTGCAGAGTTCCGGGAACTGGCCAGTAACCTCCCCCAGTCATCAAGGACCCCCTCCCAAAGAAACCAACCCACTTCCTCGGAACCAGAAACATCCGAGGTGATGCCTTGCATTCAGCCGAGATTTGCTGATTTTAAAATTACTTGTACTGCTTGTGGCAAGCTTATCTCCTATGGGGAACAAAGTGTTAAGCTCATCGTCCTTGCAGGTGATAATCACAAGTGCCCCAAAAAGAAGTAATTTTTTGGGTTTTTTGTTTTTTTGCTCCAGTTGAGCCAGTTTCAATTCCCTTTTTTTGTTTCTCCCCCTAAAAAATACAAAAAAAAATATAAAACTGTTTTGAAAAGCCAAAAAAAGTTCAAAAAGTTCAAAAAACACAAAAAAAATATAAAACAACAAAAAGAAGAAAAAAAAAAGTTCTTTTTAGAACTACCTCCAATTTCTAAATCAAAAATTCATTTTTTGAAAACTCTGTCACCTTTTTTCATCATAGTGCGCTCCCCGGGCCGCTCCCCGGTGCGCACACCGGGCGCTTCCCCCGCGCAAAACGAAATAAAAAAAATATTTTAAATGCCCCGCGGGGCCCTTTTATAGCCCCCACATCAAACCTAGGGGGTCAAGGGGGGGTCTACCCTGCTCCCTTATGGTCATTTCCCTCTTTGTTTTGCCCACCTCTCGTGTCTCGATCCTACCGAGACGCAAGATGGCGGCCGCTCCGGACTGTTTAGAATGTTTACAGACAACTGAGAGCCAATCAGCTTTCTGCGCGCAAGTCGCGTGGCGCGCCTGGAGCGCTCTCCGGTGCGCGCACCGGAGAGCGCCTATAGATATATATATTTTTTTGAACCTAAATTACTCAAAATCCACTGCAGCACATATCTTGAGACATAGCAAAGGCACATCGGGCTACCAGTCCCTACAATTTTGCCAAGTTTGGTGCAAATCCATTCAGCCGTTCGGGCTAAAAGATAAATCGACCGCCCTATGGAAATTAACATGGGGAAAACGCGTTTTGGGACCCCCCTTTTATCTTGGCCCCCGCTTGACGAATCCCCCCCAAACTTTCAGGGAAGGACCGGGGCGCCGCGAGGCCATTTTCAGGAAATTTTCAGGCAGATTCGTCAACCGGTGCCAAAGTTATTCCAAATAGAATTTTGAGATTTAACATTGAAAAAAATCCTAACTATAACTACCTACTGGCGACCGCCAGTAGGTAATATATATATATATATATATATATATATATATATATATATATTCACGAAAGTTCTCCCGGTATCGTTCACCAAAATGACAAAAGACTTGCACTCCAGAGTCGTGTTTCAAGGTATAGTATTTATTGGCGACGCGTTTCGACCAGACGGTCTTTTTCACTATATTGATGTATACACCAATGGACAAAGGCAAAACATTTATTTGTTTTTGGAAAAAAAGTGAAAAAGCAGTTTAAGAATTATTTTATTAAAAATAAGAAATACCATTAAAGTATGCAAAATAATGTATTTATGTCACTTTTAATACATATAAAAGTCAAAATATAATTTGGAAGATGTAAAAGGTTTTTGTTAAAGTTAATTAAATTAATCTGTGCACATCAGAGTAGTATTTGATTGGGCAGAAGTATGTGAAATTATCTCTGTAGTGGAAGACTTGTTTTCTCATCATTTGTTTTCTGAAAATATAAATGAAAGGAGTCGTTTAGGAACAGTTCCTTGAAGTGGAAATGTACAATTGTATACACACTGCTCTGTTTCTAGCTCCTGGAGATCAGGGATTCCTTCATTTCAAATGTTTTGATGATCAGATGGTGCCTCAACTCCTTTGTAAAATTAGGTGCTGAGCAAGGTTTTCTTTTTTTTTTTTTTCTGTAAGACGTTCATTATTTCTTTCAGCCATACACAGCGTCACGCCCACAACCCTGAGGCTGGCCGCCATTTATCATATGTACATATCCCATTATTAATGCAGTTTTAACGACCATCTTCATCTAGCCTTAAATCTTTGACACATTGGCTTATTACAGTCATACATTATTATCCTCGGTCGCAGTTCGTCTTACTTTTATATTTTATAAACATAACTTGTCTCTATCAAAATTATGACCAAACCAGTCGTCATCGACATTCCGTAGGGTTACATGTTACAAGCATTTTTGATACGGGTCGTATATGTCACTATATTACTATTTAAACATTTCTCATCACATGCTATACAACGAGTCTTGTTTGCCATAAGTTGCGTCTCCCATCCACTATCATGAAATACCTATTTCTGCAATTTCTCACCCCCTCTGGGTGCATTCCATGATATGTATGATATACCTCAGTTCCTTTTACTACCCATTAGCATACATATTCCAAATACATTTCCCTCTGTGTTCCCAAATACAGTAAAGGTCAGTATCAAAACAAAGTTACTGTCACACCCCCACTACGGGCTAGCGTCAGGTTCTGGCAGTTCCTCCGGAGGTTCACATAAGTTACCTCGGTATTCGTTCCACTTTCTCCAAATTCTCGACCATTTCTTGGGACACCCTCTATGCACATATACTGCCCTTTCTGCTACCATAGCTGAGTCCATATCATTACACCATTGTGCACATGAGGGTTTCAGTCCAGATCCCCATCTCCTAGCAATGTTACGTTTTGCAATGGCCAGACCCAGCGTCGCCCAGGTCTGCAATCCCCTGTTCATGTCGGTAGGTGACCAAATATTCAATATACAACACTTAGGTTCGTTCTGCAATTCAATCCCCGACGCTTCCGAAATTTCAAACAAAACCTCCTCCCAATATGATTGTATTTTAGGACAAGCCCACAGTATATGGAAGAAAGTCCCCGGGGACCCACACCCTCTCAGGCAAGTAGGTTCTGTGGTGCGCCCTAGCTTGTGCAGGAGAGTACGTGAATAGTATATTCTATGTAGTATTTTTAATTGTACAAGTTTCAGTCGTGAAGGTATGGAGGTCTCTCTTGGCGATGCCAGTGCGTGTAACCAGTCCTCATCCGCTATATCTCCCAGATCCACCTCCCATCGACTACGTAAAACTACTGTGGGGTCAGGGAGATTGTTGATGAGCTTCCGATATGTGAGGGAGATCGCTTTCTTACCCAAATGGTCAGTGAGGAGTCTATCCTCCAGGGGGGGAGGATTCGGCAAGAGTCGTACCTGTTGGGATGGCTCCCTGCAAGGCATGTTTAATTTGTGCATAGCGATAACGTTCAGTGTCTCCCATGCCATACTTCTCCTGTAAGGTTGGGAATGAAATAATCTCCCCCCTCATCCACAGGTCACCAATTGTAGAGATGCCAATTAGGTCCCATTGCCTGAAACCTTTTGAATTTGCCAGTGTGCCGAGTTTGCGTGTATCCCAGAGCGGTGTGGCTAGCGTAAGGACTCCCTCCCACCCTAGAGCCCTCTGTGCAGTGTGCCAGATCTTAATTGTATGAGCTGTAGGGCCTGTGAGAGTGTGCCGACGTTTGTCAGAGTAGAGCGCCTTCATAAGTTTGTCTGGGGGGAAAACGGTTCTGTCAAGGATGTAGGCTGGATCTTGTTGCGGGGCATGTATCCATTGATTCACCACCATAAGTTGTGCGGCCCAGTAGTATAGTTTGACATTTGGCAAGGCGATCCCCCCATCGTACCAGCTACGGGTCAATTTAGAATGTGCTATACGGGCTGGTTTACCGTCCCATAAGAGTGCCGCGATCTCCGCATCAATCGACTTTAGGTATGTGAGAGGGAACGGGAATGGGGTGTTTTGCAATGCGTAAAGGAATCTAGGAAGTGAGAGCATTTTAAAGAGCACCGCTCTGCCCAGTAGAGTCAAAGGAAGGGAGCGCCAGTGTTTTACGTCCGATTTCAGCCTCTGTAGAGGTTTCAGGAGGTTTTCTTCCATAAAGATCTTGTCCTGTGGGGTATATTCCTAGATATTTAAACCCTCCGGTCACAGTTTGTAGGGTGCAATCGTGGGGTAGCGTGGGCGCTGAACCGCGTAAGACATATAAGAGCGATTTGGTCCAGTTAATTGTATACCCAGATACTTCTCCATAGGTTTTAAGTATGGCCATTAGTGCTGTTATGGATGGGGCAGGGGACATTAAATACAACAGCACGTCATCAGCGTAAAGGGAGATGCGGTCCTCCCAACCTGCTCCCCAAGAGATTCCTCGGATCTGTGGATCCATACGGATTTTCACCGCCAGTGGCTCAAGTATAAGGGCGAATAGCAGTGGGGACAGGGGGCACCCCTGCCGGGTGCCTCGACCTAATGTGATTGTACGTGACGTGTGTCCATTCGCGATGATTTTGTGCCAGGGGTGCTGTATAGAGGAGTCTAACCCAGCCACAGAACTTAGGGCCAAAGCCCATTTTCCTGAGTACCACGAAAAGGAACGGCCACTCCACAAGATCGAACGCCATTGTTGCGTCTAATGAGAGAATGGCGGCATCTTCCCGCAGTGAGGGAATGCGGTGTAGTATTCCGTTAAGTCGCCTCAAATTAAGGGAGGTGTTTCGTCCAGGCATAAAGCCCGATTGGTCCGGGTGTACCAGTGTTGTGAGGTGGGGCTGTAAACACAGAGCCAGGAGTTTCGCTAACACTTTAGCATCTGCATTCATTAATGAGATCGGCCGGTATGAGGACGTCTGGTCAGGCGGTTTACCCGGCTTATGTATAGTGACGATAGTGGCTAACCGTTGATCCGGTGAGAGAGAGCCCCGTTCCAAGCAGTCATTTTACATGGGAAGCATATGTCGGGTAATTTGTTGAGTCATTGTTTTATATAGCTCGACTGGTAGGCCATTGGGTCCCATTGCCTTGCCAGTATTTAGGGCTGCTAGGGCCTTTCCCAATTCCTCCCCCGTTAAGTCGTCCTCTAGTGTCTGTGCATCTTCCTGCGAGAGTGTGGTGAGAGGGATGTCATGTAGGAATTGTGTGCACTCATCTTCCGTCACTCCATCACGTGCTGTATACACTGATTTATAGTAAGAAGCCAGTTCTTCTACTATTTTAGGGGGAGAGGTTGTGCATGTACCATCTGAGAGTGTTAATGTGGCTATCCATCTACTCGCCCTTTCCTTCCTTTCAATCCATGCGAGCATTTTCCCAGTCTTATCTCCTAATTCATAGACCCTGTGCAACGTGTCAGTTAACCTTGTCTTTGTCATGCCTTCTGCGTATGCCCTGAATTCTTGAGATGTCAACGTAAGTGTATGTGCTGTGTCCTCCGTAGGGTCAGAGGCATGTGCCAACTCTGCGGTATGGACCGCTGTTTCGAGCGACTCTATGGTTGCCCTTTGTGCTTTTTTGTGCCTAGTTATAGTGGAGATGGCTTGTCCCCTGATCACCGTTTTGTATGCCTCCCAAAGGATCGACGGTGAGTCGACCAAGTCTAAATTTTCCTCGAAGTAGTGCATGGTAGCAGTTTTTAGTGCCTTAGCAATGGCATGATTCTTTAAGTATCCAGGGTAGACCGGATAGATCCTTTGCCGTCTGGTGGGGTGTACTGTGTAGTTGAGTTGCACTGGGGAGTGGTCTGATATTCCCTGTGGTAGGAGTTCTAAGGATGTAATCTTTTCTAGGGGAACGGCTAGTGTCAGGAAGTAGTCTATCCGGGAGAGACTATGATGGACTCCCGAATGAAATGTGTAGTGGCGATCCTGAGGATGTTTTAGTCTCCACACATCCACCAGCCCCATTGCATCCATGAATTCTTTGAACAGGTGGTTGGACCTGGTAGCTTCTCGAGGAGGCTGTCGATCCATGGTTGCATCCAATACTGCATTGAAGTCGCCTCCAATAATTAATTCCCCTTCCAGGAATTCAAGCAGTAATTTACCCAGGTCTTGGAAGGCCCCGTGATGCAACGCCGGGGGGATGTATACCGTTAGTATATTGTAGGGCCGGCCCTCCCATTGGCAACTGATCGCCACAAAACGCCCCTGGTCGTCAGTCCATGTGTGTTTAATAAGTAGGGGTGCATTTTTGGATACCAGGATACCTACCCCAAGGGATCCTGAGGAGAATTCAGCGTGTGTGACCATTTTGAACCCCCAACGGTTAAGGGCCTTACAGGTTGTTCCCACCAGATGTGTCTCTTGAAGCAATACTATTGTCGGTGCCTTTCTTTCAAGAAATTGGAGGACCAATCCCCGTTTAATTTTATGGCCCAGCCCATTCACGGTATACAACGTTTAGCACGCATTTTTTACCACTCACTACCACTACAACGCAGGACTTACCACGCATACCATTACAACGCATTGCGCTGGGGGGCGCTCTAGGATAGGGAATAAGTATAATTTTATATCCAACACCTTCCCTAGTGTCCACGGGGACTGGAGTTGGAATATAAAATTATACTTACCACTATCCAGCACCTCTAAGCGCTATGCGTTGTAACGGTATGCGTTGTAAATACCGCGTTGTAATGGTATGCGTGGTAAAAGTATGCGTGGTAACGTCATACATCCCCCATTCACATTCCATGAGATGATAGTAAGTGGGGGAGACACCAGTGATTGTGAGTGGGGGTGAGGCGTTAAAAGCTCTTGGTCAGCCATGTCTGCCGGCGCTCCAGTGTGTTAGCGTCTCCGAATATGGTATTCGGACCGGAGTCCGACATCATCGATTGTAGGAAGCCTCGTCCATGTCGATGCAGAGTGCCTGACCTTGTGTATAGGTACCATAGAAAGTGTCTTGTGCTCGTGTGTATAGCTAACCCATTTAGGAACCTGAGACTGATACAATAGCTGAACCTAACTAATGAACAGCTATGGCTTACTGAGTGCCGGTGTGTTAGCGTCTCCGAATATGAAATTCGGACCAGTGTCCGACACCAGCGACTGTATTGAGTACCTCCCAGGGTGTTTACAAAGCCATCCCCAGATTGAGTGGAGTGTTCTACAGAAGATGATAGGCTTACTATGAAGCCTCGTCTTTGTCGGTGTAAAATATCTAGCAGTTTGTATGGGTACTCGAGATAGTATCCTGTGCGTGTGTGTACATTTAAACCAAGTAAGAACATGAGACTAAAATAATAACAATAGAACTTGGGAAACGAACCCCCCTTCCCTCCCCCCCTCCCTGCCTCCCTGCTATACGGACATAGAACTGCCCGCTTCCCCAACTTAGCAGAGTGCCTGCTTCCATTCCCTCCCAATGTACTTGCTTGCGGGGTAAGTGGGTCCGTGGTACTAGCGACCCCATCGGTTTCAGTCTGCTCTCCCCCTTCTGAGGCCAGTGGCAGCATTTCCATATTTCTTGGCAACATCTGGATCTTGCTATGCCATCCAGGAACTCATGATTCAGGTCATTGTTCGTCGGCATCCAGTTCCGCTTCTAGCTCCTTTTCCTGATTTTCCCTGGCCGATGCTGGTGAAGCTTCAGTACTCTCGATTCGTTGGTTTCTCTGGCCTCTGCCCGTGCATCTAGTCGCCTCCACCTGCCGCCAACTGTCCAGCCATTCCCACGCCGTCTCCCGAGTGTCAAAAAACCAAGCTTTATGATTATCCACAACCCTCAGTTTCGCCGGGAACAGCATCGAGTAGGGCAGTTCCTTTGATCGCAAGGCCTTTTTCAGATCCATGAAAGTTTCGCGGCGTCGGGCTACCTCGGCCGTATAGTCGGGAAAGAAGGCCAACGTTGAGTTTTGTATTTTGATGGGCGGGGCATTCCGAGCTGTTTGAAGTATGGCATCCCTGTCCCAGAAATTAAATAGTCTGGCTAGTACTGGTCTTGGTGATGCACCCGGTTTCGGTACTCCACCTGGGACCCTATGTGCTCTCTCCACGGAGAAGAAATGCGATAGACCCTTTGGTTGCAGTTTGGTCTTGATAAGGTCTTCTATATAAAGGTCCATCGCCCACTTGCCTTCCGATTCTGGTATTCCTAGGATTCGGACGTTGTTACGTCTAGCCCGTCCTTCCTGGTCGTCCAGCTTTTCCTGCAGTTTCTTAGTGACTGTTTCCATCCGTTCCATGGCCAACTGCAGTTCAGAGGTGTCCTCAACCAGGGATTTCGCGACCACTTCTACCTGTGCCACTCTCTCAGTCATCTTGTGAAGGTCCGCCCTGAAGAGTCCCACATCCGAGGAGATGGTCCCCACTGTAGTCTGGACATTGGAGAGTGTCCTCATTAAGTCCTCAAGTGTCACCTTTTTGCCTCCGTCACCCTCGGGGCCTTTGCCCGTGGATGTGCGCCCTTCCGAGTTTTGCGATGAGGTCTTTTCGAACGCATATTTTTCAAGCCTTGACTGAGCTGCGTTGTTCCGAGCTCCCTTCCCCGCCATACTCCCTCCCTTCAGGGGCGTCGTTAGATGTGTCAATTCCGGCTGCAGCCGTGATAGAGTCCTGGCCCCTTGAGACTTGGGTGTGTGCTTTTGTTGATCCGTTGTGCAGGGAGGGCCCGTTCAAGCACCGGGGGTAGGCTCTTGATGTGTCACAGGGTGGGGGACCCTTCTATCCGAGGCCAGCTAAATTAGTGTCCGGATATGCCCTTCGTCGTCAAAGATGTTCAAGGGTGTTATGAGGCTAAGGTCAGGTGCGCCCCTCAGCGTAGATCGTTTCGTGGCTCTCTGGCCTCTGCGCCACATTAATCTCGATGCCACCCTGATTGGTTTATGTCTTAGGGAGACTAGGGTGTCCACAGTGATTCTGTAACTGTAGTGCGCTATCCACGCTGTGGGGGAGCACCCAAGTATCTTTGGTCCCCCTCCAAGCTTTATTATAACAGTGGTGGGGGAGGGTGAATGTTCTATAGGGCCCAAAGTGTTGGAGGCCCTTGTTTAGGATTTCTACACTCTTGTGTGCCCCCAGTTGAAGACTCGCTAGCCTGCTGCCAAAGCTTCAATGCAGTCCCTGGATGTACACCGATCAGGCGAGCACGGCGCTGCAGGAGTGAAGACAAGCCGCTGCCGGGTATTTACCATGCATGAAGTTTTGGAAGTCCCGGGTCCGCCTCGGCTCTGTGACGGATGGCGCCCCCGCCCGCTGGTAGCACAGGGGACGGGAGGAATGGTGAGGGGCGGATCGGGTGTAGGCGCTATGCCTCCGCGGCAGTCTCACCCATCTCCGATGATGTCCGCGATGCTCCTGCCTCCGGGGCCCCACCACCGGCCCCTCCGATCTCAAACAGGCCTAGGGAGGGGGAGAGCCCCCGACCCACAACAGGAGTGCGCCGTGACAGGTGCTCTAGTCCCTTCGGTGCAGGAGCGTTCCCTCGGGCGAGGGTCCAAGTCGCGATGCGGTGACTTCCGGCCAGTGTTCCCTGCAGACGTTCACTTCCGGCCGGCTAGGTCCTGAGGCCAGTCCGGTGCGGCCACGATGGCAGTAGGCCCCAGTCGGGCACTTCACCTAGAGGCTGTTGCCGGTGTCGGATCCACACCGGGGTTACGGCGGAGGATGCCGCTTGGTCTCTTATCGCGGAGCCTATCTCCTTGGGAGCATATATGACGGATCAATATAAGGATATGCTGATGGAGTCGCGGTGACCACGGAGCTCCTCTGCTAGGCAGCCATTTCGGTCGGCTGCTAGCCACGCCCCCCGAGCAAGGTTTTCTTAATTTAAGATTGGAGTGCCTTCAACTACCAGCGTCACCTTATGTAATTCACCTCTCCAGACAACACTATAGATTCAGGGTTGGTGCAGGAGGTACTATTAGGCATACATCCCCAGAGTGAGCTTTTCGTGACTATTGCCATGCAGAGTGCTTCCTTACATGCAGTGCTTTGATCATTTCTCAAGTAACTTAAAATATTTCATAAGGGATCTTACAGTGAATACTTACCTCAGGTGATTCCAGCAAGTGTTGCATTTAATGTGTCTTTTTCTGCCCTTTAGCAGACATTTGAGATTTAAAATGTTCTGCTTAGAAGGTGCAGTTATTTTCTGGTTGAGAAGAAGACAACTATCACCTAAAAACGCTTGCCCTGGTTCTTGGGAGACAGCACCAGTGCACAATACTCTAGACAATGTTTATACAGAACTTGCTTATTTAATTGCAGTGTCTACTGTTTTGCCTTGAAATTGCTTTCCCTCTTTTATGCTGCTCCATGTCCTGCTATGAAATCCATTTTTGGTTAGAACAGGCTCAACCGATGCTCATATGGAGTCTACTAAAGGTCTGTTCAGGGAGAAACGTGGTTGCTGTGCCACACTTTGAAACCTCAAAAGCAACACTACATACACCAAAGCATATGAGCAAATTTTTGCCTTCTAAAACACATGGTTGACAGAATGCCATATTGTGTTTTTCATAAACCAGAACATGTTTGCAATTCACACAAGTGATGAGTTAATCTAAACATTGTCCTTAAGAACAGGATACTTGTTACACCGAGATGGTAATCTTAGGGATTACCATTGTGTATTGGTGCATGGGTCCTGTGGAATCTCATAAGCTTTGAAGGTGTATCAAGCAAGGTTAGTATGCAAAGCAAAGATGTATAAAAGCAAAATTATCAAGAAGCACTGGAAGAAAGACAGTCACTGAGTTTTTTTAATGGCACACAAATGTGTAGACACTGATAATCACTGAATTTTACAAATTTTGAAAAGACTGGAAAGCACTGACAAAACCCTATGGGAATTCACAACAAATAGGAACTGAAAACAAGACACACTGTTTATCAAGTAAAACATTTGGATCAGAGAGATGCCTTTCATAATACGCATGCTAAGAAAGACACTGGAAGATGCTCAAATACCAACATTTCTCAATGATCTATAAGTGCTTGAGAAGCACCCCTCTTATTAGGATCAATCCACAGCTCCATCCACATTCCCAGAAAGCTTTAACTATTGCCACCCTACACAATGAAGGAACAATCTTACAACTTTCAGATGATTAATGAAATAGAGCACTGCAATGCATTACAATTCAGTGTAGTCCGGATAAACCACAGAACACTCACTTCAGTTGAAGGCCATAAGGAACAAATAGAGAATAAATATTAGCAAACATTTCGGCACAACTGGTGGTAGGTCTGTAACAACCGCTTGGTATTTTATTGAAGGCATTTTATTGATGCATGTTTCTTTGATGACATGAACAGAATATTGCATCTATTATAGAAACTTCTTTTTTATGTAAACCATCATATTGCTTTTCCTAATTTTTCCAAATATGAATTCATGTAATGGTATTTTTTCACCTGGATTTTAGAGTTGGGAAGATCTCAGCGTCTTCATTATGCTTTAATATATTTTGTTCCTGTTGGATAAGAACTTAAACTCATCTTTATATTTGGATTGAATTTTTATTGAAATAACTTCGTACATAAAAAGAAATGTGGGCAATTTAATCATCTTAATGAGGTTGAACCTCGCTGTAATTATTAAGATTCTTATTCCAATTTCTGAAATATTTATTACCTAGCTAAAAATGCTGAAAGTTTAGTTTGTCAAGAGCAAGAATACCCTTCCATGCTCAGCATTGTCAGCAAACATTTGATTTATTGTACTTTATTATTTGACAACAACTGTCTATTTAAAGCAGCCACTCCCTGCATTGAGTTCTCAAAATAGAGGAATAACCCAAATTATATAGGAATGGTTGATAAGTGGTTTCAATTTGTGTTCATTTGAGTAGAAGGCTATGATCACTATACACATGATCCATTAGACTAGACAATCATTTATTGGATTCAACAATCCATCTGGAAAGTCTTCCAATTATCCCATTCAATAGAATCTATTTTTGATACTTTCTGAGATACGGCTTACTTGTTAACAGCCATAATATTCAATATTATGTTCCCAATTCCTCTATTGGATGGCCTTTCAGAGTGTTCAGTTATCCTCCTATTAATAATTGTACAGCTGTTTATAAAAAGATGAAATGTCCTTTAGTGCTAGTTTCATGTCCTTCAAGCCCCTATAACATTCTAGATATATTGGCTCATATGCCTACTTTCTTAAACCTGGACTTTTCTACCCAATTCCTCAACTCAGCAATAGCGCGAATAGCCATGAAACTTTGCAGCAAATCTTTCTTTTTATATCTAAAACATTTTAAGTTATCCCCTCAGCCAAAATCTTCAGATTCAATAAAGTTGGAAAAGGAGGAAAATCTGTAATTACAAAGTGTGTGTAGCTATCAAAACCTTCTGCACAAATAAACTGATTTATTCCACATATCCACTTTGTATTCATTTAGTCCGAGACACTTCGCCCATTGTAAAATAATGTGATCATTGACAGTGGGTTCAATGTGAGAGTACTTTTGTACACAGTGTTGTTAAGCATATACTCAAAGTCAGTTTCATGCTTATCCCAAGTATTAAGATCTAGCCTTCTATAGATGAGCACTGCCGTGATATGATGATGGAGAAAACATTGCTACCTGGTGAGGGTTCTGCCCTGTACTGCTTCAAAACTAAGTTGCTCTTTTTGGAGGTGTAATCTCCAAAAATGTTCATGTACAACTCATACCTCCTCAAAACAGTGCCTGGCATAGACTGATGCGCCTATAGTGGTAGAAAGAGCTCTATCTCAGAAAGATCCTATTATCTTAATATTTCCAGTATTGAATTTGTTGATCTCATCTGGTGAACTTCTCAGAAATATATTTTAAAGTTTGGCAGATCTCTATGAATTATGCTCTAAAATATTTGTCCTGTTGACCAATGACTGGAACTCTTCTGTAAATTTGAATGGATTTTATTGATAAAACTTTGTGTAGGAAAAGAAATGCAGACAATTTGATCATCTTAGTGTGGATGAACCTAGCTGGTTTTAATAACATTCATATTCCAACTTCTGAAATGTTTATCACCTGATTCGAAAATGATGATGGATTACTTCAATAAGATTATCAATAACCATCTGTACTCAGCGTTGTCAGCAAACATTTGATTTTATTGTACTCTATTATTTGACAACAACTGTCTATTTAAAGAAACCACTGTCTGCACTGAGTTCTCAAAATGTAAGAATAAACCAAGGTATATAGTAATGATAGATGCAATGGTTGCAATTTGTGTTCATTTGAGTTGAGGCCTAGGACAACCCTACCCATTGATTCAATAGTCTAGACAACTGCTACTTTGGATTTTTCAAACCATCTGCAAATGTTTTCTAATAATCCCTATTTGTCATTGCCTCTGTTTCGCTGCCTTCGGAGATATGCATTAATTTTTAACAACCATAATAATTAATAATCTATTCCTTCATTTTGCTTTTCTGTGAATTTTCAGACTGTTCAGTTTCTCACCTATTAATGTAAAACAGATGTTCCTACAAATATTCAATGTACTGCGGCACTAGTTTCATTTTGTTACATCTCTGTGATATTGTAGTTTTATTAGTCTTTGTATTTTAAAGATACCTGTAACCCTAATCATGAATCGGGGCTCCCTCCTGCATTAGACTTGGGAAGTTCTAGAACTGTGATCTACCCACCTATCCAAACTCCTCAATCATTGCAAGTAACCCGTTGGATGATTTCTCATCCTTCAGTGTAGTAGTTTGGTAGGAGCAAGGGTACCAAAGGACTGTTTCCCATCTTGTAGTGTTTATTTCAGGTGGCACAGCAAGTGAAATTTCACATCCTAATTTACCTATATAGCTCTCGAGCATTTAACCATGTGGGCCTCTCTTTGCTGGCTGGTCTTCTTTAGAGTAGTCACTGTGTTACACTATAACAACTGCTGATTTCGGAGATTTTTTTATATGGTAAGCACTAATTGAGGGTAATAAATTTCAATTTTCTCTCATCGTACAATGAACATCCTTAGGATAGCCAGCCTTTGACTTGTATTATATGATCTTTACATGCAATATGTAGATTAGAGCAGTTGTAATATGTATTTGCTTTAAAAAAAAATTGCCACTAACACCTTAATTTATCTTCACAATATTTTTCAAAAAGCTTTTTAATAAGGCTGTTAGAATTTTGTAATATTTAGCAATGTTTATCTGGAAGACTTCCAAATTTGAATGAGGTGTATGTCAGTGGGTTAAACATTGACTGTCCAGGACACAACATTTCTAGACAGATCTCTTCAGGCAGTAGTTTGAATGTTTTTGAGGTAAAGTAAGTGAAGGCTTATTGCAGATAACTTATCTAATTCATTCACAGAACTAGACATGAGACCTGATTTACTCCATTTGGATCTGAGTCTCCGGTAATGGTTAGATTTAATCTAGATGATGGGGCTGGACTAGATGAAGTGCCTCATATGTCATTCAACATACTGTCTAAGGCCATGCAACATACTAAGTTATTCAGGCTTTGAGGAAATCCACTGGAGTATCATTTACAACATTATAATGTGATCAGATATTTTGGCCTGTGTGACAAGAGGCTGCAGCACAATGAAGTACTGATTTGAAAGAAGGAATGACAAATTGGGAGATCCTGCAAGTAAGGCCTTGACATTATACATAAGGCAAAACCATTGGTTCCATTTCTGGCTTCAAGCTTTTAGACAAGGTAAGTGAATTTAATTTTTGAAAAAACGTTGCAGCTTCTGATTATATTCCAAGATGAACTGGAGTGATTTAGTGTGGAACTATGGTCTGGCATAACCTATGGAGAAAGATTTCCTGTAGCAAGAAGCAAACCCAATGTGAGGAATCAGCAGAGTAAACGAGTAGCACTTCTGTTTATGTACTATTTAACTTGAGAGAGAAGGGTCAATAAATATTTCCAGGTCTATTAAATTTGTTTGTTGATGTCATCCACAGCTGCACAATTAAGTAAATTACAGTAAAATCTGCACGTGAGATCAATAGTCACATTGTGAACAGTACAATGGGATTAATGGCTCCATATGAGAAACATATTTGACGGTTGCAGCATCCCACACTACAGCGGGACTGCAGTACTCAATCTCTATGAACCATGACCCAATGGATCCATGATCCAAGAACAGATATGTGTTAAGTGTGATTGTACGTTTTGCTCCTTGGTCAGCTGTATTAAACACCACTGAACAGATACATACACATTGACTTTGTCAAGACTGAGAAGAGCACAATGCATTACTGGAAAAGAAGGTGCTTTCTTGCTACATCTTGACCTGTAATTGGAGCAGTAACCAACTATAAGATTGTGTTTTGAAGTGTAAGTTGAGATACACAAGGTTGGGGGTTGAAGGAGTATTACAACTCATGAACCCAGATCCAGTAAGGCGGCAGGCCTCTGCAGGTTTCCATAACAACCAAGTGAAGCTGCTAATTAGGATGAGGACTGGTTTATCAAGTTGCTGGATGGGACATCCAAGTTTGCCCTGGACCAAAGGGAGAGATCAAGCAAATACTATGCCCTGTAAGGGCCACATGGACCCTGGAGAAGGGTACCGTTAGGATGCACTCTGATTGAAGAGAATTTAGTTTGGGTCAGAAGCAAGGAGAGGGTGCATTTAGCCCTGTATAAGACATCCAGGCTTCCTATACTGGAAGACTGAACTGGAACCACATTGGACTCTGTTGAGCCTAAAGAAACTTCATAGGTGGTGCCCCTTAGTAGAGGTCACCTAGGACCTAACATCTCAAGCTGTTAATTGCAAGTGGATATAGCCTGTACTATGTTTTGCAGGACACACACAGTGCTCGAGTACAAGATCAGGCTTACAATGAGCTTTGCAGGAACCTCAGGGATGGGTGCCCATAGGTGTGCAAAATTATTTTTTTCCTTTACAGTGTTCCAATTTTGCAAAGCATTTGTGGAACAATTACCCTAAACACTGATCAACCGCATTAGAAGCCTCTTACCCATCAGCATCATATTGTGTATGTAGTGAGCAGTTCTCAATTCTCCATTTACCTTGATCCCAGTTACACGTAAAGCAAAAAAAAGGACTCCTCAACTCTTCGTATTGCGCCAAAAACAGGCAAGAAGTGACTGAGGCAGGTATACATGGAGCAAACCACACCACTATTGCTCAAAGAAAGAACAGCAGCAGCAAAGAGAATATCAGGCACAGATTGGAGGACTCAACTTTGCTTGCCACCTAAGTCATTTTAATTGGCGAGTTATAGTCACCTATGTCACTGGAATCAAGCTAGCTTGGCTGATGTGGGGTGTTACCCCAAAAACAGTCCTAGGATGCTTGTTTCCGGTCCAGGGAAAACATGGCTTGGCAGTTTGGGCTGGACTGTTCCCATGCGGCAGAGGGTCAAGACTGATTTCGATATACCTGTGTCTGAACTTGAGTGGTGAAGTGAGCATATGATGATGGATTCAACATAGATCTGTGACTGGGGGTAAGTGTCTGAAAAGTTTCAGCTTTCCATTCATCATCTCATTGTGTTTGCTTTGTTTGCCCAAAGTTGGCAGGGTATGCCCAGGCGTGGGTTCCTTGCTCACTTCGCAACTGGATTCAAGCTATCTAGGCTTATGAGAGGTGTTACCCCGAACCGGTCCCAGGATGCTTGTTTCCGGTCCAGGGACGACGTGGTTTGGAAGTTCGGGCTGGACTGTTCCAATGAGGCACAGGGTCAAGACTAATTTCGATATAGCTGTGTCTGAACTGGAGTGGCGAAGTGAGCTAAAGAATGATGATGGATTCAACATAGATCTGTGACTGGGGGTGAGTGTCTGAAAAGTTTCAGCGCTCCGTCCATCATCTCCTTGTGTTTGCTTAGTTTGCCCTAAGTTGGCAGGGTATGGCCAGATGTGGGTCTCTTACTTTCTTCACCACTGGCTTCAAGCTAGCCTGGCTGATGAGGCGTGTTAGCCCGAAACCGGTTCCAGGATGCTTGTTTCTGGTCCAGGGAAGACATGGCTTGGCAGTTCGGGCAGGACTGTTCCCATGAGGCACAGGGTCAAGACTGATTTGCATATAGCTGTGTCTGAACTGGGGTGGCGAAGTGAGCTAAAGAATGATGATGGATTCAACCCAGATCTGTGAGTGTCTGAAAAGTTTCAGTGCTCCGTCCATCATCTCCATGTTTTTGCCTATGTCAAAATGTCAGCTAAGATTAGAATATACAAAGTACAGGATAGTGCCATTAATACAGCAAGTCAATGTTTAAGGAACCATAAAAAGATGATCCACCAATCACTTTTTTAAACCAAACTTGAGTTTAGAGGAGCCTTAGAGCAGGGGCCTTGAACATTTTCTGTAACAAGAGCTACTTATACCCAATGTAAATCATCCCGAGCTACTACTATTATTAGTGTTGTAATAATGACCAAACCAGACACAATTATATTAGTGGCCACCACATGCAAGATTACCAGCAGTACCTCAGTACATCAGGCAGGATTGCCAACAGTAACGTAAAAAAGGTGTTTATCAATTTTGATTGTCTCAATATGGTAATTACATATCGGTGATAGATGCCCCTGGTACCAAGGTTTGTGAGATTAATAATAAGTCTTTCCAAATATGTTTTGAAGATTCTGTCGTTTTTCTCGAAACATCCGCTACAGAGTTCAGAAAATGCACCTATTTTCATCTCAAATGACGCACTCAATATTGGTACACATATATTAATGCAATCGAGTAAAAGCAACTCATTTCGTAGGCTGGGCTGCACACAGGAGAGCTACTCACATGTAGGTGTACAGCTACCAGTAGCTGACGAGTTACTCATTGGAGAAGCCTGCTCTAGGGTTAGTTTGACAGATAGCATGTGTAGAGAGTGCACCACTGACCTGCTGAAATGTATCTAGCTTTTACATGTGCTCTCTTTTAGTTTCAAACCCTCACGTTGATCCTATGACATTTTATTACATATCAAGGAACAGGCATTTTGCCTTTCCGGTTCACGCTTTCCGTTTTTTGCCAGGTCATCAGCGGCAGGTGGCTCAGGTAAGCGTGGTGGAGGGTGTGGCAAGGGGGAAGTCGACAGAATATGTATTATTTATTTATTTATTTAAATATACCTATTCCGTCGTCTGTCGACTTCCCTGCGCTCCCAGGGCCTTATTTATGAAGGCCTTGCGCCACCGGTGCGTCACTTTTTCCCATGTTAAAAGTGACGCACCGGCGGCGCAAGGCCTTCATAAATAAGGCCCCCAGTCCCACCCCTGCCCCGACGGTCTTACCTGAGTTAGCCACCGCTAGTTTTTATTTCATCCCCGCCCACACCCTCTCGTTTGATGGTAACGTTTCTAAAGCCAAATTCACCAAATGAGAAAAAGGCAATCCACTAATTTTATTTTACCAGGACTGATTGCCCCCTCTTGCCCCCCCTTTGAAAACACAATAACTGTTAAAGTCAATAATTTGAAACCTGCAGTATTTTTTCCAATTCGCCTATAAATATATTTCAGCTGTCAGTTTAGAAACGATATCTATTATATTTATTATAGAAACATAAGTGTAATTCTTTTTTTACTTCAGGGAAAAGGACCTCTCAGGGAGAGGTGACAGATTTGTGTGCCAGCGGATATATTCCTGACATCCAACCGCTTTCCTTAAACCAAGTGGAATTAGACAGCATCCTTCCCTCGCCGAAGGACTTAAAGCCTATCTCTGATTTCGTCCTTCAGAAAAAATCTTCTCTTGAATTATTAATTGGCCAGTTTCACCTGTTCCTTCCGAAGCATCAGTCAAAAAAATAAAATTGCGCAATTCCAACAAAACACTGCGCCGTTTTGCAAGCACTCACTTGTGTTATTTCTTTTTATTTTGCTCATAGACTTCAGGGGAGCCTGTATGCTTGTGCTGGTGCAGCCCTTCACCAAAGCAACTGATGGGCCGCAGCGCTCCAGGGATACAGTTCTTGAGGTGCATCTTCAAGACAAGCATTGACAAAATCAATAGCTCTGACTTGTACTTCGATTTCTGACTGAAAGATTTAAAAAGACCGTTGCACTGAAAAAAGACAAAACAAAAATTATTGCTTTCTGTATCCATTGCATGTGAGATACAAAATGTGTGAGAGATGATTCAGAGTAATTTTATGATGTAAAATACTCGCTCTTTGAAATGTGATGCATCTGTGAGATAAATAACTTATTGTTTGATGATTCGGATTATTTTTGAAATGTAAACCAGTCCATCACGTTTCCAGCACTCCAGTGAGGTCGGACTGATCCACAAAGCAGTAGAAGATGAGATAGTAATACTAATCTGGACCAGGGCCGGACTGGGAACAGCAACCAGCCATGGCAGATTGCTGCTCGACCTGCCCGGTGGGAGGGGGTAGGGGAGTCGGGGGTGGGGGGGTGCTAGCAAGAATTACTGCTTTTGTTACAGGGGGCCGATATTGCAGCACTGCTGCAAAACTGTCCCCCAGTGACAAAACCGGCCACCACGGGCGCAATACCGGTCCTCACCCTCCAGCCCACCAGTGAACTGCCCGGTGCCTGCTACCGCCAGTCCGGCCCTGATCTGGTCTCAGCGAAAGCCCACTGTTTGAATATTGTAAATAAATTATAGCAATATTGACTGTGGACAACTTCTCTGTCAAGCTAGATTAAACTAATCTACAAAGATGTATGTAGGAAATATGATGTTGAACTAATGAAGCTAAAACTGTTAATTCTGTTTGAATTTCAAAGGAGTCAAACAAGAAACTTTTAACAAGCAGTGGCAGACCCAATAGGTTGATCTTTGGTTGCCAGCATTTTGACTTTGACAGTGCTTGTTTTGTTTTGCCATGTTTTTTGGAAACGTCCTATGTTGTTGGGGAGCTGCTAGCTCTCATTTTTATAGAAAAAAAAATAAAAACATTGGCTAAAGGCAAACGTGTTTTGTCCAGAAAAAGCATGCATTGCCATAGAAGCCCCTGACACTGAACTACATTTTGTGTGGATGTGCACCTCGTGAAGGAGCAGAATACCCACAGTTAAGTAAGTCAATGCTTGAAGTGTGCTGACCCTTTACCCCATTCTGTATGTTGTTCTGGCAAACAAAATGTGGATGACATAACAAAAGACCAATGGAAGAAATGTACTGTGTGAAAAGCCCCTGAAAGCAGTGCTTAATTTAAGCCAGTGGTTGCTGGTGTGGTTCACCTGTACTCATT